>NC_064638.1:258240438-258846323 GCF_023864345.2 Schistocerca serialis cubense | reverse complement strand
CATGCCTGAGGCAGGATTCGAACCTGCGACCATAGCAGTCACTCGGCTCCAGACTGTAGCGCCTAGAACCGCTCGGCCACCGCGGCCGGCCCCAGTGTGTACAGCAGTCTGGACCACCACCTCTGAAGTTGTCCCTGTATGGTGGTACAACATGCAATGTGTGGTTTTCATAAGCGATAAAAAGGGCGGAAATGATGTTTATGTTGATCTCTATTACAATTTTCTGTGCAGGTTCCTGAACTCTCAGAACCGAGGTGATGCAAAACTTTTTTTGATGTCTGTATATGGATTCTTTAGGAGTGGACATCTAACTGAATGTCCCACATGGTTTGTAACTCCCAAGAAGTTTGCCTTCGATCTTGATGGTGCAAATCTGTTGCTCACTGTGGTGTGCCATTTTTCATTCAGTGTTCATGGTGCAAGTTAAAGGTTTGTTTTGAACATTTCTTGAATGTTGATGATGTCCATTTAGTGTAGTGCGATACATACATCCCATAGAAGGTTGATCTCTGCACCTCCTGGACACTCATTTCCTGTTGTCCTCCTGATGGACTTGGTGAGTCAGTAGCAGCTAATATTTTTCATGTCATAATTGTGAACACAACACTTCGAGAGAGCCTTACTAAAGACTAACTTGAGACCCTGCACTCAAGGGGTTCCTTGTCAATCATTCAGTACAATAAAAGAACCACTACACACCACAAACCTAGAAGTGACAGTTGCAGCGACTTACCTCTGTGTCGCGCTGGCGGTGATCGCGGGAGCGGACGTGCTGCTCGAGATCGTGGGAAGTGTTGAAGTAGAAGTGGCAGGGCTGGCAGCGGAAGGGCGCCAGTCTGGTGATGGCGGGCATGTGGCGCAGCACCAGCTGGCGGTGTAGCTGCGGCGCGGCGGCGGCCCCGCGCTGCCAGTGGTAGTGCGACAGCAGGTGCTGGCCCCACTGGTGGCGCTGCAGCCGCGCGCGGCACGCCTCGCACTGCGCCAGCCGCTTCTGTCGCTGGCGCTGGTGTTGCTGCGGCCGCGGCTCCTGAGCTGCTGCTGGCCTCTGCTTGGCGGTGGTGGTGGCGGGCGGCGGAGGGCTCGAGGGGGCCACGGCTTGCGACGCCGCCTGGCGGTCTGCCTCTTCCTGCACACAATATTTGCTGCCATCATGTCTCTCCAGACCAGAAATGGAAGTGTCGGCACTTGCTTGCGTGCTGAGGGGAAGAAAGATTAGAACAGTTGCAGCGCAGTGTGTACCTGCAGGCGGCGGCGCTTGCTGGGCGCCCAGAGGTGGCTGTTGATGTAGGCGGCGGTGCGGCGCACGACCCGCTTGGCGCGCGGCCTCTGCTGCGGCTGCAGCTGCGGCGGGCGGCTGCTCTCCAGCTGTCGCTCGAGCAGGGTGCGCTTGAAGTGCAGCTCGGACTGCAGGTGACGCTGGTAGAGCGCGCGCGAGCTGAGCCGCCGGCAGCAGGCGCCGCACCAGTACTGCACAGTGCTGCCCTGCTTGCGCACCGCGCGGCCTCCGGGCACCCACTTGCCGCTCGTGTGCCCCGGCGGCGGGCCACCGCCCCCGCCCTCTTCCTCTTCGTCGTCATCTTCCGGCTCCTGGCGGCTCCTCGCCTGCTGCTGCTGCTGTTGCTGCTCTTTGGGTTGCTCGGTCTCTGGCCAACGACCGCTGGCGCTGCTGCCACCGGAAGCCTGCAGACGATGTTGACGTGTAAAAGTACAACCGACAATGTAAAGGATTCCACAGCCAGTGTCAATTTGAATAAAATTTATTTGGAAATTAGACCGTGTCGTTTTGAAACCACGAGGGGCGTTCAACAAGTAATACAACATATTTTGTTTTCTCGGCCAATTTCGGTTGAAAAAGGCAGAATTTATTGTGTGACATTGTGCAACATTCCCACTTCAGTCACTATACACTATGTGATCAAAAGTATCCGGACACCCCCAAAACAGGTGCATTGTGCTGCCCCCTACTCTCAGGTACTCAATATCAGCGAGCTCAGTAGTCATTAAACACCGTGAGAGAGCAGAATGGGGCGCTCTGTGGAACTCATGGACTTCGAACATGGACAGGTGATTGGGTGTCACTTGTGTCATACGTCCGCACGCGAGATTTCTACACTCTTAAACATCCCTAGTTCCACCGTTTCCGATGTGATAGTGAAGTGGAAACATGAAGGGACACGTATAGGACAAAAGTGTACAGGCCGACATCGATACCTCTCCTCAATGCAACATTCCATTATGAATGGGCTGCCATTCACCAAGGAAACTTACAGCGCCTGACTGATTGTATGCCTGCGTGAATGGAGGCTATCATCAAGGCTAAGGGTGGGCCAACACCACACTGAATTCCAGCATTACCGAAGGATGACGCCACGAACTTGTAAGTCATTTTTAGGCAGGTGTCCGGATACTTTTGATCATGTAGTGTAGCTTCATGAACTTCCAATAGGTGGAGGCACTACATGTTGGTAGTGCTGCCACGTTCGACCAGCAGTTGGAATAGTCAAAAGGATATCCTCGGTGGGTTCCTCGCCGTCTAACAGAAGACCACAAAGAGCAACGAAGGGCCACCTGTCCAGAATTGCATGCGTGGATGATGGGAAAGTTACTGATGCAGCAAGACGTTGAATCTGATATCTGTCAATGGAGTGGTACCATACAGGCCCTCCCAGGAAGATGGCATAAGGCCGTCGCACTGAATGGAGGTTGTGTTCAAAGAAAAGGGTTTTCTAACCAAACGAGTGTTGGTGATGTCGGAATCCTGAATAAAACCAACTTTCTTTCACAAACAAATTTGTTGCATTGCTTATTGAACACTCCTCGTACAACCACCATTAAAACCGATGCTTTGGCCTTCTTTGGAGCTGTTCTCTTCAGAGCGACTGAAACTGCCTGAAGAGAACTGCTGCAAAGATAGTTGACTCATCGTGCTCCGCCCTTCACTTTGTTCGGATCTGTCCTCCTGCAATTATGCCATTTTTGATTAGCTAAAGAAGGCTCTGAGAGGCAAATGCGCTCAGACGAGGACGCCAAGTAGTACGTTCAGAACTGGTTCACAGTGCAGCTCCAGGAATTTTAGAAGACCGCCACTCACCGCCTTGTGTCGCAGTGGGACAGATACCACAACAGGTCTGGCAATACTTTTGAAATAAAGTTAAAGGTTTCGTTTGCAAACCTGCATCTCGACTTCTTTTTTTTTATGTCCCACATACACAAGTGTTGAAGAACTCAACAAAGATAACATAATCCCACCATCAACCTAAGGACAGCAGGTGTGAGACCGACCCTAATGGTGCTGAGTCGACTGCAGTGCGCGAGAGAGAGGGCGAAGAAACATCGGATAGCTTGGTGGTAGTTCGCCAAGATGACCGGTAGTGCCTCGCCTAATGACATAGCTGCGTGCTGGGCCTGTACGGACATGCAGCACTCACCAAGATGAACCCACTTCTGAAGTTTCAGAGAGCGCAGATGCCATATGTTTCCTCTACTCACTACTACTTTGCACTGTCTTTTGACGTATCCAGCCTTCTTGTTTCCTTAGCCACGTGGAAGGAGCACATACCTTTTGGATCGCACTCAGCCAGAGTTTGCTTGCATGAAGGCGAGCGAGGGAGCTGCAACCTTCATTAAGCTATGCCGTGAGAAGAGCTGATGGTGGGTATTTTTTAAAAAATATATACCGTGAAGTTTACAAATAACCTGCAATCTAAGGACTATCACACATTGAAGCCCCCCGGAAAAGGCACAGAGGGTAGGCGCCCCGGCTGCCGTAACCTACTTATACCACGGTATGTGGGGCAAATTGTGACTGCCAGCTCTTTTTAACAAAATCTAATGGACACAGAGGTGGTCTGTTTGTCATTCATGGGATGATTACGTCTGGTAACTGGGTCGAGGACGCATACACATCATCTCAGTAAAAAATGGTTCAAATGGCTCTAAGCACTATGGGACTTAATATCTGAGGTCATCAGTCCCCTAGACTTAGAACTACTTAAACCTTACTAACCTAAGCACATCACACACATCCATGCCCGACGCAAGATTCAAACCTACAACCGTAGCAGCAGCGCGGTTCCGGACTGAAGCGCCAAGAACCGCTCGACCACAGCGGCCGGCTCAGCTCAGTAGTCACCATTCCTCTTTTACCACATGGGCGAAGACAACATTTTAATGGGTCTCGTGTATGGGAAGAATGCTGTCCTAATTTGTCATCTTCCCAGCCCCCTATATATAGTGCTTTAATGCACTACATCAGGTGAGATTAGTTCTGTAAAGATTCCTGAAACAGAGAGCCTCACACCTTCCTCTCCAACTTGTCCAATTGTGTATTTGTTTACATGCTCGGACTGCCGAATGGCTCTTCTCCTCCGCGCTCAAGCTTTCGCATGGTGGAGATTTTATTTACTTCCTCCGTGCTATTGTCTACGTATACAGGGTGTTACAAAAAGGTACGGCCAAACTTTCAGGAAACATTCCTCACACACAAAGAAAGAAAATATGTTATGTGGACATGTGTCCAGAAAGGCTTACTTTCCATGTTAGAGCTCATTTTATTACTTCTCTTCAAATCACATTAATCATGGAATGGAAACACACAACAACAGAACGTACCAGCGTGACTTCAATCACTTTGTTGCAGGAAATGTTCAAAGTGTCCTCCGTTAGCGAGGATACATGCATCCACCCTCCGTCGCATGGAATCCCTGATGCGCTGATGCAGCCCTGGAGAATGGCGTATTGTATCACAGCCGTCCACAATACGAGCACGAAGAGTCTCTACATTTGGTACCGGGGTTGCGTAGACAAGAGCTTTCAAATGCCCCCATAAATGAAAGTCAAGAGGGTTGAAGTCAGGAAAACGTGGAGGCCATGGAATTGGTCCGCATCTACCAATCCATCAGTCACCGAATCTGTTGTTGAGAAGCATACGAACACTTCGACTGAAATGTGCAGGAGCTCCATCGTGCATGAACCACATGTAATGTCGTACTTGTAAAGGCACATGTTCTAGCAGCACAGGTAGAGTATCCCGTATGAAATCATGATAACGTGCTCCATTGAGCGTAGGTGGATGAAACTAAAATGAGCTCTAACATGGAATTTTAGCGTTTCCGGACACATGTCCACATAACACCTTTTCTTTATTTGTGTGTGAGGAATGTTTCCTGAAAATTTGGCCGTACCTTTTTGTAACACCCTGTATATAATATGTCGTGTTTATAACTCTCTTTAACATACTGCAACTGACTAGAAAGTTGTGTTTCAGCATAGTACTAATAATAATAACAATAATAATAATAATAATAAAGTAATAGTGAAAATGTTGTTAGTAGCCATATTTATTATTATTATTATTGGCAATATTAATTGCGGGAATATATATACAGTATTGCCTGAATATAAAGAGAATGAAATTTTAAAAAGAAGAATATATCTTACCAAACGGCTGAAAACACCTCGTTCCAGATTTTGGTTGCATATCTAACGGCCTTCAGAGGCAATAAAAATTGGATTTTATATACTTTGTTTCATATAATTACTGACGAAATTTAACATTTTAAGTTGTTAAAATTTGCTCATTAAGAGGTATAAACTTACGTCAAAGGTTTAACGCAATAAATCAAATATTTAAGTTAGAAACAGTGCTTATGTCTTGAGGCAGAGTAACTAAAGGCGCGCAAATTACCCAGACTATATTCATCAAGTATTTCAGAATGAGAGCGCTTAGCGACTTCCAACAAACTTTACACTTCATTTCAAACCTTTTCGAAACTTTTTTTCGCTGACGCATCGCACAAAACAATGAAATGAAAAAGGGTTGTCCCTTGCTACAATTTTCCTGTTTAGGCAATAGAACTAGAGCATCAGAGGAGTTCTTGTCTTTAAAATACCAAAGGTGGGGGTGTCACTGGTAAATACTAGATGCATAAAACTGAACAGTAACAAACGTTATAAAGCTTGTTCTTAAGCCTCTGCCCATATGGTGGGATGGAAAACCACCCTCCCGCCATATTTTCTTTAGTGCATATGCGCGATGTAGCTCAGGTCTTATCCCCAGCTAATGTATTCTTCTAGCCCATAGTACTGAAGAGGTCGACTGGTCTGTGGTACACACTACCCAGATGGGGTTCCACCCGACCTTGTCGTTGACGCCCTTCCAATCCACTACTTGAGTAGACGGTTGTTAAAGTATACGAGTATGTGCAGGGTCTCCCTCCTAATAGTTGTGAGGCACATTTTCTCTGGTGTTTTGGCAGATATCTGTAATTCATTCTTTGCAATGCGTTGCCGGAGTCGCCCAAATAAATACGGCCGATCACATCTTGCATACGACACCCAGTGTCGACGGTAAGTGGCCCGCGCTGCCTGCTACCACCATGCAGCGACGCTGCGTCGTTATTGCTGGAGTAGCAGTAGTTCTTCCTCTTTTACTGACGCTGTTAATATACGTTGATGAAACGGATATCGCACTACACTAATTTGGGACCGGTCTCTCGAATCGACATATAAAATTCCACTTTCAGCATAGCATTTTAAGAATAATTTCGTTGTTAACAGGGAACAAGCCGCCACTTGCTGTAGACACGGGGCGTCTTATGAAAGATGTGATAACCGGTATTTGTTTGTGCTGACTCCAGCTACACATTGCAGGAACAAAATTGCAAATACCTGACGAAACATTAGAGCGAATGCGCCTGTTGTCTATTAGTAATGGTCAATACTCACGGATATAACAGGAACGACCATTCTAAGAAAGAAATCTAGTAAACATGAGCTGTAAAATGCATACCTTATGAGATATGAGTACCTCACTTTCTATACTGTGAAACAAATCTCTTCTATTACAAGATCTTTGCTTCTCATGTTTTGGGCCGCGCGGGCTAGCCGCGTGGTCTCGGGCGTCTTGTTACGGTTCGCGTGGCTCCCCACGTAGGAGGTTCGAGTCCTCCCTCGGGCATGGTTGTGTGTGTTGTCCTTAGCGTAAGTTAGTTTAAGTTAGATTAAGTAGTGCGTAAGCCTAGGGACCGATTACCTCCGCAGTTTGGCCCCATAGCCCTTACCACAAAGTTCCAATTTTTCATTGTTTTGGGCGAGGTAGTATGTACCAAAACAAGAAAAAATGGCCCAGTAAAGATCGGCTCTAAAATCCATAGCTTAAGAACTATGACCATCTAAAAATGGCTCTGAGCACTATGGGACTCTACATCTGAGGTCATCAGTCCCCTAGAACTTAGAATTACTTAAACCTAACTAACCTAAGGACATCACACACATCCATGCCCGAGGCAGGATTCGAACCTGCGACCGTAGCGGTCACGCGGTTCCAAACTGAAGCGCCTAGAACCGCACGGCCACACCGGCCGGCCCTATGACCATCTATTCACTAAAAGAGGTTTGTTTCACAGTAGCGAAAAAGAACAAGTGCTCATAGCTCTGAAGGTATGCGTTTTAGAGCCCATATTTACTACACTTTTTGCTTTGTGTGATCGTTCCTGTCATACTCTTGAATATTATCTATTCCTCCTGACACTCTCTGAATACAGATTGGAATTTCATCAGAGCACACTCCCGTTCTACCTCTGCTATTTTAGAAGCCATTCTGAGAAAAGCAACGGGACTGCTTGCAGGACTGTATTATATTTCATGTGTTACGCCTTTTCCTCTGACGCTTAGCTCCCTTTCACAGTCGCTAAGATGCAACTGATGTTGTGCACGCACGTGGCTTATGTGGTACTGTAGGTTCTGACTGTTATGGTGCTGTGATCCTGGTTCCGCATACACATTTTCTAACGCATCACTCGCAGTCACATCTTCCACATCACTAAATATATTTGCTATCGTGTCATTATTCACTCCCACCGCCACACCTCCAATTCACTGCCTCACCAACACAGTTAGACCGCAATAGACCGGTGATGCTGTATTGCAACATACCACCCCGGACTACAAGTCCATTTAAAAAATAAAAAAATTATTCACATTCATGTTACTACAGTGACGTTATGAAGGGTTGTCCAAACACCCGTACACTCTCGCAAAATCCAATCGGGGTAGCAGTCCGTACACATGAGGAAAGGAAGGCGGATTTTTTTATTTAGCTTATGGCATATAACACATCATATAGAAAAGACATAAAAATCATAAGACACAGAAATAAAGAGTAGTCACAGTGTGTAACATATAGTTGTAGATATAAAAGTGTTTAAAAATAGTGTATATAACAAACAAAAGTTCACAAACAAACATCCAGATTTGTGACATAATCTATTGCACTTTCAGTTGCGGTCAGAAACTCATTGGGGTCTCCTGCAAAACGTCTCAGAGGGCAATCTTCCACGATGTGACGAATCGTCTGCCGGTCCGCACCGCAGTCACATCTCGGGGTGGTGATTTTACCCCACCTGTGGAGGCTGTCTGCACATCTGCCGTTGTTTGTCCGAATTCGATTCAGGGTCGTCCAAGTTTTCCTTGGCAAATTGAATCCTGGTGGTTGGACATTGATGCATGGCATATTCTGCAGGTTTTGGGGCACAGATTCTCTCCACCGCATTTTCCAGAGGTTGCCATAATCCGGGTTGAGAGGATGCGTATTTTTTGCCTTTTTTAAAGAGGGGTGTCTTGAGCGCAATCTGTTCATCTCCAGGGCAAGAACATCCTTATGGATTGGCAGTTTCTCGTTGTTCAGCACTTTTCCATACTCACGTAAGAGAGCGTTCTCTCTGCGCAGGTCCGGTGGGGGAATGTTGCTCAGTATAGGTAGCCAGTGTAAAGGCGTTGGCTTTATTGTTCCTGATATCATCCTCATTGTGTAGTTTAGTTGAGCATCGATCAAGCCTGTGTGTTTACTGTTTAGCCATACCGGTGCGGCATATTCTGCTGTTGTGTAGACAAGTCCCAGAGCCGAAGATCTCAGCACAGCCGCGGAAGAGCCCCACGTGGTCCCACATAGCTTCTGTATGATATTATTTCGAGTTTTAAGTTTTGCGGCTGTATTACGTAGGTGTTCCTTGAATGTTAGGGTTCTGTCAAAGGTGACGCCTAGATATCTGGGGTAATTGTTATGGTTTAGCTGCCTGTTTTCGAAATGAACGTTGAGCTTTCTTTTTGCTTGGGCATTGTCGAGGTGAAAGCATGTCACCTCCGTTTTTGTTGCGTTTGGCCGTAATCTCCACCTTCGGAAGTAATCTCCCAGCTTTGTTAGATCCGCAGTTAATGTGTTTTCCGTTGCCTCCATTGATCTGCCTCTTGCAGCTATTGCCCAGTCGTCGGCATATCCGAATTTTTGAGAAGTGGTTTCAGGTAAGTCAGATATGTAGAGGTTAAACATCAATGGCGCCAGAACGGAGCCTTGTGGTAAACCATTGTTGAGCTTCATTTGGTCACTTTTTAAGTCGCCCATTATGACTCTGAAACTTCTATCTGTGAGCATGTTATCAATGAGGTTGGCCAGCTTATTACATGGTATGACCCGCAGCAACTTAAATATCAGGCCTTGTCGCCAAACGGTATCATAAGCGGCTGATAGGTCAATAAAGGCTACTGATGTTTTGAGTTTTTTCTGAAAGCTCGCCTCTATATGAGTTGCTAGGGAGAGGATCTGGTCGGTGCAACTGCGGTTGGGTCGAAAACCTGCCTGTTCAATCGGTACCACTTCAAGAATTTTTCCGCTTATTCTGTTGTAGATGATACGTTCCAACAGCTTATAGACACAGTTCAGCAGAGCGATAGGGCGGTAGTTTTGGGGCATGTCATTAGGTTTGCCTGGCTTTAGTATCGCTATAATCTTTGCTCGTTTAAGCTGGTGTGGGATATTACCCAGTTCTAAAATATCTGTTAAGAAGTTTGCGAGCCATGTTCTAGTATATTTTCCACAGTGAAGTAGGAATTCCGGGTGGATGCCATCGAAGCCGGGAGCCTTGCCACTTTTGATTTTTGACAAGGCTGCTGCAACTTCTTCCGCTGTGATAGGCTGTGAAAATTCGGAGGTAGGCGATGCCCTTTGTTTTAAGGATCTTAATTCACGTTTGACGGTCGTGGTGTGTGTTCTGTCCCTTGGTGCTCTTGAGGTTCTAACTATATGTGTGGCCACTTTGTTAGGGGTTATCGGGTGGGTGTCTTTTATTTTACGTTTACTGCCTCCCAGGTTACGGAGTAGGGTCCATGCTTGCCTACTGGATTTAGTGAAATCTAGATTCTCCACGGTGTCCATCCATTTTTCCCGTCGAGCTGCGTCTAAGCTGTGCAACAGTTCGTCCGCGATTTCTTGGTTGTTGGTTTTGGTAAATTCCTGGTACAGGTCTTCGCATCTCTCATTCCAGCCAGGGATGTACTCTTTCCGGTAGCCTCTGGGTACATTCCTCTTAGCCGTGGCGATGACTGCTCCCACAAATCTGTCATAGTTGTCCCTAGTCGGGGGTATCCAACCTAGACACTTGTCAAGGTTTTCTGCAAAGGTGGCCCAGTCTGCCTTCTGGAAATTCCATCGTGGGCGAGGAAAGGATTTTATGATTGGGATGTTAATTCCGACTTTTAAGATAACAGGGCGATGCTGGCTATGTGGGAAATCAGACAGGACTTCACGAGTTGCGGCTAGCGGTTGGTTGTTTTTGTTTTTAGTGACAAAACATAAATCAGGGTTATAATCTCGTCTCCATGCTGCTGATCGAAATGTTCCGCGGTCCTTGGCGTCGAAAATCAGGTGGGTGTTAGTCTCCTCACTCCAGCTCATCAGGGATTCACCGTTCTGGTCGTTTCGTGCGTACTTCCAGTTCTCATGGTGACTATTAAAGTCTCCTACGTAGACAGCAGGGTGGGGATATTCTTGGAGTACTTCTGGAGGCCATGGACAGCCGGGAGGCTTATAGATGTTAACTATAATGGTCTCGCCAATTTTGACAGCAACTTCATGTATGTTGTTGTCTGTAGATATCTTACACAGGGAAGCATTTTCTATCTTATTTCGTATGTAGGTTGCCACGCCGTAATTACGGTGATAGGTGGCTCCCAGTATCTCGAATCCAGGGATTTTTCCTCTAGAGGCCAGCTGATCTATGTTTTCCGCATGAGTCTCTTGTATCGCGACTACGTCGATTTTGTTCTGAGTGAGAACTCTCTGGAGAAATTCACATTTGCTCCTACTTATGCCTTCAATGTTTAGGTGGCAGACTCGGAGGCACGGTCCGAGTGCTCTAGTCAATTCTTCATCGTTCATTTGGTCGGTATCACTCATGATGTGTTTACCAGGAGATCCAGCACAGGATTATCTGGATTATCTGGTTGCCTTTAGTGCTAGTTCATTTAGCGTTACCCAGGGTGCACGTGTAGTATTCTACTACGGACGCGAACTAGCCTTACACCCCAGGAAGGCGGAGAACCGTATAGGATGCTACACCAACATGGTGGCTGGCTTGAAAGCCGCCAGCTTGGATTCAAGTCAAAATTTGCTATGTGAAGCTGGTTGTGTGACAACATATCAGACAGATAGAAAATTTTACCACAAAAACGATGACGTTATTTTGAACACAGTTTTATTCATTCTAGAGTTATAACTAATTATGGTTGGTAGTAGTGGTGTACTCGGCAGCGTGAGTGTTACGTACCAAAAGGCATCAAATGCAGTTTTGTTGCATGTGTTTAAATGTTACATAATATTTACTCATTCTCACCCTTTAACCGTTGTTTCCTCATTTACAGCTTACGAAAATTTCATTAATACAAGAAGAAAGCACCGAAATCATTGTGATGTCAGGAGAATAAAGCACACGGGTCATTGCTGACAATTTCAACAGTCGCCACCCGACCAAACAACCGTCACAGTGCAGTTGCCAAGCTTTTGGCCAAATTCGGGCAACAGCTTCCATCGAAAATAAACCGAAAGATGGACGATCAAAGTCCACCACCGATAAAGTAACAACAGTGAGTGTGCTGGCATCATTTAGGAAGAATCCAAAAAGAAGCATTCGTCGCCTAACGCAAAAATGTGGGATAAGCCGTACCTCAATTCTGCGAATTTTACCGCACTAATAATAGCACCTATACAAAATTCAACACCTCTATGAGGATGAACCAGACCGTCGGGTACAATCAGCAGAATGGGTGCCGCAGCAACTGCAGATAAACCCTCGTTTTCCCTATCAGGCACTGTTCAGCGATGAAGACAATTTCTTTATCAATGGTGAGGTGAACAAGCAGAATCACATATACTGATCAGATACAATTCCGGATTGATGCATCTAAAACATTCGGCTAGCAAAAAGTGTTGGTATGGTGTGGTGTATGGGGTACCCAAGTGGTGCGATAGGTTTTTTTTTTTTATTGAGGGTTCAATAACAGCCAACGGTTATATGAGGTTGTTGGATGAAGAAGTGTTTCCTTTGCTGTTAATGGAGGACCGGACATCTCTGGAGTTCTTCTAGCACGATGGAGCCCTGTCGCAATGTGGACGCTGTATGTTGGCGTACCTGGATGTGCAGATTCTCCAGAAGTGGATTGGTCGTTGGGGTGCAGTGGAGTGCCCACCATGATTACCAGATTTAACTCCTTTGGATTTTTATCTTGGGGGTCACGTCAAAGCTCTGGTTTTTGCCGTGAAAGTACGGAATCTGGTTCACCTTAAACAGCTCACTATTGATGGGTGCGGGAAAATTCAGCATGATATGGTGCTCAAAATTCATTAGCACTGGGTTCGGAGAATGGCATTAACACTTTGCCATAATGGACAGAATATCGAACCGTTCATGTGATTGTTGGTGTTCTCTCGGGAGTGTGTAACTTCGGCTTAATGCCATTGCGGAACGTAATACTCACGTTGCCGACCGTATCACAGCTGCCACACGTAATTAGTCATAACTCGACAACGAATAAAGCTATGTTCAAAAAAACAACGTCATCGTTTTTTTGGTAAAATTCTCTGTGTCTGATATGACCACATTCCCACTGGAAATTCTGAGTTGACTCCAAGACGTTGGCTTTCAAGATGGCCGCCATATTGGTGACATAGCCTATTAGATTTTCCCCTTTCGCTTCCTTATGGGTAGGGTATAGCGTCCCCAGCGAAATAATAATAATAAAAGACAGTATTTATAAAGAAGAGACATTTAAAATTTGAATAATAAGTGGACACTAGCCGCTCAGGCGAACATAAATATTTTTCCGTATTATAATAATTTCTCTGTGTAAGTTTTGAGGGCAAAGAAATATAACAAAATGATCTAAAGAGACGACAAGATACGCTCTTTTATTAATTTTTTAGTCGTCTTCACTTCTTCTCTCGTCTTGGTTGCGTATAGACGGACATCTTGCGAGTGCTGGCAAATGTAAGCATATTTTACTAATTAAGAAGATAATATATTGATTTAATATTATTGTTCACTTTTAATTTGTAAGAGGTGATCCCGATTTCACGTCCGCCTTCCTTGAATTAACCTGCATTGGAGTAATTTACAGTTCAACAATCGCAGCGGCCGATGCAGCCAACGACGCCATTACTTGTAAAATTTAGCAGAAGCGAAAAACTCGCCCGCTATTAACATAATATACATTTTTCTCCACAGCCGCCGGACGTTACAGAAAATACGTAGCTTTAAGGTTCTTATTTTCAGTACAACAACCGAGAACCAGAGCCAGGACTCCGACTACAATGCAATGGTTAACGGAGGTAAGAAAAAATACTCTGGTGCGTGTGTGGGCCGCAGTTGTAATCAATAACTAAAGATTCTTTGCTTTAAAGTGAACTGACTAGCCGAGGAAATTAATATGAAAAGTTTATTCCATTGTTCAACTTGTTGTTGTTGTTGTGGTCTTCAGTCCTGAGACTGGTTTGATGCAGCTCTCCATGCTACTCTATCCTGTGCAAGCTTTTTCATCTCCCAGTACCTACTGCAACCTACATCCTTCTGAATCTGCTTTGTGTATTCATCTCTTGGTCTCCCTCTACGATTTTTACCCTCCACGCTCCCCTCCAATACTAAATTGGTGATCCCTTGATGCCTCAGAACATGTCCTACCAACCGATCCCTTCTTCTGGTCAAGTTGCGCCACAAACTTCTCTTCTCCCCAATCCTATTCAATACTTCCTCATTAGTTATGTGATCTACCCATCTAATCTTCAGCATTCTTCTGTAGCACCACATTTCGAAAGCTTCTATTCTCTTCTTGTCCAAACTATTTATCGTCCATGTTTCACTTCCATACATGGCTACACTCCATACAAATACTTTCAGAAATGACTTCCTGACACTTAAATCAATACTGGATGTTAACAAATTTCTCTTCTTCAGAAACGCTTTCCTTGCCATTGCCAGCCTACATTTTATATCCTCTCTACTTCGACCATCATCAGTTATTTTGCTCCCCAAATAGCAAAACTCCTTTCCTAATTTAAGTGCCTCATTTCCTAATCTAATTCCCTCAGCATCACCCGACTTAATTAGACTACATTCCATTATCCTTGTTTTGCTTTTGTTGATGTTCATCTTATATCCTCCTTTCAAGACACTGTCCATTCCATTCAACTGCTCTTCCAAGTCCTTTGCTGTCTCTGACAGAATTACAATGTCATCGGCGAACCTCAAAGTTTTTATTTCTTCTCCATGAATTTTAATACCTACTCCGAATTTTTCTTTTGTTTCCTTTACTGCTTGCTCAATATACAGATTGAACAACATCGGGGAGAGGCTACAACCCTGTCTTACTCCCTTCCCAACCACTGCTTCCCTTTCATGTCCCTCGACTCTTATAACTGCCATCTGGTTTCTGTACAAATTGTAAATAGCCTTTCGCTCCCTGTATTTTACCCCTGCCACCTTCAGAATTTGAAAGAGAGTATTCCAGTCAATATTGTCAAAAGCTTTCTCTAAGTCTACAAATGCTAGAAACGTAGGTTTGCCTTTCCTTAATCTTTCTTCTAAGATAAGTCGTAAGGTCAGTATTGCCTCACGTGTTCCAGTGTTTCTACGGAATCCAAACTGATCTTCCCCGAGGTTGGCTTCTACTAGTTTTTCCATTCGTCTGTAAAGAATTCGTGTTAGTATTTTGCAGCTGTGACTTATTAAGCTGATAGTTCGGTAATTTTCACATCTGTCAACACCTGCTTTCTTTGGGATTGGAATTATTATATTCTTCTTGAAGTCTGAGGGTATTTCGCCTGTCTCATACATCTTCCTCACCAGATGGTAGAGTTTTGTCAGGACTGGCTCTCCCACGGCCGTCAGTAGTTCTTGTTCAACTTATATGCTCAAATCTTAAGAATCAGCGCGTCTAACATTCATTAACGTAACAAATTTCAAAATGGTTCAAATGGCTCTGAGCACTATAGGACTTAATTTCTGAGGTCATCAGTCCCCTAGAACATTGAACTACTTAAACCTAACTAACCTAAGGACATCACACACATCCATGCCCAAGCGCGTAGAACCGCTCGGCCACCCTGCCGGCACGTAACAAATAATTTAAGATTAATATTGTTAAAAAGGAGAACTTCACAAAAGCATTTAATCGTAAATCAAAATAAAATGAAATATCATTTTTATTAAGGCCCACCACGTAAGTCGGCAACAATCAAAATAAAAAATAATAATATATTAAATTACGACGGCCGACGGACGCGAGAAGGGATGTAGTTTTACTGCTTGCTACACCGTTCGGATTTTATGAGGGTACTTCTGGACTTTTCAACCACCCTGTGGGGTGGATTTTTTTAAGTATCGTATCCTGGCATATTTGTCTTTCTCGTTTCGGGTGGGAGGTGGATAGGGTGCGGTGCGGGGGGATGATGTTAACGACACTATGCATCTTCGTCCACAATTCGTGATTTATTACAGTTGGCCACGATACGTACCTCTTGTTGGTGATGGGGAGGTGAGCCCGGTCGATGTTCTTGGGGTGAGAGCTGCGGCCTCCACTTGCCGCCGGTGAAGGAGGGCGGCGGCTCCAACGGCGGCGGGGGTGGAAGGGGTGACGCTGCGCCGCCCCCAGCCCAGGCGCTGGGCCGCCACTTGCCCCCTGTGTGGCCGCGCGGCGGACACTCCTCCTCAAAGTCCGCGAACTCCTCTCCGTCACTGTACTCCTCTTCCTCTTCCTCCTGAAACAGCACATCACTACAGTTGTGTGTGTGCGAGGTCTGGCTGAAAAATAACACGACTCACCTTTAACAAAGAGCACTGCCTTCGAAGTTCAACGATATACGGTCGAGTCATATGGCACCACCTCTCTCCATTTCCGCTTCGTGTTCATCCGCCGATCACTCAGTCGAAAGCTGGCCTCCTATTGTGTCAGACCGACTATTAGCAGTCCGTCGAAAATGTTTGGAAGAGCAACACATGAATGTGGAATTAAGAGTGGAACTTGTAAATACTGTCGCAGAGGTGCATTCTTTACTCAAGACACAAAAGAATTCAAGGATTAGCTGCCAGTGGGCACTGATTTACACTAGTGGCCATTAAAATTGCTACACCACGAAGCTGACGAGCTACAGACGCCACAAAATTTAACCGACAGGAAGAAGATGCTGTGATATGCAAATGATTAACTTATCAGAACATTCAACCCACGTTGGCGCTGATGGCGACACCTACAACGTGCTGACATGAGGAAAGTTTCCAACCGATTCCTCATACACAAACAGCAGTTGACCGGCGTTGCCTGGTGAATCGTTGTTGTGATGCCTCGTGTAAAGAGGAGAAATGCGTACCATCACGTTTCCGACTTTGACAAAGGTCGGATTGTAGCCTATCGCGATTGCGGTTTATCGTATCGCGACATTGCTGCTCGCGTTGGTCGATATCCAATGACTGTTAGCAGAATATGGAATCGGTGGGTTAAGGAGGGTAATACGGAACGCCGTGCTGGATCCCAACGGCCTCATGTCACTAGCAGTCGGGATGACAGACATCTTATCCGCGTGGTTCAAATGGCTCTGAGCACTATGGGACTTAACATCTCAGGTCATCAGTCCCCTAGAACTTAGAACTACTTAAACCTAACAAACCTAAGGACATCACACACATCCATGCCCGAGGCAGGATTCGAACCTGCGACCGTAGCGGTCGCGCGGTTCCAGACTGAAGCGCCTAGAACCGCTCGGCCACCAGGGCCGGCTATCCGCGTGGCTGTAACGGATCGTGCAGCCACGTCTCGATCCCTGGGTCAACAGATGGGGACGTTTGCAAGACAAGTACCATCTGCACGAACAGTTCGACGACGTTTGCAGCAGCATGGACTACAGCTCCGAGACCACGGCTGCGGTTACCCTTGACGCTGCATCACAGACAAGACCGCCTGAGATGGTGTACTCAACGATCAACCTGGGTGCACGAATGGCGAAACGTCATTTTTCGGATAAATCCAGGTTCTGTTTATAGCATCATGATGCTCGCATCCGTGTTCGGCGACATCGCGGTGAACGCACATTGGAAGCGTGTATTCGTTATCGCCATACTGGCGTATCACCCGGCGTGATGGTATGGGATGCCAGTGGTTACACGTTTATGTCACCTCTTGTTCGCAATGACGGCACTTTGAACAGTGGACGTTACATTTCAGTTGTGTTACGCCCGTGGCTCTAGTCTTCATTCGAGTCCTGCGAAACCCAACATTTCAGCAGGATAATGCACGACCGCATGTTGCAGGTCCTGTACGGGCCTTTCTGGATACGGAAAATGTTCAACTGCTGCACTAGCCAGCACATTCTCCAGATCTCTCACCAATTGAAAACGTCTGGTCAATGGTGGCCGAGCAACTGGCTCGTCACAATAGGCCAGTCACTACTCTTGATGAACTGTGGTAGCGTGTTGAATCTGAATGGGCAGCTGTACCTGTACACGCCATCCAAGCTCTCTTTCACTCAATGCCAAGGGGTATCAAGGCCGTTTATACGGCCAGAGGTGGTTGTTCTGGGTACTGATTTCTCAGGATCTACGCACCCAAATTGCGTGAAAATGTTATCACATGTCAGTTCTACACTCCTGGAAATGGAAAAAAGAACACATTGACACCGGTGTGTCAGACCCACCATACTTGCTCCGGACACTGCGAGAGGGCTGTACAAGCAATGATCACACGCACGGCACAGCGGACACACCAGGAACCGCGGTGTTGGCCGTCGAATGGCGCTAGCTGCGCAACATTTGTGCACCGCCGCCGTCAGTGTCAGCCAGTTTGCCGTGGCATACGGAGCTCCATCGCAGTCTTTAACACTGGTAGCATGCCGCGACAGCGTGGACGTGAACCGTATGTTGAGGGCGTATAGTGGGCATGCGGGAGGCCGGGTGGACGTACCGCCGAATTGCTCAACACGTGGGGCGTGAGGTCTCCACAGTACATCGATGTTGTCGCCAGTGGTCGGCGGAAGGTGCACGTGCCCGTCGACCTGGGACCGGACCGCAGCGACGCACGGATGCACGCCAAGACCGTAGGATCCTACGCAGTGCCATAGGGGACCGCACCGCCACTTCCCAGCAAATTAGGGACACTGTTGCTCCTGGGGTATCGGCGAGGACCATTCGCAACCGTCTCCATGAAGCTGGGCTACGGTCCCGCACACCGTTAGGCCGTCTTCCGCTCACGCCCCAACATCGTGCAGCCCGCCTCCAGTGGTGTCGCGACAGGCGTGAATGGAGGGACGAATGGAGACGTGTCGTCTTCAGCGATGAGAGTCGCTTCTGCCTTGGTGCCAATGATGGTCGTATGCGTGTTTGGCGCCGTGCAGGTGAGCGCCACAATCAGGACTGCATACGACCGAGGCACACAGAGCCAACACCCGGCATCATGGTGTGGGGAGCGATCTCCTACACTGGCCGTACACCACTGGTGATCGTCGAGGGGACACTGAATAGTGCACGGTACATCCAAACCGTCATCGAACCCATCGTTCTACCATTCCTAGACCGGCAAGGGAACTTGCTGTTCCAACAGGACAATGCACGTCCGCATGTATCCCGTGCCACCCAACGTGCTCTAGAAGGTGTAAGTCAACTACCCTGGCCAGCAAGATCTACGGATATGTCCCCCATTGAGCATGTTTGGGACTGGATGAAGCATCGTCTCACGCGGTCTGCATGTCCAGCACGAACGCTGGTCCAACTGAGGCGCCAGGTGGAAATGGCATGGCAAGCCGTTCCACAGGACTACATCCAGCATCTCTACGATCGTCTCCATGGGAGAATAGCAGCCTGCATTGCTGCGAGAGGTGGATATACACTGTACTAGTGCCGACATTGTGCATGCTCTGTTGCCTGTGTCTATGTGCCTGTGGTTCTGTCACTGTGATCATGTGATGTATCTGACCCCAGGAATGTGTCAATAAAGTTTCCCCTTCCTGGGACAATGAATTCACGGTGTTCTTATTTCAATTTCCAGGAGTGTAGTATAATATATTTGTCCAGTGAATACCCGTTTATCATCTGCATTTCTTCTTGGTGTAGCAAGTTTAATGGCCAACTTGAAATTTGTGCAGTTCCGCATTCAAATCTGGGTTTCCTGTTTATCAGGCAGATGCGTTGAACACTACGCCAACCCGGACACTGTGGTCACTACAACCGCACGGACTACGACAACACGCCTCCCGTCAGATCCAGATCCTCAACTTATACCACACACTATTGATGCAGTGCCCTAACTCATTAGCCTCATTACTACCAGCGTGATACCAATTCTCTTAAGAGTTCGAGCTTGATGTGAATCTGAACTGAGTTTTTTTATACATATGTAGGAAGAACAGAATATATGCCATTCTTTATTGAAACAGTGCTATGGTGATGAACGTGTTACACGCACTCATGTCTTTTAGTGGTTTAAGCGGTTGATAGGGGGACAAGAAAACATTGAAAGTGAGCCACGTTTTTAGCAACACTCAGCGACAACTGAGAGCGAAAACATTGAAAAACCTGGAGGTTTAATCCGAAACGACCGTCGGTTGAGTATTCGTCTGATTGCTGTTAGTGTAAGAATAGACAAAGAAATACTTTGCAGACTTCACATAAACATTTTTTCGTGAAGGAAGTTTGTTCAAAATTGTTCCCCTAGAGCACGAGGCCTGTAATGTCGTTTTTGGCAAAGCATGGGTCCCTTACCTAAGCTGCATTTATCATGAATCTCTCGCCAGAGCGAAGCCCTAAGCGACTGGAAAAAAGCGCTGGTGACTCCAGTATTTAAGAAGGGTAAAAGAACGGACCCGCAAAATTACAGAGCAATATCCATAAGTTCGGAACGGTTCAAATGGCTCTGAGTACTATGGGACTTAACATCTGAGGTCATCAGTCCCCTAGTTTTCGAACTACTTAAACCTAACTAACCTAAGGACATCACACACATCCATGTCCGAGGCAGGATTCGAAACTGCGACCTTAGTTGTCGCGCGGTTCCAGACTGAAGCGCCTAGAACCGCTAGGCCACACCGGCCGGCCCCTAACTTAGATTTGCTGCAGAATTCTTGAACACATTCTCAGTTCGAATATAATAAACTTTCTTGAGACAGAGAAGGTTATGTCCACGAATGAGCGTGGGTTTAGAAAGCATTGCAGAACTCAGTTTGCCCTTTTTCCACATGATATGCTGCGAACTATGGATGAAGGGCAACAAGCAGATGCCATATTTCTAGATTTCCGGAAGGCGCTGCACACGGTGTCCATTATAGGCTGCTAAGAAGGTACGAGCATACAGAATAAGTTCACAGATATGTGAATGGCTCGAAGACTTCCAAAGTAACAGAACCCGTAGGTTATCCTCGACGGATAGTGTTCATCAAAGACAAGGGTATCGTTAGGGCTGACCCAGGGAAGTATGAGAGGACCACTGTCGTTCTCTATATGTTGTTGTTGTTGTTGTGGTCTTCAATCCTGAGACTGTTTTGATGCAGCTCTCCATGCTACTCTATCCTGTGCAAGCTTCTTCATCTCCCAGTACCTACTGCAGCCAACATCCTTCTGAATCTGTTTAGTGTGTTCATCTCTTGGTCTCCCTCTACGATTTTTACCCTCCACGCTGCCCTCCAATACTAAATTGGTGATCCCTTGATGCCTCAGAATATGCCCTACCAACCGATCCCTTCTTCTAGTCAAGTTGTGCCACAAGCTCCTCTTCTCCCCAATTCTATTCAATACCTCCTCATTAGTTATGTGATCTACCCATCTAATCTTCAGCATTCTTCTGTAGCACCACATTTCGAAAGCTTCTATTCTCTTTTTGTCTAAACTATTTATCGTCCACGTTTCACTTCCATATATGGGTACACTCCATACAAATACTTTCAGAAACGACTTCCTGACATTTAAATCGATATTAGATGTTAACAAATTTTTCTTCTTCAGAAACGCTTTCCTTGCCATTGCCAGTCTACATTTTATATCCTCTCTACTTCGACCATCATCAGCTATTTGACTCGCCAAATAGCAAAACTCCTTTACTACTATAAGTGTCTCATTTCCTAATCTAATTCCCTCAGCATCAACCGACTTAATTCGACTACATTCCATTATCCTTGTTTTGCTTTTGTTGATGTTCATTTTATATCCTACTTTCAGGACACTGTCCATTCCGTTCAACTGCTCTTCCAAGTCCTTTGCTGTGTCTGACAGAATTACAATGACATCGGTGAACCTCAAAATTTTTATTTCTTCTCCATGGATTTTAATTCCTACTCCGAACTTTTCTTTTGTTTCCTTCACTGCTTGCTCAATATACAGATTGAATAACATCGGGGAGCCGGCCGCAGTGGCCGTGCGCGTAAAGGCGCTGCAGTCTGGAACCGCAAGACCGCTACGGTCGCAGGTTCGAATCCTGCCTCGGGCATGGATGTTTGTGATGTCCTTAGGTTAGTTAGGTTTAACTAGTTCTAAGTTCTAGGGGACTAATGACCGCAGCAGTTGAGTCCCATAGTGCTCAGAGCCATTTGAACCATTTGAACATCGGGGATAGGCTACACCCCTGTCTCACTCCCTTCCCAACCACTGATTCCCTTTCATACCCCTCGACTCTAATAACTGCCATCTGCTTTCTGTACAAATTGTAAATAGCCTTTCGCTCCCTGTGTTTCACCCCTGCCACCTTCAGAATTTGAAAGAGAATATTCCAATCAACATTGTCAAAAGCTTTCTCTAAGTGTACAAATGCTAGAAACGTAGGTTTGCCCTTCCTTAATCTTTCTTCTAAGATAAGTTCTCTATATACATCAATGAATTGGCGGACACGGTGGGCATCAATTTGCGGTTGTTTGTAGATGTGGTGTACGGCAAGGCGTGTAAGTTGAGTGACTGTAGGAAGATACAAGACGATTTAGACAAAATTTCTAGTTGGTGTTATGAATGGCAGCTAGGTCTAAATGTAGAAAAATATTAGTTGATGCTGATGTAGCGTTGGATTTAGTATATTGAGAAAATTTAGAAAACCGGTATTTGAAGCCGACTGCCGAACGAGTTTACTGCGACCAACATACATTGCGCGTAGGGAGCGTGAAGGTAAGATATGAGAAATTAGGACTCATACGGAGGCAGGCAGACAACCATTTTTCCCTCTCTCTCCTTGTGAGTGGAACAGGAAAAGAAATGACTAGTAGTGGTACAGGGTACCCTCCACCAAGCACGGTACGGTGGCTTGCGGAGTATCTATATAGATGTAGATGTAGATGCCTGCGTTGCAGCCACATATTGCTCTGTATGACTTTTTTCTGTTCCTGAAATTGTAATCTACACTGAAATAAACTAGTAGTGAGCCACTTGAGGCCGTGAAAGTAAAAGCGACGGACCCCATAAACATCCTTTCAGAAGATAACTTCTAACACTGCTCTGAGCACTAGAAACTTCGCCGGCCGGAGTGGCCGTGCGGTCCTAGGCGCTTCAGCCTGGAACCGCGTGACCGCTACGGTCGCAGGTTCGAATCCTGCCTCGGGCATGGATGTGTGTGATGTCCTTGGGTTAGTTAGGTTTAAGTAGTTCTAAGTTCTAGGGGACTGATGACCACAGATGTTAAGTCCCATAGTGCTCAGAGCCATTTGAACTATTTGAACTAGAAAATTCGCATGGAGCGTGTGAGGATCGTGGAGAAGAGTATTTTGAAGGGGATAAAGGACCACTTGTGAAGCAGAAAAAAATAAAGAACGTAATATCACCGATGCGATTATTTTTGTAGTCAAACCTCGTTCTTTCTTACCGTATTGCTTGAAAACAGCGTTCACTTCGGCTCCTAAGCAGAGACGACATATCTGCTTACTCAATTACGTAATGTAAAGAAATTGTAAAGCAGAGATTGGTTCCCGAAATCTAAGGTGCTCCTTGCATATCTTTATCATTTATCTGTTAAAACAATGAGAGGCTATTGTACTACTTCTACCTTGACTGGTGTCACGTGTCTCTCCGTCTTCGTTTTGGATATTGTAAGTGTTGCTCATGTAAAAAGTTTTTTTGAACAATTATTTAGTTAAATTTCTTAGCAATGCTTTATTTAACATAAATGTTTGAAGCATTTATTTTTCGTATGATTTTATCTTGCAATACTAAGCTACTATTTCATAGGAGGCCGTTTTCAAAAGGATTGCGACCGCCATTCTTCAGTGTCGAAACGATTTCAGTCTCATCCTTGCCTTTTTCATTAATTATTCACTCATTAAAGAAAGAACCTATCTATGAGTAAGCCGAAGTCCGATCATATTAACTTCGTTTTTACACTCGCATGATGTAAGAACTTCGTGAATGTCTCGCGGTCAAAAGCTCACTGAACAGTGTCGAGAGATACCCGTCACGCATTGCCATAACATTCAGCGGCAGGAGAAAATTTAATTACTTAACACTCAAATACGTTTTCTCATTAGTTTGGTCCCTTAGAAATTCACACACGCACTTTTTCTCATTGCAGCATTTACGCAGATAATAGGAAACAGTCCCATCGCTGTTGGAACGCGCTTTCGTGACGCAGAAAAATACAATGCCGGAGAAAACGAACTATACCTGGAAACACGACGTCGATTTTGATCCGATGACGGCGTATGTCACCTGGGCTATAGAAGATCTACTGATAAACTGCTTTAACATCGTCCGCCAAGAGATAGCGTAGTGGCATAGGTACCAGAGCGTCACCGGTGTCTACCCTTTAATATGGAAGGCTCACAGCCAGAAGGCTTAGTGTGGCGCAAACGTGTGAAGCAAGCAGGCAACTATGCCACAGAGACGCAACGTGCTTCCTGCAGCCAACTGAGCGAGTTTGAAACGGGTCAAATTGTGGCTTGGGAGCGGCGGGGTCCCGGCGGAGGTTCGAGTCCTCCCTCGGGCATGGGTGTGCATGTTTGTCCTTAGGATAATTTAGGTTAAGTAGTGTGTAAGCTTAGGGACTGATGACCTTAGCAGTTAAGTCCCATAAGATTTCACACACATTTGAGCATTCTTTTGGAGCGGCGGGATGCTCCTTTCAGAGAACTGCCACACAAGCTGAACCCGCTGGGTCAGTTTTGCAACGATGCTGGTGTCAGTGGTCATGTTATCTTCCTTTCATCCGTAGACGCGGTTCTGAAAGTCCACGCAGCACAGACGCCCGCCAGGATAGTAGTGTTGTAAGGACACCAGTGGCAGGTCGTACAGGCAGCACAGCACAGAAAGGCGGCTTGTGGGCCCAGACGCCGGCCGGAGTGGTCGAGCGGTTCTAGGCGCTACAGTCTGCAGCCGCGCGACCGCTACGGTCGCTGGTTCGAATCCTGCCTCGGGCATGGGCGTGTGTGATGTCCTTAGGTTAGTTAGGTTTAAGTAGTTCTATGTTCTAGGGGACTGATGACCTCAGCAGTTAAGTCCCATAGTGCTCAGAGCCATTTGAACCATTTTTGGGCCCAGACGTGTCAACACGTACTGTTGCGAATACGTTATTAGATGTGGCGCAACGGGCAGGCACAGCGTCGACGTCCACGACTCGAGTGGTGCCGTCAGAGGATCACTTGGAAGATGGAATGGCACGCCTCGATCATCAGCAATGAAAGTAGAATCTGTCTCTCCGCAAGCGATGGTCGTTTGTGCGTGCCACGTAGACCTGGTGAGCGCTGTGTCATTGAGTGCATCCGTGCAAGACACAGTGGCCCCCCGCCAGGCCTTATAGTCTGGGATGCGGTAACCTACAACTGTCGTTCTGTTTGGTGTTTCTGGAGGGGACACTAACTAGGACTCCGTGCGTACAGAAGGTTGTTGGACCTGTTCTTTTGCCGTTGTTGCTACGGGAAGGTGATGTGTTAGTCCAACAGGATACTGCTCCGCCAAACTGCCCGTGAAACTCAACGTGCTCTGCAAGACGTACGGCAACTTCTCTGGCCAACATGATCTTCGGACTTGTCTCTAATGGAGGATATGATGGAACGATAAGTGACTCGTGCGACTCGTCAACCAAGTACTCTTACAGAACTACGTGAACAGATCGAACGTATCCCAGCACAAAATTCGTCATTTGTACGATCGACTGGATGCCAGAGTCAGTGACTGCGTTGAAGCCTATGGACGCTACACCACGCAGTAATATGTGTGTTTCAGCATGGGTCGATAACTGGTACCTCGGAACCGCTAGTACTATTGGTCTGGAAATGTAATCATAACATGTGCTCCATATGCACTGTTGCAACAATGAATCTTGAGTGAATCGGAAACCTCTAAAATAGTGTAATAATTTTTTTCCAGCAGTGTATGTACGGGAAACCTCTGAATTTCTCCCATCTGTAAATGTCGCACGCTTGAAGGATTATCCTATGATGTAATTTTCTCTAAGCTGAAAGCACATTTCAGACTGAGCTATCCAAGCACGCCTCACGACCCGCCCTTACTGCTTCACTTGCACCAGTACCTCTCACCTGCCTTCCGAATCACACAGAAGGTAGCCTGTATATTTTGCGGGACTACCACTCGCGGAAGCAAAGGCAAAGAGGAGAATTAGCTAAGCCACAGCCTAAGCGATTGCTTCCAAAATGTTTCACTCTGCAACGGTGAGTGCGCCGTTCCAAATCCGCGCGGACTCCACTGCATATTGAAACATTCATTCTGAAAACTACAACAAGTCACCGATGACAGTGTCACTAAAGCAGAATTATTAAACACGGTTTACCGAAACTCCTTCACCAGAGAAGACGAAGTAAATATTCCTGAATTCCGATCAAGAACAACTGCCAAAATGAGAAACATAGAAGTAGATATCCTCGGAGTAACGATGCAGCTTAAATCACTTAACAGAGGCAAGCCTCCGGTCCAGATTGTATACCAGTCAGGTCCCTCTCAGAGTATGCTGATAAAATAGCTCCATATTGAAAGGTGGCTACACTGAGCCACTGCGCCAGAGATTGCGCCAAAGAGTATTATTCTGCCGCCTCCACAGTGCTTGTCGAGAGCTCGTGGCAGTCAGTGCCTGTCGAGGACTCGGGGTAGTCTGTGCTGAGATGTTGTAGCAGAGAGTGTTTATTGAGATGTGCTAGTAGGCAGTGCTTGCTGAGATGTGATATTGGAGAGTTCTGGTTGAGATGTGATAGTAGAGAGTCGGTGTGAGATATATTGTAAGGATTAGAGTGATTTTCATCAATATAAATGAGGTAACGAACTCCGTTTCTTTTTTTTTTTCATTATTTCAGTGTCCTAAATAATGCGTCATTACAGGTTCAGTCAACAAAGCATCTGGCGTGTGTTCTTGTATTAGAGTTTAATTCTGCTTTCCTTACGCAATTATAGTATTTCTAATTTTCTTTTATCACGTCAATATAATTGGTATTTAAAATTTCTTGTCTTGTTGAAGAAGAACCGTGCCAGATGTGTACGTTGAGTCACACTCCCACACACAGAACAATTACACTTGTGCTTTGGGTTCGTAGGTTTTATAGTTGCTGGGGACTTAATTAATTATTTGTGTTAACGAAAATTTTCTTTCATTGTTCGTTGTTATTCTATGCAGTCAGATAGCGTAATAATACTGGTCAGGGCCTACCGTTTACGAGACTTGCGTAATCGGACAGACAGCTACGAAAAATAAAAAGTATTTTCATTAATAATAATTAAGCCCCCATGCACGTGGCGACCGCTGCTTCGGATCGCCCCTTGGAATCTTCTGATTGTAAAAATAGTAGACCGTAGTATTGTTGTAGTAATCTGGAGTTTAGTAATTGTAGTCTATTTTGCATGTGTAGATTTGGTAATTGTCATTCTTCTAATGGTATTTTTTCTCAGAATTTGATTTGTTGTCTTGTATACGCGGTTGACAATTTAGTGCAATTATTTCAATTGTTCAATTAATCGTGTTTGAGGGAAACATTTCATGTAAATGGTATTGTTGGAGATAAAGAGTCATTGTGTGTAATTTTCGTACAGTGACGAATTTTTTTATGTTTTGTAAATGATTACGCGATCAATGAAAAAGGCGAAAATGATGAATAGTGAGAATGACGAAATTGTTGAAATGGCGAACTCGCCAACACAGGACAACAGTATGATGAATAATGGAGTCGAAAACAATGTAATAAGTCGGGAAAATAGTCCGGAACCATTTCAAAATTTTTCTCAATCAGAAAATTCATAGAATACGAGATTAACGATAGAAGATTCTGGAATAGTATCGAACACAGATAGCTTTACAGCTATGACGAAGGAAACTGGTTTTGTGGGAAATGTTAGGGGCGAAAAGAATTTAGAACAAGTTAGTACGGAGCAGTTGATGAGTGCAAAATTAAATTTGGGAACACGGTTAGACTCACAAATAGGAACAATTAAAACTGAGATGGGAACAATGGGATCACAAATAGGAACAATTAAAACACAAATAGGAACAATTAAAACAAAGATGGGAACTTTACGATCTGAATTAAAAACTGATATGGGAACAATGGAAACACGGTTAGACTCACGAATAGGGACATGTTTCGAAAATAAGAAAGATGAGTTAAAGAAAGAAATCAGAGAAGAAGTACAACCGATTTTGAATTCTCATAATAATAGATTAGTTGCAGTAGAGATTAGACAAAGGGAACAGGATAGAGAACAGGAGGAAAGAGATCGCGTGATAGTACAGAAATTTTCAGAGTTAAATTTACAACGTGCACACGATAAGAAAGAAATATTTGAGAGAATCGAGGAATCCGTACCAAATGACAGAATAAATAATCTAACACAACAATATGAACAGTTAACTACCAAATGTGTCAATACTGAAACCCGAGTCGCGACACTTACGGAAGACGTAAATAAACAGAAAGAAAAAATAGGTGATTTAGCGGAAAGAGTTGAGAAGATTTCAGATAAATTGACAAATCTTAGTTTAAATGGGGACAGAGATTCGGATGATACAGCTCCATTACCATTTTCAGAAACCGAAGAGTACCAGAATATAAATAAGCATGTTGAAAATCAGGGAAAATTTAATGAACGCGTGAAAAGGGAATTTGAGGCATTAAAAAAGCAAGTCAAACAAATTGAAGGCGAAATCGTAGGAAAAGACAGCAGAAGAAATCTAGAATCACAGATATCAGAGGGGTTTGAAGAAAATAATTTGTTTCATTTACGGGATGCGACAAGAGAGCGCCAGGCGCGCGAACTTGACAATAATCGTCATTGGGACTGGGACAGACGCGGTAGGTCTTTGTCGCCACGAGGCGAGAATTTTGACTATAAACACTTTTTGACTGTTCGGAAATTTAAGATCTTCCGCAACTCTAAGAATGACATACATCCATGTGCATGGTTAGATCAATTTATGTTCGCACTTCCACCAAATTGGCCACTAAGTCACAAACTGGAATTTATGTGTGGATATTTAGAAAACGAACCGGCGACGCGGATGCGCGCACTCATTAGAGATTGTAATAATCTAAATGATTTTTATCATGCATTTCTATCGGCATATTGGTCCGAAAACACACAAGACAGAGTCAAACATAGTCTGATTATGCAGCGTAATTTTAAACAGTCTGAGTTCCGCACGCCGGCAGAGTACTTTGAAGACATGATTCGAAAGAATCAGTTCCTGTCCAACCCTTATAGCCCGACTGAATTAATTCGCATTTGTTTAACTAAGCTGCCACAATCCATAAGACAAATTGCTTTGGCCGGAAGATGTAAAGACGACATTGAGACTTTTAAGACTTTGTTGCAAGAACTTGGGTATGACAACGACGACGGGACTTCTTGTAACTTTTTCAGTAACAGTATTTACAATAGATTTTCAGAGAAAAGAGATAGTGATCGGAACGGGCGTTATGTGAGCAACTTTGAGAATGACAGACGTAACAGACAGGACAATAGATACCAGCCTTATGACAATAACAGACGTTCTAACAGAAATTACACAGACAATTATAATAACGGTATTTCGTACCGGAATGATCAATCATATGGAAACAGTAATCGGTATCATCAGGACAGAAATTATTCATACAGTAATAGAAATTCTTACTATAGAAATAATCAGGGTAGTAGATACAACAATAATTTCAGAAGTGACAGTCGAAATTATACACGAAGTAGTTATGCAGACAGGAAAACAGAAATTTTAATAACAGACACAACCAAGAATTTGCATCTAACAGACAGGAGGGACCTAATTGGCATCCTCCACGTGACAGAACTTCAGAGAGACAAGTGTAAATAGTAGAAATTGATCCGCGAAATGACGCGAATAATCAAAGACGTGACGCAAACAATCGACAATGACTTGCAGCTTCGGCTTCTGGCAGCAATATAGACAGTTCAGAAATTAATGACACTACGACTTTACACTACGTACGCCTGGAAGACATGAGAGACGTTTTGCTAGACGAAAAGGAAAATAATGTAGACGCATTTTTACATCCTGTTATTGAAGTATGTGTCGGTAAGAATAAGTTCACTGCAGTTTTAGATTCTGGGAGCCCACTGAATGTCATTAGTGAATCAGTTTTTCGTATATGTGTAAGAACTATTGCCTGTCCTGTGTTACCTATTTCAAAAACTACAATTCGAGGAGCGATTTCTGGAAAAAGTGTGGAAGTTAAACAACAGACCAACTTAAATTTCATTTGTCAAGGATACGAATTTTCTGCTAATTTTATTATTGTTCCATTACTCAGTACCCAAATCATATTAGGTATGGAGTTCCTTAACGCACATAAGGCAATTTTGAACTTTAAAGAAGGAAGTGTGAATTTGACTGTTGCCGGAATGCCGAAATGGTTGAAATTTTTCGAGTGTTTAGCAAGATCTGAATCAGATACAAAATGTTTAAGGTTTCTTACTTCTGATGTTTTCGTTGAGCATTATGACGACAGTGTGTTTATTCATGACAATGACAATAGATACAGAGACGCGATGGATGATATAATTAATAGCGAAGAATTAATTAATGAAAAGGTTAAGAAAGCTGAAGTGCCAGATGACGTTGCAAGAGAAGAGCTGCACCAAATTTTGACTTCACATGCTACAGTGTTTAGTCATCACACAGGAACTATACAAGGCTTACAATACTTATTTAAAGTAAAAGAACACACACCATTTCGCGGGAAAACGTACGCTATTCCTTTGGCTTACAGAGACAAGGTTAAGAATGAACTTCAGTACCTGTTAGATCAGGGCATTATTGAGCCTGCAGTCAGTCCTTATACCAGTCCATTACACGTTGTTCTTAAAAAGGATGGGTCAATTCGTTTGGTTCTGGATTCCAGACAGATAAATAATATCATCATTCCTGAAACTGACCGTCCACAAAATTTAGATGAACTTCTTCAACATTTCAATGGAATTAAAGTCTTATCCACGATTGATATGCGCGCAAGTTTTTGGCAAATAGAACTCCACCCTGATTGTAGGAAATATACTGCCTTTTTAGCCTTTGGTAACTGTTACCAGTTTCGGAAATTACCGTTTGGGCTTACTGTATCTTCAGCAGCATTCATTCGTAGCTTAAATGAAATTTTACCTGTTTATCTTCGTGACAATATTACTTCATATGTTGACGACATTCTTATTGCTAAACATTTTTGGAGTGAGCACAACAAAATTTTGGATTCATTATTACGTATCTCTGCAAGAGTTGGCATTACAGTGAACGTGAAAAATCTGAATTTGGTCGTTCACAGGTGAAATTTCTCGGTCACATTATTTCTACAGAAGGTATTCTTCCTGATCCAGTGAAATTAGACGCTATTCGTAACTATGCTGTTCCTACCACAAAACGTGATGTTCGTAGTTTCCTTGGTGTCTGTAATTTTCTTCGATGCTTTGTTAGATTGGACGATTTGGCCACACCTCGTTTATGTGAACTATCTGGAAAGAAATCTAATTGGTGTTGGGATGAGGAAGCTCAATCAGAATTTGAACAACTTCGTGATGCTTTAGTTGCTGCTCCACTTCTTTCACATCCGGATTTATCTAAAGATTTTTGTTTGGCGACGGACTCATCATACAAGGGCCTAGGTGCACATTTATTTCAAGAGATAGAAGAAAACGGCGTTGTAGTACAAAAGACTATTGCATTTGGAAATCGTGTTCTCTCTAAATCAGAAAAGAATTATTCGATTACGGAACTTGAAGCTTTGGCTGTTGTTTGGGCTTTCACAAAATTTCGCACATTTTTGTTTGGCAGACATACTAAGGTTTATACCGATCATCGAGCTCTGGAATTTCTTATGTCAACAAAATTAACTCACGGCAGATTGTCACGATGGGCGTTGTACCTACAGGAGTTTGACTTTAGTATTGTTTACATACAGGGTTCTTCAAATATTGTTGCTGATGCTTTATCACGTGCACCTGTGGGTTTGAAACAAAGTGCTGAAGAGGACTGCATAGAAAACAATTATTGTTTGATGTATATTCAAGGTGTTGCGTTTGAGAACTTTATTTCGTCTTCGCTCCAGGACATCGCTAAGGAGCAAAATAAGGATCCAATCTGGAAGGACATTAAGGAGAAGTGGAGGAGAAAGGAAAGCGTAGCGATTAGACAGCATTATTTAGTTCGCAATGACATTCTTTTTAAACGAAAATCGCTCGACAACTCTGTTTGGTTAGTTTGTATTCCTGATGAGTGGGTTAATAAGCTGATTTGGTATACGCATTTCAGTTATGCACACTTTGGTCCCAGAAAATGCTTTCATAAATTACGAGAAAATTGCTACTTCAGTAATATGGAAAAACGTATTCGATCTGTTCTGGCCAAATGCAAATTATGTCAAAAGGCTAAGCCGCCAACAGTTTCTCACAGAGCACCGTTGTTTCCTATCATTCCAGCGAAATTAAAGGAGATGGCTGCAGTCGATTTGTTCGGTCCAGTGGTTCGATCTACTAATGGTTTTGCGTACATTTTCGTAGCGGTGGAGTTGACATCAAAATATGTGTGTTTTACACCTTTACGCAAAGCAACAGCTCGTTCCGTATCTAACGCTTTCATCAAACATTTTCTTAAAGAAGTTGGTCATGTTGATAAGGTTATATCAGATAATGGATCACAGTTTCGTTCTAAAATTTGGCTTCGTACTCTACAGCGTCGTAAAATTAAACCAATTTTCATTTCACTTTTTCACCCTCAATCTAACGCTTCAGAGAGATGGATGAAGGAAATCAATAAATTGTGTCGTCTTTATTGTCACCAGAATCACAGAACTTGGGATCAGTATCTTAATATTTTTCAAAACATTCTGAATGAACTCCCTAATGATTCAACTTCTTTACCGCCTTTAATTGATATTAAAAAACAAAGCACCGACAAATCGCATTTCTGAAATCGTTCCTTTTCCGCCTACACGGAAACTACGGCATTCTGAAGTTGTGAACATGGCTCTGCAAAATATTGCATCTGCGGCTGCTAGAAGAGAGAAATCAGCTAAGCGTCCTGGTCATTTAAAAAATTTGTCAGTTGGTCAAAAAGTGTTAATTCTCACCGTTTGTCTCACAAAGGAAAAGGTTTGTGTCGCAAATTTTTTCTGCTTTATAACGGTCCATATAGAATTCGTAAAATTATTCATGATAACACTGTCGAAGTAGAAACTCTTAAATCTCGACGCTCTAAAGGAATACATCATATATCTAACGTAAAAATTTTTGTGGAATGATATACTTAAGAGAAACTCACAGCTACATGTAAACATGCGGAGAGTACAAGGATACCGCCCTGTGTTTTGGCGACGGCACATACTCAAAGCAACAGTCAAGTCTGCGCGCCGCACAAGGCAGTCGTTGACCGCGAACAATTGCTTCCTACGTCACGCGCCTACAGCTGATCGAGCGCTCAGTGCGAATGCACCGACAGCCGTAAACAAATACACAGTTTAATTTCTCCGATTAAATTCAGTATAAAGCTATAGTGACTTGATGAATTATGTTATTAACATTCAGTATTTTTCAGGATACGGTTCTATAAAATATTTAAGAACTTCAGGTAAAGTCTGTGTGTCTCCGACGTTAAGAGGACTTACTATCGAGAAATTTTCAGGATGAATATAATTTCCAAGAAGAAACTAATAAACTAAAAAGGTAACTATTAATTGAGTTTATTTTTCAGGTAACATATTTCCACTTAGGTACGTACTTTAGACGTAATTTGCTGCTCGCGATTATGTGATTCATACTTTGTGCTAATTTCATGTTCTATGAATTTATGTGTGAAGCGACGTGCTTGCGTACATTTGCTGATTTTTGTCAATGTTTTATTAATGAACAGGATTGTTATTTGTATATATTATGCATCGCTTGGCTGCACTGCTTTTTCAGTGATGTCATACTTTTTAATTATGTGCCTGCTGTGCTTATTTATTTAAATTATAATTGTCACATGATTAGTTGTGCTGATATGTATGTAAGTTATACTTTGTGATTTATCTGCTTGCGCCTTCATGTTTATTTATTAAGATTACATATGAACATTTATTTGCTTATGCTGATATGATGCTAATGACCTGTTTATTATGTTAGATAACATATGTTTACTGCTATGCGTATGGATTGCATATTTATACATTTCTGTTTGTCGTCACAACTACTCTTTAATTTGGTATATAGAAATGCTAATATACTGTGTACGAACATAGAGTTTAGGTCACACTACGGTATTAATTATAGATTGTTCGCTTGGCAGAGCCTTGTTGTAGGATTTGTGCTGCATCCACTTTTTGACATTCTGTTCACTACTGGTATATTTACTCGCTATTGCTTGTTTTGCTTACGCTCAGTGCCTTATATTTTTAAGATAAGAAAATGAACTGCTATAATTCGACGAACGACATTAGTACAAGGAACTTCATAGAAGTCACATGAGCTGAGGATTTATGGAAGCTGTATAACTTTATGCTAATAGGAAGGAAGCTAACGACATGACATACCATTACTAGGTTTAGACCATTAACAATTATTACACTGCATTCTTCGTGAGCAATTGAAATAGGAAGTGACACTTGACACAAGAAATACTCCACATGTTTGCTTCTGCCATAATTCTTGAAGTGATGTACACACTGTGAAATATTATGATCATTCACACTCCGTAATCGTACTTAATTACTGAGAGTTATTCGAACTAAGTCTGTTAGAGGTCATGTATGCATTTCTTTTGTTTATAACTCATAATGAGTAGAAGATTTGGGTCAGATGGATTACACAGAGGTTGTGTGTTGACAATGTGTCTTCAGATTGTATGGGATGATGAGGTTTGCATTAGGATTTTATCTGTACTTGTTCGAGGAGACTGACTAGAGGAAAGAGTTGTTATGGAAGTGAAATGATATTGGCAATAAGGTTTATATGTATCGACGTATTGAAGAGATATTATTGAGGTATTGAGATTATATGAAGTTGTTGATTATTGGAGTTTTTGTGGACAAGAGGTAAGGTAAATGCTATTAATGATACTAAGGTTTATATGTATCGACGTAAGAGGTATTATTGAAGTATTGAGATTATGTGATGCTGATGATTATTGGAGTTTTGGTATATAAGAGGTAAAGTAAGTGAGGAGCATATTTGTTTTTGTTGGTCTTATGGAACAAGGAGGATGAAGATAGCAGACTAGAACACTAAAGTAGAAGGAAAGATAGTCTATACACACACTTTGTTAAATCACTAAGCAGTATATACTTTTTTTTGAAGAGAGGAAGTATTTGCATATCTTGGCTCATTGACAGTTGTTCAACAACAGTACATTTGATCTGGCTTGGCAAACATTGGTCTTGACATGATGACTATGAGGTTGACTTAACTATTATTGACTGTTATACATTGCTGCCACTACTACTTGATACACATGATGAACTTCAGATTTTGACAGAATTGCATTTACACAGTTAACACTATTCAATTACACAGTAGTACTTAATGTGGATGAAAGATGAGTGAATGTGTTTTGTGTGTTTTCCTTTTCTAATCCTACCCACCTATCTCCTAAATATTATTTTATTGTTTGTTGTGGCTTGCACTGACACCCATAAATATTATAGGTTTACTGATATTTGAGTATTTGTAATAGTTAATATGACAATTATCTGATATCATTTGTGTGTTTATTAGAATTTATATGTCTAGTGTGTAAAAGCATTTGTATGTGTATTCAAACTATTGTTCATGCCTGAACTGTCTGATTAGTGATGGTGAATATTATGAACTGTTACCTGCACCTCTTCAACATAATGGGTGCCACTTAGAAACGTTTAATTTCTGCTGATGAACTGTGTGATCAGTGATAGTGAATATTATGGACTGTTACTTGTACTTTTTCTACATGATTGGTGCCACTAGGACATGTTTAATTTCTGCTTATAAACTCTGATGAACAGTGTGATCAGTGATAGTGAATATTATGGACTGCTCTCTGGACCTATTCAACATTGCTGAGTGCCACTAATGGAACTGATTCTACTGAAATAATGTCACTTGTTGCTGTCTGCACCTACTCAACATTGCTGGGTGCCACTAATGGAACTGCTTCTACTGAAATGAAGTCACTTGTTGGTGTCTGCACCTGCTCAACATTACTGGGTGCACAGATGAAGCTACTTCTATGGAAATGATGTCACTTGCCGGTGTCTGCACCTACTCAACATTGCTGGGTGCCACTGATGGATTGCTTCTACTGAAATAATGTGACTTGTTGCTGTCTGCACCTGCTCATCATTGCTAGGTGCAACTGATGGACTGCTTCTGCTGAAATGATGTCACTTGTTGGTGTCTGCACCTGCTCAACATTACTGGGTGCACAGATGGAGCTACTTCTATGGAAATGATGTCACTTGTCGGTGTCTGCACCTACCCAACATTGCTGGGTGCCACTGTTAGAACTGTTTCTACTGAAATGATGTCACTTGTTGCTGTCTGCACCTACTCAACATTGCTGGGTGCCACTAATGGAACTGCTTCTACTGAAATGAAGTCACTTGTTGGTGTCTGCACCTGCTCAACATTACTGGGTGCACAGATGAAGCTACTTCTATGGAAATGATGTCACTTGCCGGTGTCTGCACCTACTCAACATTGCTGGGTGCCACTGATGGATTGCTTCTACTGAAATAATGTGACTTGTTGCTGTCTGCACCTGCTCATCATTGCTAGGTGCAACTGATGGACTGCTTCTGCTGAAATGATGTCACTTGTTGGTGTCTGCACCTGCTCAACATTACTGGGTGCACAGATGGAGCTACTTCTATGGAAATGATGTCACTTGTCGGTGTCTGCACCTACCCAACATTGCTGGGTGCCACTGTTAGAACTGTTTCTACTGAAATGATGTTACTTCTTGCTGTCTGCACCTACTCAACATTGCTGGGTGCCACTAATAGAACTGCTTCTACTGAAATAATGTCACTTGTTGCTGTGTGTACCTGCTCAACTTTACTGGGTGCCACTAATGGAACTGCTTCTGCTGAGAAATGTGACTTGTTGCTGGGTGTACCTGCTCAACTTTACTGGGTGCCACTGATGGACTGCTTCTACTGAAAAGATGTCACCTGTTGGTGTCTTTTTTTTGTATAAACTAATCATTGAAAGCATTTTATGTGAACATTTGTTTACACTGATTTTTTGTGTATTGTGTGAACTCTTATGTAAAGTCACATGTATGAAAAGAAGTTGTATTGCTTACTGTATTTCATATATTAGGTTATTGAAAGGTCAGTGCAAAGCCAAAATTTTAACGAAGTAATATCCGGCGTTCCCCAACGAAATGTTACAGGCCCTCCATTGTTACTGATCTATATTAACTATATAGGAGACAATCTGAGTAGCTGTCTAAGATTGTTTGCAGATTATGCTGTCATTTACAGTCTTGTAAAGTCATCAGATGATCCAAACGACTTGCAAAATGATTTTGATAAAATATATGTATGGAGCGAAAAATGGCAATTGACCCTGAATAAACAAAAGTGTAGAATTATTCACATGAGTACTAAAAGAAATCAGCTAAATTTCGATTTCGCGATAAGTCACACAAATCTGAAAGCTGTAAATTCAACTAAATACTTAGGGATTACAATTACAAATAACCTACATTGGAACGATAACACAGATAATATTCTGGGTAGAGCAAACCAAAGACTGCGATTCACTGGCAGAACACTTAGAAGGTGCAACAAGTCTACCAAAGAGACTGCTTACACTACGCTTGTCCGCCCTATTCTGGAGTATTGCTGTGCGGTGTGGGATCCACATCAGGTGGGGCTAACGGATGCCATCGAAAAAGTACAAAGAAGGGGAGCTCATTTTGTATTATCGCGAAATAGGGAAGATAGTGTCACAGACATGATACGTGAATTGGAGTGGCAGTCATTAAAACAAAGGTGTTTTTGGTTGCGACGGGATCTTCTCATGAAATTTCAATCACCAGTTTTCTCCTCCGACTGCAAAAACATTCTGTTGCCACTCACCTACTTAGGGAGAAATGATCATCACGATAAAATAAGAGAAATCAGGGCTCGCACAGAAAAATTTAAGTGCTCGTTTTTCCCACGTGCCGTTCGAGAATGGAACGGTAGAGAGACAGCTTGAAGGTGGTTCATTGAACCCACTGCCAGGCACTTTATTCTGAATAGAAGAGTAATCACGTAGATGTAGATGTGCAACAACTGCAGTCTTTGCTCTCAGCTGACATGCATTCAACGGTAGCGGAAGCTGAAATTTTAAATTTAGCATTTGTGAAATCTTTCACGCAGGAGGATAGTACAAACATACCGCCGTTTGAGTCTCGTACAGATTCCCGTATAGAGGACATAGTGATAGACATCCATGCGGTTGTGAAGCAGCTGAATGGGTTGAAAATAAATAAATCGCCAGGTCCTGTTGGGATTCCAATTCAGATTTACAGAGAGTACATTACTGCATTGGCTCCTTAGTTAGCTTGCATTTATCGCGAATCTCTTGCCCAACGTAAAGTCCCGAGCGACTGGAAAAAAGCTCAGGTGACGCCTGTATATAAGAAGGGCAGAAGGACAGATCCTCAAAATTACAGACCAGTATCCTTAACATCGGTTTGTTGCAGGATTCTCGAGCATATTCTCAGATCGAATACAATGAATTTCCTTGAGACAGAGAAGTTGCTGTCCATGCATCAGCACGGCTTTAGAAAGCATCGCTCCTGCAAAACGCAACTCTCCCTTTTTTCACATGATATCTTGCGAACCATGGATGAAGGGTATCAGACGGATGCCATATTCCTTGACTTCCGGAAAGCGTTTGACTCGGCGCCCCACTGCAGACTCCTAACTAAGGTACGAGCATAGGTGAGTGGCTCGAAGACTTCTTAAGTAATAGAACCCAGTACGTTGTCCTCGATGGTGAGTGTTCATCGGAGGTGAGGGTATCATCTGGAGTGCCCCAGGGAAGTGTGGTAGGTCCGCTGTTGTTTTCTATCTACATAAATGATCTTTTGGATAGGGTGGATAGTAATGTGCGGCTGTTTGCTGATGATGCTGTGGTGTACGGGAAGGTGTCGTCGTTGAGTGACTGTAGGAGGATACAAGATGATTTGGATAGGATTTGTCATTGGTGTAAAGAATCGCAGCTAACTATAAATATAGATAAATGTAAATTAAAGCAGGTGAATAGGAAAAAGAATCCCGTAATGTTTGAATACTGCATTAGTAGTGTAGCGCTTGACACAGTCGAGTCGATTAAATATTTGGGCGTAACATTGCAGAGCGATATGAGGTGGGACAAGCATGTAATGGCAGTTGTGGGGAAGGCAGATAGTCGTCTTCGGTTCATTGGCAGAATTTTGGGAAGATGTGGTTCATCTGTAAAGGAGACCGCTTATAAAACACCAATACGACCTATTCTTGAGTAGTGCTCGAGCGTTTGGGATCCCTATCAGGTCGGATTGATGGAGGACATAGAAGCAATTCAGAGGCGGGTTGCTAGATTTGTTACTGGTAGGTTTGATCATCACGCGAGTGTTACGGAAATGCTTCAGGAACTCGGGTGGGAGTATCTAGAGGAAAGGAGGCGTTCTTTTCGTGAATCACTACTGAGGAAATTTAGAGAACCAGCATTTGAGGCTGACTGCAGTACAATTGTACTGCCGCCAACTTACATTTCGCGGAAAGACCACAAATATAAGATAAGATAAGAGAGATTAGGGCTCGTACAGAGGCATATAGGCAGTCACTTTTCCCTCGTTTTGTTTGGGAGTGGAACAGGGAGAGAAGATGCTAGTTGTGGTACGAGGTACCCTCCGCCACGCACCGTATGATGGTTTGCGGAGTATGTATGTAGACGTAGATGTAGAATTCCGACGCTTCGAGGAGTGCGTAGTTAACCACTGTTAATGGATTAGAAACAGAGCTAACAGCCCCAGTAGTGGATGCTACTGGTGGGTGAGTACCTCGTCTGTGTCGCGGCCGGTGCGCTCGTTGCTGCCGGCGGCGGTGCCGGGCGTGGCTGAGGCGGCGGCGGCCTTCTTGGCGGAGCTCTGCAGCTCCAGCGAGGAGAAGAAGTCGTCGGCGCGCAGCTCCTGGCCCTGGCGCGGCGGGCAGCCCGCCTTGCGGTGCTGCACGTAGTTGTCCAGCCCCGTGATGGTCGCCCGGCACTTGAGGCACAGGTGCGTGTCGTCGTCCTCCTCCTCCATCCGCGCTGCTCACTGCCAACACAACACCGGCCTCTGCAGTCGCAGTCACACACTTGGGGGGCATTGTCATTCCATCTAAACTTCCGCGCTTTTTCGCTACACTGAGGTGAAAAATGTCACGCGATAGCAGTATCCACATATTAAGAAGACGGTATTAACGCGTAAATAAGGTATAAAAGGGCAGTCTACATCTACATCTACATCTACATTTATACTCCGCAAGCCATCCAACGGTGTGTGGCGGAGGGCACTTAACGTGCGACTGTCATTACCTCCCGTTCCTGTTCCAGTCGCGTATGGTTCGCGGGAAGAACGACTGCCGGAAAGCCTCCGTGCGCGCTCCAATCTCTCTAATGTTACACTCGTGATCTCCTCGGGGTGTATAAGTAGGGGGAAGCAATATATTCGATACCTCATTCAGAAACGCACCCTCTCGAAACCTGGACAGCAAGCTACACCGCGATTCAGAGCGCCTCTCTTGCAGAGTCTGCCACTTGAGTTTGCTAAACATCTCCGCAACGGTATCACGCTTACCAAATAACCCTGTGACGAAACGCGCCGCTCTTCTTTGGATCTTCTCTATCTCCTCTGTCAACCCGACCTGGTACGGATCCCACACTGATGAGCAATACTCAAGTATAGGTCCTATTGACGGAGCTGTCGTTTGTACTCTGGTGATTCATGTGAAAAGGTTTCCGACGTGATTATAGCCGCACGACGGGAATTAACAGAGCTTGATCGCGCAATGGTACTTCGAGCTAAACACGTCGGTTACGGCAGCAAACTACCGACATGAGTGCTTTTGTTAACAGATACTTGAAGCTAAAGGCGTCGGACATGGCAGCAAGCGATCAACACGAGTGCCTTTGCTGACAGCACGACATCGCCTGTAGCACCTCTCCTCATCTCGTGACCGTATAGGTTGAACCTAGACGACCGGAAAACCGTGGCCTGTTCACATGAGACCCAATATCAGTTGGTAATAGTTGGTTTAGGCTTGGGGTGTGGCGCAGACCCCCGAAGCCATGGACCTATTTTGTCAACAAGGTGCCGGCCGGCGTGGCCGAGCGGTTCTAGGCGCTACAGTCTGGAACCGCGTGACCGCTACGGACGCAAGTTCGAATCCTGCCTCAGGCATGGATACGTGTGGTGTCCTTAGGTTAGTTTGGTTTAAGTAGTTCTAAGTTCTAGGGGACTGATGACCACAGCTGTTAAGTCCCATAGTGCTCAGAGCCATTTGAACCATTTTTGTGTTCCAAAAATGAACAGCGTAGAGACAGAAGTGATGACACTTTCTGCAGGACCTGACCATCATTTTGCAGGACAATGCTCAAGCACGTGCAGTGCAAGCTGTTACTGATTTGTTTGACTGATGGGGCTGCTAAGTGCCATGCCACCTACTGCACTCCACTGACTTAAGCCTTCGTAAGTTGAACTCGATTTCTAAGCTGAAGGAAACGCTTCACGGCATTCGCTTCAGAACTGCTACAAATTCGTCGGGCAATATACCGCGCCGCTCGAACTGTCAACACAACCGGCACTGCCAAGAGTATCCTACGACTTCCACATCGCTGGCAGCGGGTTATACACAATGCTGGTGACTACCTTGTAGGTCAGTAAAACTTTGAAACACGTATCTATTTTGTACGAACTGTAAATAAATAGTTGCCACTATTAAAGTTCCAGCCCTCGTAGAACGTCCCGCATTTGATAAACAGACCATTAGGTATCTTCTGGACGTCTTGACCGTAAGAGAGGCGCAGACCCCGGGCATTGCCGTTCAGTTACTCTGGATTTAAGGATATCATGGCACTCTTCATAATGAATGTGTTGACTGCCTTGCCGAGAAGACTATTAGAGAGGGCCAGTTATGCCGAACGCCGATCTCATACGGATCTCACATCGACGATACTGAAGGCTGCTTATCAGGCTTGGAACTGTGAATGGCATGTCTCTCAGCACTCTAAGGGCGGCCACCTGGTGGCCATACAATCTAACATCTCTTTTCGACCACGGTTCGCCTCGGCGCAGGTTCGTAGACGTCATGTGACTTTCGTCATTCGCATGAGGCTGGGACATCGGTATTACCCCGCGCACCTATATCGGTTGAAGATTATCAAGTCTGGGCACTGTGCCAAGGACACAACGGGAGTAGCAGGTCTTAACCACATCATATTGGCATGTTTCAAGTACACGACTGCACAATCAGACTTGTATAAGAAATTGGTTGCCAGAGTTCACCCCCTCCTCACTGGTGTTGCTGTTGTACGCTACCATTTTGATAAATATAACTTGCTCACAGAGTATTTGAAAGCCACTGGCATCTACATTGCATTTATGAGTTGCCGAGTTCTTCATTTTCGCATGGCATCAGCCCTGTTCGTAATCCGGTGCGTAATTTTGTGTTTTAATTTGCGTACTGACCTCTATTTGTTCATTAAATTTTGATTATTACTCCTTTGTGCACCTTATGTCACTGTTCTACTGGTGCTATTGTACATATCGTTGGTTGTATTGTGTTTGTCAGTTCGGGTTTCTCTTTTATTTTAAATGCGTCTGTCCGCATGCTACACTTCTGACAATGTTATATGTGTTATTTGCAATTTTGTTCTTTACCTATTGTTGTACTTACTGTATAGTGTTAAGTGTTTGCCCTTTCATGCTTTGTCTTTTACTATAAGAGCCCATGCATGTTTGTCATAATGTTGCTGTATACTGCTGTTTGTAATTATGCTCCAGTGTCATTGATATAACTTCCGCTGGCTGTCTGGTGTTTGTCTAACTGCCCCTTTATTTTACTTAAAGAATATGTTCGTATGCTAACGCCGTAATTTTGTACTATTCTGCTTTATTCCGATTATGTTTCTTTGGCACATTATAACCGTTATGGGTTGTATGCTCCTTGTAACCCAAAGCCAAAGTAAATAAATAAAAAAATTGAGGCAGCATGATTCAATATTCCTCTAGCGAACTTCCAAAGATTTTTGGAGACCCTGCGACGTTGAGTTGCTGCACTACGCCGGGATAAAGGACGTCCGACTTGATATTAAGAGGTATCCTATGATTTCTGTCAGTACAGTGTACAGTGCACTACCAAAAGTATATTGTTAGCCGTTAAAATTGCAATACTAGGACCATAGCAAATGACGAAATTTTGTTTGTAGCTATTGTAAACTCCCTTGCCTTGTTTTTGTCTCTGAATGTTTTAGCTAATCTCATGAACTGCTGTATACTGATACGGTTTTCATTGATAGATACACCGATTAACAGGAAGTTTCTCTCTACGACTACATATTACAAACGAGTCGTCGAGCCGTAAATACCTACAGATAGTAGACAAAAATGTGGAAACCCCACAAACACAATGTATTACCATACTCAATGCGGCATAAAAGACCGTTAGCATTCAAAAAAGCTTCCAGTCATCTCAGAATAGATAAATACAGGTTCTGTACGATTTCCAAGGGAATCTTACACCATAAAAACTAAAACTAAACTCCTCCCGAACAGGCCATGAAGGCCCAACGGTACTGACCGGACGCTGAGTCATCCTCAACTCATAGTCGTCACTGGATGCGGATACAGAGGGGCATGTGGTCAGCACACCGCTCTCCCGGCCGTATGTCAGTTTCCAAGACCGGAGCCGCAACTTTTCAATCAAGTAGCTCCCCAGTTTGCCTCACAAGGGCAGAGTGCACCCCGCTTGTCAACAGCGCTCGGCAGACCGGATGGTCACCCATCCAAGTGCTAGCCCAGTCCGACAGCGCTTAACTTCGGTGATCTGACGGGAACCGCTGTTACCACTGCGACAAGGCCGTTGGCAATCTTATACCATTCTTCCCACAAAACAGTGGCACGTTCAGGTAACAATGATGGAGGTGGGCAGAAATCACGCACCCTTCTCTCCAAATTACGCCTGAAAGCACAATAATACTGATGTCTGGCGACTGTGGTGCCCAGGGGAGATGCGACAGTTCATCCTCGTCCTGGACGAAACAAGTTCTATAAACAGGGGTCCTGCCGTCTTGGGGAACAAACATTCTTCCAAGAGATGGACCTGATCAGCAACAATGGTCACATAATCATTGGCAGTAATGCGGCCTTGCAAAGTGCACAAGAGACCCAGTGTCTGCCCAAATCATCCCCGAAACCCTACCAGATGTCACTCTTCGCGGTAAATTCGGCCAGAAGTTGGAAACACTGTGAAACAAGACTCATCTGACCAAATAACATTCTTCCAATGCCCCATAAACCAGGTCTTATTGCTTCAGTACCACGTTTTCACGTTACGAGCAATTGCATTACTGCGGTTCTCTGCTAATGGAGCCCCCTTCGCGTTGTTTTAGTGCTGACAGAGCTCGCGAGTGCAAAATTCTATTCCGCAGTGACTTTTGCAGTTGTCGTCCCCTTATTTTTCGTCACAATCTTCTTCAGTCACGTCTTTCACGAGCACCTAGCATACACTTCCATCCGCATTGTGACTTAGCGGACGACGTTTGTCCGGTTTATCTGTATTCTGTGTAAATGTTTGTCACTGTGCCTCTTCAAACACAGAACACCGCGACTCCCTTGGGTACAGAAGCACCCACCACACGAACAGTTACAGTTTGTCCACATTCGAACTCACTGGTCCCCGACATAACGCTCTTACGACTACATAGAAAACTGTTATGACCACGACTGATAATTGTAACATATTGAAACATATTGAGACACTACAAAATTGTTGTTTTGGTTGTTTTTTTTCGAAGTCGATTGAAACGGCGCAACTTGCACGCTTGGGTAGCACATGCATTTATGTTCAATCATGCATTTCTCGCGCTGTTTTCATGTTTTTGTCAACCTTTCTAGCGCCAGCAGTGTGAATCCTGGTAGGGTCGCTAGTACAGAATATACGAAGGAAATGTGATTACATTTCTGGTAATGCGGGGTGCGAAATTTGCTACATAGTACTGTCTCTAACACACGACATTTCATTTAGCTCTGAAAGAACGCTTATCTTTTGTAGCTCACCAATCTGCCGTGATTATAGATCACAAGAGTGGGGTTATATAACTCTTAAATCGCCGCAAATACTCTGCGAAGCAACAGCAAACGCTGAGCTGCATGATATTGAAAATCTGTAGTACCTGAACTATGAATCATTGTTATGTAACACTCGCACACATAACAACTCTGTATCCAGTAAGCCGACGTCATCTCAGCAGAACGAGGACTCTACGACTACGGACACAAGAAACTAGAAACAGAGTACGAATACGAGGGTATCCAGAGAGTAACAAAATTTTAAAATAAAAGAAGGGTATCGAACACCAAATTTTACTACACACATTTTAAAGGTACACTCTTCAGCTATTTTTCTACATAAACGCCATTCAAACTACGGCACTTACCATACCGTGGCGCCGGCCGCTGTGACCGAGCGGTTCTATGCGCTTCAGTCCGGAACCGCGCGATCGCTACGGTCGCACGTTCGAATCCTGCCTCAGGCATGGATGTGTGTAATGTCCTGAGGTTAGTTAGGTTTAAGTAGTTCTCCCAAGTTCTAGGGGACTGATGACCTCAGATGTTAAGTTCCATAGTGCTCAGAGCCATTTGAACCATATCGTGGCACAAGTTTTTCAATACCGCCTCTGTATAGAAATGCTCCGCGTGCGTTTGCAACCACTGTTTGCAATGGCTCAGTGCACATGGGAGTTCATTCTTTAAAGAATCGGGCGTTTCTGGGTATTTCACTGAAGTGTTTATATTTTTACGTTATGTTGATATCCAAATTAGTAGGGCAATGTTTAGAAAATGATGCATCATAAAAATTAAGAGTCTGGAAAACAGCAAGCAACTCTACTTTATTGCGCAATTCACTTAACAGAGGATACTTTTTCAGTTGCTTTTCTGATGGCTAGCCCATTCGATTGCAGCTTGACTGGTTGCAGTCAGGACTGGAACCACGAAAAGGGACACTTCACAGGCTGACGGTACAGACTGACGATAAGAAATCCGTCACACCCTTCACTAGGAAAATATATAAGTATGTTTATAGCAGGAAGACTGACTACCCCGAAAGTACTGGCAAGCAACTAAAGATGCAGCACCACCCCTCCCCCACTCAAATGATCACTTAGCCACAGTCGACCGGAGTGGCCGTGCGGTTCTAGGCGCTACAGTCTGGAGATTCCCTTTATATATTGCGTATGTATTCGTATATATTAAAAAAAAGTAGCATATGTCCGCCTGAATATTCACTAGAGTATCACGTAAAAGTATGAAGTAAATTGGTCAATCGCTTTTCGAGATTTTTGGTACAATATTAAACGACTTGCAATTATGTAATAGTAAGGATAGACATATGTATGGTATTAAAGATTTGGGTGAAAATTGGAAATCGTGAGTCACTCCCCCTCATCCCCAACCTTCTCGTGAGCTGGGTCTCCTTTGGATTCGTTTTCATGGATTTCAACTGTCGACATACGTTTCAGTCACTTCACGATCGACTTCCCATCAGTCACAAACTGCTTTATGTCAGCGGAATACCTGCCCGGATGATGTTTTGGTCGTGCAAGTGCGAGACGATTGAAAACTGTTACATGATTGTGGTGTCTGAAGTTTTAATGTTATTTAGCAGTATTCATACGAACTCCAGCCACTTTCCATGGAAAACAGATGTCACTAATGATGTTATAAAAATATTCAAATGTGTGTGAAATCTTATGGGACTTAACTGCTAAGGTCATCAGTCCCTAAGCTTACACACTACTTAACCTAAATTATCCTAAGGACAAACACACACACCCATGCCCGAGGGAGGACTCGAACCTCCGCCGGGACCATCCGCACTGTTCATGACTGCAGCTCGGCTAATCCCGCGCGGCTATTGATATTATACCACAAGGACGTATGACAATATATGTAATGACAATCTATAGTGAAAGCCTGGACAAATAAAAGAGAAGGGGGTTTAGTGCCTTAATGTTACCACGTTAAAGAAACAAATATTTCTGTTAGTGTCTTTCGGGCAGGTGCCGTAGTCGTACCGCAGAGAAAAAGAAGAGACAGATAGAGAGACCGCTCAAAGGCTAAGGCAAAACAAGATTCGAAATTCTTGCCCATAAGATATGAAACTCTTCGCCACCTTGTTTTCCTAACTTGGAAAGAGTTAGATAGTGTTTTAAAATGCAGTTTCACAGTGTGAAGACAACATGGAAACCTGTAAAAGAGTAAATATATTGCGCCTCCCCCTCCCCCACACACGAAATGTTTCAGATAAAATAATGTTAACCACAACACTTTCACATTCGTAGTCATAAATTTTGAATATTGTGTTCTGTGTGGCTATTGACAGCAAACTTCAAAAGATAAACAGCTATAATGCAAAGTACAAAGAAAATTAAAAGAAAGTTGATGATGGTCCAGTGTCAGCGAAACACGTCAGGGGAGAAAAACGAGAAAAAATATGTTTGCTCATGGTGGAACGTATTTGAAAACAATAAATAATTATGATCAAATTGGTAAGCAGATTAAAAGAAGTAGGATAGAAGAGGACAATGTTAACAGAGAGTTAACTTAAATATAATTAACTGCCGCTGCATCGGTAATCGTCAGACAGACAATCACCTCCTGAATTCGTCAGTATTAAGTAAGGAACCTAGGAATAGATTAGAGCCCTCCCTGAATTGTTCCTGTAGGGGCTGTCAAGACTTCAATAGGCTTGTTGCAGCGTGCACGGAGTCAGCTTTCCCGCGCTTCATACGTGGATCCATTGGAAAGAAACCCTTAACGCAGCTCTCAGACTGGCGACTTCATCGCGGCGTTTCAGCCACGCGGTTCAATCGCTGCAGTGAGCGACTATCACGCCTCTGAGCCGCGCGACTGAATCGCCGAGCATGCGGCTGAACCGCGCGCCAGAAGCTCTGTGGCGAGAGCTGTCTGTGCACTTGTGCGACACAGTTACCAAACGAATTCTGACGAGGAAGTGTTGCTCTTCGCTTTATTAATGAAAAGGAAATACAGATGCCACCGATGTCAACGAAAATACTGGATTCATCCTATGCTGACCACTCGAGAAAAACACGGAGATGTTTTTTTACGCTTTATAAGGACTTTGGAAAAACCTCTGTAAAATTCTTTTACTACATAAATAAAATGTTTATTTTTCATATAAATTTATTTTTGAGGTAGGTTTAACAGTAATTTGTTCCGATGTATCATTAAAATATGATGAACCAGCTCTTTAATATTTACGCTACCCAGAGAATAAATCAGAGACAACTGGTGAATCCGATGATGTAAGTGAAAAAAAAAATCCAAAATCTTGGAAGGAGGTCATTTTCTTGAGGAAATGGTTCATTCGCATGGTCAAGATACGTTTTCAGTAGTGTTTCAAGACGTTTCTATTTTTTCCTCATACTTTTTCATAGTATTGTAACTCTAATCGAGGTAGGCTTACAAACAAAATGGTTTCACTGATCATCAAGCCTTTTCAAAATTAGAAACAACAGATTCCGAAAATAAAAAGTCCTTGTTACTTTCACTACGTTACAATTCAATACTTGACGTCATTTTACATTCCACAACATTGTTCGGAAATAACAACAGCTGAACGATGAAAAGCGGACTGTGACGCACATTGGGTTAGGTATCCCATAGATGGCATGCAAAGATGATCACGACTGAAAGGGCATTATTACAGAAACAAAGCTGTTTCAGAAATTACGTCGCTGTAACGAAGCCGCAAAGACACATTTACAACGTGAGGAACAAAGCCCTGCCCTTTTCATGCAGAAGGGTGTATTCACGTACGCATGTATAGAATCTAACACAGCTCTTAATTCATTTTGTCAAAAATGACTATATCAGTTGGTTTATTTTCTAAACCATGAACAGATGTTTTACAAATCTCCTTGCAAGAATTACGTTTTTCTATCTTATAGCTGATATCCTTATTTCCTGAGTTTCAAATTACATCAAAGATGAGAAGTTCCAGGTCGAAAGTCATTTTTGCAGCAGAAAAGAGGAAAAAACTGCAGGTGATTCACAAAGCGCTAAGAAACGACATGTGCAACACAGCTACGCGAGTCGGAAAGTGTTTACCCCCGATCTCTGTGAAACCTTCCCGTCTCCTCTATATCTCTTTTGTTACGCAACCTTCCCTTCTAAAAAACCTATGAAACCTTCCCTTAGGACTTCTATCTCTTGCTTAATAATAACAAATGAAATCTCCTCTTTGAAATTAATTCTCTTTCTCAATAATAATAAGCACAATCTTCGCATACAAATTTAAATGCTGCTTATTAAAAGTGATTTGCTGATTGTTTCGACGAAACATAGAACGTGTCGTCGTCGTGGCCCTCAGTCGTTACCTGCAATAACCCAAAACTGTTCCTCATCTTTTTTACTGTTACTGGATCGCCATCTGAACGCTACATGGAACTGCGACATGATATACTTACTCTGTTTTACTATACTCGGTGGGCTGTCAAAATAATTATTACCAAATGGTTCAAATGGCTCTGAGCACTACGGGACTTAACAGCTAAGGTCATCAGTCCCCTAGAACTAAGAACTACTTAAACCTAACTAACCTAAGGACATCACATACATCGATGCCCGAGACAGGATTCGAACCTGCGAACGCAGCGGTCGCGCGGTTCCAGACTGAAGCGCCTAGAACCGCTCGGGCACTATTACCAAAGCTGACGTTATTCTTTAATAGCAAAGTTGACGTTATCCTTTAATTAGTTTGACTGAAGTTACGTAATTCATAGTTAAACTTTTTCTTGACAACAAAAAAATTTTGCAAAGTTTTACGTTGATGGTTTCTGGGATGGATTATAATCAGTAATGCAATACTGCTGGCAAAAATTAATTTTATTCTGAAAATCAACCTTCAGATATTTACTGTTGCTAATGAAATGATTTTACAAACGTTCAAATGGGACTTAGTTTTTACAATAATCTTACAACTAGCATTGCGCAAACATACCCTCAGTAGTCCCGAGTTTCTCAAAAAAAATTTAATTCATTAATATTAGTTCCTCTTATGATAATAGTTAGCTGATGTCTCTGTACATCTGTTTATAATCTCTTGTAAATCATAGCTGGTGGCTGGCAGGCACACCGTTCCTCTCAACCTCTCGTTTCGGACTTATACCGACTCGCTTCACATCTTGTTTACTACTGACTTCCTACGAACGCTAAAGTGCGGTCTCTCCCGCTAACAACGCTTTCTGGTGTAGACAATCCCTGCTACCGTTACAAAAATATCAATGCACGCTCTCTGGCGCTCTTTTCTTAAAATGCATCCATACGCGGTCTCTCCTGCCCTTTTTAAAATTATATCAATGTGCGGTCTCTCCCGCCAACAATACTTTGGTGCAGACATTCCCTGCTACGACAATTATTTCCAAAATGACAAATATTAATTATTCCTACTTAATCCTATTAATAAAATATAAACATCTTTCATAAATTGTGGTTTGACAATAGACAATATAAATATACACGTCTTAGATCTGCAACCGCACTGATTGCCGGCGTAAGTCGCGTGGTCTTCGGCGCATTGCCACGGTCTGCGCGGCTGCCCCCGTCGGAGTTCGAGTCCTCCCTCGGGCATGGGTGCGTGTGTTGTTCAAATGGTTCAAATGGCTCTGAGCACTATGGGACTTAACATCTATGGTCATCAGTGCCCTAGAACTTAGAACTACTTAAACCTAACTAACCTAAGGACATCACACAACACCCAGTCATCACGAGGCAGAGAAAATCCCTGACCCCGCCGGGAATCGAACCCGGGAACCCGGGCGTGGGAAGCGAGAACGCTACCGCACGACCACGAGCTGCGGACTGTGTGTTGTCCTTAGCGTAAGTTAGTTTAAGTCAGATTAAGTAAGCCTAGGGACCGATGACCTCAGCAATTTGGTCCCACAGGAACTTACCACAAATTTCCAAATTTTCCAAAAATTACCAGGGTTTAAGGTGGCTGGATCACCGCGACCAGGCGCGGAGACAGGCGAGTGCACGGCGCGTCGCGCGGTCAAATAGCCAGTGCGTGATACCTTGTGGGAACAGCGTGTTAATCGCGCGAGCAAATCCCCAGAGTGGGAGCGCCCTGGTACGTGGTACGATCGGAAGTTCCCGATGCTATGAACACTTTTCGTTTGCAGAGGACGGATGTAAACTTGACGTGGGACATGGACGTGTGCAGAGAACTACGCTGACGACCTTGGTCAGTAGGCTCCTCGGGAAGGTGCCAGCCGCCTCTTGCAGTGGCAGAGCAGTCGTGCACTTGGCAGCGCTGGGTGCGGAGCACACGGCAGGTGCGGCGATGCGCGCAGATAGGCACCGCCGGGCTGGCGAGCCAGTCCTGTGGCGCGTCTTGCCTAATGATTTGCGAGCCCGCGCGCCAGATGGCTGCCGCGATACGGCACGCCGCTGGCCTCCCCCTCTCCCACCTGCGCCCTAACTCAGCCGCCACAATTAGGGCGGCGCCGCCCATTGTCCGCCGCCCAAACAAAGCCGCGCAGTGCTGCGGACGCCTCGGCGCGACCCGATCCCCCCCCCCCCCCTCCAAGCCAGCCAGCCAGCATTAAAATATCGGCCGCCGACTATTTATCAGAATTCGAGCTACCGGATTTAAGCAACGACCAAATGCAGGTGGGCGTGAAATATACTGCTCGGAGGATTTCACGCGGGCCAGGCGAGGACGCGCTCCTTCTGTCGCCTGCACACGCTGCCGCGAAATCACGCGCTGGAACGCCGGCTTAAGCGGGTCCCCACTCTCTCGCGCCCGTGGCTTTCTGCTGCCGCCTTCTACTGCCCTGCCACATCCACATACGCGAGAGGCGCCCGTGGTCTGCAGCACGAGAAGGGAAGATCGTGAAATGTCAGAACAATTGCAAGAAAGTACTGAGAGGACTTACTAATGCAAATGAATCTATCACGGTTCCAGAGACATTTTCATGTCTCAAACATTTATGAAAATCGCAGATGTCTGAGATTTGAAAACGTCTCTGGAGCCATATATTTCCATTTGATTAAAGCAGCTATGTCTGGGTTTTAGGCAGGATCGCCCATTCCGTTCGATGTTGAGGTGTAATTCCCATACAGTTGGAGAGCCTGTGCAACGCTGTTCGAGTGTACAGGGGTATGCAAAATGGAGGCATGAATGGATTGAAAAAAATGGCTCCGAGCACTATGCGACTTAACTTCTGAGGTCATCAGTCCCCTAGAGCTTAGAACTGCTTAAACCTAACTAACCTAAGGACACCACACACATCCATGCCCGAGGCAGGATTCGAACCTGCGACCGTAGCGCCTAGAACCGCTCGGACACACCGGCCAGCGCATGAATGGGAATTTGGTTTGAGGAGGGAGATGTGCTAGGGTATTCTGTGCAGTTCTGCAAAGCCACCGTGCCAGGGTGGTGTAGTGGTTAGTGTATCTACCTAGCGAGTGGGTGACCTGGGTTCAGATCCCGGAGTTGGTACAAATTTCGATTCATCGCTTCAGTCAGCATATATACTTCCTAAGGTCTATAGTGACGTAGTAAATGTAAAGTGACTGCTTTAACGGTTACAAATATTCAGTGTTTCCAGATACGACAATGTAAGCCCTGGATTCAATTCCCAGTACCGACCTAAATGGCGCATTAGATCAGGCAGTGATCACGTGAAGTAGCGAACATGTAAAACGAAGCTCCAGGTTTTGGCCGTAATGAACAAAACTGGATCGACCGACCGCCGTGTCTTCCTTTGCCAATGGCGTCTGGGATGCGCTTTTGGCGGAGGGGGGGGGGGGATCAGCAAACGGCTCTCCCGGCTGTCGTCGGTTTGCTTGACCTTGGAGCCGCTACTTCTCGCTAAAGTATCTCCACAGTACGCACCTCCAACCTGAGTGCACCCAGTTCTAGTCTTTTCACCAAGTACCGGGGATCGAATCCAGGCCCTCCGCACTGCAATCAGTGCAGTTGGACATGTTGGCGACTGAGCTACAGAGGCGATAGCAAGGTCCGGGCCATTAAGGTTTTGATTTCCCGTATATTATCTAAAACATTCCTGTTGAATTTGGTGAATCCTAGGACTGTTACACGGCCACGATGTTCGGATCAAAAATTTACTGCAGACTTTGTACACTTAATAGTCCATTCAGACAACATAATGTGACGTTGTACCACGTAGGCGATTTCGAGAAAATCGCAGAAGTTCTACGGCTCAATGATGAACCGATGTGTCGAGACCCTGTGCGTGAGTTGGAGACCGTTACGTGGTTGGAGTTCAAGCCCCGTAATAGGTGGATCGCTGGACCGAGAACAGCTCGAATTTTTTTATTTTTTATTTTACAGTTTTCAACACTGCTTCATACATATTACATGTGAAATATAATATTATGAAAAGACACATCTATTTGCACGAACATTCGTTGAATTTCCAATGTTATTTGGCTGCTTAGTAATTTTTATTACCCGCAGCTCGTGGTCGCGCAGGTGCGTTCTCGCTTCCCGCGCCCGGGTTCCCGGGTTCGATTCCCCGCGGGGTCAGGGATTTTCTCTGCCTCGTGATGACTGGGTGTTGTGTGATGTCCCTAGGTGAGTTAGGTTTAAGTAGTTCTAGGTTCTAGGGGACTGATGACCGTAGATGTTAAGTCCCATAGTGCTCAGAGCCATTAATTTTTATTACTACAACATATAGTATGCGACTTTTATTTCTGAAGGCAAGTTAAAAACTTTATCAAGCATTTTCAAGCTTGTTCATATTTGACTGAAAACGAACGAGAAATTTTTTCTCGTGAACGTGATACTAAAATTCAGTCAATCGTACATCGTCAATTTTCGGCACTGATATTTACGAAAATGCGTTACGTATGGTTTGCATCCAAATTGTCGGAAGAAAGATAAATTTTCCAAATTTCAAAGAGCTTTGTTTTTCCTTAGAAACTCCGAAGAGTCCTTTTTCATACGGGAAAATTGCATTCATTCGAAACAGCACGTGCGGTTTTAATTTATCTTTTCTGTGTTTGTACGAAAAATATCATCTTGCAACTAGGAATGTCGAAAGCGCATCCGACCATTAATCGTACATTACCCTCATATTCCGGCATACTCTAACTTATTGCATTACTGAACAAATTACATCTTTATTTATTTATGTTTGATTTGGACTTTCTAAGTCTGTTCTTCGCCCTTGAAACCTGTGTCTGCAGAACGTAGTGTCCAGGTGAGAATCAATTCTAGGTACCTTACCCGATTACAGGTTATGGGATTTCAGAAATCACGACAGGCATACATTTTCAGGAAACTTTGTGTTTTTGGTCATCTACTTGTCGATAGTTACAGTATTTGTTGTGGTAATAAAAACTAGCAAACAACCAATAAATATTGGGAATTCAATAAACATTCACGCAAATAGACATGCCTTTTCATCTTATTACCTTTCAAATGTAATATTTATTAAATAATATGACTAGCGTTGAAAGAACATAAGAAATGTAACTTGAGCGGGACTCGATCCAGCGATCTACCGATTACGGAGCTGTAACTCGAACCACATGACCGCCGTCATTTCGTGTTCAGGGTAGCAATGCATCTCTATGTCATTGAAGCGTAAAACTTCTCTTGTGATTTTCTCGAAATCGCCTATGTAGTACGCCTTACTACTTGCAAATTATATTGTCCTAATGGACTACTGAAAGTGTATAAAGTTTGTAGTAAATCCCTGCTCCGAACGTCGTGGTCTCTCCTTGTAAATAAATAGGTGTAATCTAGATACAGACAATGACCGGTTATTGTTCCCAAGTGTCGCTATAAACGTGTAAATACACGTATACGCCAAACATAGGTACCGACCGGTATTGTACTTGGCGTCACTACAAAACTTGTACCTACAAGTACAAGTTAGTAATACCTCTGAATTTTTATGTAAAAACTCTTAAAGCTTCTTATATAAAACAAACGTTATTGAGATTTAACATCTTTATTCGTCATATCTGCATATTTATTTCTCAATATGGTCACCACTGCGATGAACAAATTTCTCCCAACGACAGACCAGTTTCGCGATACCAACACCGTAGAATGTTTGACTTTGTTGACGGAGCCACAGCCACATATCTGCTTGCATTGCTTCAACAGTGTTTCAGTGAAGTTCTCGAAGTTGTGGTTCAAATGGCTCTCAGCACTATGGGACTTAACATGTGAGGTCATCAGTCCCCTAGACTTAGAACTACTTAAACCTAACTAACCTAAGAACATCACGCACATCCATGCCCGAGGTGGGATTCGAACCTGCGCGGTTCCGGACTGAGGCGCCTAGAACCGCTCGGCCACAACGGCCGGCTCGAAGGTGTGCTTTAAGTTTTGGAAACAGATGTAAATATCGGACGGGGCCAAATCGGAACTGTATGGAGGATGATCGACGGCAGTGAACCCAAGGAGTCGGACTGCTGGAGAGAGGTGAGGGTGTGGCCGAACTCTTCGAATTTGAAACTCGATTACAGGACGTTGTATTTCACGCACCGAACGTAGTTACGTCAAACACCGGTATGTCACGCACTACAAGTAGGATTCGGAGCCCTCTAGCAGCAGTGGGCTCGAAATACGTAGACATGAAGAATAAAGACGTAGAATGTTAATAACATTAGTTCCATTTAAAAAGCTTTGAGAATTTTCACATTAAAAGTTGTTAGGTATTTCTTTTCAATTCGCCCTCGTATATATTAGATTTAGATAATGACAATTCTAAACACAGTAACGCAGTTAGGCTACAAATCTTAGGATAAACAAAGTAACAAAGGAAAATTAAAGGAGACCGGACGTCAATGGCTCGCGGAAACATTCCGATGGTTTCACCTTCAGACGCCAAAGTGGCGGAATTAAACTCCGTTGTATCCTTTATCCTATCATCTGTTTCTTTTTCTATTCTTAAAAAGAACTATTATAATTTCCTATTTCACAATTCGTGTGTATTTTTGTTAATCAAATTGGAATAAGTGCCACATAAAGAATAAAGAAAAAAAAAATAAAGACAAAGTCCGCCTCAAGTGCCCAGGGACGGGCAACGAGGCGGAGGGGGGGGGGGGGGGGGGGAGGGCAGCAGCTTGAGAAGGGGAAATGGGGATAACTTGACGGCAACCTCAGTCCTCATTGTCGATCACATCGGCTAAGAGAGATGAACGGCCTGCAGTAAGAAGGTAAGTAAGGTGAGCGCAAAAATACAACAGTAATTAAAACAAAAAACAATCGAAGCTTGTGCTCTGCTTTTAATGCTATTATTATTGTTATTACTATTACTGGCAGCAGTAGTACAAAAAGTCAATATCATTTACTCAGATTCTCACTGTTCACACTCAAACCATTTACCACTATTTTTCATACTGAAATTATTATTTCTTAGGAAGCTGTAATGTAAAAAAGGTACTGCATGTATGAAACCGTCATCCGATGTAGGAGAGGGCTTGATGGTCCTAATCAGAACTGGTTAAATAAATAAATAAAGATGTAGCCATCGACGGAACCTTGCAGTCTAATTTTTCTTCCTTTCCTCTGAACTTTGGTGGATGTTCTGTGCGTTTGCTATTTACGTGATTAATAAACCTGTACCCGGTGACTGATCCGGGTTTAATCAGAAAGAGGCCCATCAAAGACGCGATACCTGCTAAAGCAGTAAAATGCTGCTAAGATAAAATGTGTTTTAATGTAGACGAACGAGAAGCTCCTAGTTTCAGTAAGCAGACTAATATACAGGGTTATTACAAATGAATGAAGCGATTTCACAGCTCTACAATAACTTTATTATTTCAGATATTTTCACAATGCTTTGCACACACATACAAAAACTCAAAAAGTTTTTTTAGACATTCACAAATGTTCGATGTTGTTGTTGTTGTGGTCTTCAGTCCTGAGACTGGTTTGATGCAGCTCTCCATGCTACTCTATCCTGTGCAAGCTTTTTCATCTCCCAGTACCTACTGCAACCTACATCCTTCTGAATCTGCTTTGTGTATTCATCTCTTGGTCTCCCTCTACGATTTTTACCCTCCACGCTCCTCTCCAATACTAAATTGGTGATCCCTTGATGCCTCAGAACATGTCCTACCAACCGATCCTTTCTTCTGGTCAAGTTGCGCCACAAACTTCTCTTCTCCCCAATCCTATTCAATACTTCATCATTAGTTATGTGATCTACCCATCTAATCTTCAGCATTCTTCTGTAGCACCACATTTCGAAAGCTTCTATTCTCTTCTTGTCCAAACTATTTATCGTCCATGTTTCACTTCCATACATGCCTACACTCCATACAAATACTTTCAGAAATGACTTCCTGACACTTAAATCAATACTGGATGTTAACAAATTTCTCTTCTTCAGAAACACTTTCCTTGCCATTGCCAGCCTACATTTTATATCCTCTCTACTTCGACCATCATCAGTTATTTTGCTCCCCAAATAGCAAAACTCCTTTCCTAATTTAAGTGCCTCATTTCCTAATCTAATTCCCTCAGCATCACCCGACTTAATTAGACTACATTCCATTATCCTTGTTTTGCTTTTGTTGATGTTCATCTTATATCCTCCTTTCAAGACACTGTCCATTCCATTCAACTGCTGTTCCAAGTCCTTTGCTGTCTCTGACAGAATTACAATGTCATCGGCGAACCTCAAAGTTTTTATTTCTTCTCCATGAATTTTAATACCTACTCCGAATTTTTCTTTTGTTTCCTTTACTGCTTGCTCAATATACAGATTGAACAACATCGGGGAGAGGCTACAACCCTGTCTTACTCCCTTCCCAACCACTGCTTCCCTTTCATGTCCCTCGACTCTTATAACTGCCATCTGGTTTCTGTACAAATTGTAAATAGCCTTTCGCTCCCTGTATTTTACCCCTGCCACCTTCAGAATTTGAAAGAGAGTATTCCAGTCAACATTGTGAAAAGCTTTCTCTAAGTCTACAAATGCTAGAAACGTAGGTTTGCCTTTCCTTAATCTTTCTTCTAAGATAAGTCGTAAGGTCAGTATTGCCTCATGTGTTCTTTTTTCCATTCGTCTGTAAAGAAATCGTGTTAGTATTTTGCAGCTGTGACTTATTAAGCTGATAGTTCGGTAATTTTCACATCTGTCAACACCTGCTTTCTTTGGGATTGGAATTATTATATTCTTCTTGAAGTCTGAGGGTATTTCGCCTGTCTCATACATCTTCCTCACCAGATGGTAGAGTTTTGTCAGGACTGGCTCTCCCACGGCCGTCAGTAGTTCCAATGGAATATTGTCTACTCCGGGGGCTTTGTTTCGACTCAGGTCTTTCAGTGCTCTGTCAAACTCTTCACGCAGTATCATATCTCCCATTTCATCTTCATCTACATCCTCTTCCATTTCCATAATATTGTCCTCAAGTACATCGCCCTTGTATAGACCCTCTATATACTCCTTCCACCTTTCTGCTTTCCCTTCTTTGCTTAGAACTGGGTTTCCATCTGAGCTCTTGATATTCATACAAGTCGTTCTCTTATCTCCAAAGGTCTCTTTAATTTTCCTGTAGGCGGTATCTATCTTACCCCTAGTGAGATAGGCCTCTACATCCTTACATTTGTCCTCTAGCCATTCCTGCTTAGCCATTTTGCACTTCCTGTCGATCTCATTTTTGAGACGTTTGTATTCCTTTTTGCCTGTTTCACTTACTGCATTTTTATATTTTCTCCTTTCATCAATTAAATTCAATATTTCTTCTGTTACCCAAGGATTTCTACTAGCCCTCGTCTTTTTACCTACTTGATCCTCTGCTGCCTTCACTACTTCATCCCTCAAAGCTACCCATTCTTCTTCTACTGTATTTATTTCCCCAATTCCTGTCAATTGCTCCCTTATGCTCTCCCTGAATCTCTGTACAACCTCTGGTTCTTTTAGTTTATCCAGGTCCCATCTCCTTAAATTCCCACCTTTTTGCAGTTTCTTCAGTTTTAATCTACAGGTCATAACCAATAGATTGTGGTCAGAGTCCACATCTGCTCCTGGAAATGTCTTACAATTTAAAACCTGGTTTCTAAATCTCTGTCTTACCATTATATAATCTATCTGATACCTTTTAGTATCTCCAGGGTTCTTCCATGTACACAACCTTCTTTCATGATTCTTAAACCAAGTGTTAGTTATGATTATGTTGTGCTCTGTGCAAAATTCTACCAGGCGGCTTCCTCTTTCATTTCTGTCCCCCAATCCATATTCACCTACTATGTTTCCTTCTCTCCCTTTTCCTACACTCGAATTCCAGTCACCCATGACTATTAAATTTTCGTCTCCCTTCACAATCTGAATAATTTCTTTTATTTCATCATACATTTCTTCAATTTCTTCGTCATCTGCAGAGCTAGTTGGCATATAAACTTGTACTACTGTAGTAGGTGTGGGCTTCGTATCTATCTTGGCCACAATAATGCGTTCACTATGCTGTTTGTAGTAGCTTACCCGCATTCCTATTTTCCTATTCATTATTAAACCTACTCCTGCATTACCCCTATTTGATTTTGTGTTTATAACCCTGTAGTCACCTGACCAGAAGTCTTGTTCCTCCTGCCACCGAACTTCACTAATTCCCACTATATCTAACTTCAACCTATCCATTTCCCTTTTTAAATTTTCTAACCTACCTGCCCGATTAAGGGATCTGACATTCCACGCTCCGATCCGTAGAACGCCAGTTTTCTTTCTCCTGATAACGACATCCTCTTGAGTAGTCCCCGCCCGGAGATCCGAATGGGGGACTATTTTACCTCCGGAATATTTTACCCAAGAGGACGCCATCATCATGTAATCATACAGTAAAGCTGCATGCCCTCGGGAAAAATTACGGCTGTAGTTTCCCCTTGCTTTCAGCCGTTCGCAGTACCGGCACGGCAATGCCATTTTGGTTATTGTTACAAGGCCAGATCAGTCAATCATCCAGACTGTTGCCCTTGCAACTACTGAAAAGGCTGCTGCCCCTCTTCAGGAACCACACGTTTGTCTGGCCTCTCAACAGATACCCCTCCGTTGTGGTTGCACCTACAGTACGGCTATCTGTATCGCTGAGGCACGCAAGCCTCCCCACCAACGGCAAGGTCCATGGTTCATGGGGGGGGGGGGGGGGGGGGGGGGGAAATGTTCGATATGTGCCCCTTTAGTGATTCGGCAGACATCAAGCCGATAATCAAGTTCCTCCCACACTTGGCGCAGCATGTCCCCATCAATGGGTTCGAAAGCTCGCAGTTCTGGCACGTTTCTTGGTAGAGGAGGTTTAAACACTGAATCTTTCACATAACCCCACAGAAAGAAATCGCATGGGGTTAAGTTGGGAGAGCGTGGAGGCCATGACATGAATTGCTGATCATGATCTCCACCACGACCGATCCATCGGTTTTCCAATCTCCTGTTTAAGAAATGCCGAACATCATGATGGAAGTGCGGTGGAGCACCATCCTGTTGAAAGATGAAGTCGGCGCTGTCGGTCTCCAGTTGTGGCATGATGCCCCAAATTTGATTCAGTATTTCTTCATCAGTAAATAGATTTATCCATCTGATCTTCAACATTCTTCTGCAGTGCTATATTCCAAAAAATTTCTATTCAATTCTTGTCTCAATTTCTTATTGCCCTCGTTCTACTTCCATACAAAACTACAGTCCATAGGAATACCTTCAGAAAAGGCCTCCAAACTCGTAAATCGTAAATTTATATTAAATGTGAACAAGTTATTCTTTTTCAAAAATGTTTTCCTTGCTATTGCCAGTCTTCCTTTTATATCCTTTCTGCATCGGCCGCCATCTGTTATTTAGTTGCCTAAATATCAGAAGTCACCTGCTACTTTTACTGTCTCATTTTCTAACCTATTTCCCCTAGCTTGACCTGACTGAATTCGATTACTTTCGATTATCACTTTCTAACTTTTGTTCATGTTCAGCTTATTACCTCTTATCAAGGCACCATCCACTCTTTTAAGTCCTTTGCGCATCTCTGACAGAAGTACAATGTCTTCAGCAAATCTCAAAGTTTTTATTTCTTCCCCCTTTTTCTTGGTTTCCTTTATTGCTTGCTCGATGTATAGATCGATTAATCCTCTGCTGCCTTCATTATATCAACTCTCAAAGACAACTATTCGTCTTCTGTTGTCTTCTTTTCCTCTCTGCATCCTCTAGTTCCTCCAATTTGTTCATATTTCTCCTGTGTCCTACTTGTTTGCGATTTCTTTCGCTTTAATCTGCAGTTCCTGCATCCAAACAAACCTTACTGTGGACTTGACGGCGTAACATTTTCTTCGCACGTAAGATATGTAAAACACAGAAACAGAGGTTTTACAACTGTTGATAACATAAAATCAACTTCTTCTAATAACAAATTGATGCACTGAAATTAAAAACAGGAATAAAATTGTTAACAACTCTAACATTATCCTTAAACATTCCAACAATATATCGAGAATTACTGAGAAAGATGTCTTGCGGATGGACAGAATAAATGCTAGAAAAAATAAAAGTCGGTTGTTTCTCCGCCCTTGACAGCATTTATACCAATGGAAAGTTAAATAATAACATTTCTTACTTCGAGTTTAAAAAAACTCATTCTCTTTTCATACTTGCCCGCCCTGGTAACTGGAGCAGTCCAAACTCTATATGGAAAAAACAACTTGAAACCGATAGAATCAATAGCGCAAATTTACTTTGTAAGCATACGCAATCCGTTCAATGTCTTATACGAATTCTGCTCGATGTTTACCTGTGATAATCGTATGTTATTTCCTAAACCGTACTACAAACAGCATTCTGCGGAACTGGACTTACTATGTGAGTAATTCACGAAGTAGAAGATTCTGACGTAAACATAACAAAAATGGCAGTAAAGGGGTCAGAGATAGCGTACATGTCGCCCGTGTGCCTGGTTGGACTTGAGTGATCGTTGTACAAATCATTCAGCTTGCAAATGAAAAGAAAGCGCCTAGCCTATTATTCTCCAATCCGTCAATGGATTACTTTTGCACAGCAAATTAAAAAAAGTAGTAAATAAAATAGTTTGTTAAACGAATATATCAAATTGCATCCAGTGAAACTGGTGGATTCATACGTGCATTTACCAGCTACCGATGACAAGTATTTGAAGCAATTTCTGCTGAAAATATTTTAACTTTGCAATACACATCATTTTTCAATGAGAGGTACTTATTTGCAAAAGTCAAAATCCGGTGTGGGTTTCTTTGAATACACACAACTGTTGCATTACACTTCCAATACGACTTCCACGGTAACCTCGTCTTTCATAACAGATTCGCACAACAATAATGCACCGCCTATGCACAAGCACATGCACAAACCTATGCACAAACGAAAGGTTTCCTACATTTATCATCCGTTTTTTATAGCTTTAAGTTTACTATACTCGTCTGCCGTTAAAAATCTTATTCTTCTAACGTTCTACAGAAGATATTTGTAGTTTCAAAATCTATTTTTGTCTTGAAAACGACTTCCGCAAAGACCTCGATCCATTGGTAACAGAAATAATTTTTATCGCAACGGAAAGAAAATGAAACGTTGTACTGAAAAGTAAGTGTCGTATTCGGTAAAAGCAACGAAGGAAATGAGAACCGTTCACTGCTTCATCTTCACTTCTAAAAATGAAAATGAGTAGAAATGGTTCCGAATAAGTGACTGCATTGCATAAAGGTAACTTCGAAATAACGCCACCTTTCCATATTTAGTTAGCAGCAAGGAATAAGGGCTGGACGCACTAATATACGTGTGGCGGGATATGAGGAAATTTTTCTTGAGTGATGGCAATGCCATTTACTGCAGGAAATACAGAGTGGCTGCGTAATTCAGTTAAGACTTCCGGAGAGAAATATAAATTTACGTAGTCTTGAGAGTGGTGCTACTGAAACCTCGAGAACAGTACTTAAATCTGACGTTTTTCTTCGATGTGCACGGGTAACAGAATATTAGATTTTCTGTTAGGAGCTCTTCATAGCGATTCGCTGTCATATCGGGATAATGGCTATTGCAGCCATTGCTGCAAAATTACTATGAAAAGATGCGATATGCAGTGCTTTTTCCATATAAAGATGTACGATATCGAGATTTCTTTTAGTTCCACGGGAAAAGTACAGCGCGCTTACTAAATAGACAGACACAAGTCTGTGGAAATCGGAGCTATTCTATTAGAAGATTACCATATTCACTCATATGATGTAACAATAACCATTGGACTATTCACAAGTCTCGATGCCATCATAAGCCAGTCAATACAACCAGAGAGTTGTTTGCCTCCTCCTTGCTACAAATTCATTAATGAATTTCTTATAGTTAACATAAGGACACTGCTACAGACGATTCAATTACTTTTCTTTCGAAGTGGCTAACTGGAGTTCTGCGATCACTACAATTGTGAATATAAGGAAAATTCATTTTTGTCAATTAATGTAATAAAAACATGAAGTAAATGATGACCACCACAGTCGTTGTACATTCGTTTTTGACATGGTTTTGCATCGACAAACGAGTAACTGCAATCGGGTCGTGTATCACAAGTATATCACGAGTTCACAGTACACTATAATGGATAGAAGAACGATTGACTAACGAACCACAAGGTTGTAAAGTCATGAAATCGTAAGTATTTGAATACAATGTTAGGAGAGAATACCAATTGCTTATTTAGTTAAAGAACATCAATTAACTTCAAGTGTTATGGCAGTTATTGAAGATGTTACGAAAGAAACGTGTTCTGTAGTTGTAATTGGACCGACCGAAGATTTATCTGTTAAGTTATTGTATAACAGTTTTATAAATGTCAAACTTTTTTAAACTGTTGCATATACCTGGATTCTCCATCTAGTAATCTAAAATACATTAGTTATGTGGAGCTGATATTAATTTCGCAATCCACGTAGCCATTTATTGTAATAAGCAGATATAAATTTTCAGGAAAATATTAACAAATGACTTTACAGTAATAGGACTGCAGCAACCGTATCACCGCTGTCGTTACGTGAAAACCCAAACAATGAATTAATTTAGTTCTGTCACTACAAAGTGTGAGACACATTACATTACATTAGATACGCGGTTTCGTTTCAGAGATCCATACTTTTAGATACTCTAGGGCCATTGAATACAAGTTCAGAAATAGTAAAATACGAAAAAATAATTACAAAATAACTAATATGCTAATGTTCTTTTAGGGTATCTCAAAGTAAAATAGTACTTGATTATGCGGAATAAACAAAAAATTTTAAACTCTTTTCCGTTTACAAATTAATAGAACACATTTCAAACATATGAATGTAGAGACACGAAAGTGCCTAAGATTTGTCTGATAAATTATTATAATTTATAGATGTCGCACATTGTTTAACTGTTGGAGATATCTGGACTTTTCATCTGGTAGTCGAAAATACACTACTGGCCATTAAAATTGCTACATCAAGAAGAAATGCAGATGAAAAACGGGTATTCATTGGACAAATATATTACACTAGAACTGACATGTGATTAAATTTTCACCCAATTTGGGTGCACAGATCCTGAGAAATCAGTACCCAGAACAACCACCTCTGGCCGTAATAACGGCCTTGATACGCCTGGGCATTGAGTCAAACAGAGCTGGATGGCATGTACACGTACAGCTGCCCATGCAAGTTCAACACGATACTACAGTTCATCAAGAATAGTGACTGGCGTATTGTGACGAGCCAGTTGTTCGGCCACCATTGGCCAGACGTTTTCAATTGGTGAGAGATCTGGATAATGTGCTGGCCAGGGCAGCAGCCGAACATTTTCTGTATCCAGAAAGGCCCGTACAGGACCTGCAACATGCGGACGTGCATTATTCTGTTGAAATGTAGGGTTTCGCAGAGATCGAATGAAGGGTAGAGCCACGGGTCGTAACACATCTGAAATGTAACGTCCACTGTTCAAAGTGCCGTCAATGTGAACAAGAGGTGACCGAGACGTGTAACCAATGGCACTCCATACCATCACGCCGCGTGATACGCCAGTATGGCGATGACGAATGCACGTTTCCAATGTGCGTTATCGCGATGTCGCCAAACATCGATGCGACGATCATGATGTTGTAAACAGAACCTGGATCCATCCTAAAAAATAACATTTTGCCATTCGTGCACATTTTGCCAGGTTCGTCGTTGAGTACACCATCGCAGGTACTCCTGTCTGTGATGCAACGTCAAGGGTAACCGCAGCCTTGGTCTCCGAGCTGATAGTCCATGCTGCTGCAAACGTCGTCGACCTGTTCGTGCAGATGGTTGTTGTCTTGCAAACATCCCCATCTGTTGACTCAGGGATCGAGACGTGGCTGCACGAACCGTTACAGCCATGCGGATACGATGCCTGTCATCTCGACTGCTAGTGATACGAGGCTGTTGGGATACAGCACGGCGTTCAGTATTACCCTCCTGAACCCACCGATTCCATATTCTGCTAACAGTCATTGTATCTCGACCAACGTGAGCAGCAATGTCGCGATACGATAAACCGCAATCGCGACAGGCTAAAATCCGATCTTTATCAAAGTCGGAAACGTGATGGTACGCATTTTCCTCCTTACACGAGGCATCACATCAACGTTTCACCAGGCAACGCCGGTCAACTGCTGTTTGTGTATGACAAATCGGTTGGAAACTTTCCTCATGTCAGCACGTCGTATGTGTCTCCACCGGCGCCAACCTTGTGCGAATGCTCTGAAAAGCTAATCATTTGCATATCACAGCATCTTCTTCCCGTCGGTTAAATTTCGCGTCTGTAGCACGTTATCTTCGTGGTGTAGCAATTTTAATGGCCAGTAGTGTAGGTTAGTTACGTGGAACTGATGGTAAATTCTCATTGTAGCCGGCCGAAGTGGCCGTGCGGTTAAAGGCGCTGCAGTCTGGAACCGCAGGACCGCTACGGTCGCAGGTTCGAATCCTGCCTCGGGCATGGATGTTTGTGATGTCCTTCGGTTAGTTAGGTTTAACTAGTTCTAAGTTCTAGGGGACTAATGACCTCAGCAGTTGAGTCCCATAGTGCTCAGAGCCATTTGAACCATTTCTCATTGTAAATAACCATTTGTTGTAAGCAAATATAAATTTTCACGAAAATGTAAAAAATGAGTTTACAGTAATAGGACTGCAGCAACTGTATCACCGCTGTTGTTAAATGAAAATTCAGACAATGAGTTGGTTTAGTTCTGCCACTACAAAGCATGACTAGGCAATTTTAGACAAGCATCGCCGAAATAACTTAAAACGTGCTAAAAATGCGCGAATGTCAGAAATTACACAGAATTCACATCAACAATACAGTTTATTCAGGGGTTGGACAAAAATATAGGAACACCGCGAGAAATGCATGCCTGAACATAAATGCAGATGCTGACCAAGCTTGCAGGCTAGGCAGTTGTATTTGACCACGAGTGGCATCTGTACAATGATTGTCCTCAACACGTTGCAAGCATCAGCCATGGTCATAACAGTGTTTTGTGCAGTAATGAGTGCATTATGTTGGAGCTTAGCGCATATGAAAGTGGGTTGATTGTTGGTGCTAGTATGGTGGGTGCTTTCGCAGAGGAGGTAGCCAAAGTGTTTGACATTTCAAGAGACGGCTTACCGAAGATTTGTAGCACATACAGGGAAAGCGGAAAAGCATCATGCACTAAGTCACAATGCGGATGAAACTGGGTGTTGAATGATCGGCAAGGACGATCACTGAAGAGGATTGTAACGATAAATTAAGAGGACGACAGCTGCAAAAGTCACTCCAGAGCTGAACGTCGGACTCGCGAACCCTGTCAGCAACAAAACAACAAGAAGAGAACTCCAAAAGAGCAAGGTTACTCTATAACTGCAGGGCGAGGTGGAATCCCAAAATCATTCATCAGTGATGAAAATGGCCATAGCAGGAAAATGTGGTGCCGAAGCCATAGCACCTGGACTATGGAGTAATGGAAGAGTGTCATTCGATCGGATGTTTCTTGTTTCACACTGTTTCCAACTTCTGGCCGAGTTTACATCGCAAGAGTGAAACATGGCGTGGGTTCGGTGATTTGGGCAACCACATCATAGTGTTCCCTGGGTCCCAAGGCTCTGCAAGGCCACATTACTGACAACGACTGTATGATCATTTTGGCAGATCAGTTCGTCCACACTACAGTGTTGGTTCCCCAGAAGTGATTCTGTGTTCCAAGACGACAGGGCCCCGATTGACAAAGCTCTCATTGTCAGCACGTGGATGAATTTTCGTATTTCCCCTAACCGTCGAACTCACTAGAACTCAACATTATTCAGCTTTCTTGGTCTACTTTGGGGAGATGCGTATGTGATCGCTATCCATGTCCATCATCGGTAGCTGGACCTGCCACTGATTTGCAGTAAGAATGGTATGACTCCATTGAAAACCATCCAGGACCTATACCTGTACAATCCGAGAGGACTGGAAGCTGCTTTGAATACCAATGGTTTTCCTGCACCACATTGCTGGCCGGGGTGGCCGTGCGGTTCTAGGCGCTACTGTCTGTAACCGCGTGACCGCTACGGTCGCAGGTTTGAATCCTGCCTCGGACATGGCTGTGTGTGATGTCCTTAAGTTAGTTAGGTTTAATTAGTTCTAAGTTGTAGGGGCTGATGACCTTAGAATTTAAGTCCCATAGTGCTCAGAGCCATTTGAACTATTTGAACCTGCACCACATTAGGCCTTGGTAACGTGTTGTGGTTTTGGTGTTCCCATATTATTGTCCACCCAATGTACCTCAATTGTCTCTGCTAAGTAGGAGTAGAAAGATTTGACCACTTATAAATCTTTTAATTCTTCTTCAGCTTTGCTCTATAAGCAACTAACTGCGTACAAGTTATTGAAAACTATGTTCTTGAATAATAGCCAAATTTCTAGGCGTAAGGCAGTGATTTAGTACTTTCATGTAGACAGTTTTCAATCCTAATACGAGGGTTGGAACTTAAATGGTGGAAAAACTGCTGTGAAGACACTATGCAATGAAATCTACTATTGTCGCTGATGAACACGTTGTTGACATACCTATCTTACCTCTGAGAAAATGGACTCGCCCATCCCACGTCACAGACGTGGGCACAATCGAGAGAAACACAGTCACTTGTGAGCGAGCGGTCTAACGTAACGGTGTCACTATGATTTCGAAACAGGAACAACGGAGCTGGATCAAGATTGAATGTGCCAGAGGTCGTACAGTACGACAGTGTCATCAAGGTCTTCAAGAGGCGTGCCGGGAATCGGCCGAACAGTGGCACGTTGGGTAAAAGCCTTCAACGAAGGTCGGCAAACTGTGGCAGACATGCATCGGGCAGGTCGTCCTAGCGTCTCTGAAGAAGAAGTGCATGGTGTTGCCGCGTTAGTGGACAATGATCGACGCCATACGATCAGTGAGCTCACCCACGAAACTGGATTAGCGCATACGACTGTGCTTCGCATCCTGAAGGAACGCCTGGGCATGCGAAAAATTGCATCACGATGGGTTCCGCATGAACTGGCGGAAATGCAGAAATGGATGCGTTACGACGCTGCTCAGACGCACTTGGAGCGCTATGAGACATGGGCCACATCGTAAGAGACAAAACTGAAACGCCAATCCAACGGACGGCGTTAACATGGGTCGCCGCGAAAGTCGAAAGTGCGTCAGAGCCCCAGTATGGTGAAAGTTATGTTGATTCTCGTGTACGACTGTGATGGTGTTATTCTAACACATTGCATTCCTCTACGACAGGCCGTCAATGCACAGTATTGCTGTTCGTTTTTGGAGCATCACCTGCGACCAGTTTTGCGAAAGAAGCGGCGACACTTTCTGCGCAACCCACCCATCATTTTGCACGACAATGCGCGGGAGCATACAGCGCAAGCTGTGGCTGCTCTGTTCGGTCGATGGGACTGGGACGTCCTTGTGACTTTGATTTGATTCCGAAGATAAAGTTCGTGACATTCACTTCAGAACTGTTCTATAGATTCGACAGGCAGTAGATCGCTCCATTCGCACCATCAACAGAACAGGCTCTGCTAACGGTATACTACGCCTTCCACATCGCTGGCAACGGGTTCCACACAACGCTGATGACTACTTTGACGGACAGTAACAGCTGCAGACATGTAACGTTTTTGTATCGGTTGTGAATACATAGTTGCCACTATTTAAGTTCAAACCCTCGAATTTATTCCGTATATGGAGTTGTTAAAAGCCAGATACATCATTTAAATTTGATTAAGGAGTAAATGCACTGAAAAACACCAGTTTGGGAACACAGTTCTTTGAACATCGTTCTGGAGGACACCATACCTAAGTAGTACTATACGCTTTCGGACTCTGTTAAGTGGTTTAGGTAGTCTCGTGAAATATCTCTACCAACTAGAATTATTAGCAAGCCGTTATACCAAGAATTTAGCTTTGTCAGCTCCTACTGTCTGCACACATTGAGTGCAAATCTCATCTAAGTTTTCTACTGGATATAGTAGTTTCTTGAAGTTTTGTATCCAGGAATAAACAACATGTGATAAAGCAAATAGTTTGACACTCATACACCCATTTCGTGGTTATCTAAGCAGAATACCGTCTCTAATGACCTCGATGTCGACGGGACGATAAACTATAATCTTCCTTCGTTCCTTCCTTGCTTTCGAACAGAATAACGTTTTTGCAGAATTAACATCTACTGTTCTACTGCTCAGGGGCATACGGAGGGGGGGGGGGGGGGGGGGGGGGGGAATGGAGCATTTCTCTGATAACATTAAACCTCAGTACAGACTTCGTTGCAGCGTAAGGCATCAGCGTACATGGAACAATGTCGCGGATCTGCCTCGATCTTTTCACGAGGTCCATTAAAATTGCGTATTTTTCTTATGCACACCTGTTTTCATCATTTATAATAAGAACGTCCTAAAGCAAATTTTAAATTCGGAAGACATTTTATGTATTGTTTTATCAATGAGCTATACACACGTAAATACACAGTTTGCTTACGTGTTACCGTACTCAGAAGCCAGAACTTGTTTGGTATTTGTAAATCAGTTTGCACAAAAAAATGGTTCAAATGGCTCTGAGCACTATGGGACTGTGGTCATCAGTCCCCTAGAACTTAGAACTACTTAAACCTAACTAACCTAAGGACATCACACACATCCATGCCCGAGGCAGGATTCGAACCTGCGACCGTAGCAGTCGCGCGGTTCCGGACTGAGCGCCTAGAACCGCTAGAACACCGCGGCCGCAGTTTGCACAAATTGGGACATTTTCATTAGGCACAGCTTTAAATGATATTTATTCCTTTTGTTTGAAAGAAACCACAGACAGAAAATAGCGAATGAGAATCAGTTTCTGACAATCGGTGACATACTCCGGATGTACATTTGACATGTACGAGCTTCTCGTGTCGTTCTGAAGCGCGTAGGCAGAACGCTCACGAGTCCGACTGGGTAACGTGTCGTTAGTATGCTAATTCATGTTTACAAGAACGACGACAGGAAGCAGATAGGCGGCGGCATTCATTAAAATTTAGCGGATTCGTTCGAGGAAACCACACGGCCCGTATAGGGAGTGTTCTGCAGTCGCTACAAGTGACGTGCAAGACAATTGACCCTTTAGTAAGCACAACAGCTAGTGCTCAGCATCTCTGTAATTTAAAGCGCACAATAGGCACTACAAAATATTTGTCTGAAGTATCTAAAATAATAGAGTATTATCGGCACCAATAGGATTGTGACAGAGTGAAACATACAACGCGAAAAAAAGATATCCTCGGTTAAAAATCATTTAACAGCTTCCGTTACGCGTACGGAGAGCGGCAAAGGACGTTTGTCAAAATTCGGACCACAAGATTACTCTGGAGTATCTGGCAACCACTGGAACAACATCAGTGCGTTATGACACTTCTTCTTATAACCAACATGCAATTAATCTACATCATTTAATTGTTTGGTCTCAGAAAAGTGCCACCAAACAATGAAAATTTCCAAAAAGTCCTGCTTTGACGAGTGTTCATTTCCTTGTGTAGACCACTTCTGTGTCATTCCGCAAAAACTGTGCATGTAAAGAGGAATGAGACTTATTTACCTGACCCGGTCCCGTTTATTCGGGCTTCCATAGACGTCCTTAAATCATTCCAAACAAACGCCAGATGGTTGCTGCTATGAGACTGCAGAGAGATTCCGTAAAACGCTATGTTTGGAGCGGAGCGCAGTATAGTAGGGTAACGGTGTCAATGGGGAAGACAGAGATGAAACGATTAAAAGTATTGAAATGTACTGTTACAAAAGACTATCGAAGATAAGATGGACTGATTGAGTAATAAATGAAGACGGCTTGCAACTAGTAAACAAGAAAAAATGTAAAGCACAAGGAATGGAGAAGATGGAATGATACGTACTATGGCATTAGTTTTTGCTGAAAACTGTAGCGGAAGGATGTTGAGAGGAAAGAATCTTAGGGTCACACCATCTCCAGCGATGGGAAAGTCCCACCATGGCTTAATAGGCGTATTAGAAAACTGCTACGTAAACAAAGAGAGCCTCATCACAAATTCAACAGAAGTCGAAGCCTAGTAGACAAACAATAGCTGAACGAAACGAAAATGAGCATAAGGAGATCAACAAGAGAAGCGTTCAGTCACTTTGAAAGTAAAATTTTGTCAATCTGTCTGGTCTTACGTAAAATCAGTGGCTCGAAATGGCTCTGAGCACTATGCGACTTAACTTCTGAGATCATCAGTCACCTAGAACTTAGAACTAATTAAACCTAACTAACCTAAGGACATCACACACATCCATGCCCGAGACAGGATTCGAACCTGCGACCGTAGCGGTCGCTCCGCTCCAGACTGTAGCGCGTAGAACCGCTCGGCCAGTACGGCCGGTGGTACGCAACAGTTTGGATATTTATTTAGAAATAGAAATCTAGCTTAGACACTGCCTGCTTCCTGTCTGCTGCTGTGCTTTCGAGAAATCTGCAACAAGTCGTCAGATGGAAGTAAAGTGGAAATTTTGATTAGGGCCAGACAATTGCTTTACTTCAGTTGCGCATTTAATATAAAGACTTGTTGTTATCAGTCCAGTTACAATTCAGTTCAAATTAGTTTCCGTTTAGTCAAAGGTTACCATACGAGTCTGAGTTGGATAACAGTTTTTGGGTGCATAGTTTTTGTAATATGTAGATTTTTTTTTATAGAATGGGAGGTAATTCTGGGCTAAATTTCATACAGAAACACACATAGTGTGCAGGTTAAACTGCTATTATTGTTATATTCATTTTGACCTTTCACACGACCACGTTTCATTTTTGTAATCTTCTATTTCTACGAGTTCTCGATATATATGACGAATTTTATAATCATTGACAAGAATTAAAAATAAATAAATCACCTCACAGACGTACTCTGAGTGTCGCATGTTGTTGATTAACCTAACCAGAATAGAAGGCCCAGGCACTCTCTTACTTTGGACCCGGGTTTTACACATACAAATTCGCTTATTGCTATTTCTGCATATGCATTTTAAGGGAACCAGGATAATAGAAAGACTCATTTACGAAGACACTGAAACAATTACTTCAATTTCATGTCCTGTATTTGGCGGAAAATTTAGCGCTGTGCATATTATGACTCTATTCACTCGTTTATATGTGCGTTCCATGTGAGTCATTGTTGAGATCTAAAATACTGACTCAATTCGAGTGAACTTTTGCACGTAGCGCGCAAGTTTTCGCAGCTAGCGAAATGCGATGCGGCTTATGCTGCAATCTAGCGGCACCGTCGAGAGTTAAGGTAGCATTGAGTGCAGAGGTGGTTTCTGCCTTACTCTCAGTCCTTTGCTGTGGCAGTCCTGAACTATCGCCAAGCGTAGCAAGTTTCATGTCTATTATCGTGTTTGAAATGAATAATTAAGACGAAAGACCTCTACAGGTTTTCGTTGACTACGAAAACATGAGTTACAGAAACAAGAGGGACGTTACAGCTAAAGTGATGATGACAGCAATATTGTAGTCACTGAGAAAACAAAAGAACTCCTTGCAGAGAAAGCAAATGAAGCTCTCAAGGAAATTTATGGTTGGTCAATAAGCAATAAAGTGACAATGAACATAAAAAAGCTAATACCATTAATTTGAGTTTGAAGAGGAAAAATGACAATGTTAAATTAAATATAGATGGCACATCTACAGACTGTGTAACAAATGCAAAATTTCTAGGAATGAATATCGATTCGCAGTTGAAGTGGTGTGAATACACAAAGCTACTTGCAAACAGAATGTCATCAGCATGTTATGTCCTTAGAATCCTGTCATCAGTATGAAACATCAGTATAAAACATGCAGTGTCTTTTAGTTACATACTGTTCATATGTACACTCAATTCTTAGCTATGGCATTCTTTTTTGGGGAACAAGTGCATTAAATATGAACACAATTTTCAAACCAGAAAAGAGCCATAAGAATCATAGCCCAAAATGGTAGTCGAGCTCATTGTAAAGATCTGTTCAAAACACTGGGGATGTTAGCTGCTCTGTGTCAATACAATTACCAGTCAGTTGTGCACATAAAAAATAACATTGGTAATTACTGCACAAACAGTTCTGTCCATGACCATGGAACAAGAGCTAGACTCAACTTACATTTGCCAAGAAAAAATAAACTTAACACTCAAAACAGCATTTTTTACCAAGGAATAAAACTGTACAATAAATTACCAAAAGAGATTAAAGAAATTGCAAAAATACACCTACTTAAAAACGCACCTAAGAAGTACCTGTTATGCAATACATTTTATACATTAAAGGATTACTTAGATAAAACAGAGTAGGGGTTTGATAAAAAAAGTATTACAAATAAATAATAATAATAATGATTATAAAACATCCAATATTCCACATAACGCCTTCATACTAAGTTTTTTTCCTTCTTCTTTCCTTTTCTAGAAAAACTTACCCCCAAGCTATGCATTGCACAATGCTAACACCTCTTCCTCTCTTTGAGCTCAACATCTCAGTTATTATAAAGGGATGCTCAGTTTTTCAGGGTAGCAAATAGGAGGTTGTGGTACAGAAAATGGTCCAGATATCACCAGTGTGTGTGTGTTTGTGTGTGTAGTGAGTGAAGTGTTATGAAACAATGTGTGTATAGTGTATGCAGTGACTGATAGTGAGATATGGGTGAACAGTGTGGCATTACATTATTTAATAAGTTATTTGTAAAAAAAAAAAAGTATTGTATACCAGGAGTAAATCTAATGACTGCCTCTAACTACAAGTCTGTAAATATATGTGTGTACGAATTAGCTGATTTTAAATTGGTCGAAACTCGTAAATACTTTGACATGTCCTATATCCTTGCAAAAGGAGATCTACAGATGAATAAAGCTACTACTGCTGGTGTTACTACTATTACTACTACTACTACTACTACTACTACTACTACTACTACCACCACTACTACGTTGTGTTACCAAGAACACTTATAACAAAAAATGCCTTTCAACAGCCACAAAACTGAAACACTACAAAATAGCCACACAGCCGTAAACAACGAATGTTAGCGAAACTATATTTAAAACAACCAATACTTTAACAATACACAGTTTACTCTAAATAGAAAGAAGGATAATCAGAACATGTATAAATAAAAAATTCCGAAAAGACGGAGAGTGGAGAATAGTTTCAAACGAAACAGCTTATAAAGAAATAGAACCAGTGACAAGCACAGTGAAAAAGAAACGTATATCTTTCCTAGGACATTTGATGATTACAACAGAAAACAGAATTAGCAGGAGAATAATCGAAAAGTTACGGAATAGTAAGAGGGGCATTAGATGTATCGCAGAGATCAAGGAAAACAGGATCAAATTACAGATTACGATGGAGGATTTGAAAGGCAAGGCAGACGCACTAAAGATATTTCAGAACAAACAAACCACACAACCAATAAAAATTAACAAGCTGAGAATGGGAAGGGTGATTTAGGATGAGTGCACGATCTGAAAGAATGAAAAAGTATTGAATCAACAAAAAAACAGAACATAGTTAATAATATTGACTAATGTGGTCCAATGTAGGCCATAAAACAAATTAATAAAATTATTATTATTATTACTATTACTATTATCGCTATTAGCGACTGCAGCTGCAGTAATACAAGTAATGTCAGTGTTAGTTCATAGTCAGTATAAAGTACTTACACTGCCACTTCAGACACTCAAATCACTTTAATGTTAATTGTCATATTAAAATTGTTATTTCTTAGGGTAACTATGATGTGAAAAAGGTACCGCATGTGTGAACCCCTGGTCCGACGTAAGAGAGGGCCTGATGGCTCTAATCAGATCAGGTTAAATAACCAATTAAGATTAATAAGAAGATAATGAATGGTCTGAAGAAACCTTGTACATAAATTTTGGAGTGTGGCAGGACAAACAAGAGTCGCCATTAAAACACACGATCGAAGACGATAAACCCCGCGAGTCGACGCAGTGGTTAGCACACTGGAATCGCATTCGGGAGGACGACGGTTCAAACCCGCGTCCGGTCATCCTCATTTAGGTTTACCGTGATTTCCCTACATCGCTTAGGTCAAATGCCGGGATGGGACGGCAGACTTTCTTCCCCATCTTTCCCTAATCCGAAGGGGCCGATGACCTCTCTGTTCGGTCCCCTCCCCCAAATCAACCACCCAAGACGACAAAATAAAGTTTGGTGACTACCTCGTTGCGATGTAATATCATCAGTGCTAATCATTCTGTGTAAAATAGTCCAATGTATTTCTGTGAAAGTTACATACGTAGATTGAAGCAGCACAGTCGAATGTTGGTAGTCACTTTGGGATACTTGTAGCCAGCGAAATCTCTAAACGACGTTCATAGAATCATGTAATCACAGGTAACAGCTGTATTGTTAAATGAGTTTAGTCATAGCTCGTCATGTTCCTTAAAATCGTGTTAGACCAACCTTTATCATTTAATTCGGAATATAAACTGTAGCAATGTTCGGAAACTTCGATATACCTGCACATCACATTCCTATCCTGTAATAACTACCACGTGATTCGAAAACATCATCTCCACAGCGTCAGAATTCGAGATATTTATTGGAGTTGCCACAGAAACAACGAATGTGGCAACCGCTTCCCAGTAAAGCAAGGGATTTTATTTAGTCAGTTTCCTGACTGGCCTAAAGTGTGCAGTACCACTTACAACCTGCATCCTCGATTATTTGTTGCATTTATTCCAATACCTGTCTGCCTCTACAATTATTGCCTCTACAATTCCATCCAGTACCATGGAAGTTATTCTTTGATATCTTAATACTTGTCCTTTCATCCTCTCCCTTCTTCTAATCTGTGTTTCTTAAATATTGCTTTCTTCATCGATTCTGTGGGGGACATCATCATTTATTACATTATCAGTATTTTCAGAAGCCTTCTGTAACAACACAATACAAGCGCTTCGATTCTCGTTGTTCCAGTTTTCCCACGGAAGATGGTTCACTACCATACAATGCCATGCGCGAGATGCTTAGTCTACGGAATTTCTTCCTGTAATCAATCCTGTTTGATTTTAGTAGACTTATTTTAACGAAAAATGTCCTCTTTGACTGTAATAGTCTGATTCTTATATCTTCCTTGGTTAGTTCGACAAAATATTGCCCCAGAAGTAGCATAATTGCTTCATTTCGACTACTAAATGGTTCACAATTTTGGAGTTGAGTTTAACAATAATTTCGTTTCTGTTAGTCCTCGTTATCGTGCTTTTCTACAGATTGCTTTCAGTCTGTATTCTGTGCTCATTAGACTGTTCATTTCCCTCAAAAAGTCCTGCAATTCCTCTTACTTTCGCTGAGGAAATCAATGTTATCACTGACATCTATTCACCTAAAATTTTATCCTACTCTTCAATGCCCCTCCTCCATTACTTCTTCAGGGTATACGCTGGAGAGCAGGACACAAGATGTTAATAACTTCCAAAACGTCAGTTCATTTAGATGATGTTTTGAATTATTCTTTAGGACAGCTTTGGTTGAAGATCTGCTTAACGTATCGTTAAAAAAACGTATTTTGGGAGATATGACTCTGTAAGTAGTTCATCTATTAACATACTTTGTTTCAAATAAGTTATCTGCTTTTCCAAATAATACTTCATTTGTATTTTAAATTCTTCTGGGCCTGCAGTCTTGTATATGTCTTGTAAGGACAGTATATATACAGTAATACAAAACGCCGCTATACTGAAGACTTTTTATTTAAATGTTATTATATGGTGCTATACACTTATTTCGGCTCCATAGCCATTGTCAAACTTCCTGCAAACATATGGTGTTGTTTATGCATACATCCTTGTCTGTCAGCAACTAATAAAAAATTTGGTTTCTATCTGTTGTAGTACTTATTTCCATGACACATCGTTAACGCAGTCATTATCTAATACCTTGTATTGCTGCGTATCTTAGGTGTAGCATAGACATAATTGTTATTCTGTAGTTATGTAATGTCTCTGTAGTGGAATTTGTTGCTGAGTAATATTCACTAACACATATTTAATATTTTGCTACGTTTCCATTAGCAGCTAAATCAACGATCTTATATGGTTACATAGTTGCCTTATTTATTTAAGGAGCTATATGTGGTAGTAGTAAAGTCTTTACTCATGAACATCGTTAACTTAGCTGTCAACTGAAACTTACGAAAATGTTAAATAAAGTGTAACGAATATTGCTCAGCAACAAATTCAGCTACTGAGACGTAACGCATCTATATAATAACAATTATGTCTGCTCTACACCTAAGAACGAAGCAATCGACGGTATTAAACACCAACAGCGTTAACGATGTGCCATGGAGGTAAGTACTGCAACAGATATACAGAAAACTGTTATTTGTTACGAATAGACGTACATAGATGCACTAACAACTCTGTACGTTTGCAGGAAGCTCGAAAACAGCCATGTAAGCAAAATAAGCGTTGTTGTTGTTGTGGTCTTCAGCCCTGAGACTGGTTTGATGCAGCTCTCCATGCTACTCTATCCTGCACAAGCTTCTCCATCTCCCAGTACCAACTGCAACGTGAATCCTTCTGAATCTGCTTGGTGTATTCATCTCTTGGTCTCCCTCTACGATTTTTACCCTCCACGCTGCCCTCCAATACTAAATTGGTGATCCCTTGATGCCTCAGAACATGTCCTACCAACCGATCATTTCTTCTAGTCAAGTTGTGCCACAAACTTCTCTTCTCCCCAATCCTATTCAACACCTCCTCAATAGTTATGTGATCTACCCATCTAATCTTCAGCATTCTTCTGTAGCACCACATTTCAAAAGCTTCTATTCTCTTCTTGTCCAAACTATTTATCGTCCATGTTTCACTTCCATACATGGCTACACTCCATACAAATACTTTCAGAAACGACTTCCAGACACTTAAATCTATACTCGATGTTAACAAATTTCTCTTCTTCAGAAACGCTTTCCTTGCCATTGCCAGTCTACATTTTATATCCTCTCTACTTCGACCATCATCAACTATATTGCTCCCCAAATAGCAAAACTCCTTTACTACGTTTAGTGTCTCATTTCCTAATCTAATACCCTCAACATCAGCCGACTTAATTCGACTACATTCCATTATCCTCGTTTTGCTTTTGTTGATGTTCATCTTATATCATCCCTTCAAGACACTATCCATTCCATTCAACTGCTCTTCCAAGTCCTTTGCTGTCTCTGACAAAATTACAATGTCATCGGCGAACCTCAAAGTTTTTATTTCTTCTCCATGAATTTTAATACCTACTCCGAATTTTTCGTTTGTTTCCTTCACTGCTTGCTCAATATACAGATTGAATAACATCGGCGAGAGGCTACAACCCTGTCTCACACCCTTCCCAACCACTGCTTCCCTTTCATACCCCTCAACTCTTATAACTGCCATTTGGTTTCTATACAAATTGTAAATAGCCTTTCGTTCCTTATATTTTACCGCTGCCACCTTCAGAATTTGAAAGAGAGCATTCCAGTCAACATTGTCAAAAGCTTTCTCTAAGTCTAAAAATGCTATAAACGTAGGTTTGCCTTTCCTTAATCTAGCTTCTAAGATAAGTCGCAGGGTCAGTATTGCCTCACGTGTTCCAATATTTCTACGGAATCCAAACTGATCTTCCCCAAGGTCGGCTTCTACTAGTTTTTTCATTCGTCTGTAAATAATTCGCATTAGTATTTTGCAGCCGTGACTTATTGAACTGATAGTTCGGTAATTTTCACATCTGTCAACACCTGCTCTCTTTGGGATTGGAATTATTATATTCTTCTTGAAGTCTGAGGGTATTTCGCCTGTCTCATACATCTTGCTCACCAGATGGTGGAGTGTTGTCAGGATTGGCTCTCCCAAGGCCGTCAGTAGTTCTAATGGAATGTTGCCTACTCCCGGGGCCTTGTTTCGACTCAGGTCTTTCAGTGCTCTGTCAAACTCTTCACGCAGTATCATATCTCCCATTTCATCTTCATCTACATCCTCGTCCATTTCCATAATACTGTCCTCAAGTACATCGCCCTTGTATAGACCCTCTATATACTCCTTCCACCTTTCTGCTTTCCCTTCTTTGCTTAGAACTGGGTTTCCATCTGAGCTCTTGATATTCATACAGAATATAGCACCAGAATATAACGTCTTAATAAAAGCCTCATTCGTGGCTCTTGTAAACCTGCTGAATGAAATCAGCCATTAAGGAGGTATTGTTTCTTCAACAATTTGTGTCCGTATTGTCTGGGAGTCTTTCGCCTTCAGAGGTCGATTGTACTAAAATGCAGAGTTTTACCGATAAATCAACTTGACGGGTGGGACAACAGTCGCATCTTCGTATTAAAAAAAAAAGTTCGCTTTTAGTCATTCGAGCTAGGATACTATGGTGTGCCGGCCGGGGTGCCCGAACGGCTCTACAGACTGGAACCGCGCGACTGCTACGGTCGCAGGTTCGAATCCTGCCTCGGGCATGGATGTGTGTGATGTCCTTACATTAGGTAGTTCTAAGTTCTAGGGGACTGATGACCTCAGAAGTTAAGTCCCATAGTGCTCAGAGCCATTTGAACCATACTGTGGTGTCATGCGATTATCGGGGTGCCGTCCACCTGCATACCTGCGTTGTAACGTGCTTGCCTTCCATGCAGCGGGCCCGGGATCGATTCCCGGCCAGATTGGCGATTTTCTCCGCTCGTAGACTGTGTGTTGTTTTGTCCTCATCATCACTTCATCCTCATCACCGGTACGCAAATCGCCCAATGTGTCGTCGACTGAAATAAGACTTGCACTCGGCGGCCCAAGTTCCCCGATGGGGCCTCCCGGCCATCAATGCCATACGATCATTTCATTTTTTATAAGGGGTGCCAATGAAAGGTTGGCACCTCACAACGAAATCGAGGAAGAATATAATCGCTGCATGCCGCACTGACGAATGAGAAACGCCATCTGTAGCCACGCCTCTTAAAACTTTTCTTCGCCACTACAAAGGGTCGTCTTCTTACGTCTGAGCAGAAAAACGTTCAGATCCAATTCGCAGTCAACGACCAGTACGTCTTAAAATCGTCATCAGTACATTATGTGGCTCAGGCAGATATCACTGTGAACGTTATGTCACTTCTTCAAGTGAGGATGGTTGCAAACCTGTCTGTGTCAAGCGACACTTAAATATTCAGAGACAGTTGTAAATATTGGAAACATTCCTGCAGAAATGGATTGTACGATGTTAAATAAATCTTCGTATTTATATTATAATAAAGTGAACCAATATTGTATCTGTTATAGTTCTGCTCAGTCTCTTCCCGGAGCAAACCATCGAATCAACCGCTCTGCCGGCGAGTGTAATTTCGTACAGTATAACAGATACTTCCTTTAATTATTACACCCAAATACTGAAACACTGTGACCTTCTCAAGGCGTTTTCCACTGATTTTATAATCGTATACTATCGGTTTCTTTCCCTTAGTTTTGTGCATTGTCTTTAAAACAAGCTTACATTCTCTGCACCAAGTGGAAATGTTGTCCAGCTCTTTCTGTACCTCCTTATGATCGCCCAAAGCGATACTTCCTTGTATACGAAGACACTGCCAGACAAATTTGGTCGCGCTACACAAATGCTCTATAAACGATAACTGTTTGCAATGTACCCCACAGGCATAGCCGAGGTCGAGGCCAATAATTTGATACCAGACGATTGGTGGTCTATCGAGCTATCCACATTGCCCTACAAAAATGACCTAATCTACAGTGCATGCACCTCCCCCGAGATTTTCTATTACCTGTCGCTCTTTTGATGCAAACAATTAATTCTAGAGGAAAAAATTGAGTAAAACTTTCATTGTATGAAATTCAGTATACTCGCAGTTTAATTTTATACTGGGATACGATTTTGTTTGAGGCTTTGGTTTTCGAGACATTCAAGAAAAAAGTAAAAAAGTGACCTTCAGAAGCACCCCCCCCCTTTCCACACATACACAAACACACACCACCGATCAGGATTTTTGGTATGTTATTCGTGCCACTCCGACTTACCACTGTACTAAAAATTGCGGCTACGCGAATTATTTCCCACGTTCGACCTTTTTTGATATTGACTGATTGGCTATAACGGATCGTACTACTCGGCTGTTTCGTTAACGTTCTTAATTTAAACTTCCCCTTGAAGATAATGAAAGAAAATATCTTTTGCAAACGTTATGCAAAACTAGTTACCTTTGCATTTCGATCTAAACGTAGAGACACAGTGATTTTCTAGTACGACAGCCGCAAAAACAAGTTTTTTATGCAAAATTTTGAGAAATGTCAATTTTACAATTTGTATGTGCGAGAGTAAACAGGAGGTACAATAGTCTAGTCAATCAGAACCAAAAAATGTCGAATATGAGAAATAATTCGTGTAGACGTAAATTTTTGCAGAGTGGTAGGAGCGAGTGCCACGAAATCCTGATCGATAGCGGGGGCAGGGGGGGGGGGGGGAGAGATGGGGGAGGGGGAGTGAGTGTGTGGTGGAGAGGTTGCGTGTGAAGGTCACTCTTTACGTTTTTCTTGAATAAATCAGAAATCGCGGCGTCTAGCGAAAACGTATCTCAGTACAAAATGAATCTACATTAAATGTTCTATTAAAAAAAGCCGTATTCATTTTTTCTTTAGAAGATGAGAGCTACAAAATACTGAAAATTTCGCACAATGCACATGCGCCGTAGTTAACGTGATTTATGTGAGCCAGTTTGAGGTAGTTTCCTGACTTAATACACCAGACATCCTAAATCAAATTATTCGCCTCGACTTTCTCTTCAGCGCCGTGGTGCGGAGTAAACAGTTACCGCTTACATCATGCATATTGATAACATTAAAGGCGCAATTACAATTATTTGGAGCCCCCAATATTACCTACACTTCTGTTCAGCATTTTCTGACTACAGAACGTGCTGGATACTACAGAAAACTTCGTAGTCAGGATAGCCATAACCTGCATATATCACTTCGAAGAAAAGACTACATCGGCGAAACGTCCATTATTTATAAGTTCGACCGTTTTCGCAGCATTTTAGCTGCGTTATCAGGTGCAACCTGCACAAATTAATAGGCAAAAGGTCATGTGAGACAATAAAATGAAAAAAAAATAACAAAACAAACAAAACAAAAGCAAGATGAACAAACTTACAAAATCAAGTCATGTTCCGATCGAGAAAAGACAAAAGGGATGCCCTAGCGTTCATAGTCAGCAATTTTTCGCTAAGCAGCGGACGTCAGATATAAAATAACATGAAATAACGTAGAAGGCTCCCGTGATTCGTAGAAAGGACAAAAGCTAAATATAAGAAATTGCTAATAAAAAAAAGGTATCACGGGTTCCCGTGTACCGAAAAAGTGAAAAAAAAACCGACCACGTATGATCATATATATAGGATTATGAACAAATATGCTGCTCACGGTTCATCGTTTCCTAAGGAGAATTGAAAAACATACTGGTATAAACCCCCGTTATTCGATCTTAAATTTTCTTCCATCCCCCAAAAAATTTAAACCGGTCACCCTTATAAATAAAGAACTTGCAGCTGAAGCGGTCTTCTCCTAAAACAAAAAGTACTGTCATCTAGTAGACAAATATGCACCGAGCTACTCATGTACCACTGAAGCGCCAAAGAAACTGGAATAGACATGCACATTCAAATACAGAGATATGTAAACAGGCAGTATATGGCGCTTCGGTTGGCAACGCCTATATACGACAAAAAGTGTCTAGTGCAGTTGTTAGATCGGCTACTGCTGTACAGTGGCAGGTTATCAAGATTGAAGTGAGTTTGAACGTGATCTTATAGTCGGCGCACGAGCGATTGGACACAGCATCTCCGAGGTAGCGATGAAGTGACCATTTCACAAGTGTACCGTGAATATCAGGAATCCGGTAAAACATCAAATCTCCGACATCGCTGCGGCCGGAAAAAGATCGGCAGGAACGGGACCAACGACGACTGAAGAGAATCGTTCAACGTGACAGAAGCGAAACCCTTCCGCAAATTGCTGCAGATTTCAATGCTGAGCCATCAACAAGTGTCAGAGTGCGAACCATTCAACGAAACATCATCGATATGGGCTTTTTGGAGCCGATGGCTCATACGTGTACCCTTGATGACTGCACGACGCAAAGCTTTAAGTCTCGTCTGGGCCCGTCAACACCGCCATTGGACTGTTGATGACTGGAAACATGTTGCCTGGTCGGACGAGTCTCGTTTCAAATTGTATCAAGCGGATGGACGTGTAGGGGTACGCAGACAATCTCATGAATCCATAGACCCCGCACGTTAGCAGGGGACTGTACAAGCTGGTGGAAGCTCTGTAATAGTGAGGGGCGTGTTCATTTGGAGTTATATGGGACCCCTGATAAGCCCAGATACAGCTCTGATAGGTGACATGTACCTAAACATCCTATCTGATCACTTGCGTCCATTCATGTCCATTGTGCATTCCGACGGACTTGGGCAGTTCAAGCGGGAGAATGTGACACCCCACTCGTCCAGAACTGCTACGGAGTGGCTCGAGGAAGACTCTTCTGAGTTTAAACTCTTCCGCTGGCCACCAAACTGCCCAGACATGAACATTGTTGAGCATATTTGGGATGCCTTGTTATGTGCTGTTCAGAAGAGATCTCCACTGCCTCGTACTCTCATGGACAGCCCTGCAGGATTCATGGTGTCAGTTCCCTCCAGCACTACTTCAGACACTAGTCGAGTCTATGCCACGTCGCGGAGACCTTAGACGGTATTACGCAGGTGTACCAGTTTCTTTGGCTCTTAACTGTACATGTGAACATACAGTCAATGGACATATCTTGGGACTCGAAAATGTGGTACAGCGTGGAACGACTTTCGGGAATCTGGGTAGACCATATCTACGTGTTCATCTGTATCTTCTTACCGTGGATATATAAATGATCTTTTTATACATACCCGTTCTGTTAGAGAGAAGTTTCTTATCCTGCAGGAATGTTGAGCTTAGAATACTGCAATAGACGAATGTCAGCGAAGTTGGTCTGTTCTTTCTACCTTCTTGTAAACTCATCTAAGCAATCACACGGACTAATTACGAGAGTCGCACGTGGTAGTAGTCATTGAATGCAAAATGCGGTTAGAAAAACGTCCTGGCGAATGATAGTCTATTCCGTTGCCTTGGAAGACGTTCCTAACCGGGGCACATCAAATTCTAAAACAAACTTTAGACAAGCATTGTGCGAAGTGCAGGGAAGCCCCCCCCCCCCCCCCCCCCCCCCCCGGAGATGGCAGTTGCGGGTAGAAGTCGGTGTGGCTCCGGCGGCGCGCGCGTTCGGTTCCGATTGTTTGTAAACGCCGGCCGGGCTGTGACTTCCTGCGGACGTGGCCGCGTCACCGTCTCAGGGCCCGTAGACGCAACATGGTGGCGCCCGCCCGGAAAGACGTCACCGCCGGCGCCTCCCGGCGCAGATAAGGCAGGTGCCCGTCACCTCGCCCTCTGCCGGGATCGACGGCCTGCACGTGCTGCGCCAGCACGTCTTCGTCCGAATGCACACTGGTTTTACGCTGTGTTCTTTCCTGTATCGTCGTACCTCCTTACCTTATCAGTTGTAGATGTTCAAATGCAGATTAAAACGCAATGCAATGCAACAGTTCATCGCAAAGGCTTGGGAACGTAGTCACTGTGGTTCTTGATACTCCACTACCACAGTACACATACACCGAAAATGATGTGGTACGTCCACATCCTGCGCTTGTCAAGCAAGCGTACTGTTCCAGGCCGTGGCGTTTGTAATGCTTCTTTGAAAATATGCACCTGAACTTCGAAGCCGAATAAGGGAAGAACTTTAGAAAAAATAACTTTTACTTGTATGTATTGTATGTTAACCAGGGACCTAGAAACGACGGAGAGACTCCGTCCCCGCCGTAGCCGCAGTGGTCCACAACCCCACGACGACTACCGCAGTCCACTTCACCCCTCCGCCGCCCCACACCGAACCCAGGGTTATTGTGCGGTTCGGCCTCCGGTGGACCCCCCCAGGGAACGTCTCACACCAGACGAGTGTAACCCCTATTTTTGCGTGGTACAGTAATGGTGGTGTACATGTACGTGGAGAACTTGTTTGAGCAGCAATCGCCGACATAGTGTAGCTGAGGCGGAATAAGGGGAACCAGCCCGCATTCGGCGAGGCAGATGGAAAACCGCCTAAAAACCATCGACAGGCTCGACACAAGTTCGCCCGGCGGATTCGTGCCGGGGACCAGGCGCTCCTTCCCACTCCTGAAAGACGTGAGTTAGACCGCTCGGCTAACCGGGCGGGCTACCTTTTACTTTGAGAAATGTGTCTCTGTGTGAGACTGCGATATACCATCAGGTCGGAAAAACATTACCCACACAAGCCGGCCGAAGTGGCTGAGCGGTTCTAGGCGCTACAGTCTGGAACCGCGTGACCGCTACGGTCACAGGTCCGAATGCTGCATCGGGCATGGATGTGTGTGATGTCCTTAGGTTAGTTAGGTTTAAGTAGTTCTAAGTTCTAGGGGACTGATGACCTCAGAAGTTAAGTCCCATAGTCCTCAGAGCCATTTGAACTATTACCGACACAGCTTCGAAGATTGCAAGAGCTGACAAGTGCGAGAATTACCGCACAATGAGCTTAACAGCTCATGTACCCAAGTTGCTGGCAAGAATAACATACAGAAGAACGGAAAAGAAAATTGAGGATCAGTTAGATGACGATCAGTTTGGCTTTACGAAAGGTAAAGCAAGCAGACAGGCAGTTGTCACGTTGCGCTTGATAATGGAAGCAAGACGGAAGAAAAACCAAGACACGATCATATTCGTCGATCTAGAATGAGTGTTCGACGATGTAAAATGGTCCAAGATGTTCGACATTCTGAGAAAAATAGGAGCAAGCTTTAGAGAAGGCGTGGTGTACAATATGCACAAGAACCAAGAGGGAATAATAAGGCTCGAGGACAAACAACGAAGTGCTCTGATTAAAAAGGGTGAAGACACGGACGCATCTTTCACCCCAACATCCAACTTTGAAGAAGCAACGTCCGAAATAAAACAAAGGTTCAACTGTAGGATTAAGATTTAGAGTGAAAAGATATCAACACTAAGATTCGCTGATGACATTGCTAACAACAGTGAAAGTGAAGAAGAATTACAAGATCTGTTGAACAGAATGCACCGTCTAATGAGTGCAGAATTTTAATGAGAGTAAATCGAGGAAAGACGAAAGTAATGAGACTTGGCAGAAATGAGAACACGCAGAAACTTAACATCAGAATTGGTGATCACGAAGTAGATGGAGTTAAGGAATTCTGCTACCTAGGCAGTAAAATAATCCACTTTGGACGGAGCAAGGAGGACACCAAAAGCAGACTATCATAGACGAAGAGGGTATTCCTGGCCACGACAAATCTACTAGTATCAAATGGAGGTTTTAATTTGAGAAAGAAATTTCTGAGAACGTACGTTTGGAGCAGAGTATTGTGTGGTAGTGATATATGGACTGCGGGAAAATCGGAACAGAAGAGAGTCGAAGCATTTGAGATGTGGTGCAACAGAAGAATGTTGTAAATTGGGTGGGAAGATAGGATAGAGGACGAGAAGGTCCTGCGCAGAATCGGCGAGGAAAGGAATATATGGAAAACACTGACAAGAGGAAGGGACAGGATGATAGGACATCCGTTAAGATATCAGGGAATAACTTCCATGGTACTAGAGGGAGTATTAGAGGGTAAACAATGTAGAGATTGGATACATCCAACAAAAGCTGAGGACGTAGATTATAAGTGCTATTCTGGGACGGAAAGGTTGGCAGAGGAGAAGTATTCGTGGCCGGCAGCATCGAACCTGTCAGAAGACTGATGACTCAAAATGAAATTAAAAAGTGCTTCATGTGATAAAATGCATTGTTTCACGTGCTTGCGAACGTACTGGTGACGATGACGTATTACCACAGCATCATCCGCAAACAACCTTACGGAACTGCCGTCGTCCAACTGATTATTTATATATATTTATATATAAAGTTCCAAGACTGGTTTCGTTCCTGTCGTATATCGACGTAAGCGCAGTAACTACGGTGGCAGCTGAAACTAAAACTTAGTCCACCAATGTGGTTTTTTCTATTCAACTTCCCGCACGCACTTACATTTCCAATAGTGCAAATACGCATGCGTGATTTCCTAGACACTGTGGCCGTGTGTACAATCGCATTCTTTACCGAGGCTAGGTGGAAGTCTCTTGCAATGTTTACTAAACGACAGGCAACTGGTGTGTTTCGCTGTGTAGTGCGTTGTGGTTAGGCAATTAGACGATTTATGTGCAATAATTTCTGTTGACTCCAAAGAAAGCATGCCGCAATTTCTAGATAACTACAAACAACGAGAAGTCATGTGGAATGCGGCTTCTAGAAATTATTTGAGTGAAAAATTGGGATGTAATGCCCTGAGAGTCGAGAATTAAACGAATAGTCTTCGAACCTATCACAATAAAGAATAAGTATCGCAGTAGAAAAACAGAGAAGAAGAATCTGATAAGCTCTTGAAAAGTGCGTATGAAAGCTGTGGGTGAACATTCATCAAATGACGACTTAATAGCACGACAACTGGTAATCCTGGCATCTGAACAAAAGGAAAGGTGGCATATGAAGACTACTCAATAAAATACTGGAATTTGAAATTAACTGACATGGAATTCATAATCAGAAAACATACCGAAGTTGTGGAGAACAAGGATGTTAAACTATATGCGGTCTCTTACGATTCAATCTGCATAAACAACCTTTTATAAAATAAATTGGGAAACTTAATTAAGCTTCACAAAATATCTAAGTACTTCCCGTAAGTATTTCTCAGCTTTGGGAACAATCGCTGAAATGCTTTGTTTCGAAATACGAAAAAACTACCTCATAGATACATTTAAGTCGCCGATTGTCAGCTGACGAAACGTTACTGTCAACCTTATCGCCGCAATTTCTCAAGTAGGAAATCTTAAATCTCGCTGTTACCTCCTACTAAAGTTGGCAAACAAAACGTAGCCACCACTTTGAGTTTCTCCTGCTTCTGTTATTTAAATACTGCCTTGCCCCTGATCGCCTGAAGTTTTTTTCTGTCGCCTTTCATGACACTAGACGCAGCACAAATTGCCGAGCAAAAAAAATTACGTATAGCAGACTGCTTGCACAATGAGGCAATGTATCTATGTGCGTTCGTTCCACTAATTTTTGTGCATGCCCTTTTGTTTCCGTGCGTCAACGATAGCGCACGAAGAAAGAGCATCGTGTAGACATTCGACAAGACAGCTGTGAGCAGGCAGCGAAATACAGTAGACGTGCTGACATAGTATGTCGAAGTTGTTGTGTCACAGATCGCAGTGCAGTAACATCTCTGAATCAAGTGATCGAGACATTTTCCAGAATATTTTGAAGAAGAGAAAAGAGTGTACTAAGTTGGTCCCCGCACACCTTTACTTTCGAACGAAAACAATGACGCTTAAACGCCTACCACGACTTGACTAAAACAAAAAACGCGGACAGTTCTTTTCTGGTCAAAATTGTCACGGGTGGCAAGACTTGGAGTTACCAATACGAACCTACCACAAAGCGACAACGTGTAGAAATTCACATGAAGAGTCAACGCTTTGGCGACAAAATCGATATTCAAGTCAATGTGATGCGCGAGTTGAACAACATCCCAAAGAAGAACTTTTCGGACAGTTTCTTATCGTTACACGAACGTTCTGCGCCCTGTACTCATGTGGAGGGATACTATGAAGAACACCAGAAGCATCTTAATGTTTATATACTTTTTAACAACGCAGTCTCGATATTTTTTAACGACGGTGATATAACGCACTTTTTGGTTATTCCTGAAGCTACTTTTCCATTTGAGGATCTCTCCTCTTTAAACAGACGTGGGAACTTCCTTTCTAGTAGACGGGTTTGAATGCAGTCACAAAGCTTGTCGGATACTGCATAACTTCATATCTTGTTTTCGAAGCGACCTGTATCGCTGGTCTTCCATAAGTCACGCAATACAGCCTGGGCACCGTTATTACGCGAACCTAAAATGTATCCCAGAATTGTGCAACAGATTAACATAAGTGATTTAAGCCTACGATTGTGGGAATATGTGCTAGGACATCCTCTGAAAACTAGAATGACCTACGCCTTTTTCCTATCATTTGGAGCGTTTCTACATCAACGTGCTGCTATAATTTGAGCATGTTCTTCAACATTGCCGCGCGATCTAGGGCGTCTTGTCACGGTCCGCGTGATCGCCCCGTCGGAGGTTTGAGTCCTCCCTCGGGCATGGATGTGTGTGTCGTCATTAGCGTAAGTTAGTTTAAGTAGTGTGTAAGCTTAGGTGACCGATGACCTCAGCAATTTAGTCCCGTAAGACCTTACCACAATTTTTTTTCTTCCACATTATCTACATTGCCGGACATTGAATTTGGAACAGGAGGGAAGCGAGCAAATAACGGAATATTACTTATTATGGGTACACAATGTAGTAGGAAGAATACCTGTACATGACTGCAGTGAGGTGACGAAACTCATAGGACAGCGATACGCACGTATACAGGTGGCGGTACTATTGTGTACACAAGGTATCCAAGGGCAGTGCATTGTCATTTGCACTCGGGTGATTCGCGTGAAAAGGTTTCCGACATGATTACCGGCGCACGACGGGAATTAACAAACTTTGAACGCGGAATGGTACTTGGAGCTAGAAGCTTGGGACATTCCATTTCGGAAATCGTTAGAAAATTCAATATTCCGAGATCTACAGTGTCAATAATGTGCCGAGAATACAAATTTCGGGCATTACATCTCACCACGATCAACGCAGTGGCTAACGGCTTTCACTTAATGACCGAGAGCAACGGCGTCTGGGTAGAGTCTTTAGTACTAACAGACAAGCAACACTGCGTGGAGTACTGCAGAAATCAGAGTGAGACAGACGACGAACGTATGCGTTAGGACAGTCCGGCGAAATCTGGGGTTAATAGGCTATGGCAGTAGACGAACGACGCGAGTGCCTTTGCTAACACCACGACATCGCCTGCAGCGCCTCTCCTGGGCTCTTGACCACAAATGTTGCACCCTGGACGAGTGGAAAACCGTGGCCTGGACAGATGGTTCAGTTGGTACGTGCTGATGGTAGGGTTCGAGTGTAGCGCAGACTTATCAACAAGCACTTTCTTAGTTGATGGTGGCTCAATAATGGCGTAGACTGTTTTTGCATGGAATGGAACGGATTCTCTTTTCCAAATGAAACGATCACTGACTAGCAATGGTTATGTTTGGATACTTGGAGACCATTTGCAGCCACTCATGGACTTCATGTTCCCAAACAACGGTGGAATTTTTATGGATGACAATGCACCATGTCACCGGACCACAACTGTACGCGATTGGTTTGAAAAATATTCTGGACAATTCGAGAGAATGATTTGGCCACTCAGATCGCCCGAGATGATTCACATCGAATATTTATGGGACATAATCTAGAGGTCAGTTCGTGCACAAAATCCTGCACCGGCACCACTTTCGCAATTATGGACGGCTGCAGAGGTAACTCAGGTCAATATCTGTGCAGGGAACTTCCAACAACTTGTTGAGTCCACACCACATCGAGTTGCTGCACTACGTCGGGCAGGAGGAGGTCCGACACGATATTAGGAGGTATTCCATGACTTTTTCGCCTCAGTGTACGTTTGTAGGTGATTTGAGGGTAAAATTATAGGGTGCGCAGTGTAATAGACAGAGCGGCAATCTCTTGAAGCAACAACGGCTCTAATCCGTCTGGGCATCGACTCGAACTGACCTTGGATGAAAGATAAGGGCGTGTCATTCCACGCTGCTTTAAGTCTGTGTCGTAGTTCATCAAACGCAGTGGATAGCGAGAGGTGACGAAGTAGTCTCTCTGAAATGCATGACCATATGTTTTCAAATGGTCCAAATGGCTCTGAGCACTATGGGACTTAACATCTGAGGTCATTAGTCCCCTAGAACATAGAACTACTTAAACCTAACTAACCTAAGGACATCACACACATCCATGCCCGAAGCAGGATTCGAACCTGCGACCGTAGCAGTCGTGCGGTTCCAGACTGCAGCCTAGAACCGCTCGGCCACTGCCCATGTTTTCAGTGGGTAAGAGTGAAACTAGTCTTTGTAACCGTTTCATGATATTTTGATTGGTTTACTTTACTATCCCATCTCATATTAGAACCTCTGTTTTACGATGCGCTTCTTAACTTAACCTGGGAGAAGACTGAGCAGTGGAATAATTATTTCAACGATAGATAACGTTATGATGCAAACGACATGTTCGATGCGCATCAATTTAAAACATATTTATGTATATGTAGCCATTATCCATTGTTTCCCACGTAATCCACACGTCTGTTTTATATAACTTGTATCTTTTATTCCTATGTTCCCTACGTTCTTTACTTTTCCTCCCCTCTTGCATGAAAGACTGAGTGAAAGTGCGTGCCTGCTTTGTATTTCCCAGGAGGTTGTAGTGTACCGTTTTACGTTAGCTATCATGACAGTATGACCAACGTCGAGTAGCTTGATCGAATTTTCTCATTTTGAGAGAACTGAAGGGCAACCTGTTTAATTGTTAAAAACCATTTAACAGCCAAGATCGTACAAAATATTTTTTATTTAAAGCAATCGGTTTCAACAGATCAAGCTGTCATCTTCATGTCTTAAAATCTTTTGTTGTAAAACATGTTCATCTTACGCTGACCTCACGCACAAGATGTCCAGTGGATAAAAAGCACATTATAGAAGGTTTTTCATCGCTAAAATATTTAAAAACCTTTTATAATGTGCTGTTTCTATCTACTTAACATCCTGTGTGTGAGGTCAGCGTACAATGAAAATGTTTTACAGCAAAAGATTTTATAACCAGTAGTGTGTTGAAACCGGTTGTCTTAAATAAAAAATATTTTATGTGATCTTGGCTCTTGAATGGTTTTTATCGAGTAACTTGACCGAGGCAAAGAGTTTGGTCCTCTGTGCGGAAGTCATTCGACTGTTAGATTGGTGGAGGAAGGGACTCCTTTGGTCACTTCCGTTTACCCGCGCGGGTCTCTGGTCAGCAACAGTGCTTGCGCACTCTGCTGCTGGGGTTTGGTGAGTGAACATTGTCGGTCAAGACCGAGCTTGGTAATTTAGAATCGTGATGAGGGTGAATAAGTCTTCGGTATTACTGAAGGATTTAATCACCCTCTTACGCAATTAGGTTTTCGGAATCATATTCCATGATTTATTTAGAGTAAGGAATGATAAGATTTCCTTGGTTGGTTGGTTGGTTTGGGGAAGGAGACCAGACAGCGTGGTCATCGGTCTCATCGGATTAGGGAAGGATGGGGAAGGAAGTCGGCAGTGCCCTTTCGGAGGAACAATCCCGGCATTTGCCTGGAAAGATTTAGGGAAATCACGGAAAACCTAAATCACGATGGCCGGACGCAATTTCCTTGACTTATTGATTTATTCAGGGATTTGCTTTGCTCTATTGGAACTTTGAGATGTGAAACTGTGAGATACCTTGTGAGACTTAAGTTGTGTGAGAAGAATACTCTTTTTAATGTGAATATGCGAGTAACTGTGTCTTCGCGCGCGCGTGCGTGTGTGTGTGTGTGTGTGTGTGTGTGTGTGTGTAATTATTTTCATGCTGTACCTTCAAATTTTATTTGAGTTTTCTTTGTATACACGATCCGGTGCCTTTTTTCCACTGGGATCAGTTGTATTCACATTTCCCTCAATGATTCTTCAGTTCCATCTTTTCCTAATTCCCATGGCAATCTTTCGTTACACTGAATGCAATGTTTAAAGTGTTGTTCTAACATCTTTTCCTAATTCCTGTGGTAATCTCTCGTTACACTGAATGCAGTGTTCAAACTGTTTTCCAAGTAAAATTAATCCAGGATTCTGTGTTTCTGAAACTTGTTTTTTTTTTCGTATGTACCACGTGTTACTACGAACTGGTCGAATCCTCAGCTTTCCCTACTCATTATTTCATTGGCACTATTGCATTTCACTTAATCTTTTTCGAACGTGTGTTGCTTACTTAGTCAATTTTCAACTTGTATGATAATTCATGTGCTTGCCACCTTTGTTAAGTTACTCAACCACGTGGATTCTTTCACTTGTTTTTGCGTGTGAATATATTTCGGAGAACTTATTACATCCCATATTTGTGCTTGTTTTATTTATTGTCAATAAGAGATTAGTCGGTACGAAACTCTTCGCCACAACAGTGTCTACGGTGATGGTGTAACGTGTACCTATCCTTCATGTTTTCTCTATGAATCCAGTTATGAGTGTGCTAATCTATTCTTTCCTTTCCTTGAATTTCATATGTGATTCAACAAACAGTAGCCCTTTTCGGCATCTATAGTGATTTCAGTTTAAGGTAATCTCGTTAATAAATTAGGCACAAGTAACCGTTAGGTTTAGGTTGCTCTTTCTTGTATGCTAATGCCAGTTTTTATGCAAGTAAATGTTCATTGTAAACATCCCAATTTGTCTGAGCAATTCATGATAGGGAAAGTAAGTGTCTTATATTTTGTTGAGAAATTACTCGATTTATTTGAAATGTGCTGAAGTTGGTAATGGTTTTAATGGCAACGTCGAACTTCTATACGACATCGACAAATTAAGATTATAACTCCTCTCGACCTCCCCAGAAGGGGTCGCAATAGATTACTAGATGTGGTTGGGTGTAACGAGGCTTAGCTTCTTAAGTGTTTCTCAATGAGACTGTAGTGTGGCTGTATTGGTATTTACTTTCAATCGTTAATTTGTGCTACTTGATGTTATGACCATATAGCATAGAGTGCTATGAATGGCTTGACCGCTCACGAGGAAAACACAGCAAATGCAATAACCTGATTTCCCAGAAACTTAGCTCAGTAGAAGAGGGGTCAGAATAAGCGAACACGTGTCTCGCCTATAGTCTACCTTGGCTCATAATCAACTGCAAGCGCCATTTTCAGAAACGTGATCCTTATGCGCAGTTTATCGCAAAATTATTGATAACGCTTGAAATCTTCAGAAATGTTAACAACATTTCTTTCTCGAGTGAGATTTAAGTGAAGAAATGCCACTGCGCAAACTTCTCTTCGTGCGATGCTCGTGCTGTTGGGAATTTCTATGGAGGAGGAGGATATTGGTGTATAACGTCCCGTCAACAACGAGGACATTAGAGACGGAGCACAAGCTCGGATTAGGGAAGGATGGGGAAGGACGTCGGCCGTGCCCTTTGAAAGGAACCATCTCGGCATTTGCCTGGAGTGATCTAGGGAAATCACGGAAAACCTAAATCAGGATGGCCGGACGCGGGATTGAACCGTCGTCCTCCCGAATGCGAGTCCAGTGTGCTAACCACTGCGCCACCTCGCTCGGTGGGAATTTCTGTGTTAACAGTGTTTCTAAGATCTGTATTATCCAAGGCAATGCACCAAATCTTTCTGAAGAATAAACATAAGAATAAAATATAAAAATTAAAAATTGTTATAAAAATGAAATTTAAGATACGACAATTTAAAAGATTATAGCTCCTGAAAATACCATACACACAAAAATTATATAATAAATATGTAAAAGTTACTGCGTAGACCAGTTGTAATTTTGCAATTACTATAAAGCCCTTGTGTTCCCTAACTAGATCAGAAACAATCGTGTAGTAACCTTCTGCGGACATAGGTGAATAAAGGAAAAAATAAAATGAAATGAAATTAACAGAAACAATAATCGGGTTACTAACACGGTACGCAAAAGTGAGTGACCACGATGGTAGCCCCCATGCTACCAGTTGGATTGAACTGAGTGGGCGGTAAAAAGCATCTAAATTACGCCGCAAACTTCGACGGCCGTGCCGGCCCAAGTGGCCTTGCGGTTCTAGGCGCTGCAGTCTGGAACCGCGAGACCGCTACGGTCGCAGGTTCGAATCCTGCCTCGGGCATGGATGTGTGTGATGTCCTTAGGTTAGTTAGGTTTAATTAGTTCTAAGTTCTAGGGGACTAATAACCTCAGGAGTTGAGTCCCATAGTGCTCAGAGCCATTAGAACCATTCGACGGTCGTTTTCTCAGAAACGGTCCAGTAACCACAAATAAGCCGAAACACGTGTTCGTTTATTTTGGTTCCTCTTCCAAAGAGCGAAGTTTCTGATAAATCGAGTTATGGCACTTGCAGCAAACTGCACTTGCCGTGTTCTTCTCGTCAGCAGACAGTTTTATTTTATTCAGTTTTGTCTCAGCCGGCCACACGCATCGCAACCCACACATACTGGCTACTTTTGTATAGTGAGCCACCTTCATATAATCAACCACTTTTAAGAGATCTGGAGAACGTGCTGGACAAGACAACTGTCGAACAACCTCTATATCGAGGTGGGTCAGGACAGCACGAGAAACATGTGATCTTGCATTACCTAGTTGAAAGAATGTAACAGAGATCTCTAAGATAGGGCACAGCCATTAACCTTAACACTTCAGGAACGTAACGGCTGTCCTCCAGCTTATCGGCTATGCAAACCTAAAGTGATAGCGTGTACGTAATTGCACCCCTACCCCATCACTCCAGGTGCAGTGCCCGTATCACGTTGACAAATGGAGTCTGGCAACGTTCGTTCTGCTGGGAGCTTCCACACTCCAAGTGGTCCGCCGTGATGCCGTCTCTGGTGTCACGTAAAGTGTAAATCCAGCAATGGTCGCCTTGCTGACTGCCCCTGAAGCTCTATATGCTCTCTGTTCGTGTGGATACTCTTCGTTCTACAAACAAACCAACTGCATGTTGTCCTGGACGGCAACTATTCATCAGAGAGAAGACTAACGTCATGAGTGCTCCAGGGGAAGTGTGATAAGGCCGCGCTTGTTCTCTATGCACATTAACTATATGACAGACACGGTGAGCATAAATCTGCGACTTTTCGCTAATGGCGCTATAGAGTGCGTTAATACTCCGTTGCTGAGTGACAGTAGAAGCATACAGGATGACAGAATTTCTATTTGGTGTGATGCGTGGTAATCGCTCTCAATAAGGGAGAATGTACGTTAGTGAAGATCAGTACGACGAACAGTCCTGTTACTTTGGACTACAGTATTAGTGACGTGGTGATACAGTCACGTCGATTAAAATCTAGGCGTAACGATGGAAAGTGATATGAATTTGAACTAGAACGTAACGTCAAAGGTAGAGAACGCGAATGGTCGAGGTAGTAGGGAAAGTGAATGGTCGACTTCGGTTTACGGAGAGAATTTTTGGGAAATTGTAGCTCATCTATGATGGAGGCCACGTATAGAACGCTACTGAGACTCATTCTTGAATATTGCTCTAGTGTTTCGGATACCCATCAAATCAAAATAAGGAAACAGATCGAAGTAGTTCAGGGGTTTGCTACTAGATTGCTTACTGGTAAGTTCGATCATCACGCTAGTATTACGGAAATACTCAGTGAACTCAATGGGGGATCCCTGGAATGAAGACCTTTCGCGAAACACTACCGACAAATATTTTCAGCTTTTGTAGTTGCGTATAACATTAGGCATGTACATAATTTTTACTTTTGGACGTCCAGTTACAGCCCTCTCTCTCTCTCTCTCTCTCTCTCTCTCTCACTCACTCACTCACACACACACACACACACACACACACACACACACACACACACACACACACACACACACGGAACAAAAACACAACATATAGAACAATATCCATGGAACCTGTGAGTATAAAAATTCAAATCGCTCTAAGCATTATGGGACTTAAAATATGAGGTCATCAGTCCCCTAGATTAGAACTACTTAAACCTAACTAACCGAAGGACATCACACACATCCATGCCCGAGGCAGGATTCGAACCTGCGACCGTAGCAGCAGCGCGGTTCCGGACTGAAGCGTCTAGAAACGCTCGGCCACAGCGGCCGGCCCTCTGAGTAGAACTTTAAATTATCACTACACCATAAAAAAAACAAACTGCCAGAACTACTTACAACCTATATAGACATCGTCCTTAATATAAACTAAATAGTATAAACAAAAATATGTACATTTTCCAGGCCATTGAAAATGCCTTGCCAAGAAAGAGGGCGAAACGTGTGACACAAAAATTGTGTTTCATTCGGTTATAAATAGACGGTATAAAAGTAAAAAAATCAACAGACCGTAATACAATCGAGAAAATGTAGAAAACCTCTATATGGTGACTGACTGCAAAATAAGTCTAATGCCGCCATTTTACTTTTACGTAAGCACCGCAGACGCAAGATAAGATAAATTAGGGTTCGCACGGAGGTACTCAGACAGTCGTTTTTCCCTCGTTCCGTTTGCGAGTGGAACGAGAAACGGAATGACTAGAAGTGTTAACAGATACCCTCCGCCATGCACCGAATGGCTGCTTGCGCAGTATGTACCGACTGACAGTTACTGAACTGTATGAAATAAAATCGTAATAACTTCTGAACGGTTTGCGTTACGACGTTTAAACTGCTCGACTGGCCGCGGGGCGCGATGGCAATCAGTATGTTCAAAAATGTTCAAATGTGTCTGAAATCTTATGGGAGTTAACTGTTAAGGTCATCAGTCCCTAAGCTTACACACTACTTAACCTAAATTATCCTAAGGACAAACACACACACCCATGCACGAGGGAGGATTCGAACCTCCGCCGGGACCAGCCGCACAGTACATGACTGCAGCGCCCTAGACCGCTCGGCTAACCCCGCGCGGCCAATCAGTATGCGCTGTATGGTTTGGTTTAGCGAGGAAGCCCATTTTCATCTGGATAGGTTCGTCAATTACCAAAATTGGCGTATTTCGGGGACTGGGAATCCGCATTTCGCGATCGAGAAGTCTCTTCACCCTAAACGGGTGACTGTGTGATGTGCAATGCCCAGTCACGGAATAATAGGTGCGATATTCCTTGATGGCACGGTGATTACCGAACGGTGCATGAAGGATTTTGAAGATGACCTCATCCCCCTTGTCCAAAGTGACTCTGATCTCGACAAAATGTGGTTCATGCAAGACGGAGCTCGACCCATCGAAGCAGGAGAATGTTTGTTGTTCTGGAGGAGCCCACTGGAGACCGCATTCTGGCTCTGGAGTACCCAGGGGCCACTGGCATGGACCTCGATTGGTCGCCATATTCTCCGGATCTCAACACATGCAACTCCTTTTCGTGAGGCCTTATTAAAGACAAAGTGTACGGCAATTACCCGAAAACCATAGCTGAGCTGTAAACAGCCAGGTCAACGACAGCATCGATGTTCAGACACATCAGCGGTCACGCAGAATTTCGCTATTCATCTGCATCACATCATCGCAAAAGATGGCAGACATATCGAATATGTCATAAACTAAATCCGAATATCTGTAGTGACGTCTACATGTTGAATAAAGTTTGTGTACGCCGTAGTTTGTAACTAATTTAGGTTTCTTTTCATACTGTTCAATAATTGTCACCGTGTACCTAGGTGTGCATGTACATTCACGGTCAGTGACATGCCTGTAGGATCTGCACAGCTGAGAGAATAATATACCTGTTCTCTCGCGTGCTGGTTGCGTGAGGCAGCATGAGATTCTCCATGGCGTTTGGTATGGCCCTACTGAACGCCTGGACTACATACTCGCATCACAGTCAAAGCGTTACGCCCGACAGGAACAGCAATATCACGGAATAGTAAACCACAGTTTGAACAGACCATAATCCTGCCCTTTGTTACACGAGGCATAGCACGATTTTCTCACAAGTAACATTGAAATGCTACTTATGAATGAGAAAAACACTGCGTAATGGCACGTTGCATATACATGGCGTTACCGCTACCTGCTTTCTGTGGTTGCGCTGAAATTCTAGCCATTTGCTTGCCCAAGCGTGCACTGTACATGATACATCCCGCCTTCATGATGCTAAAGTATTAGTGACCAGCAAAGTACACAGAGATTAATCCCGTAAGACATAGTGTACTGCCAAACGTAGGTTGTCATAACTAACTGCCCTGTGATCGAACCTGTCCTTCAGCACAGGCTATGCACGAAGCGCAGCGACCCCAATCAGGAAGTTTTGGCTGGCCGGGAGGAAGTAATAAGCCATAAAACATCCGTCGAGCCACGAGCTGCGACGTCACGGCTGCCGCTCTCTGGCAGGATACGGGGCCAGCCGGCCTCGTCCTCCTCACTGCTTTTCTTTCTGCACCTACTGGAATACGAGTACTCAATCTCCGGCGTAAGTCTGGGTTTTTCGGCACTGTGAGACCAAAGTTTTCACAGGTGTGATTTACAATGCAAGGCAAGTAATTGTCATGAAGCATGTTAGACTGAGCAACGTGATAGCGCCCTCTAGCAATTATATTGTGTTTCGATTTTCTAGTGCCTAGCTAGTTACAGGAGCGTTCAGTATTGTATTGTACAGGGTGATTCAAAAAGAATACCACAACTTTAGGAATTTTAAACTCTGCAACGACAAAAGGCAGAGCTAAGCACTATCTGTCGACGAATTAAGGGAGCTATAAAGTTTCATTTAGTTGTACATTTGTTCGCTTGAGGCGCTGTTGACTAGGCGTCAGCGTCAGTTGATGCTAAGATGGCGACCGCTCAACAAAAGCTTTTTGTGTTATTGAGTACGACAGAAGTGAATCGACGACAGTTGTTCAGCGTGCATTTCGAACGAATCCGCGGGAAACAACTCAGTATGAACGTGACTCGCCTAAGGTGAACGTTTTCTGTGCCATTTCAGCCAATAAAGTTTTTGGTCCCTTTTTCTTCGAAGGTGCTACTGTAACTGGACTACAATTGGCTGTTCCCTCAGCTCGAACAAGAAGCACAACAATTCATATTTCAGCAGGATGGAGCGCCACCACATTGGCACTTATCTGTCCGTAACTACGTACCTGAACGTCAACTACCCGAGGCGATGGATCGGCCGCCAGTGGGCCCGTGACAGAGCACTTCATCACTGGCCTCCAAGAAGCCCTGATCTTACCCCCTGCGATTTTTTCTTATGGGGGTATGTTAAGGATATGGTGTTTCGGCCACCTCTCCCAGCCACCATTGATGATTTGAAACGAGAAATAACAGCAGCTATCCAAACTGTTACGCCTGATATGCTACAGAGAGTGTGGAACGAGTTGGAGTATCGGGTTGATATTGCTCGAGTGTCTGGAGGGGGCCATATTGAACATCTCTGAACTTGTTTTTGAGTGAAAAAAACCTTTTTGAATACTCTTTGTAATGATGTATAACAGAAGGTTATATTATGTTTCTTTCATTAAATACACATTTTTAAAGTTGTGATATTCTTTTTGAATCACCCTGTATTGTATTGTACGAGGTGCGGCTACGAAAAAACCGGACTGATGCTGGAAAAAACATTTATTTACAATTATTTACAATTTCATGTTATCTCCTTCAATGTACTCTCCTCCTCGGTCTCTACACCGCTCCACACCAATTTTCCACTGTTCATAGCAATGCTGCAGATCATTTTCGGTAAGTCCATACATTACTTCCGTCGCTTTTTCTTTTACTGCTTCAACAGTCCCAAATCTAGTTCCTTTCAAAGCTGACTTGACTTTGGGGAAAAGAAAAAAGTCACAGGGGGCCAAATCAGGTGAGTAGGGTGGATGATCTAAGACGGGAATGTTGTGTTTTGCCAAAAACGTCTTCACTGACAACGCACTGTGAGCTGGGGCATTGTCTTGGTGAAGGATCCATGACTTTTTTCTCCACAAATCGTTCCGTTTTCTCCGTACTCGCTCACGTAGGGTAGCCAGGACGCTAATGTAGTAATGCTGATTCACTGTTTGTCCCTCTGGTACCCAATCAATGTGCACAATCCCTTTGATGTCAAAAAAACAATCATCATTGCCTTGAATTTCGATTTTGACATTCGTGCTTTTTTTTGTTGTGGAGAACCAGGAGTTTTCCAATGCATCGATTGGCGTTTAGTTTCGGGATCGTACGTAAAAAACCACGATTCATCGCAAGTAATAACATTTTGTAAGAAGGTGGGGTCACTTTCAATGTTTTCCAGGATGTCAGAACAAATCATTCTTCGGCGTTCCTTCTGTTCAATTGTGAGATACTTTGGAACCATTTTTGAACACACTTTGTTCATGTTGAAACTTTCATGAAGAATCTGCCTAACACTTTCCTTGTCAACTCCTATTAACTCAGACACTGCTCTGATTGTTAAACGGCGATTTTGTCGAACAAGTTTACCGATTTTTTCAATGTTTGCATCAGTTTTTGCTGACAATGGTCTGCCAGTGCGAGTGTCATCACTGGTGTCTTCGCGGCCATCTTTAAATCGTTTAAACCACTCAAACACTTGTGTTCGCGATAAACAATCATCGCCGTACACTTGTTGTAACATTACAAACGTTTCACTTGCAGATTTTCCTAGTTTGAAACAAAATTTGATGTTAACACGCTGTTCTTTCTGTACACTCAACATTTTCCGACGCACAGACAAAACGTCAACTACTTAAAACAGACGCCACGGGCAGACTGAGTGCAGGAGGCAGATGAAACTCGAGCAGTAGGCGGAGCGAGAGTCACGTGACAGGCCACGCGACTTTCAGCCTTATTGCATTCGTTTTATTGTTCCACCAGTACTAGTCCGGTTTTTTTCTAGCCACACCTCGTACTGTATGGAACTGGGAACCTAGAAACGACGGAGAGGCCTCGTCCCCGCCGTAGCCCTCAGTGGTTCACAACCCCAGAACAGGCTACAGCAGTCCACTCACCCCACCGCCGCCCCACACTGAACCCAGGGTTATTGTGTGGTTCGCCTACCCCCCTCCCCCCCGCCCCGGGAACGTCTCACACCAGACGAGTGTAACCCCAAATGTTTGCGTGGTAGAGTAAGTATGGTATACGAGTACGTGGAGTCAGTGTTTGCGCAACAATCGCCGACAAATTGTAATAAGGGGAACCGGCCCGCATTCGCCTAGTCAGATGGAAAATCGCCTTAAAAACGATCCACAGACTGGCCGGCACACCAGACCCCGACACTAATCCGCCGGGCAGATTCGTTTTTGCGACCGGCACGCCTTCCCGCCCGGAAAGGAGTGCGTTAGACCGCACGGCTAACCGGGCAGGCCAGCATTCAGTAAGTAATGCAACCACTTTTTTCTCGGTCAATTTCTGCTGAAAAATCAGAATTTGTTGTAGGACATCGTGGAATATTCTCGCTTCAGCCTCTATCGTTTCATGAAGTTGCGACAGGTGTCAGCGCTATACGAAGCCTTCAAAACGACGTCTGTAAAGGAGTTGCTTTCCAAGCAGAGGGCTGTCACTGAGTGTCTTTTACCGGGATATCAGAGCATCGCAGACAGTCGTAGGCGCTTGCAGAATGTCTACAAGGATCTGGCAGTAAACAAAAGCACTGTGAGTCGCTAGCCGAGGCGTCTGTCTTCATCGCAACAATGGAGTGTACAAAGTATCATTCCCCAGTTGTCCTGCCTACTATGTAGGGAAAACAGGCACAAACTTCAAGACCTGCTTTCAGGAACATGTATATGCTTTCAGGCTCAAGAATTTCGAAAAATCAGTCATTACACAACATATGTTGGAAACTAAACATGTCATCAACAGTCTAGAGGCCAGCCGGTGTGGCCGTGCGGTTCTAGGCGCTTCAGTCTGGAACCGCGTGACCGCTACGGTCGCGGGTTCGGATCCTGCCTCGGGTATGGATGTGTTTGATGTCCTTAGGTTAGTTAGGTTTAAGTAGTTCTAAGTTCTAGGGGACTGATGACCACAGAAGTTAAGTCCCATAGTGCTCAGAGCCATTTTTTTGAACACTCTAGAAAACAATTCGGTAATACTACATAACGAACCCAATGGTAAGACCCTAAGTCTGTTAGAACAACTGGAGACACACTCGTCCACCCGTTGGGGAGCTCAAAATTGTGTGCCCATTGGGTTCCGCACCGCCTAACAGAAGAATATAAAGAGCAGCAGAGGATAATATGTGCAGCAAGACGCTGGCTCCGATGTCGATCAGCAGAGTGGTACAATGCAGGCATACAGATTCTCCCAGTAATTTGGCGTAAGGCCGTCGCATAGAACCGAGATTATGTTGAAAAATTGGCTTTCTACCCAAAGGAGTGGGAACAATACGATGTAGTGGAATCCCGAATAAAATCAACCAACTTTCACAACAACAACAAAAAAAAATGTTTTGCATGACTTACTGAACACCTCTCATAATTGCGAGTTCTATGCTTCACTTCAAGCATGCTGGTGAGAGAAAAACAACCTGACAATCTACGGAACTTCAAATCGAGGAAAATTTTCGAAATAAACGCACGTTAGAAACGCACCGTTGTGTAACCATAAAGCAACAGCCAATCAGCGACGGCCGGCCGCTGTGGCTGAGCTTTTCTAGGCGCTTCAGTCAGGAACCGGGCTACTGCTGCGGTCGGAGGTTCGAATCCTACCTCGGGCATGGATGTGTGTGATGTCCTTAGGTTAGTTAGGTTTAAGTAGTTATAAGTTCTAGGAGACTGATGACCTCAGATGTTAAGTCCCATAGTGCTCAGAGCCAATCAGCGACGAGCGCGGAAATTTGTCCGCTAACTGAATCGGGTTTGTCCTGTCCCTCAGTGGGAGGAGGCAGCCTGAACTGTTCCTCGACGATATCAACTTTGTAGCGATGTTGGACGCACAAATTTCGAACATTTTCTGCCAAAATTTTGATTTGAAGAAAAAGGAGAGTGCAGTATTTAATTCCTGTCTTGTTTTCATCAGTCTTCGTTCACACTTATGATCCAGTATACTTGTTAGACTATAAATTCGTTCGTACTCTGTGTAAATTAGCAAAAATGAAAATATGTTGCTTTTCGATTTCATTGTTAGTAAAATTGTACCTTACAGTACCACTACCCACCTCCGTAGCTAACAACAGAAACTCATCATCGCAGCCCCTCACATTTAGCAGTAAGCAGTCCATAGGACATCCCATCAAACACTGAACAAAGATCAAGAATAAAACAGGAAGAAGATATACTGAATTGTGGGAAAAAGAAGCAAAACAGTGAACGGTCAAATTTTACCATGTGCAAGACGGCCGTGGCGTCTTAATAATGTAGTGACGGTGTTGGACTGCGAAGGGGGAGAGCCGAGTCCAGGTCTCCATCGTGCCTAATTTTTTTTCCCACAAAATTATGAACTGTCCGTCCGGTCACTGACATGTCTGTTCGCTTATTCAAATTTGTGTGTAACGTCCGTTTGCAACAGCGACGTGTAACGAAGTGATCTCCAGACGTAGGTATCTCCTATTCGTTCTATACAAGTACCACACTTTATGACTCTTGCGTTCCGTTTAGGAAGTTTTGACTCTTGAATTCCTTCGTTGTAGTCCGCAGCTCGTGGTCGTGCGGTAGCGCTCTCGCTTCCCGCGCCCGGGTTCCCGGGTTCGATTCCCGGCGGGGCCAGGGATTTTCTCTGCCTCGTGATGACTGGGTGTTGTGTGATGTCCTTAGGTTAGTTAGGTTTAACTAGTTCTAAGTTCTAGGGGACTAATGACCTCAGCAGTTGAGTCCCATAGTGCTCAGAGCCATTTGAACCATTTTTGAAGCTCACAGCCATTTGCACCATTTCCTTCATTGTAACACAGTTCACACCCGTTTATTTTTGTTGTTCTCATTTCTGTGAGAGGTCTATGAGGCATCCCACCTGCTCTCACTGTTCGTCACATTTACTTGCGACGGTAAAATAGCCTTACCACATGTCTCATATTCTATAACCAATGTATAGTATGACAATTGCCAAGACTACAGAAGGAGAACAGACACGTCAGTGACAGGATGAGTTTGTGAAAAAAAAATTGGGCACGAGGGAGGGTTGAACACTGATTTACCGCTTTACAGGCCAACACCGTGACCACAGAACCACGACGCCGCCGTTGCCAGAAGTCTCACGATGTCGCAGATCTTGCACTTTGGCTGTTCACTGTGTCCGTTTTGCTTCTTTTTCAACATTTCAATACACCTTCTTCTTGTTTTCATGCTTGATCTGCGTTCAGTTTTTGACGGGCCACTGTAGCACTAAATCTGAGGGGGTTGCGATGGGGAGTTTCCCTTGTAAGTGGTCAGTATAGCCATACGGAATGCCCGCATTCATTTCCAAGGTATTGCCAAAGGTTTTTCCTAGATGTGAGGGTTGGAAAGCGGTCTATTCAGCCTCGTGATGCCGAATGAGGAGCTACTTGAATGAGAAGTAGCGGCTCCAGGATCTGCTAAACCGGCAACGGTCGGGAGAGCGATGCGTTGACGCCACGTCACTCCATACTGCAGCCGAATGTCGCAATGGGCATAGGATAACAAGGCTCTCGGCCTCTCCCGATTGGTCCACCTGAAACCATAACGGCGGGACTTTCTTCCTTGCAGAGCCACAGGTCGAATATCTTACGATAGTGCTGTTTGTGGAACAGTTTGTGATCTTAACAAATTAATGACATCACTGTAATTTTAGCGTAGCATCAGATGTTGAGTGACTACTGTGAAGGACAAGGAGATGCTACGTACTCGAGTGAGACAGCGTAATCAGCAACTGCCTGAGTTTCAAAGAGGACTCGTTGCGGGTCTCCATTTGGTCGTCTGCCCATATCGAGCAATATCTATAATTGCGATGCGTTCGGATGTGGCTTTGGTTCTGTGTTAGACTGGATGGTAATGTGAATGCAGGCTTACTCGTCGTCAAGGTTCGGATCGAGCACTGCTGATCACCACAAGAGATGATCGGTGTACTGTGCACCAGCCACATTGTAATCCCTTCCCACCTGTACTTGCCATCCAAATAGTAGTAATGGACTCCATGCAGCATTTTGTCTCATCCGGCACCATTGTCGGGAGACTAACAGCAGCAGGACTAGTTCAACTACCGACCCATGCGTTGGTTGTCGTTAACACCACAACACAAACGGCTGTGACTGTAATGGTACCGTGAAGCAGAAAGCATGGACTTCTGATGAATGACATCACATTCTGTTTAGCGATGACTCGAGGTTGTACTCCGCCCCATATGACTCTCGTCGACCAGTACGGCGACGACCTGGGGAGAGGCCCCATTCTTCCTGGGTTTTGAGGAAGCGCAGTGACGTCATGGTGTGAGGAACTATCGGGTATGATCTCAGGTCATAGCCAGTAGTGGTTGAGGGAACTCTGATGGCGCAACGGTACGTCCCGCTGATGGCACAGCGGTACATCCCGGGCTTCCTGTGTCCTCATGGGTTACTTCTCATGCGACAGTTGCGTACCGTCATTCTTCAGCAGGACTATGATTCTCAATACAAGATGCGAGTATCTATGAACTGTCTGCGTGATGCTGAGCTACTCCTATAGCCAGCAAGACACTCAGATCTATCTCCGATATAACATGTGTGGGAAATAGCTCAGGCGTCAACTCCGTCCCTTGCTAGTATCCATGATGCCAATCAACAATTACAGTAGTTGCAGGAAAGCTTGCCCCGGCTTTACGACATCCTTCCCAACCGAATTAGTGCATGCATCCAAGTCAGAGCGAGAGTAAGGTCACAATGATAAGTGACCCCTTACTGCCAAGGTTTTTTTGGGGAAAATTTAACTGGATTTTGTAACCACTGGAATGACGTCTTCTACCCTTCGCAAACCGTCATCATTTCGTGTTCTGGGTGCTTGGCATTTTTTTTTTTTTTTTTTTTTTTTGTTTCCATTCAGTGTAACTTGTGTGCTCGCAAGCTTTCGAAATGACGAGACTTGCATTCCAAGACGATTTCATTAAGACAATTAACTTAATTTGTACATAGATATCGCTGATTTTTGAGCAGTGGAAGAGACAAGAAACCTCAAAAGAAAGTCTGCACAATTCGCCACAGGCTCGTTTCGTCAGCGAAAGAGAATCAGAAAGATTATGAACAATCTGGGGAGGGAGTCGCTAAAAATAACGCCATATCGTGGAGAAACGTGCTCAAATAGTTCCAAGCATTCACGTTCCCGAACGAGTCAAGGAATATATTACGTTCTTCAACACAAAAATCGCGTAATAACTAGACGCTGTAACTTCAGGAGTAGAATGGGAACAGCAATAATTACAAAAAATGGTTCAAATGGCTCTGAGCACTATGGGACTCAAATTCTTAGGTCATCAGTCCCCTAGAACTTAGAACTACTTAAACCTAAATAACCTAAGGACATCACACACATGCATGCCCGAGGCAGGATTCGAACCTGCGACCGTAGCGGTCTCGCGGTTCCAGACTGTAGCGCCTAGAACCGCACCGCCACTCTGGCCGGCACAATAATTACACTGATACACTATATGAGATACCCTCCGCCACATACTGCACGGCGGTTAGTGAACCTTAAGACGTATCTGTTGACAGATACAGATTTATAGATGAGTTCACATCACAGAAAACAATAATTAGTTTAGTAACTGAAGGAGTACAGGGTAAGTATAAAATCCTTGAAACATGTAAAAAATCGGTAGCCTCATAGGTACATACCGTATTTTACCGACTATAATACGCTTCTGACTCTAGCAAGCACTTAATACTCAAGCATTAATTTTTTTAAATAAAATTTTACCATTTTTATGATTGGATTGCAAAGCCAGATTTAAGAAAATTATTAGTTTATAAAACAGGACTGACCTTTAAAATCTGTGAAAATTGTCATCTGAACACTCTTCTTCTTTTTCTTGTTTTGTTCTTCCTCTTCGTCATCGTCGTTGTCCTCTTCATATAAATGATGGTCTTCACTGCCGCCGAGAGTGTTACTTACGCCGCACTCCTCTCACTCTAGACTACGACTGTTTTATCCACTAACATACTTGTTTCATTGTAGGTCGTTTTAAAGCTCCCTTCGACTTGAATTCATGTTGGATTGGATTCACCATCCATTTGTTCCGTTTCCCTCTCATATACACTTTAAATGGTTTATTCATCAAGGCATGAGGAGGTTTCAGTTCTGAAGTAAATCCTCCCAGATTAACAGCAAGCTCTCTATTTCCCTGTCTAACTTTCTCCTTCACAGAATTTTTGAAATGACTATTAAACTGATCTAGCACGAGAACAGAACTCTTCTTCGATAAAGCATCTTTCCTTCTCTCCCACACTCCGTTAACTCGTAATTTCATACCAGCCTCGTCCATCCAACCTTTTCATGTACGTGAACACCAATACCTGGCGGTATTTCAGAAGTTTTTGACATTGCTTTGTGGTTGAAAATGGTCACTGGATTAAGTTTAGTGCCGTCAGTATAACACGAAAGGACAACAAGGATATACTGCCTGGCGGTAAGGCGACCATGGACTACGACAAGATGAGTACGACTGTCAACGCTGATACCTCCTCGTACCATCAGGGAACCTTGGCAGAATGTCTTCCCACACCATAAGGGAATCTTGGCCGAATCTGTCGATTTCTTGGCCAACGTTTGGCAAGTACGGCTCAACACCTGTCTCTGCACACCAACACGGCCATCATATTGCGACGAAGGATATCTGGACTCGTCTGCGAACAAGGGCGTCTACATCTACATCTACGTGGTTACTCTCCAAATCTACATCTACATGGATACTCTAAAAATCACATTTAAGTGCCTGGCAGAAGGTTCATCGAACCACCTTCACAATTCTCTATTATTCCAATCATGTATAGCGCGCGGAAAGAACGAACACCTATATCTATCCGCACGAGCTCTGATTTCCCTTATTTTATCGTGGTGATCGTTTCTCCTCATATGGGTCGGTGTCAACAAAATATTTTCGCATTCGGAGGAGAAACATGGTGATTGAAATTACGTGAGAAGATTCCGTCGCAACGAAAAACGCCTTTCTTTTAATGATGTCCAGCCCAAATCCTGTATCATTTCCGTGACACTGTCTCCCATATTTCGCGATAGTACAAAACGTACTGCCCTTCTTTGAACATTTCGATGTACTTCGTGAGTCATATGTGGTAAGGATCCCACACCGCACAGCAGTATTCTAAAATAGGACGGACAAGCGTAGTGTAGGCAGTCTCCTTAGTAGATCTGTTACATTTCTTAAGTGTCCTGCCAATAAAACGCAGTCTTTGGTTAGCCTTCCCTACAACATTTTCTGTGTGTTCTTTCCAATTTAAGTTGTTCGTAATTGTAATACCTAGGCATATAGTTGAATTTACGGCCTTTAGATTACACTGATTTATCGTGTAACCGAAGTTTAACGGATTCCTTTTAGCGCTCATGTGGATGAATTCACACTTTTCGTTATTTAGGGTCAACTGCCAATTTTCGCACCATTCAGATATCTTTTCTAAATCATTCTGTAATTTGTTTTGATCTTCTGATGACTTTATTAGTCGATAAACGACAGCGGCATCTGCAAACAACCGAAGACGGCTGCTCAGATTGTCTCCCAAATAGTTTATACAGATACGGAAAGGGCCTATAACACTACCTTGGGGAACACCAGAAATCACTGCCGGCCGGTGTGGCCGTGCGGCTCTAGGCGCTTCAGTCTGGAACCACGTGACCGCTACGGTCGCAAGTTCGAATCCTGCCTAGGGCATGGATGTGTGTGATGTCCTTAGGTTAGTTAGGTTTAAGTAGTTCTAAGTTCTAGGGGACTGATGACCACAGATGATAAGTCCCATAGTGCTCAGAGCCATTTGAACCATTTTGAACCAGAAATCACTTCTGTTTTACTCGATGACTTTCCGTCAATTACTACGAACTGTGGCCTCTCTGACAGGAAATCACCAATCCAGTCACATAACTGAGACGATATTCCATAAGCACGCAGTTTCGCTACAAGCCGCTTGTGTGGTACAGTGTCAAAAGCCTTCCGGAATCCAGAAATACGGAATCGAACTTAAATCCCTCGTCAATAGCACTCAACACTTCATGTAAATAAAGAGCTTGTTGTGTTTCACAAGAACGATGTTTTCTAAACCCATGGCCGGCCGGTGTGGCCGAGCGGTTCTAGGCGCTACAGTCTGGAACCGCGCGACCACTACGGTCGCAGGTTCCAATCCTGCCTCGGGCATGGATGTGTGTGATGTCCTTGGGTTAGTTAGGTTTAAGTAGTTCCAAGTTCTAGGGGACTGATGACTTCAGAAGTTAAGTCCCATAGTGCTCAGAGCCATTTGAACCATTTTCTAAACCCATGTTGACTGTGTGTCAATAGACAGTTTTCTTCGGGGTTATTCATAATGTTCGAACACAATATATGTTCCAAACTCCTTCTGCATATTGACGTTAACGATATGGGCCTGTAATTAAGTGGATTATCCGTACTACCTTTCTCGAATATTGGTGTGACCTGTGCAACTTTCCAGTCTTTGGATACGGATCTTTCGTCGAGCGAACGGTTGTATATGACTGTTAGATATGGAGCTAATGCATCAGCATACTCCGAAAGGAAACTAATTGGTATACAGTCTGCACCAGAAGACTTGCTTTTATTAAGTGATTTAAGTTTCCTCCCTACTCCGAGGATATTTACTTCGTCTTCTTTTGTGAAGGCATTTCGAAAGACTATGTTTAGTAACTCTGCTTTGCCCGTGAGCAAAGGGAGGGTGGCTGCCCTCCTCCCCCCACAGTCGCTCAGGGAAAGGAAAAAATCTAGCGTAATGAGGTGTTTTTCTTTCACGAAGATGATTCAAAATTCAGCATTACGTAGCTTTTAACAGGACCGCAACTGGAGCTATTTTATGGCTACTTATAAGTCGCCATTCATTTTCCATAATATTTAAGTACTCCATACACCAGGTACCGTCCTTCCCCCTTCCTTCCCCCGCTACAGACTATCGCACGGGCAACCTTGTCTGCGAATAACACGTTTCGCCAGTGACTAAGTAGCAACTGACTTTGTAAAGGCAGAACTGAAGACGAACTGCAAGATGTTGTCGTGTCAAACGAGGTACTCGAACAGGATATGTCGGTCATAAGGTCCTTCTTCATAAACTGTTCATTACAGTCTGATCGGACACAGCCCTTCTGAGACTGTCTTGCAGTGCTCTGGCGGTATCCGTATGACGCCGCAAAGTAGAGATGGCCAGAGGTCGGCGACCTTGCCCAACTCGCCTTGTGTACTTATCTGTCTCCCTGTAGCGTGCCCACAACCTGTGGATGACACATATAGAGGTACTGGAATCCGCAGCAACACGACCAAAAGTCCATCCTTTTTGGATCAAACAGACCGTCCTTGCAACTTGCACTGCATTAAGACGCCGCACTGCATGCGCTTGAGTGAATGCAACGCCCACAAATAACAACTGGCATCTGTGTATCTCACTAGGGAACACTGGGACAATTGAACTAACTTCCTTGTGTGTGGTCACCTGATACTTTAATGCATAACGCAGCCAACAGATGGCGAATCATTTTGTTGCCTACATTCAAAGCGAAGATCTCCAGTCATGCAGTAATATCACAGGTACCGCTTGTATCAATACAGGTTTAATATACCGGACATTGATACACCCCCTAATTCTTTTGAACAGTCTAGGCCAAGTATGCGACACTGGAAGCTCAATATGATTGCAGGAGCATAGCAGCAGGTTACAGAAGGATGTGAAGACAAGCATCCAAAGATGTGTTATTGCTTAACGACTACGTCCCACCTCATTCTGCACGGGACGCAGTCACACATGGTGCCTGTTTGGGCTGTGAAATTTTGCCTCAGCTTCCACGCTCTCAGCCCCCCCCCCCCCCCCCCCACTAATCTTTCTCCTGACATCTTCCTCTTCCTCTTTCGTCAGATGAAGCAACCATTTCTACCATTTCTGATGGCCATTTCAAGATTGACGACGAGGTGATTTTAGAAATGAATGTTCTGAGAACAGCTACACTACTGGCCATTAAAATTGCTACACCAAGAAGAAATGCAAATAATAAACGGGTATTCATTGGACAAATATATTATACTAGAACTGACATGTGATTACATTTTCACACAATTTGGGTGCATAGATCCTGAGAAATCAGTACCCAGAACAACCACCTCTGGCCGTAATAACGGCCTTCATACGCCTGGGCATTGAGTCAAACAGAGTTTGGATGGCGTGTACACGTACAGCTGCCCATGAAGCTTCAACACGATACTACAGTTCATCAAGAGTAGTGACTGGCGTATTGGGACGAGCCAATTGCTCGGTCACCATTGACCAGACGTTTTTAATTGGTGAGAGATCTGGAGAATGTGCTGGCCAGGGCAGCAGTCGAACACCTTCTGGATCCAGAAAGGCCTGCACAGGACCTGCAACATGAGGTAGTGCATTACCCTGCTGAAATGTAGGGTTTCGCAGGGATCGAATGAAGGGTAGAGCCACGGGTCGTAACAAATCTGAAATGTAACGTCCACTGTTCAAAGTGCCGTCAATGCGAACAAGGGGTGACCGAGACGTGTAACCAATGGCACACCATACCATCACGCCGGGTGATACGCCAGTATGGCGATGACGAATACCCGCTTCCAATGTGCGTTCACCGCGATGTCGCCAAACACGGATGCGAACATCATGATGCTGTAAACAGAACCTGGATTTATCCGAGAAAACGACGTTTTGCCATTCGTGTACCCAAGTTTGTCGTTGAGTACACCATCGCAGGCGCTCCTATCTGTGATGCAGCGTCAAGGGTAACCGCCGCCACGGTCTCCGAGCTGATAGTCCATGCTGCTGCAAACGTCGTCGAACTGTTCGTGCAGATGGTTGTTGTCTAGCAAACGTCCCCATCTGTTGACTCAGGGATCGAGACGTGGCTGCACGATCCGTTACAGCCATGCGGATAAGATGCCTGTCATCTCGACTGCTAATGATACGAGGCCGTTGGGATCCAGCACAGCGTTCCGTATTACCCTCCTGAACCCACCGATTCCATATTCTGCTAACAGTCATTGGATCTCGACCAACGCGAGCAGCAATGTCGCGATACGATAAACCGCAATCGCGATAAGCTACAATCCGAGCTTTATCAAAGTCGGAAATGTGATGGTACGCATTTCTCCTCCTTACACGAGACGTCACAACAACGTTTCACCTGGCAACGCCGGTCAACTGCTGTTTGTGCATGAGAAATCGGTTGGAAACTTTCCTCATGTCAGCACGTTGTAGGTGTCGGCAGCGGCGCCAACCTTGTGTGAATGCTCTGAAAAGCTAATCATTTGCATATCACAGCAACTTCTCACTGTCGGTTAAATTTCGCGTCTGTAGCACGTCATCTTCGTAGCAATTTTAATGGACAGTAGTGTAGAATGCAGACGTCTACAACCTTTCTCTGCGCCAATCACCCATCATTGTGGAAAATGTGTGACGTTCAAGCGCGAATATGTAAGGAAAGACTAACTCCGAGTTAGAGTGTCAAAACTTCGTTTCTTTCGAGGGGAGGGTTAAAACTGTATCACTGCCTCTGGTATCACTCATTAACATGTATCTCCTATTTCGCTTTCTCACCCTGAGGATCCATAAAATTCTTGCCGTGCTGCGTTCAGGGAGCACATTACGGGAATGATAACCTCTGTGTGAAGCGCAGTGTTCTGCGGCTCGCGCGCACGGCTGGCTGGTGCACGGAGACTGGTAGCGTCTGAATTATGTATCGGAGCGCGCGGCACCCCGGAGCACATCACTCTAACAGCGCCGGCGTCAGTCAGCTACAGTGAGTGACACGCGCTGTCGATGGAGCCGCCCTCGGAGGTCGTTGAGCGCGCCTCGCGGCTCTCGTCACCGGTTAGCGGCGCATCAATCAATCAGCCCAACACGCTGGCAAGCGGATACCGCCCGGTACCCTGTCCTCGAGAGCCATCGTGTCCCGTCTGTGTCTGCGGCTGACGCCGCGTCCATTCCGAATTACATCTCTAACATCGCCGCCTCGAACGCAGCACGCCCAAGCGCGACTGCTGCACCGCCTTCTTTCGCTTCGAATGACGGCAATTAGTGCTTGCGCATGCCTCGTAATTAACCCTTTTTTCCTGTCAACAGTCTGTGACACACCACGAGTAACTCTGTCTACATGTATGATGCGTAAGGATTCTAAGTTTTCATTACCCCAGGGTTGCAAACAGAACCCAGAGTTTGTTGCTGGAGCAGGTGACAGTGCACAGATCTGACAGTTGTGCGCGCGAGCTACAGGGTACAGCACTGACCTCCATTTGTAGCGTGTGTTTGTACGGTGGATGGGAAGAAAATGCTTCAAATGGTATTAGAACAAATAAGCCCTCGGGCACAAATAGTAAGTCAAAATTGACCAGGTTTCGACGCTACTATGAGCGTCGTCTTCAGAATTAGACTAACTGTTCTAAAACATATTAAGTATATAATACATTAATAAAATTAAAGTTTGTGTGACTGGAAAAAGATGCAGTACTTACAAGTCACATATTAAAAAAGATATAAGCCGGAAAGGCGACGTCGTGAATAGTTGTAAGTAAGATGGCGAGCCGCTAAGGGCTGCTCATACTTTAATGAACAAGTATTATATGCTTAATATGTTTTAGAACAGTTAGTCTAATTCTGAAGATGACGCTCATAGTAGCGTCGAAACTTGGTCAATTTTGACTTAATATTTGTGGCCGAGGGCTTATTTGTTCTAATATAATTCTGACACGGTCACTGAACCTTAGCATCTATGTTCAAAGTTTTATGGTTCAAATGGCTCTGAGCACTATGGGAGTCAACTTCTGAGGTCATCAGTTCCCTAGCACGTAGAGCTACTTAAATCTAACCAACCTAAGAACATCACAAACACCCATGCCCGAGGCAGGATTCGAACCTGCGACCGTAGCGGTCTCGCGGTTCCAGGCTGTAGCGCCTAGAACCGCTCGGCCACTTCGGGCGGCTGGATGGGAAGAGGGAGGGGGTCCGGGTTGCAGTTCATTTTATTCCAAAAACAAGTCTGATGCAACTCTCCATGCTAGTGTATCCTTTCGCGCATCTTCATCCCTTCAGAACTACTGCTACCCACATCCACATGAATCTATACACTGAAGTGCCAAAAGTCTTGGGACAGGGATATGCACACATACGGACGGCGGTAGTATCGCATAAACAAGGTGGAACTGTCATTTGTAATCAGGTTATTCATGTGAAAAGGTTTCCGACGCAATTACCGACGCACGGCAGGAATTAACCGACTTTGAACGCAGAATAGTAGTTGGAACTAGACGCAACTGGAAATTCCATTTCAGAAATCGGTAAGGAATTCTGTAATCCGAGATCCACAGTATCAAGAGTGTGCCGAGAATACCAAATCTCGGACATTACCTCTCACCGCGGAAAACCTAGCAGCCGACGGCCTTTACTTAAAGACCCAGAGGAGCGGCGTTTACGTAGAGTTGACATTGCTATCAGACAAGCAGCACTGCGTGAAGTAATCGCAGAAATCGAGGTGGGACGCACGACGAACGTATAAGTTAGGACAGTGCGGTGAAATCTGGTATTAGTCAGCTATGGCAGCAGACGACCGATTTGAATGCCTATGCTAACAGCACATCTCCGATTCGAATGCCTATGCTAACAGCACATCTCCTCGGCTTGTGACCATATCGGTTGGATCACAGACGACTGAAAAGCCGTGGCCTGTTCATATGAGGACCGATTTCAGTTGGTAAGCGCTCATGGTATGGATCGAGTGTGTCGCAGACTCCAAAAAAATGTTCTAATGTATGTGAAATCTTATGGGAGTTAACTGCTAAGGTCATCAGTCCCGAGGCTTACACACTACTTAACCTAAATTTGCCTAAGGACAAACACACACACCCATGCCCGAGGGAGGACTCGAACCTCCGCCGGGATCAGCAGCACAGTCCATGACTGCAGCGCCTGAGACCGATCGGCTAGTCCCGCGAGGCCGCAGACTCCATAAAGCCATGTATCCAAGTAGTCAACAAGGCACCGTATAAGTTGGCGATGGCTCCATAATGTCTACTATGTTTATATGGACTGGACTGCATTCTCTGGTCCAACTGAAGCGGTCACTGGCTGGAAATGTTCGGCTACTTGGACATCATTTGCTAGCACTCATGGACTTCACGTTCCCAAACAACGATAGAATTTTTATGGATGACGATGAGCCATGTTACTGGGCCACAATTGTTCGCAAATGGTTTGAACATTCTGGACAATTCGCGCGAATGGTTTGGCCATCCAGATCGACCGATATGAATACCATCGAACATCTAAGGGACACAATCGAGAGGTCAGTTCGTGCACAAAATCCTGCACTGGCAACACATTCGCAATTATGGGCGGCTATAGAGGCAGCATGGCTCACTATTTCTGAGGTGGACTTCCAGCGACTTCTTCAGCCAACGTCACGTCGAGCTGCTGCGCTACGCCGGGGAAAAAGAGGTCCGGAACGATATTAGCAGGCCAGGTTAGCTGATGGCGCTAATGCACTGCTACCAGGACTCGGGTAGGTGCGCTGGCCCCGGATGGAATCCGCTCGACGGATTAACGACGGAGGCTGGTGTGCCAGCCAGCCTCGATGTGGTTTTTAGGCGGTTTTCCACACACCCCTAGGTGAATACCAGGCTGGTCCCCATGTCCCGCCTCAGTTACACGCCTTACAGACATTGGAAAACATTCGCACTCTTTCATGGCTCACACTATATGCAGACAGCTGGGGTACACTAATTCCATCATGGGAGGTACGAGATAGCGACAGAAAGGGCATCTGACCGCCCTCCGACATTAACATCGCCATATCAATAGTAACAAGGCTGACCCCACGTTGAAGTGGTACAAAGACCCACGAAAATAATGATGATGATGACACTTCCCTCCATTACCAAGTACGTGATTCATTGATGTCTCACAATGTGGCCTATCTTCCTGTACTGTCTAAGGCCTTAATATATCCCACGAGCACGTAACAAACAACGTAACTACAAGCAACCTCCTAAACGAATATCAACCAAGTTTCCATAAACATCACAGCGCATCTGCCTTAATAAAGATAACAGATGACCTGTAGGTTGCCATGGATGCACGAGGAGCGACTATCATGAACTCCCTAGACTACATCAAAACCTTTGACACTGTCGACTTCAACATTTTACTTCCTAAACATAGCAGACTAAATTTCTGGCAAAGTCCAGTGCAATTGTTTCTCTCATAACAGATGTCTCGCCAACAATGTGTTGGAGATAGTATCAGATGTTCCCCACGGTTCTGTATTATTTCCTACACTTTTTTCACTGTATGTCAGTGCTGCGTCATCAGTTTTGTCCTACTGCAAACATCACACGTACGCTGACGACCTCCAGTTGTATTTAAGTGCAAAACCAGTAAACCTGAAGACAGCTACTGAGAATCTCAATACCGAGATGTTCGCACTGTCAGAATGGGAGCAGGATAGAGGGTTAAAGCTCAACCCATCCAAAACCCAAGCGATGTTGGCTGGTCACTGTAAGCTCATTATCCAGATATGCCGGGAATCTGCACCTTCTTTAACGCTAAATGGGACAGATATCATCATCTCTCCCGCAGCAACGTACCTAGGAGTAATAATAGCTGAAAATCTAAATTGGACTCAGCACGTAACCGCAAAGTCCAAGAAGGTACCACTATCTCTTCCACAAAAATGTGAAAAGCTCTTTCCCTTGTACATACACTTATGCTTCCGATTATTGATTACAGCGATGTTATCCTACATCCTGCAAGGTCTTTCTCAGGATATTTCACTGCTGCTGTTAAACCTTATAGGGTACAAGTTCGTGATTCATGAACTTCAAAATGGTTCAAATGGCTCTGAGCACTATGCGACTTAACATCTGAGGTCACCAGTCGCCTAGAACTTAGAACTCATTAAACCTAACTAACCTAAGGACATCACACACATCCATGCCCGAGGCAGGATTCGAACCTGCGACCATAGTGGTCACTCGGTTCCAGACTGTAGCGTCTAGAACCGCACGGCCACTCCGGCCGGCCTCACGAACTTCAAAAATGATTACAGAATGTTGGGTAAATTGAAAGAAGAGGTGGGGGAGAAAGGAAAGGAAAGGGAAAGGACAATTGATACCAGTTGCGTCAGGACTTTGTGCGGCATTAGCGGCGACAAGTGAAAATGAGTCCGGACCGGGAGTCGAAGCCGGGATCTCCTGCTTACCGGGCAGTTGCATTAAGCACTGCGCCACCCGGACACAGCGTGTAGCGCAACTGCGCGGACTATCTCGGCACGCCTCCCAGCCGGCCCACCTTCTCAACTAGCACCACCTGTCCACAATCCCTGTCCGTGTCCTCCAAGTTCGCTGCTTTGAGATTCCCGCAAGAGTTCAGACGTAATAGTGCATTCGCACTGAATGTGGTGGATCCATTTCCCACTGACGCAAATCAATTTATGAATGGGTGGCGCCTGTTCTTTCGGACATGTTTGAAAGAAGACACCTCGCCTTCATATAATACAGATTGTGCCCTAGACACATCACCGCTTTCATGAGAGCCAGAGATGTGCAGGAAACCACGATATTCACTAATCGAAGGAGTTCAAAAAAATGGTTCAAATGGCTCTCAGCACTATGGGACTTAACATCTATGGTCATCGGTCCCCTAGAACTTAGAACTACTTAAACGTAACTAACCTAAGGACATCACACAACACCCAGTCATCACGAGGCAGAGAATCGAGGGAGTCTTTTTTGTCGAAGAAGTAAACCAGAAACCTGTAAGTTCCCGATATAGTTACACTGTATCAAAGCTGATTTGATTATAGACTAGCTTCTTCTAAAAAACGGAAAAAATCAAGTTGCCTTGCTCCAGTCTGTACATAGTACAACGCAGATGGTCCAGATCTGCTTTCGCCAAATGTGCCTATAATAACTCTGCATATTGTTTTATTCATTTGGTCGCGGAGCGTCATGTACAGTTTTAAATTCTGATAGTTGCAAACTAAGAGCAACAAAATCCTAATCACAGGGGTACGTAAAGCTTCTAAATACAATTGGAACACTGAATTCCTGTTCGAGCCAAGATACTTCCCTTGTTACAATGACGGCTTCGCAACGATTGAGTGTTGCCTAACACTGGCCTGCTGTCCTTTCACACAGAGGGCGCTTTTAGGCCTAGTGCGCTCGACCTCTCTGCCATTTGAATCACTTATTACGGTTCCGCTGTTCTACACGTCCTCTTATCGTGGCTCGTAGCAGACCATTACTACTGAGTGTTTCGTTACAAACAGTAGTGTAAAGGAAGAAATAGTTTCGAGAAAAAAGACTTGTTCAATAGGTGAAGAAACAAGTCGTTGGGATGATGAAGAAGGCGCGGGAGAGGGGGCCGCCAGCCACCGCTGTCGCCATACAGCGGCCGCAGACGAACCGCGCTCTCCATTGTTGCTGGCGCGTCCGCCGCACCGGGTGATTGATTGATTGGCTGGGAATCGGCTGCCAGAGAGCCGAGTGGCGCTGCAGCAGAGGCAGCTGGCCTGGCCTGGCCGACACACCGCTTCCTTTTTCCTCCTGTCTCTTTCTCTCTCTCTCTGCCTTCTACGGTTGCTCTTCTTACGACTCCTCAGCCTCTCTCGGGATGATGGATCCATTACTTTGGTCCTGTCAGGAGATCCAGGCCGGTAATTATTAGAAACCTCGGATATATCTAGCAGGAGAAATTAGTTTTCGCGGTCATCTCGTAAGGACGCCTGCTTCCACTCGTATCTACTGGTGGAGCGCGGTGAGGAGGTGGGGGGGGGGGGGGGGAGGGAGCCGTGGGTGGATGGCCGCTTGAGCGGCGACGAAGCTGCTCGGCAGAAAAGGAATTATACGAGGAGCCCGCGCTGCCGGCAGATGATGGAACGCGTCCGATGGCCGCCGCGTCGATACGAAAAAGATTCTGCCAATTTTAACGGCGCCCCAACATCTGCTGCTGCTTCTGCTGGCGTTTTCACCATCGCGCTCTGGGCAACAACCTCCTGCAGCGACACATTTTTCTTGCCAAATGTCACGACTGATACACATACAAATACACATACAAATGTAATGTATTGCGAATACATAGAAAGAAGGATCCTTTATTGTATGATTATATGATAGCGGAACAAACACTGGTAGTAGTTACTTCAGTAAAATATCTGGGAGTATGCGTACGGAACGATTTGAAGCGGAATGATCATATAAAATTAATTGTTGGTAAGGCGGGTGCCAGGTTCAGATTCATTGGGAAAGTCCTTAGGAAATGTAGTCCATCAACAAAGGAGGTGGTTTACAAAACACTCGTTCGACCTATACTTGAGTATCGCTCGTCAGTGTGGGATCCGTACCTGGTCGGGTTGACGGAGGAGATAGAGAAGATCCAAAGAAGAGCGGCGCGTTTCGTCACAGGGTTATTTGGTAAGCGTGATTAGCGTTACGGAAATGTTTAGCAAACTCGTGGCAGACTCTGCAAGAGAGGCGCTCTGCGTCAGGGTGTAGCTTGCTGTCCAGGTTTCGAGAGGGTGCGTTTCTGGATGAGGTATCGAATATATTGCTTCCCCCTACTTGTACCTCCCGAGGAGATCACGAATGTAAAATTAGAGAGATTCGAGCGCGCACGGAGGCTTTCCGGCAATCGTTCTTCCCGCGAACCATACGCGCCTGGAACAGGAAAGGCAGGTAATGACAGTGGCACGTTAAGTGCCCTCCACCACACACCGTTGGGTGGCTTGCGGAGTATAAATGTAGATGTAGATGTAGACTTCTTGATGATACTGAGATAGCTGCAAACTTGCTAGGCAAATCTGTTCCTAATGCATAATATTCAAACGTAATTTAACTCACGGTAAGTGTCCAAAAATCATGGGTACGCACTGGATCCGACATCCGGTCGCCGGCTGCTGAAGCCATTGCGATGCAATTGTGCCCGAGCAGTTCTGGTGGATATGACTTCCTGGCAACCCCACTTTCACATCGGCGGCGACCTGACTCACACAGAGTAGACCGTCGGTCATCCCGTATGATTCTGGGGAGTTGAAGTGACACCCGATCGTCAAACACCTGTCGTTCTACGCGACGGTTTACGCATGTGGAGACATGGTCTTTCCGATACTGACGATACACCCCTCGACGTTGTTGACCTCGGAAACTCGAGTTCTTACGTAATTTCCAATGTGCTGCCATCGTCACTACAAACATGCTTATAAAAGACGGCTCAGAAATCGTTTTACACTAGTGCCGTACACCGCATCTACAGGGACTGGAGAACAATAAGAAGACACCGCGAGGAATGCATACTTCAACATAAAGGTAGATGTTAGCCAAGCCTGCAGGCTTCTCTTTTGTATTTGACCATGAACGGTGCCTATGCAATATCCTCAATATGTTGAAAGAGTAAGTAAAAGTCAAAATAGTGTTCCGTGTAGTTGTGAGTGCATTATGTCGGAGCCAAGTAAATTAGAAAGTGGGCAAATTGTTGGTGTTCCGTAACCAAGGTAGCTGAAGTGATTGGTGTTTCAAGAGGCACCGTAACGAAGCTGAAAAAAACGTCAAGGAAGCCCCATAGGGAGGGAACTGTAGGGCGAGCTGGAACTCCAAAATCACTCATCAGTGACGCAAATGCCCTTCACAGGAAAACGTGGTGCCGAAGCCATAAAATATAGACTATGAAGCAATGGAAGAATGTGATTTGGCAGGATGACTCTCAGTGTTTGCAACTTATTGCCTAGTTTACGTCCCAAGAGTACAGCATGGCGGGGATTCAGTGACGATTGGGGCAGCCATATCGTGGTATTCCATGGGCCCCATGGTTACATTGCAACGTCACATTACGGCCAAGGATTAGGCGTCCATTTTGACTGAACAGGTCCATCTCATGGTACAATGTTTGTTCCCCAATGCTGACGCGATGCTCCAAGAGGACAGGGCTCCTATACACACAGCTCGCATCGTACGGGACTGGTTTTGTGAGCACGACGACGAATTGTCGCATCTCCCCTGGACATCACATCTCACTAGTACTGAGTCATTGTGATGTACTTCGGAGAGAAGGGTGCATGGTCACTATCCTCATCCATTATCGTTATCTCAACTTGCCACTGTATTGCTGCAAGAATGCTACAAGCTCCTCTTTAAAACCAACCAGGATCCGTATTTATCCATTCTGGGAAGACTAGAAGCTGTCATTCATTTCCCTACACCATATTACACATGGTAATGTGTTGTATTTTTGGTGTTTCCGTGTTTTTGTCCACCCGCTGTAGCTGCAACATTCGGGTGTCATATATGTCATATTTCAAATTGGACCACCCTTCCCGTGACTTTGGGCCACTCAGTCTATGCTCCTGTTGGAGGTGACGGTAAGTTATAAGGTCACTCACAAAGAGAATTCCCCAGTAATATTGTATATGGATATCGTTTGAGATTTTGATTTAGTAGTTAGCGGCGACCATTATCCAAAAGCCGTTTTTGTCTACCCATTTCAACCACATTCAGTCAGAGGTGATGTAAGCAACGGGTCCTTCGGTGCCAAACAGTGCCACAGCAGTAGCCACAAGAAACTGTCTTCCTTCCCGGTGACTCTGCAGTAAGCCAACGCAGACTCTACACAGAGCAACAGTTTTATATTGCTAATATCGGCTTGGCAATGCCTTCTCGAGAGCTTCGTGTTTTCGATGGACTAGCTGCTTCAAAAGAGTTGGTGCTAGTAGCTTGACCCCACCTTCTGCATTCGCCTCGTGGAGTACAGAGCTGCAGCCGCTCTAGTCGAAATTGTTTCACCAGGTATCTCTCAGATTTCAAGAATGAACAGAACCTGCACGTAATTCCGAAGTGCGCGAGAACAAACGGTTCAAATGGCTCTAAGCACTATGGGACTTAACATCTGAGGTCATCAGTCCACTAGATTAGAACTACTTAAACCAAACTAACCTAAGAACACCACACACAACCATGCCCGAGGCAGGATTCGAACCTGCGACCGTAGCAGTCGCGCGGTTCCAGACTGTAGCGCCTATAATCACTCGGCCACGTCAAAATAATGTTCCGTATAGTTGTGAGTGCATTATGTCGGAGTCAAGTGAACTCGAAAGTGGGCAAATTGTCCGTGCTCGTATGGTGCGTGCTTCCGTGACAAAGGGAGCTGAAGTGTTTGGTGTTTCAGGAGGCACCGTATCGAAGCTGAAAACAACGCCTAAGTGAATACCGGGTGAGTTTAACGCCAAGAAAGCCCCATAAGGAGGCATTTGCAGGGCGAGCTGGAACTCCAAACTCACTCTTCAGTCAAGCAAATGCCCTTCACAGGAAAACTTCCGTTGCCCACCAAACTCCGCAGACATGAACATTATTGAGCATACCTGGGATGCTTTGCAACGTGAGATCTCCACCAACCGTACTCATGAATTAATGGACAGCCCTGCAGGATTCATGGTGTCAGTTCCCTCCAACACTACTTCAGACATTAGTCGAGTCTATGCCACGTCGTGCTGCGGCACTTCTGCGTGCTCGCGGGAGCCCTACACGATATTAGGCAGGTGTACCAGTTTCTTTGGGTCTTCATTGAAACTGGTACTTTCATGTGTAATTAAATTAAATATAAGAATTGGAGAGTGTTACATTGACACCGAAAACAAGAAAAAACAGTTTCCAGCATGAATAGTACCTTGACGTTATTCCGGACAGTGGAAGAAAATTCGTGACAGGTGGCAGCCGTGACGCCATCTTTCAACTACGAGGCGCAAAAGGCTGCCGTCAGTGATCGATCTAAACCACAGTCGTATGGAGCCTCGCAACAATGTGACGTTACCATAGATACATAAATAAAATCGCATCACGTGATTGGTTACGACAGACGTGATTGGTTACGACAGACTTGATTGGTTACGACAGACTTGATTGGTTACGACAGACATGATTGGTTACAACATACACGAGAAGCAGCCGTAACTAGCTACGTTAACTGTCAGGGATCTTTTCTCGCCATACGGACTATAGTTTTGGATCTTCGTGGAAGAGGTCTGTGAGCTGATTCTTATGTATAAACTTTCGTACATTATGCAACGTTGTTCATTTCTTCGTTACTGAATTGGAGACACCTACCCACAACCGTGTAGCACCCGTTTTCTCTCTGCTGAGTGCGGTGGCAGTGGCTTGCCGGCATGGACTTCAGAAGACATCCATAGCATTTGGGATAAACCCTCAACCACCGCCCACAGTCCACACTTACTGGTCGATGCTGGGTCGAAGACGCGCCCATCTCGTCCGAAGGCGACCAATGTGAACTTAATACGACTGAATCCAAGTGCATATGAAGCCATAGGCATACCTCGTTATGTGTACATCAGACCATCCTGAGACACTTCAGGAATGACGGAGTGGTGTAATTTCTTTCTAAAGTATAAGCTGCCTATGGCGTGCTTTAGCTGATCGTACATTGGGTTTCTGTATTGTTCACTGGCGAGATAGGATACAGAAGACTCACTGGACCCATATTATCACACATAAAACGTTCTCCACACGAGAGTATTCCATCATTTTTCCTGAACGGTACGCTTTTGGGAAGCGGAGTCCACTGAATCATGTAGTTTCCAAAGTATTCGTTCTTTCAACTGCCGCGGCGACACCTGTCAGCATCGGGCTCTTCTGCACGACTGTGGTAGTGGCGAATTTCCCCGAGTCGAAGAATTCACGATACACCCTTCACACGAGGTTACCTGCTCCTCTTCTTGTTGTTTATTGTAGGTCACTGGAAGAACGAAGCGTTCCTACTGACAGCAAAAACGTCTTTCCAGTTTTCGAGAAGGGTTGCGGGACAGAGTGCATTTTTGGGACACGTTTTATGCTCGAATATTATTACCTCTTCAGTAGTCGATGAGATTTCCGCAAACATCGTATGAAACCGAGCTCACTCTGCAAGATGACAGTAGAAAATGGCGCTGAAATCGATGGTTTTCCTTGACATCTGGAGATTGTTAGATGCGTTTCAGTGCTGTCGCCCAATAATAATAAAATAAAACAAGAGCGTATATAATACCTGACAAGTTTTACATACTGAATTTAAGAGTTCCTAAAAGAATTTCTGACAAAAGAACACAGAATGTCATTCGTATGTGACAGAAATCTTCAGATTGTAATCTCTCCTCTCCTTCCTAATTCCAGCTATTGTCCACAATAACAGGCCCGACGATTTCAATAAACTTTCTGGTTTACTTGGCTTTTCATGTACAGCTGGCTCCAGTGCTTCTTGTGTAGGGGTCTGATTCTTGAAGCTGAAATTCTCATATTTTAGGTCCTCGTGGTTGATTTGATCTAAATAAATTTGAAGATTACTGTTGTAGAATTTTTGTTGTTACGTTACTATATGTTGTCGCATTTTAGTATATCATACAGTCTTTTGAATTTTCACTTACAAAAAGCCGAAATTATATTGTTCGCCCAAAATACAAAAATAAGTCCGATCACATCAGAAGCAAGCGTACTACCTCACTCTGTGGTAATAACCATATTCCAAAGAGTTTACAATTTTTCTTGACAAAGGAATTTCTATTAATTTCGATTATTATTTCACAAATGAAACCAGAAATAAACGTAGTAAACAGTACCAGATTGCGTAATCAACTAGGAGGTGTACCAAATAATTCGTAATTTCAAATGTTTCAAAAAAAATTAACTATACATTCGGTGCAAGTACTTATCGACCGTAACATCGCGAATAAAGTAATTCCTTTTTACAAATTTTCTTGAAATATACCGTATTGTGTATAAAATTACATGAAATTTTCAGGAAAGCAGCAGAGATAATACTGACCTGTCCAAATTCGAAAAATAATACTGGTATCGACAACCACCGTTGAGGAATAGTAATGCTAGAGAAGGATGTCCCATTACTAGATTTAAACGCATCTTCGGGCGTATCCCACGGGAGTGTTATAGCATTGTTACTGTTCATAAAAATGACCTGGCGGATACCGATTGAAGCTCCATGATGCTTTTTGCGGATGACGCTGTTGTGTACAGACACGTAAGTCGCAACACTAGCAAATTGTAGTTAAATGTGGGAAGACCTGCAGCGGATCGATGCTTGGTGCACAGATTGGAATTTGACATTCCGCGTAAAGGAATGCGCATAAATAGGCGGAAATCCCCGTAATTGTATGATTTCATGGTTGCCGAACAGTCACAGAAAGCAATCAGATCCACTAAATCTCAGGCAGTATGCGTACGGACCAGTTTAAAGTGGAACGAGCATATAAAACGAATAGTAGGTAAGGCAGATAGCAGACTGAGATTCATTGAAAGAATTATCACGAAATGTAGTCCACACATGAAGGGTCGTTCGACCGACACTTGAATACTGCTCGTCATTCTGGCACCCATTCTAGAAAACATTGATAGAGGAAATAGAGAAGGTACAAAGAGAGCAGCACGTTTCGTCACTGACCGTTTGGTAAGCGAGAAAGCGTCACACAAATGCTCAGCCAACATCTGAGGTCATCAGTCCCCTAGAACGTATAACTACTTGAACCTAACAAACCTAAGGACATCACACACATCCATGCCCCAAGGCAGGATTCGAACCTGCGACCGTAGCGGTCGCGCGGTTCCAGACTGAAGCTCCTAGAACCGCTCGGCCACACCGGCCAACAAGGACAGAAGAGCTTCAAACTCAAGATGATAATGTCTAAGTAAATTGCTCATGAGTGCGTATAATATCTACAGGACAAGTGCTACAATTTTTATTTGCACGTAACAGAAAAGTTGCTAAAAGGTGTTTTCAATTTATTTGTACCTAATTCCCGTAAGATTCATTTCAGGTCACTGTGGGTTTAATAAATCCGCCGACATCACATTAAGTATTTTTAAATGAAACATATCACTGGCGCATCCTGAAAAGTAGTGGGAAGAAATGAACTTTCCCAACTAAACAATGTAGACGAGTGCGCTTTACCGGAAATTAGAATCTGTCTCGCTTGCTGTGCCTCGAAGTTGTGCAATGGTATATGATGATGATCGTTGGCTATGACGTAAGTTACGCACTCGTATGCTGTCACTGATGGGGTTATAAATCATGCTTTCACGAGCCAAAGTGTCCATACGACTCATGCCCACCCATCAGCGATGTAACCCTGGGAAAAGCGTCATGTTTTTTTGAAACTAGAAGCTGAAACACAGTTGGTACATAACTTGAAAATTTTATTACTATGTGCGAATTTTGAAATTGCAATCTAACACTACTAAACAAACTCCATTCGCAATAATAATCTGAGATGAAAACAGAAAGGTAACAGCTGCTGGATCCCCGACAATTTTTCCCCGATATTGGCCACTCTCTCGCAATAAGTAAACACGCAATGCTGGCAACTTTCTTGGAAGTGTATTATGGAAGTCACATTTATTAATAATTTTTGTAGGGCTCCAGACGAACTCGTGTTCGGAGAGTGCCGTTTCATTAAAGTTTGAAGCGATGAGACGCCGTGAAACTTAAGTGCGACTTGATTAAGCAGCCGCCCGCGGACTTGTGGACTCGCTCTAATATTAAAACAGGCAGGTAACAAGGCGGCTGCCGGCACATTCTGTCTGTGCGCCTCCCACTTGCTGTTTCCGCACGAAGAGGCAGTGGCTCTCTGAGCGTGGAACGACCGCAGCTAAGTGTGAAAGACCTGTCTGTCACTTTGCCTGCAGATTCAGGCCGGAGGCGGACGATCAATTACACCTAATATTCTGTCTGTCCAGTTCGGACCTTGTTAGTGTCTCACTGTACTTCTACCGCGCGATGTAGCGCAGAGATTAATTAATTGATTGATTGATTGTTTTACTTAACCTGATCAGATTAGGGCCATCGGGCCTTTATTTTATATCTGGCCACAGTTTCACACGTACACTACTTTTTTCACCACATAGTTATCTAAGAAGTAACAGTAATTTCACCCAACCGGCTACGTGTGAGCATTAAGTAGTAAAAAAAAAAAAATACAACGCTCAACTTGAAGAACAACGCTGAGCTGAAGACGAGCCAAATAAGTAGAACAACGACGATGAAAATGAAGGGAAAAAAAGACACCCGCTTCCGGGACGGGGAGGCGCCCCGGCCACGATTCGAATCCACCCGGAGTATTACCAACGAGGGGCGGTGTTCCGATCAGCCTCGATGTGGTTTTTAGGTGGTTTCCCACATGCGACTAGGTGAATACCGGGCTAGCAACTACGTCCGCCTCGCTTTCAAATATTTAGAAAATGTTCTCCTCTTGTACATATAGTTTACTCTAGATGCTGACAGATGTCGTACGCTGATTCCGTCAGGGGGGGGGGGGGGGGGGGATGAATAGGGGATTGATGACCTTATGTGTTCATTCGCCTTAAACTCGTATCAGCACGAGCAGCAGCCACAGTAATTATAATATGATATATAGTAATAAATTTGTAGTAATAGAGTTGAAAATTATTGGAATGCATGGAGAGAGAACGTGAATCAACAGTTCTAAGAACTAATAAAGTTAAAGTCTGCAGTACTGCTGCTATCGCTGCTGTAATAATAATAATAATAACAGTGGCAGACACAAAAGGTGTTGATGGGTGTACAAAAGTATACCCATGGAGGGTTCTAATGGAAAGAAATTTAGGTAGACAACACCAGCTAAGAGCACTGGAATGAAGAATATCGGGTTGGAAAGGAGGCTGCAACGGAATAACAGTTGAGTACAGGAAAAAAGATAAATATTATTGTTGCTTCACTAAAAATGTCATTGTGAAGTTGGAAATGTCATTCAGTTCACTGACGCAATGAGACAGACACAGAGGAATTAATGACATTTAGCTTCTAGTGAGGAAGTTGCAAATTTGTGACGAACCTGTAGTATAACGCAAGTCTGCTTACTAGGTAGACGCCCTGACCGCTATGCCATCCAGACACAGTGATCATTGCAACTGCACGGACTGCCCTAGTACGCCAACCGGCAGACACCAATTTTCAGCTTATCCACGTACTACTGACGTAATGACCCTCCCCATTATCCTCATTACTCGCAGCGTTTCGCCAATTCCCGCAAGAGTTCCAGCGTGGTGTGCATCGCCCTGAAGGTATCATTGGCCAGCCTCGCCTTAATTATATAGGTGATGTCTGTTCCTTCGGACATGAACGGATAGTGATGCACAAGAGAATTTTGCGCCTGCTTCTGACTCTATCGAAAACCAGCGCTCTCGCTAATACTTGTTAAGTCCGGGCCCACCAACAGTCAACAGCACAGTGGATAACGACCCTCGCCGTACCTACGCTAGTACATAGACCAACGCTAAACGCTGTACGTGCATCCCGAAGCACAGGCACAAGGAACGTGCAGTAGTGACGCTTTTAGCTGGTGTGTCACGTGGAACACTATTTCCTTGACCCTCTACATCGCCCCCCATGCGTCCTCCTATGTGCACCCACTATAACATTGCATACAAAGAAAGCTCCAGATCCCAGCGTCCAACATCAGTATCTTCTCTGGTTTCCCCTATTGAGGAAGAAAGGACTGCCATTCCTCGACATTCAGACACCTCACTGAAAGTATCCGCAGCAGATTTCAAGCCATCATAAAGGATAATGGTGGAAACGCCCCATATTAATGTCGACGAATAGGTGGCCGGACGCTTTTGATGAGACAGTGTAATAATCAACTTCGGCAATTTGGTACGTCTACAGGATTTAATCGAGCGGCTTCAACTGGAAATGGCATACCTCAACCATCTTCCTCGCCAAAGTGAGAGCGTTATAACGACTAGTGGCAGTGTTTCACGATATTACCGTATTTACTACTGTGGGTGTCTTTTTTTGTTTGGTGCGCTTATTTTCAAAGCACACTATTGCTCTGCACGAAAACAAGCACCTTAAAGTCGCATCGCACGGAAGTATGAAATTAAGTCGAATGACCGATACCGGGCACGGCAATGTTTCAGCGCTGTGGTTGACGTGTGGTGAGGCACGCAGCACCGTGGCGCACTGGAGAGCCGGTATAGGGAGAGAGTGGCCAACCGGGCGATACGGCGGCCATTTTTCTGCCAAACTGCGGGCGGGACTTTTGAATGACCCAATCAAAAGCACAAGACAATATAGCGGAATCATTCGTTAAATTCCTTTGTTTATAAGAATAATGTGTTATAATAATTTTCGCACAGCCAATTTGCAGGTCTATTTTCACATTTAACTATGTATATTGCAAGTTGTTTTATATGTAGTAAAAAGCAAAAACGACTTACTTCGCATAGAGTAATTAGTTGGTTTCCACAAGGCTCCTGTTTGATTTATGTCAGCTCTGTTGACTGCGACTCCCCACTGCTTTCCTCTTTCTTCATTGCGTGGAAATGCTAACATGCGAAATCCACCTTCGCCTCTATTGGAACAACCAAATGCAGCACAACCTGGCATCGTTTACGAACGTCTGCAGAACGAATTACAGATGTCAAAAACAATACTGTACAACTACTGACGTGTTTACTTCAAACATGTAGGCCTACCGACTTCATCACAAAATGCTCGTATTTAAGATCGCAAACGCTAATTACGTACTAAAAACGATATACAATTAAATCGAACATGCATGCACAACGCATAACATGTCTCTCAATAATTCAAATACCTTTTAATCGTTTCCAAAAGTCCTCTGAACTCCAATTCAACTCAAAAGCACGGTGAACATACGAAACGCGAGAGACGTTTCGCGCCATTTTTCTGCCAAAGCTAATCAACCAATCACGGGCAACTTCACCTATGGCCACTCTCTCTGTATACAGGCTCTCTATGGCGCAAGACATTAAACCGACTTGTGCCACGGGGGCTCCTACAATCAGTGTCGAATGAAAAGCCTTTAAGGCCTTCGTAAATGATCAAACTTGTTTGTCAAATTCGCACGGATTTGTCAACAAGCCCGTACACAAACAAAGAAAGTCTTTCGATGTAACCTCACTTCAGAATCAGACGCTGTTCGTGTATCCTGTATCTTGTCACTAGTGGGAATGGCTACAAACGCAGGTAAAACATTTCGGACATTGACTCTGGGACTGTATTTAAAGAAGAAGAAGAAGTTGAAGATGACAACACGACAGTGGCCCAGGGAATGGTTCAAAAGAGAGAAAAATATACGCATGAAAATCTGTTAAAGGAAAAGTTACACTCGGAACACGACAATTTCATCAACTTTCTCCCAACAGACAGCGAAATTTTCAATAAGTTGTTTAGAGTTATTTCGTCCTCACATTGCAAAAGAAAGACACAAGTATGCGAAAATTTATTCTCTCCTACTTGGTCCCTTCATTGAAATACCACAACTTGGGAGTATCTAGTCTACATCGTCCACTGAAGAACCGGAGAGCTTTGATTTTTTAAAATTTTATTGCACTGCCGCTTTTATGTTATGGGTAGAATATTGATTTTCTTCTTAACCTCTTCTTGCCTAACATATGGGAAAGATGTTACACTTCTACTATCTTGGTAATTCCTAGTGCTATTTTGTTTTCATCCTTGATCGTGGTTTCCACAGTTGTGGAGCCGACCATTGTAGCCGAGCGGTTCTACGCGCCTCAGTCTGGAACCGCGCGGTCATAGGTTCGAATGCTGCCTCGGGCATGGATGTGTGATGTCCTTAGATTAGTTAGGTTTAAGTAGTTCTAAGTTCTAGGGGACGTATGACCTCAGTAGTTCAGTCAAGTGCTCAGAGGCATTTGAACAGTTGTGGAAATTTGCGATACATTGAGATAAATTGGAATAAAAACTTCTTCAGTAAACATATGAAGCGAAAGATTCGGCACAAACAACGCCGGCCATTTCGTCAAATTTTACATCAGTCAGAATTTCTCTCAAAGACACTGTGTTTCACAAACATTTCGAGCAGCTCTGGATATGGTCAAATAGTTGACAAACCTAGAAAAATTCGATAAACTGATCATTTATGAGGGTCTTTCGAATGTTCCAAATTGTCGCACCGTCCTGCACCTCTAGAGCACGCCTTTAACAGGTAGCGGAACAGAATTCTCTTTAATTGAACATATGCACATCGCCACAAACAACACCTGCCATCTTGCCGAATTTCCCGTCAGCCATAATTTCTCTCAAACACATCAAACACGCTCTGTGTCTGACAAACATTTAAAACAGCGCTACATGTGGTCAAAAACCTGACAAACCTAGAAAAAACACGCCTTTAACAGATAGCGGAACAGAATTCTCTTTAATTGAACATGTGCAGCGAAACATCGCCACAAACACCTGCCATCTTGTCAAATTTCCCGTCAGCCACAATTTCCCTCAAACACATCAAATACGCTCTGTGTCTGACAAACATTTAAAACAGCGCCATACGCGGTCAAAAAGCTGACAAACATAGAAAATTTGACAAACTGTTTGATCGTTTACGGGGGCCTATAGAATGATCCAAATTGTGGCACCGTCGTGCGCCTCCAGTCCGTGCCTATAACAGGCAGCGTCCAGCCGCCCCAACTGTCGACGCGGACCGGTGGCGACGCCCCGGCCAGCGGCGTGGCTTGCCGCTAAGGAGGCGCCTCGCCGACGTGTCACCTGGGAGGGTCAGCGCGCCCCGCTCTCAGTGTATCGATTGGCCGCGGGCGACGCCGAGCTGCCCGCCCCTCCTTGGGGCACCTCTCACACACACAGCCTCCACTGCCACCTGCTAAACACCCGCTCCCAGCCCGTGTGTTGCTCGGGCTGCTGGTTTCAACTCCTCCCTCTTCTGCGTGTGCTGGAGCGATGAGGAATTACACCTAAAACGACTTCTACACTAGAGATGGGTAGTTCCTGAAAGAACGGGTGCAAAGGAACGGTTCACCGAGATGAACGGAAGGACCGAGGAACGAATTCCAAGGAACGATCGGTTCATAGTTCACTTCGGTCGCGGCGGTCTACTTATAGTTCCCGGGAACGAGGAACGATCGTTTCATTGTTCACTAGTTCACTTCGGTCGCGGCGGTCACTTCGGCAGTTCTCGTTCCAGCCTCGGTCGCGTGGTCGTCTCAGTTTCGGTCTCCCTCGGCCGCACCCGTCGTTCTTCTCATGACCACCTGTCTCTGTTCCACTGCCGACTGCTCCTAGTTAGTTCAGTATCCAGGTGTTCGTTTCGTTCACTGCGCTCGCCTATCTTACATGTGTTCCAAAGTGTTCTTGCACTTGGTTCTGGCTATTCAGCGTCCACGACCGGTAATCAAAAAGTATTTTATAGTTACGTAAATTACATAAAAATTACGTTGTATCTAATAGGTACGTCTTTTCAGGGGTAACAAAAGGGCATATCAGCTCACTTCATTATATCGATGAACAGCAGAAGACATACTTATAATAAGGCAAGCTTTTTTGTTACTCATATATTATTTGGTTTCATCAACTTGATTTAGCAACTAACTTTCAATAATTTGCTTAATTTTTAGTGTAAGAAAATTCATATAAAACGATTTTCGTGTATCTTTCATATACAAAACATATTTAGGAAGGCTCTAATCATTTTTAAGTTTGGTTGTTTCCAATTTGCGTTACCTGCTAGTTTGGTTTCTCTGGAAAAAAAAAGTGGGTTGTGGGTCATTTTGGCTCAGTAGGAAAAGCGGTGCCTCTCCATTTGAAAAGACATAGATTGCCATAAAATCATATTTACTTATTATCTCAAAAACATTTGTTCAGAAGGAGCTTTCAAACCAAAAACTTTACTACTGCAAACTTTATTATTATTATTATTGCTGCATTAACTTTCATAATGCAACATAAAAACCTAATTTTTACTACGCGTGTTACGCAAGTATGATGAGAAAACCACATTTTATTTTATGGTTCCATAAAGTCTACTTCACCTACGAACTCAGAGACAACGTGAAGCATATATCGGGTGTAAACGATTATTGTTTACAACGTAGCATAGCTATGTAGTGGAAGTCGAAACGCAGAATTTTATACAAGACACTTGTGGTCTATTAAGTTGGGAAACAGCCACCAACAGGTTTTCAAGATGACATGTGCTATAGCCCATGCGCGTCGCGTGAGATTTTCATGTTCTCTTCTCCAGCTCTTTACACATCGTCATCGATTGTTTCGCCATTGTTGCTTCCATTAGCTTGTTATTTCTTCGCTGCCAAATCGTTACATGTTTGTCTGTTTGTTGTATCTGCCCCATTAAAGTTTTCGAGCTCCTCTCGGGTGCGCAGACTTGCGTTGTCATGGAGAAGAAGATGGTTGGTAACACCTCAAATGAGAGTGTCCGCACGTTCCAACACTGCAGGAGTCACACCTGTGTGCGGCAAGAAGGCACGTGAGAGATCGGTCAGGTTTCTGTGACCTTGCGATCATGACAGATGCCTCGCACAATGACTCACTATGAATATCTGCCATGCTCTGGTATTCCCCCAAAAGAAACTGAATGATAACTCTCTGCCTGGAACGCACCTGCGTTACAGACACCAGGTTGGAGCGTACATATGGCGCCGCCACCTATCGGACTTCATGAAACTATAGAGGCTGAAGCACAAATATTCCCACAACAAACACCGTGTTTTTTTTTCAATTGAAAGTGGCTGACAAAAATTGCGTAATGTGTTGCATTACCTATTGAATACCCGTCGTATCAAACGTATCCAACAAGTTTAAGTAACGGATCACAGAATGAAGGCTTTCACAACCGGATGACACAGTTGCTGGTAAACCTTCGGGATGTGAGGTCGTGTTACAAGAAACTCTTCTGTTCCTGACGTTTCGTCCAGAAGTGCGCTGGACATGTTCAGAGGCCCTCCTCCGCTGATAAGCAGAGATAATCCTTCTCAAAGATAGAACATAACTATCGGTTGCCGTCTTGTCAAAGATAAAACTGTCTAGCTCTGCAGATTGGAGAGAAAATTTTGTCTTTGTCGAGTCGACAATCGATAGTTAAGTTTTTTCTTTGAGAAGGATTATCTCTGCTTATCACGTGTTACTTCAACACGCCCCCTTTCTTACAGTATATATGTCGCTCTCGGACGTCCAACCAATCAGTTGGCAAGACTCAGCGGAAGAGCGCCCCCGAAAATGTCCAACGCAGTTCTGGGTGAAACGTGAGGAACAAAAGAGTTTCTTGGGCCACGACCTCACATCCCGAAAGGTTTAAGTAACGGAGATAGAAAACATTCCTATATGAAAATAAATTTCTTTCATAAGCAATGTTAGCCTGACGCTGAAAGCAAAAAATCTGAATTACCGTGCCATGCGAAGTATGCTGGTGACAACACAACACAAACGGCTGGAGGAAGCATGGATTGCTTATGAATGACATCGCACTGTGTTCAGCGATAAATCGCGATTCTGTACTACCCCGGATGACCATCGTCGGCGAGTATCTTCCAATGCTTTCGAGAAGCACAGTGGTCTACTTCCGGGATCGTGGTTTGCGGAGCCATCGGATGTGACTTCAGGTCACGGCTGGTGGCGATTGAGGGAACTCTGGTGGCACAGTGGTACGTCACGGACGTCCTGTCCTCATGTGTTACCTCTCAACTGGCAGTACTGCGGTGCCATTTTTCAACAGGACAATCCTCGTCGGCACACGTCACGTGTGTCTATGAACAGTCTGTGTGATGTAGTGGTGCTCCCGTGGCCATCGAGATCTCCACATCGCTCTCCGATACAACATGTGTGGGACTGCACGGATGTCAACTCTGTTCTAATGCTAGTACGCACGATATCAAGGGCAAGTTAGAACAGTTGTGGGCCCGTTGGTCTCAGGACAGGGTACAAAGGCGTTATGTCACCCAACCGAATCAGTACATTCATCCAGACCAGAGGAGGTGTAACATCACAGAGATAACTGGGCTCATAGTGCCAAGTTCTTTGTAAACTGGACTCGATTGTTTAATCACTGAAATAACGCCATATACCACCCTCAGGCTGTTAAGTTTCATTCTGTTGTTTCTCTTGTTCTGGGAGCTTCACTTTTTTTGTCAGGCAGTGTATTTATTTATTTATGCACTTATTTAGCAACACTCTCACATCTAACCAGACATGCTTAATGAGTCAAAATTACAATTTGTTTACTATATGAGAATTACAGTAACAATAAAATATTATTATTACAATGAAAAATGTATTAGTAATGAGTATACATGGAATTTTAAAACCCGCCAGGGTAGCCGCGAGCGCTAATGCGCTGCTTCCTGGACTCAGGTAGGCGCGCCGGCCCCGGATCGAATCCGCCTGGCGGATTAACGACGAGGGCTGGTATGCCGGCCAGCCTGGATGTGGTTTTTAGGCGGTTTTCCACATCCCGCTAGGTGAATACCGGGCTGGTCCCCAAGTTCCGCCTCAGTTACACGACTCACAGACATTTGAAAACGTTCGCACTATTTCATGACTTACACTAGATGCAGACAGCTGGGGTACACTACTTCTGTCCTGGGGGGGGGGGGGGGGGGGGGGGGTTCAGGGTGGCGGGAGGAAGGGCATATGGCCACCCTCTGAAAGTAACACTGCCAAATCGGTCATAACAAAGCCGACCCCGCGTTGGAGCGGGACAAAGGCCCGAGAAAGAAAGAAAGAAAGAATACATGGAATTTTAAAATTTCAGTCTAATTAAAATTAAGCATTTTTCTCATTATGCTCCTGTCGAGTGTGAGTAGTGACAGCTAACAGAAGCTTGCGCCAAAGATACACAAGGAATCAATGTGGGAAAGAAAGTGGCTCGTCAGAGGAAGTGCGAGAAATAATGGGGTAAGATTAGCAGAATAGATGGAACGATTAAAAAAGACATAAAAGGGCATGAGGAAAGCATAGGTAGTTTAGAAGGAAACAGCTGGGATGTGCTAACAGGAAAGCTACGCCGGTGATGACAGATAAAACTTGAACCACCTCTTGAACAAAGATTGCTCCTAGATAAGACTAAAGTTGTAGGGTAGCGTGTTCCACAGTCATATGACTGAAATGGAGAAGGAGATGGAGACATTTAGTATTACACAGGAATAGCCAAGAATATGATAAGTCAAGTAATTCCTATGAGCATCAAACACTAAACGAATCTGCCTTTGATTGCTATTTTTAGTGCAGTTCCATTGTGTCCCGGCCCATGATAATTAAACACCAACTTCAAGGATCTCAGCAAACAAAAGATGTGAACAAATAAATGCAAAAAATCGTAGTTCAAGATGTTTATGAAGAAGTCTGCTCTTCTGCCTGCTGTGTGTGTGTGTGTGTGTGTGTGTGTGTGTGTGTGTGTGGAGGGGATGGGGTATACGTGGCAAAAACACCTCCTTTCTTTTTTCAGAAATAATATTTCAAATGTTGCCTTTATTTGTAGGTTGCCTTTATTTTACTTAGCTATGTATTAAGACAGTTTACCGATAACAATAGTCAGAAATCTACTAAAAATGCTCAGCACTACACGTAGTTAAAAGGTTTACTTGGTGATTAAATATTTAAGCCTTGTTTGGATTATCCTAATCCGAAACCTATGCATACAATTCGAATTAGAAAAACTCCTACCGTTTGGCTGAAAACTGAATTTTGTCACTCAAAATCAGGCACTCTCCTTCCGTTGTGTACAGCTCTACGAGCCTGTGATTCTATCTAAGAATCTCCGCTGTTTGTAAATGAGTGAGACAAAATTAGAAACAAATTTTCAGGTATTAGCTGACAAATTGCATTAACGTTTTTTCCGCGCTACTCAAACCCCCCTTCCCCCACCATCACCAGAAGTGTACCCACATCACTTATCTAACCATGCCACTAATCACCTAACACACGCTGCACTTTGACAGTATGCACAACACCAAAGCAAAAATGAGAAACTCTTCTGAAGCGATAGACAGCGACGAGATCAGCATTACCATGATAAAGAATATTGCAGATTGCTTAGTAACAGTCTTGAGAGACTAATTTAATTTTAATAGTAAATGGGAAGTCTCTCATTATTGTAAAAGAAGTATAGTTCGAGCTATTTCTAAGAACGAAAATCCACAATTGCCTTGTGACCTTAGAATATAATGTTCACAACTAAATTACTGAACTCAAACATTAATTAAACTTACATGACAGTTATCAGTCCGGTCTTCCTAAACACCATAACGCTAACATTGCTCTCATTAAGAAAACCGCTCAACTGAAATATGTCACAGACAACCGTGAGACTATATAATGACTCTATTAGATTTCAACAAAAGCATCTGATACTGCCAATTCTGACATACTGCTCCGAGAAATGTATAGATTACATTTTCATATAGCCCACTGATATTGTTTGAAACGTACTCGAGAATTATACAACAGCGTATTGTCTGTAGGAATGAAAGGTCGTCCTGAAGCATATTTTCACTGTAGTGCCCCAGGGGTCAGTCCTGTGTCCACTATTGTTCTTCTCGTACGTCAAGGACATCTCGTCGATTCTGTTCTCCTGTAAGTATCATTTCTTTGCCGACGACCTGCATCTTTACTTATGTATCAGAATTGAACATACCAATACTACGACTGTTCAGATAAATACAGATCTGTCTTCAGTGGTCAGATGGTAGCAAAACCTAACACTTAAACTAAATGCGAAGAAGTTTCAAGTTATTTTAGCATCCTGCGAAACTTTAATTAGTTATTACTTCCACGAAAAATTGCCTCCTATTATTCTCGATGGTATCCCAATGCTACATCAGAACATTGTGAAGAACTTGGATGTAACTTTGGATTTACATATCAGCTGAGCAGTTAATACAGTATCTAGGAGCAGCAAGACTTTCGTTTGCCTCTATGATCTCGAAAAGTTTCGAAACATAAACTGCCTGAAATAAAAAGAACTTAAGTACCCAGAAGACATAGATGTCAATGTAATTTCGTATACGAACAAACCATTGCGGGAATGTAAATGATTAGGGGTTGCAGTTCTCTGTGACAGGTAGAATGGCCGCCAGAGTGCATCAGTGTTGTTTGTGTTTAGTGTTGTTACGACGTCAGATAGGGTACATAAAGGGTATGAAAAGCGTCAGATGTTCACTGTGAAGGACACGGAAATGCCGCGTATTAGTGTGAGACAGCGTTATCAACACCTGACAGGGATTGAAAGGGGCGTCATTCTACGTCTCCATTCGGCCGGCTAGTCGAATCGTGCACTCGGATGTGACAGTGGATCTGTGTTGGACTGACCGGAAACGTGATAGCAGACGGACTCATCGCCAAGGTTTTGGTCGACCACTCCCGACCACCACAACAGAGGATTGCCGTACTGTGCATCAATTACATCCCAACACATTCACATCTGCGTCTGCCACACCCCCTGCTTCTGTGTCATCCCACACCACTCACCGTAGGCCAGCAGCAGCCGGTCCAGCGAATTACCGTACCATGTGTAGTACGCTGTTAACACCACAACAGAAATGGCTGCAGGAAGTATGGACTGCTTATGAATGATACCGCATCGTGCTCAGAGGTGACTCACGGTACTGCACTAGAGCGGATGACGCATTGTGGGTGGTGCTGTCTTTGTGGAGCACTCGAATGTGACAGTGGCCATATATTGGACTGACTGGAAACGTGAAAACAGACGTACTCATCGCCAAGGTTTCGGTCGACCACTCCCGACCACCACCACAGAGGATTGTCGGATTGTGCATCAATTACATCCCAACACATTCGCACCTGCGCCTGCCATACTCCCTGCTTCTGTGTCATCCCACAACATTCGCCGTAGGCCAGCAGCAGCCGGTACAGCGAATTACCGTACCATGTGTAGTATGCTGTTAACACCACAACAGAAATGGCTGCAGGAAGTATGGACTGCTTATGAATGATACCGCATTGTGTTCAGAGGTGACTTACTGTTCTGCACTACAGCGGATGACGATCGTCGGTGAGTATGGCGGCGAACTGGAGAGGTTCCATTGTCTGAATGCTCTGGCGGGACACAGCGGTGTTACAACTGGTTGGTTGGTTGGCTTGGGGAAGCGGACCAAACAGCGACGTCATCGGCCCCATCGGATTAGGGAAGGATGGTGAGGGAAATCGGCTATGCACTTTCAAATAAACCAGCCCGGCATTTGCCTTAAGTGATTTAGGGAAATCACGGAACACCTAAATCATGATGTCCGGACGAAGGTTTGATCCATCGTTCTCCCGAATGCGAGTCCACTGTTACTCCTGGCGTCATGATATGGGCAACCATCGGGTACAACTCAGATCACGGCTGGTAATGATCGAGAGAATTCTGAGGGTGCAACGGTTTGTCACGGAGTTCCTGCGTTCTCGGTGTTACCTCTAAAGCGACAGTAACGTGCTGTCGTTATTCAACAGGACAATGCTCGTCCACTCACGGCGCATGTGACTACGAACTGTCTGCCTGATGCTGAGGTATTCACGTGGTCACCAAGGTTCCCAGATCTGCCTTTGATGGAACATATGTGCGACCAGCTCGGATGACAACTCCGTTTCAGTGCTAGTACTCAGGAAAAGAACCAGTTACAACATGAGAGAGTACGACAGCTTTGTGAAACCCTGCCCAACCGAATCGGTGCTTGCAGCCAGGGCAGAGTGGGTGCAATGTCACACTGAAAAGTGTTGTCATACTCCTAATTTCTTTGTAAATTTGACTTTATTTTGTGATCACTGAAGTAACATCATATAGCTACCTGTGAAATTTCATTTTGTTTCCTCATCCCATTTCGGGTGCTTCTATTTCTTTGTTAGGCAGTGTGTTCCCACAAGATACGATAAGTACACTGCTGAGCCTCCACTGTTGGGGTGTAATAGAACGCAGCATGATTAGTAAATATTCTAGGCTGTTAGAACCGACCATGAATTACATCTGTAACATTCTCGAAACTACCAAACGCTGCGACTACTTCATTGGCTCCTTTGTGTGATGCCATAATACTATCTCACATCAGGAATTAAGCACCTGTCAACTCACCATAACCGCAACACAAGATGGCATATATACAGGGTGTCCCAGGAAGAACAGGCAGTATTCAGGGTTACGATAGAAACGATCGTTCGAAGCCAAAGAGTCTAGTAAACACAGGTTCTAAAATGCGCTGAGAGCTATGAATATTTCTTCATTTTCGATACTGTGAAACAAATCTGTTCCACTGCAAGCTCTTTTTTGTCATATTTGTGATGAGGTAGTGTGAACCAAAACAAGAGAAGATTGCATAGTAAACATAAGCTCTAAAATGCTTTGCTTAAGAGATTAGAGCACAAAATTATCTGCAGCCAATGTAATAAATTTTATATCGGCCGAACAGGCAGAAATTTCAGAAACCGATTCAAAGAACATTTAGATTGCTACAGGCTTGATAACTGTAACAAATCAGCAGTAGCAACTCACATTAAAGATAAAGGCCACCCTTTGAAAATCGAAGACGATCTCGAAATTTTACACAAATTAAGAAAAAATTAAAAGAATGGATATCATGGAAGAAATGGAAATTTTCATACATAACACAAGCATGGAGGTAAAATTCTTAATGAAAGAACTGTATTCAAAAACTCAAAATTCTTCAACAGTCTTAAGCCAGTTCTAACTCAATAGATTCAAGAAATGTCAATGTAAATAATTGGCTAGAGCCAAGAATATCGATACAATAATTGATACAGACTCACATGCTACAGTCCGCCATCTTGTGTTGTGTGTATAACATCGAAGCAATTTGTGCAGTGGCAATCAGTAACAAAATATAATGTGCAATAGTGTAATGTCAATCAACAGCTCCGCCATTACACCAGTGATGCAAGTGAAGCAGCAAGAAGATGAAGTTGTAAGTGATCAACTGTCATATAAAAGCCTTTCACACTGTTTTCGTAACACATAACTGATGCAAATCTATCTGCATCCGATACAGGCTGTGATATACATAGTCAACAACAAAGAAGAAAACCAGCAGAAGACATCACTGATTTCGATTTCTAGTTATACACTGCCCCCCTCCTTCCCCCCAAATGCCACACCAGCAGCTACAGTAAAAACAATGGACAAAGTGTTCTAGATTAATCTAGTTTAAGACTGTTTATTTTTAAGTAACATTTCTCTATGTATGTATGTATGTATAAACACTTAAAGATGAACAGAACATGTTCGAAACGCGTTGCATTATGTTAAATTAAGCATAAAATAAAAAGTGACTGGTAGCAGAAACTTGAAATAAATAATTATCCCACACAGTCACGGTTCACAAACATAGCCATTACGGCTGAAAATAATTATACAAAATCGTTCTCTGCTTGTGCTGTCCGCCTCTGGAATGAGCTACCCCGCACTCGATACTCAGTTCAATGCATTAAAGAAAAAGCTTACGCACTTCCTTTTATGAACACCGTAACTTTTGCCTAAAAATTTGCCAGTCTGTCTCTATAATAAAGTAAAGCAAATGCTTCCACATTTTCTCAGTTATGTTTCATTTCTCAGTGTCCTGCCGTTTCTTCATTACTTGTTTATCGATAACGTTGCTCTTTCTCTCCATCTCCGACCCCATCTCTCACGCCCACTGCTGCCAGTTGTAATGCGACACCCTCCTCTGACACTACCTTTCTTTATAGAAATAGTCAATACCAGGGATCTCTCGTATAGGTGAACATTATCTCGGCTATTTCACTGAAAGAATTTCATATGAATTTGTATACGATGTGTTGTATTTCAGGCTAAAACGTATAAAAAGAAATTAATTTGTTGCAATCGATATTTACTAGCTCTGTTTGTATAGCTAAAATTATTCTTATTTTAGAAATATTTGAAATTACGAAATATCTGGAATACTTAAAATTCATATTGTTAATTGCACAATCTGACGTTAATTATTAAATTTATTTCTGGATTCATTTACAAAACAATGATATAATTTAGTGATGATTCTTCTTTTGTCGGGAAAGTTTGCAAACTCTTTTGTTTTCTAAACGCTCTGGAACGTGTTAGTACTGCAGACTGAGTTAGTAGTAGTAGGCATGGCTCCGATGGAAACGGACGTGTTTTTAATTTTGGCAATAATAATGTGACTTTTGGTTTTATGAAAACGGAGGTTGTGATGTCAGTGTGACATAGAAGAATGTGATAAAATTAAAAAAGTTATAGAAACAGAAAGTAATTCGTCAATTATTATGTCAACTGGAACCTACAAAGTCAAAATTGCAGTCTCAAGCGCCTACCCCTAGACGTGCTGCAGCAGATAACGGAAAATGAAGGTAAGTAAGAAAAGTTTTTGTATATCTTACACCTATCGAAGTTTCTGAAACTAATGAAGAGACTGAAAATTTACTGGTGATGTGTGGGAGGGTAAGTTTACACAGTGCATCCTGTTTAAAAGAGTTGGGTTCGAGACCCGATCTAGCATACAGTTTTAATTTACCAGGAAGTTACAGATCGGTGCACATTCCGCTGCAGACGGAAATTTCAAAATACACTACTATTTTGCACTACTTAGGTTATAAATATTGCTACGTATTGTAGTCTCTTTACAACAAGTGCGTCTGCATGGCCTAATGCAAATAATGTAGAATGTCTGGTTCGATATAAGAGATGGACTGTTGGCCTGAATCTTACCAGGGTAGATTCTTATCTACACACAAATATATGTTTGTCTGTATGTTCGGAACGCACAATTTCAAATAGGAATGGGTCGATTTCGCGCAGTTGTTTCACAGTATGGATAGGAAAAACCGACCAGTTAAACCGATACCAGAATTTAGTTCTAAATAACCGGTATTTTTCGGTATTTGTTTGGCGTCTGTTATAACAAACAACCGGCAAAAGACCTAAATATCAATTAGCCACAGCAACAGGGCAAAATTTTTTGGTTTTTAAATAAACTTTTTTAAAAAACATAATAACTAAAAATTCTTTCACACTTAATGATAAAAATAGGAAGTAGCTGATCTTCTGCCTGTTTATACATAATACGCCTTTATCTACTTGTAGCCCTTGAAAACGGACAAATTTATATTAAAAACAGAGATCTTCAACCTCAGTTTTCACCCTTTAGCACTATCACTAATGGCAAAATAGTGGTGCGATACTCGATTACAACAAGATCTTTGAGCGGAGTTTCAAAAAGTTAGAATCAATAGGAGAATACTGGTGATTCTTGCTAATACTGAAATACTTATCATTTTTCGAGAAAAGCGGCGAACAGTGAACTGGCTAAGTCTCCTTTTATTTGTCTATTTAATTTACGAGGTGCATTCAAGTTCTAAGGAGTCCGATTTTTTTTCTCCGGACTGGAAAGAGATAGAAACATGCGCATTGTTTTAAAATGAGGCCGCGTTCATTGTCAATACGTCCCAGAGATGGCAGCACCGTACGGCAGATAGAATTTTACCGCCAGCGGCGAGAATGAGAACTGTTTTAAATACTTAAAATGGCAACATTTTCCTTACTTGAACAGTGTGCAATCATTCGTTTTCTGAATTTGCGTGGTGTGAAACCAATCGAAATTCATCAACAGTTGAAGGAGACATGTGGTGATGGAGTTATGGATGTGTCGAAAGTGCGTTCATGGGTGCGACAGTTTAATGAAGGCAGAACATCGTGTGACAACAAACCGAAACAACCTCGGGCTCGCACAAGCCGGTCTGACGACATGATCGAGAAAGTGGAGAGAATTGTTTTGGGGGATTGCCGAATGACTGTTGAACAGATCGCCTACAGAGTTGGCATTTCTGTGGGTTCTGTGCACACAATCCTGCATGACGCCCTGAAAATGCGAAAAGTGTCATCCAGGTGGGTGCCATGAATGCTGACGGACGACCACATGGCTGCCCGTGTGGCATGTTGCCAAGCAATGTTGATGCGCAACGACAGCATGAATGGGACTTTCTTTTCGTCGGTTGTGACAATGGATGAGACGTGGATGCCATTTTTCAATCCAGAAACAAAGCGCCAGTCAGCTCAATGGAAGCACACAGATTCACCGCCACCAAAAAAAATTCGGGTAACTGCCAGTGCTGAAAAAATGATGGTGTCCATGTTCTGGGACAGCGAGGGCGTAATCCCTACCCATTGCGTTTCAAAGGGCACTACGGTAACAGGTGCATCCTTCGAAAATGTTTTGAAGAACAAATTCCTTCCTGCACTGCAACAAAAACGTCCGGGAAGGGCTGCGCGTGTGCTGTTTCATCAAGACAACGCACCCACACATCAAGCTAACGTTACGCAACAGTTTCTTCGTGATAACAACTTTGAAGTGATTCCTTATGCTGCCTACTCACTTGACCTGGCTCCTAGTGACTTTCCAACAATGAAAGACACTCTCCGTGGCCGCACATTCACCAGCCATGCTGCTATTGCCTCAGCGATTTTCCAGTGGTCAAAACAGACTCCTAAAGAAGCCTTCGCCACTGCCATGGAATCATGGCGTCAGCGTTGTGAAAAATGTGTACGTCTGCAGGGCGATTACGTCGAGAAGTAACGCCAGTTTTTCATCGATTTCGGGTGAGTAGGTAATTAGATAAAAAATCGGAGCCTTAGAACTTGAATGCACCTCGTAATATTTTGATTCTGTGTATCTTTAAACTGAGAATCAAAATTTTTCAGTCTTTGATTGATTTGTGCAGTTATTACAGGAAATAGTGAGAATAAAACACCGAAAGTCGGTTATTTTGATCGGTTTTAAAATTCAAATTAAACTGACTAGGTTAAAAAATAAAAAGAAGATATATCCGATAAACGATTGTTTTTATTGTCAGGTTAAACCGGTGTTGAAACAAAGTTATAACTAAAAACCGGTTGTTGTCGCAATACCGCTTTCCTCATGGCAGAGAAATATCAACATTAACTGCATGTTTTCCAGCATTAATGTATCGGTGCTCCGTTAAACCGGATTGCGAGAATGACAATGCTGCAATTCTCGACAGTTCAAAAAGTGTCAATGGTTTTGCGAACACGCTATTTTTGCAAGAACAAACACCGATGTCATTGCAAGCAATTGGGCCATCCATGAACGAAATGCTGGCGAACCTGCTTCCCAAGTCGATTGACATCGTCCTGAAGACAGACAGTATCTTAAGTTATCCAGTTGAGATTTGAATTCTTTGGATCTTCCTGGTGTCCCACCAAATACATTGTCAGTCGAAATCGCGGGCATCGGTATTTATTTCGCTGATAGTTAATCCCACTCTATTTTGCAATGGTACTAGGCTCGACGTCACGAAACTTAACTTATGTCAAACTTCACTGAAGCAGTACTTACGAACAGCACGTCAACCGGAGATGTTCTCATTCCACGTAGTCCTATCGTTCCCACCAACATGCCATTTCATTTCACACAACTACAGTTCCCTGTTCGTGAGCAATCGCTTCAAGTGTGTGGATTAAATCCGGAAAATCTATGCTTTTCATATTTTCAGTTATGTGTTCCATGCTCAATTTGCACAAGACAGAAAGACCAAAAATATACGGGTTATTACAAATGATTGAAGCGATTTCACAGATTTGCTGCAGCTAATTATTTGACATATTGACACAGGGATTTTCACACACATAGATAAGCTCAAAAACTTTGTTGACTTATTTTCCTCTATTGAGTCTTTAGATACCAGCTTCATAAACCAGATCTTTCCACGTTTGGTGCAGCATATCCTTATCGAGCTATTCGAAAGCACACACAAAAAAAAATAACCATGGGGTTAGGTCGGGAGAGCGTGCAGTCATGATGTGAACTGCTGATCGTTGACACCCACACATTGGTTTCTCAATTTTCTGTTTAAGAACACAGGAACATCACGATGGAAGTGGGGTGGAGAGCCGTTCTATTGGTAGATGAAGTCCACATTATCGGTCTCCAGTTGTGGCATGAGCCAATATTCCAGCATGTCCAGATACACGTTTCCTGTAACAGGACAATAAACTTTAAACTAGGAGACTATACAAAGCACATTAACTTTTGGTGAATATCGAACGTACTGCAGCCGGCCGCGGTGGTCTAGCGGTTAAGGCGCTCAGTCCGGAACCGCGCCACTCCTACGGTCGCAGGTTCGAATCCTGCCTCGGGCATGGATGTGTGTGATGTCCTTAGGTTAGTTAGGTTTAAGTAGTTCTAAGTTTTAGGGGACTGATGACCACAGATGTTAAGTCCCATAGTGCTCAGAGTCATTTGAATTTGAACGTACTGCACGATAACATGGTGATTCTCTGTCCCCCAGGTGCTCGCACTGTACCTGTTTACTGTGCCATTCACAAAGAATGTTGCTTCGTCACTGCAGATGAGTTGCTCACAAAATCCATCCTCTTCCATAAGCTGTTGCAACTGTGCTGAAAATTCAAAGCGTATGACTTTGTCATCGGGAGTCAAGGCTTGCAGCAACTGCAGGCGGTAAGGTCTCAGCTTGAGTAGTTTTTTTAAGAACTTCCACACGGTCGGTTGTGATATATTCAGGTATCCGCTTGCTCTGTTCATCGACTTCTATGGGCTACGTGCTAAACTCGCCCACACGCGATCAACCGTTTCCTCATCCGTTGATTTCCCCTTGCAGAGGCATTCTGAAGCTTTAAACTGTGCATACCATCGCCGAATGGAGTTGGCAGTTGATGGATTTTTATTATCGCACTGTTACGGCAGATAAAAGTGAAGGCATTTCAAGCACTGCATATGCTTTTTCTGCACCAGTCATTATCTTGCCTGACTGCTTACTCTTCCGCTCAGCGTTTCAGACTGAGTTCTCGAAATTTCCCACAGCAGGCAAAAGACTTCTCCAAAACTACAGCATTTCAGTAACTTCTCACGAAATATCTTAGACATGCCTATTACTATAAATTATTATTTGTTAACAGTGTCCGACCGTTGTGGGCGTGCGGTTCTAGGCGCTTCAGTCCGGAACCGCGTGACCGCTACGGTCGCAGGTTCGAATCCTGCCTCGAGCATGGATGTGTGTGATGTCCTTAGGTTAGTTAGGTTTAAGTAGTTCTAAGTTCTAGGAGACTGATGACCACAGATGTTGTCCCATAGTGCTCAGAGCCATTTGAACCATTTTTTTAACAGTGTTAGCAGCTTGAAGAAGGGTAGCTGCGTATTCAGAGCCACAAAATCGTCGTACAACTCAAAACATTATAGTATATAAACTTAATCTTTTTTTTAAATTTGTAAATAAAAGGACATAGTCTGACCAGAAAATAAAAAAAAACGTGCTCTAGGATCGCCACATTTGCTTTATTCGTGGGTTTTTCATTATTCTATTGATTTACCATTATCTCACCACCTAGATCTCGACAGCTTCATCCGCTGCATTACTGTGAGCAAATAAAATCCGTTTGTGATTTTCACTGACATCTCCTGGAGTCTCTTAACCGCAAATCTATCATTACTTACATTTTGTAGTAACAAAGTATGAAAACATTTGCGAGAGATACTCAGTATTTGAAACAGCATATATTTATATGACGTATAAAACCCACTAAATAAAAGTTTCAAATCAAACGACGAAGTCCAATACGGTGTCTCCTCAAAGCTCGGTACGACCACGAAGGTCGATAGACATCTCAAACGATCGAAACTGGGCCTGTACATGGCATAGCGATATCGTGGAGAGGTACAACTGCGGTGAACCTACCGTCTCCCACGAAACGAAAGGTGTACTGATGAATTTGAAGGATCTAGTGGATATCTAGAAAACGGAGTATGTGCTGTTTGAACTAAAATAGGGCAGTAGCAGTAAGGCTACAAAAATAAAATATTTCCCCAATTTCCGCAATACCGAAATTATCTTCCCCAGAAACTTCCCCAAAGTTTTCGTTTTTCCAAAACTCCCCCCCCCCAAAAAAAGTAATTTGTTCCAAAATTGCGAAAAGGTCTCCAATCTGAAGTCGCTGCCTCTACTCTTGTGGCATAAATCTGGGCGCGGCGAGTCACTTCACAAATGCTGTTAATGTGTAACCGGAGCAACGCTGGAAGTGGCCACCACGATTTACGATGGAAATGCGAGATCCTCTGTCGACAGCCGACTTAAAGTGACCAATGATTGGACTGCGGCTTAGGCCGCTTTTTGTAGCCTTAACCTAACCACAACCTCGTGTTACGCAACGTATCCGAGAAGGCCTCGATCAACAGTCTGCGGCAGAAGTAAAATCATGATCTCTCTGTTCAAGGCGTTTAATGAAAGGCTATGCGAGCATTTCACCGGTAAAAGCAAACTGTAATTTCTTGCTGTCATTGGTTACCTGAAGCTATCCTCACGCTGGCTACACAGGCTGCCGCAGTCCTGGATAGCATCAGGTTGCAGATCATAGGCGACACAATAGGATTCCAAACGAAAAAAGAAGACAGGAAGAAAAACAAGAAATAACTAAGTCAACACGATGATAAAAATGACTTGGCAGAGAAATAAAGAAAGAAACGACATTTAGACTAATTAATTGAATACAAATAATAAAGTGTTTTGATAAGTTTTAGAAAATCAAAAATTTCACTGCATGTGACGAAATTTGAACCACGACCTCCCACACGTCACGTTTATGCGATAACATTTGCGCTGCGCCATTTTACTGCAGACGTTTGTTGCATTTATGACTGATTGCAGCCTTCAAAAATTAGGCTTCACGCAGTGTCATGGGGAACTTATCTAATGTCAGACGATCTTTGTGATTATAGTAACTGTATATGTGACGTTGATCGCCTCTTGTGAAAGGTGTGTATTTTGTTAGCAGCGATGGTGTGTGTGTGTGTGTGTGTGTGTGTGTGTGTGTGTGTGTGTGTGTATTGTTTTTGGTGTGGTTGTTATGTGCGGTGAAATACAAAATAAAGGGATCAGGCCCAGGATTTGGGATCCAAACACATCACGAAAAAAAAAATAAATAAATAAAATAAAGCCGGACAACGAATTGGAAGTAAACTGTGTGGCAGTTTGGCAACAGAGGTCGGTTCGGAGGTGACGTAGAGCGCTCTAATTGGAGGAAACCAGCTGCAACGTGTGAGGATACGAAAAACTGACCGATTAATACCGAAACCGATATTTTAGTTTTGACGATCGATATTTTTTTGGTATTTGTATGGCCTCGGTTATAATAAGTGTTTTTTTGTTTTTTTATGACGTTAATAGCACGTAAAAAACGAAATATCAGTTGTCCTAGCGACAGTGTTAACATTTTTTGTTTTTAAAGAAACATTTTTTTAAAAAAACGAGTAATTTTTACTCGTAATATAAACATGGCTTAAATGTTGCCTTGTAATAGAAAATGGGAAAAGCGATCAATGTTACTTTAGTAACATTGCCAATACAAACAAGCAACAAACACATAACATAAGAATTGGTACACCATTTCTGTGAGAATAATGTACCTGTTACCATGTACCATGGTGTATTTGACGGTAGATGTGTACATGCAGTGTGGAGGACTTGCCCCATCTGGTCTATACGGGAACCGCGCGACCGCTACGGTCGCAAGTTCGAATCCTGCCTCGGGCATGGATGTTTGTAATGCCCCTAGGTTAGTTAGGTTTAAGTAGTTCTAAGTTCTCGGGGACTGATGACCTCAGATGTTAAGTCCCATACTGGTCAGGGCCATTTGAACCATTGTGAACCACCCTTAGTCTGGAAGTATTTTACGAAGTGTATTGTCAATGAAGTAACAATAAAAATAGAAAGTAGGTAATCTGTTGCCTGTGTCTACATAAACGCCTTTACCTACCTACACGAAAAACAGAGGTCTTCAGTCTCAGGTTACACCCTTTAACACTGAATATTCCCAACGGCCCAATAGTGGTACGATGCTCGATTACAACATGATTTTTGAGCACTGTTTCAAAAAGTTAGAATCGATAGGAGAATACTGATGATTCTTTGTCATATTCAGCCACTTTTTTCGAGAAAAGCAGTGAACGGTGGACGGTATAAGTGTTCCTTTATTTGTCTGTTTAGTTTAATATTTTGATTCTATGTATCTTGAAACTGAAAGTATTAATTTTTCAGTCTTTATTCTATTTCTGTGTTTATTGCAGGAAATATTAGTAATAAAAAATCGAAAGTCTGTTATTTCAGAAATGGTTATTGTGAGCGGTTTTAACATCAGGTAAAATTGATGTGGTAAAAAACTGATATGTCCGGAAATCTGTTGTTTCTGCGGCAACCGCCATCCCTGCTATAGTAAAAAATGGCTCTGAGCACTATGGGACTTAACTTCTGAGTTCATTTATCCCCTAGAACTTAGAACTACTTAAACCTAAGTAACGTATGGACATCACACACATCCATGCCCGAGGCAGGATTCGAACCTGCCTTCGTAGCGGTCGCGCGGTTCCAAACTGTAGCGCCTAGAACTTCTCGGCCACCCCGACCGGCTGCTATAGTAAATCAATAAATAAACACAAAAAAGGCTAATCGACCGCTGTCGCTTGCTTAGCGGCATCTCGGTAGGAAAGGCGACCCTGAAGTGAGGATGTTTACATTTTTATAGGCAGCAGGTGCTGTGTGGTGTGGTCGCGCGGATGCCGGCTCGGCTACGCTAGGTCAGGCCGCGAGGACCAGCGACTCGATCCGCGCTGCTCGGCTGTGCGCGGCGCGGCGCGCCGAGGCCCGCCGTCTAATCGATGCGGTGTCTGCGCCGCTTTGCCTTACCACTCGCCACCCATTACGCACCTTAATAGCTTTCCTGTAAGGGGGAGACCCGGCCGCGCCCGCCTCGCAATACAATGGGGAGGGGCGGCGCGGGGGCGGCGGAGGCGGAGGAGCGCCGGGGGCGGCGGAGGCGGCGGAGTGGGGGCGCCGCGCTGCGACGCCGCCGCTGCCCCCGCCACTCGATAAAAGTAGGATTGCGTTCAAGGGAATGCGTCCGAGCCCCGCCGGACACCGGGCCCCTGGCTCTCCAAAGCGTCCGAGGTACGAAAAGCCACGCTCTGCCGCAAAAACAGCGATATCCTGCCACTGCTTATTTATTTGTATCGAAAGTCCAACATAATGATCAACGGGTACACATTTTTGAATAAACATTTTTATGTCGTAAGCAGAACCAATTTACATTGGCGGGAACAAAAATCGCAGAACTAAGGAGTTGTGCCACGAAGTTGGTAGGCGTGTTTCTACATCTGAAAGATGATGTCTCTAAAAATTTCACGCCACTTGCATAAGAGTGGCGCTACTAGCGCCACTATGAGAATGCAAATCAGGAAATCACGTCTGCTTTAAATACACGCTGTGACGGTCGTGAGCGTTAGTTACACTACTGGCCATTAAAATTACTACACCAAGAAGAAATGCAGATTATAAACGGGTATTCTTTGGACAAATATATTATACTAGAACTGACATGTCAATACATTTTCACGCAATTTGGGGTGCTTAGATCCTGGGAAATCAGTACAAAGAACAACCACCTCTGGCCGTAATAACGGCCTTGATACGCCTGGGCATTGAGTCAAACAGAGATTGGATGACGTGTACAGGTACAGTTTCAACACGATACCACAGTTCATCAAGAGTAGTGACTGGCGTATTGTGACGAGCCAGTTGCTCGCCCACCATTGACCAGACGTTTTCAGTTCGTGAGAGATCTAGAGAATGTGCTGGCCAGGGCAGCAGTCGTAGATTTTCTGTATCCAGAAAGGCCCGTACAGGACCTGCAACATGCGGTCGTGCATTATCCTGCTGAAATGTAGGGTTTCGCAGGGATCGAGTGAAGGCTAGAGCCACGGGTCGTAATACATCTGAAATGTAACGTCCACTGCTCAAAGTGCCGTCAATGCGAACAAGAGGTGACCGAGACGTGTAAACAGTGGCACTACATTCCATCCCGCTGGGTGATACGCCAGTATGGCGATGACGAATACACACTTCCAATGTGCGTTCACCGCGATGTCGCCAACACGGATACGACCATCATGATCTGTAAACAGAACCTGGATTCATCCGAAAAAGTGACGTTTTGCCATTCGTGCATCCAGGTTCGTCGTTGAGTACACCATCGCAGGCTTTCCTGTCTGTGATGCAGCATCAAGGGTAACCGCAGCCACGGTCTACGAGGTGATAGTCCATGCTGTTGCAAACGTCGTCGAACTGTTCGTGCAGATAGTTGTTGTCTTGCAAACGTCCCCATCTGTTGACTCAGGGATCGAGACGTGGCTACACGATCCGTTACAGCCATGCGGATAAGATGCCTGTCATCTCGACTGCTAGTGATACGAGGCCGTTGGGATCCAGCACGGCGTTCCGTATTACCCTCCTGAACCAACCAATTCCATATTCTGCTAACAGTCATTGGATCTCGAACAACGCGAGCAGCAATGTCGCGATACGATAAACCGCAATCGCGATAGGCTACAATCCGACCTTTATCAAAGTCGGAAACGTGATGGTACGCATTTCTCCTCCTTACACGAGGCATCACAACAACATTTCACCAGGCAACGCCGGTCAACTGCTGATTGCTTATGAGAAATCAGTTGGAAACTTTCCTCATGTCAGCACGTTTAGGTGCTCTGGAAAGCTAATCATTTGCATATCACAGCATCTTGTTCCTGTCGGTTAAACTACGCGTCTGTAGCACATCATCTTCGTGGTGTAGCAATTTTAATCGCCAGTAGTGTACCTTTGAGACTGGACGTGGTGATTTGATGTTGGCCGAGAATGCCTCTAAGGTGAAAAAAACGCCATTATAAACAGCTCAATGAGTTTGGACGAGATCGCGCAACTGGGTTACGAGAAGCTGGATATTCCTGCTGCAATAATGCGGGATGACTTGGGAGGAAACTAGCCAATGTATCTGATTGTTGGCATCAGTGTTCACGACAAAGCATCGTCGCAAGAAGACTGGGCTCCGGACGCCCACGTGGCACTGCCGAGAGGGAAGACCATCGTCTTCGGGGTATAGCTCTGGTGCGTCCCACTCCATCTGCAGCAGCAATTTGAACAGCAATTTACGGCATGGTCACACAACGAATTGTCACAGATTGGTTACTTCAAGGATAGCTTCGAGCCAGACGCCCTGTACCGTGCAAACCACCGCCATTTGCGACTTCAGTGGTGTCAAGCGAGATCTCATTGGAGGGGACAGTGGGGATCTGTTGTGTTTTCTGATGACAGCTTAATCTCCCTCGGCGCCAGCGCTGGTCGTCTGTTGGTTAGAAGCATGCGTAGCTTGTAAAATTATTTTCGACAGCTTTTTTGACAATTTCGGCTCCAGCGAAGCTATATGTTTACTATGGAATTTGTAAATCGTGGGAAGTCAGTAATTACGTTGTTTTTCAGAGACAGTATTTTGTCGTTTTTACACATGAAGGTAAAAGAAAAGGGAGTTGTCATTACGTCACAAACTTGAAGCCGACGTCCACTATCTTACATAGCTCAAAATATTAGGTTCACAGCATTTATACTTACACGGTTCGTCGCAGTGATACTTCCCTGTGATGTCACTCTAACGTGTATGTGCCCAGTTTCTCCAGTTGGGGATATCTATCGACTTTTGTGGTCGTATCCTAAAATAGAATCTGGTGCTGTGATTGTGTGGTGACGTAAACGTAGCTGTTTCATCAAAAATGTCAGCTTGCGTCATTTAAGGGTATGATGATCGGTCCGACCATAAGCTAAGGATTAAAGGAATCATATTTAACTAAACGAGCACTCCTTTTTGCCTTGTTTCACAGAATTTATTATGATTACTGCACAACTTAGATTTCCGGTTAGAACCCCATTTTGAAGTACGTTACTGATTCAAAACGTCATAAAGCAAAGATAAACATGATGATAAAGCAAAGATAAACATCTCAACTTCTTAATGTATTAATCCTTGGGCTAATGTAAAATTATTTCAAAGATCATATTTCTCACAAATTACACACGGAATTACACAATTCAACAATTACACAGATATATCTAAACATACCCAGGAATAGATTTATCATCAGCCTGGGACTTCATTTACTGATCGACTCGGGCGCCAAGTTTTACATCTCTCTAGTAGTTGTCACATCCTCTAAAAGAGATGAATAATTGAATTGAGTTTGCTCACTTAATAACAAATGTGGAGATAAATGTGGAGATTAAATGAGCAAACACAATTCAATTATTCACTTCTTTTAGATGATTCAAATGGTTCAAATGGCTCTGAGCACTATGGGACTTAACTTCTGTGGTCATCAGTCCCCTAGAACTTAGAACTACTTAAACCTAACTAACCTAAGGACATCACACACATCCATGCCCGAGGCAGGATTCGAACCCGCGACCGTAGCATTTTAGATGATATCACAACTCCTAGACAGAAGTAAAACTTGAGGTCTCAGTCCATCAGTAAAAAAAAAGTTCTAGTCTGATGCATAACTTTTTCCTACGTATGTTTAGTCATGTTAGCGTAATTGCTGAATTGCGTAATTCAATGTATAATTTGTCAAAAAGAAATGGTCATTGAAGTACTTTTACATTAAGCCAAAGATCGATACAGTAAGAAGTCGACATGTTTATTTTAGAAACATATCTTTGCCTTATCATCATGTTTCTCCTTGCCATATCACCTTTGGAATTAGTAACGCACTTGAAAATGGGCTTATAACCCGAACCTAGGTTGTGCAGTAATCATAATAAAATTTGTGCAACGCGACAAAAAGTGTGTTTGTTCAGGTGGTTTACAATGTTTCACAAACACCTGCGGTTGATTCCATTGAAATTATTTTGAGAGCAAGCCAATCAACATTAACGGTGCTTTATAGACGATTCCTAGCAAAGAAGGCGAAAAAATGTCAATATACGAGGGCTGTTCGGAAAGTAAGTTCAGAGCGGTGGCGAAATAGAAATCATTGTGAAAATCTGATGAAGTTTTACACAGATGCGTTTGGTAGTGTTTCTAGTATGCCTGTCGACCGCAGCACGTCGCTCTTTTCAATTCTGAGAGCATAGTGAGCACGTAAAGATACCTAGAGAATAATGTCTCCCGCCAAGTATGAGGACCTGATAAGAGATTTCGCCTGATTCCTGCAGCCCACATTACATAACTATCATGCGTTTCGTCCTTCATAACAATTCTCACCCATACTCTGCAGGGGAAATATAGATCCTCCTGCAGCGTTTTCGATGGGAAGTGATCATCCACAGTACAGCCCGTAATTTGGTCTTCCCGAGTTTCAGTTCTGCTCCAATGAACCGCTAGCTATGAGCATCACATTTTGGCACAGACAACGAGCTGTAGACGAGCGTAGAGGATTGGCGGCTGCCTTCTATCACGAGGGTATTAGAAAGTTGGTACAACGCTACGACAAATGCCCAAGTCGGAGCGGCGGCTATGTAGAAAAGCAGCTGTAAGGTGTAGCTAACTATTGTAATTAGAACATTTTTGATACCCGCAGTGGTTTCCGTTTCGCGACCAATCGGAACTTACTTTCCGAATAGCTCTCGTATATGGTTTAATAAGCAGTGCCTAAATTACGAACTTACGCCAAATACGCTACCAGCAAGATCAAAGAGACCTCAGCATCCATAAGACATGTGGAGAAGGCAGCAGAAAAACTATGGATAAAACAATAAATGTCGAATTAGCACAGAGTTCGTGATAATGTGAGTATGCACCTCAAATTAGTACATATGCAGCTTAGTCACTTGCTAGATCCATGTGAATTTATGTGGTTGGACAATACTGTTAGAGAATCAGTGTCAAACATCATTTATAATAAGTTTTTTTGTCAAAAGAAGAAGTTAGAACAGTTGCTATCTATTAAGAAGAGAACCCTAACCCCCAAAAATGCCGATCCAGTTTGCAGAGAGAATCGCGAACTTATCAGCATTAACCCTTTCAGAATTAGAAGAAAAGTTATTGTCAAAAGACTCCAAACATGTTAACAAAACCCCAAGTGTTAGACCATTGACGTGTAGACATGGAATTAGCCGTACAGAAAGATATAGTAACGAAAGTGCAATGTATACAAGAAATTAAGCAAGCACAGAAACAACAACAACAAGCACAATATGGGAACAACGAGTTGTTAGCCATGAAGAGACTTAGGACTGAACGCAATAACGTCATTGTGAATAAGGTAGATAAAGGAGAGACTGTAGTGCTGTTAAATAAAACATATTACACAAGTGAAGTAGAAGATTTTTTCCAGTTAGTGGAGCCACAAAGACTACTGAAATATCCAACAGCTAGTTACAATGATCAGGCTAAGCAGACAGTAAGCAAGTGCTCCAACATCTTTTCTATTCGGCCTGTAAGATCATTTGCAAATGAACCCTAGTTGTATGGTTTACCCAAGCTCCACAAACCAGAAGTGCCAATCCGTCCAGTGGTATCTGCAAAAGCTCTGGTACACAGTATTGCCAGAAGGGTCAACAACATCTTGAAGAAGAAACTGAACTTCAAATCGAAATATAGCACTAAGATTAGTTTAGATTTACTTAATAAGTTAACAGATGTTAAGTCTCCAACAAATGCAAAATTATTCTCTTTTGATGTTCAGAACTTGATGACAAGTATTCAATCGAAAGACTGTGTAGACATTGTGTCACAGTCATTCTATCCGCAATACATTAATCAAGAAGAACAGCTGAGCATCTTTAGTACAGTGGCATGTTGTTTAAATGAAAATTATTTCTGTTTTCAAGGGAGCTATTGTAAGCAAGCAGATGGTCTGGCAATGGGCTCACCTTCATTCCCCTTACTAGCAGAAATGTTCATGGGCAAGTGAGAGACTGATTTTTAAGAAGGAGCCATCGGCAAAACGTATTGTATGTTGGTGCAGATATGTTGATGATATTCTTGGTATGTGGAAAGGCTCCAATAGACAACTCCACAAATATGTGGAAAATATGAACCAGTGGGCGCTATAATATAAAGGTCAGCGTGGAGTTAGGGGGATCTAGCTTAATTTCTTGGACATTAGCTTAAAGATAGCCAGCAGCCATAAAATTTAAATTTATCGGAAAGATTCTTTCACAGACACATTCATCCTGGCTCCCTCCCAACATCCTACAGACTATAAACATGCGGCATTCCACCACATGATCCACCGTCTCCTTTCTATCCCCATGTTCCAGGAAGACTTTGACCAGGAACTTAATATAATAAAAACAAAATCCACAAATAACGAATTTGACCCCAACATCATAGACAAAATTCTAAGTAAAAGGATGCAGAAGCAAGCCAGGTCTCTACTGTCCCCACTGAACAACACTGACCAACTGGAAATGAAATTGTGCAGATTACCTTTTATAGGGAAAACGTCAAACTCGGTAACTAACATTTTGAAGGCAGAGGGTTTCTCAGCGCTTTTCCGTATCCCTCAGAATATCGGTAGTTGGCTGTTCAATGCAAAAGACAAACAGGCAGCCAACGCAAAGGTGGGATTGATAACATCATACGCTGGGAGAGTCAATCTTGCTATATTGGACCGACTGGGCTTAAAGAACATCATAGAGGCTGGAGATTGCGGACCATTGCCTTAACCAAAATCACAAATACATAATAGATGTACAATTCTTACACACAGAGGAAAAGAGGCCAAAACTCAATGTTATAAATTCTAGAAATTAAAAGAAAAGTGTCTCCACACATATTATTAAATGAGCAAACCCTATTCAGTTATGCACCTCTTTTAGACATCGCAACTCCTAGACTGAAGTAAAAATATGGTTCAAATGGCTCTGAGCGCTATGGGACATAACTGCTGAGGTCATCAGTCCCCTAGAACTTAGAACTACTTAAACCTAACTATCCTAAGGACATCACACACATCCATGCCCGAGGCAGGATTCGAACCTGCGACCGTAGCGGTCGCGCGGCTCCAGACTGTAGCGCCTAGAACCGTTCGGCCATTTCGGCCGGCACTGAAGTAAAACTTGGGGTCTCAGTCCACCAGTAGATAAGAAACTTCTAGGTTGAAGACAAATTTATTCCTAGGTACTTTTAGTGATGTTATTGTAATTACTGAATTGTGTAATTACATATGTAATTTGTCAAAAATGGTCATTGAAGTAAGTTTATATTAAGCCAAGGATAGATACATTAAGAAGTTGAGATGAGTATTTTTGCCTTATCATCATGTTTATCTATGCTTAATAATCTATGAAAGCAGTGCTATACTTGAAAATGGGCTTATAACCCGAAACCTAGGTTGCGCGGTAATCATAATACAATTAGTGAAACAAGGCAAAAAAGAGTGTGTTCAGCTAATTTACAATGTTTCACCAAGAACTCACAGTTGATTCAGTTAAAAAGGAATCACATTTCGTTCATAAGTGGAGCCGTTGAACCAATATTTTCTTTTGTACAAATGAACTATATTTATGCCGTTTACTTTTTTCGTTCCTGTGTTTTTCATTATCTTCAAAACAGCAAACTCTCCGAATCCGAGTCACGTTGTAGTAACGGTCTCGTCCCCGCACAACACCGCGTTACCACGCTGATTGTTGGTGCAGCATCCATGCCCTAAATTCCTCCGGCCGATAATTATTCATTGCTCACATTTCCTCCATCTTTAAAAACTACTGTATTCTCGCTATAACAGCAGTCATGTGTGTGTGTAAGTTTCGTGTCCATGATTGTGTGTGTGTGTGTGTGTGTGTGTGTGTGTGTGTGTGTGCGCTTTGCTTCCTTGAGAAAAGGGTTTGGCCAGACTTACGTGAACACTCTTTTCGTCGTGCCTGCCTGCTGCTCGACGTGTGAATATAATATATCCGCATCACAGTATATTTATTCCCCCATGAAGTCTGTTGTAAATAATCCACTGCACTTCAACAAGAGCAATGATGTATATAATTGCAGTGTCTGAAGAAAAAAAGTTACATGCATTACGCCACATTAAGGTCGTCTGTAGCACAAAGAGGAGTTCACAATGCTGCAATCAAAAGTTTTTATCACTGCCCAGTAACATAAAATCCCAAACAGACAGCAAAGTAAAAGTTGAAACTAAACGGAAAACATTTCTCTTTACAACTACTCCAATTCCGCAGTAGACTATCTGTTATTGCAACGTATGAATGGCGATGGTCAGGAATCCCTGACTAATACTTCTATTTTTAATCAAAAAACGAAAGTATTAATAAAAGATCAGTATGGAGGCATATTTACAAAAAAAATTGATATTATTATAAAACGGTTCGTTCCACATCGTTACGAGTTATCGTACAAATGATACGTGGAACATCAAACAACTAACTAATTACTGGTCTCACGAAGCGTGGTATATATTTATATACTTAGAGAACCTCAAAATGAAATCCAAAAGTAAAACGAAGCAGATGATCAAAGTATACGCACATTCCAATTTGATATGTTTGGTTATTCCTGTGAAACTGACAGACATACTGTCCAGAAACATTCCAGCAAAAAGTAAATAGTCTACTTATGGAAAGGTAGGCCTATATGTTACAAGGGTTAGGCTATAATTACTTAAAAAATGATTTGCTTACTTGTCAAAGAAAAATGTACATTTTACAGGGTCTAAGCGTTTGAGACAGTTTCCCTAATCATATTTCTAGTATTGCATAATACTGGCACATGTTTAAAAAAATTATATCGCTATTTTACCTTGTAAATCACTATTATTGGTCACATACTGAATGATACATCCTAAGTAAGATTTCAAAGTGAGAAGATGTGTAAACTCCAGTGAAACTAATGCACTCAAAATCTAATAAAATAGGAACTCTATTCTGCATGGAGGCATACCTCTAAGCAGTTCTGTTTGTTTGATTTTTCAATAATCGTTCACTTTGTGGACATGCACAAGACACGATAGTATACCTTGCTTCTTTCCTCGTTGCACACATCTATGGGCTAGCAAAGAACACGTAGAAAAGTGTTCTGCAAATGGAACATTAAAACTGTTGTGAGAACGAGCTGACAGCCGAAAATGTAATGAACAAGGCGCAGTACCATTAAGCAAACAAGCTTGGTTTTGGAGTTTCAGCTTCATTTGCTTTCGTCTCAAAAACATCAAATTGGAATTAAATGGATTATGAAAGCATGCGTTTCACCTCCTTCTCTTCCAGGCTGTTCGAAAAATATCAACAAAAAACAAGTTACATTAACGAGACCAAATGTGTTGTATTACTAGAGCAAATACTCATTTTAGAACAGGAAAACGTTCGAAATTGTATTCCTGACACTACGTTATTCATGTAAGCACTGTAAGTTTTAGTATACAAAAGAGTTGTTGCGTGCACACGACAGAAATAATGAACAAGAAGCAATCGTAAACAGTAGTCTGCTAATGTTTTGGGCTGTTTGAGATAGCGGCAGGCTTCGCCCACTCTGGCTCCAAAACAACGCACAGCATATCTCTATAGTGCTATCTCCCTTCTTTTTTCAACTTCCATGGTCTATAGTGCCATCTCCGTTTTTACGTCCATGTTTTTAAGTAAATGATAAGTATTCTATTTTTTTGTGTTTATCGCAAATAATTTACCTTTTGCTTTTATAATGCAGATAAAATTTTCGAGGTATTCTTAAATTAACTCTAAAATTTTAATCGAATTATAAAAGAAGAAAGGGTAAATAAATGAACAGAAAACTTAGAACTCTCATCATTTGCGTGAAAACTACAAAATACCATTTATGAAAAGTTAAATGTAATCACTGGCTTTCCGCGAAATAGAAATTCCACTGAAACATACGGCATCGCTGCAGCCGAATCTGTCAAAAATAACTTTACAAAATCACCCAAATAAAAATGTAAACATACAAATGGCATGATCATTTCGTAACAAAAAGACAACCGACATTTATGCTCCAAGATGTCATACGGACCACGTCATACCCTAAAGTCGTAAGCATAAGGTGCGATATGTACAGACAAACTACCATACACGTAACGGATAATATTGTATCTATTATACCACCTTCGAAGGTACACCTGATAAGGGCAAAATACCAAAACGAGCTCTTCGTGTGACTTGTATCACTACGAGTGAATAAATAAATAGTGCAGCAAAAACTTGTACTTAAAATAAAATATGTCGCTCTTCTTCCTCATGCAAGGTGCAGGCTCCTTGGAAAGGAAATTGGAGACTCGATCTGTCGACGCAGCTTTTAATTTATCAGTCTGAGATTCAAGAGCGCAGAGTGCTAATTAAAATCCTGTACTTCTTCATGATTCTGCATAATACCACAGAAGTGGCTGTTGTGGTCTCCTCTCCAAAAACTGGTTTGATGCACCGGCTTTGATTCCATACCGACCCGCCGTGCACAGCACTGTATATGACAAGGAAGGATAGGAACACAGCAGTCAGTATCAATCCCAATGGTTTTTTTTAATTATTCTTGCGTGTCCATATTTCAGTTATAAACAGTCATCTGCAGCGCGTTTGAGTGAGTTATAACCCTACAAACTCACAGCAGTTCATGTCACCGTACTACTTTATCGGTGTACAGGCAGAAGGAAAGGGGTTTGATGCATTTCTGCAAGGAAGTAGACCCCGTGCAGGCCTCTCCATGCATAAGTACGCCTCCCAGCGTCCATTTGGACACGCTTGCTGCAATCATGTCCCTCTCATCGTCAACAGCTTTTATCTCCCATATTTCCCTCCATTATCAAACTGACGGCTCCTTGGTATCTCAAGGATGTGTCCTATCAACCGATCCCTCCCTTTGGTCAAGTTGTTTCATTAATTCCTTTTCTCCCCGTTTCGAATCAGTACCTTTATGTTAGTTATGCGAGCTACCCATCTAATCTCCTGTATTCTTTTGTAGCACCACATTTCAAAAGCTTCTATTCCCTGCTTGTATGAACTGCTTCGCTTCCAGGTATCACTTCCGTACATGGCTATATCCCAGACAAATCTCTTCAGAAAAAAATTTCCTAGAGCGTAAACTGGTATTCGAACTTAACAAATTTCTCTTTTTAATGAACTAATTGCTTTCTGTATCCTCTCTACTTCGACCATCATCAGTACTTTTCTACCAAATAGCAAAATCACATTTAGAACATATCTCACTCTAATTCCTTCAGCAGCACCTGATTTAATTCGAGTACAATATGTTACCCTCTTTAAACGTTCGTTGATATTTATCTTATAGCTTCTCTGAAGAGGCACAGTCCATTCCATTGAAATGATCACACTAGTCCATTACCATCTCTTACAGAACTACAACGTTATCCAAAAAGTATCCATCAGCATCTTATTTGGAAATGGAGGGAGGAATGGAGGAATACTTAGAAAAACGTTTACGAGAGGACGGACAGGGTATTGGAGAGATTGGTGATAGAGTCGGCCATAAGATGAGCTGATTATCAAAGGTAAAAAAAATAGTGATACTGAATGAACCTGGTCCAAGGCTATGAATAGAGAGAGGGAGAGAGAGAGAGAGAGAGAGAGAGAGAGAGAGAGAGAGTAAAAGCGACAGACCATTCATAAATGAAACTCAACAATGCGCCAGGTGTCAGTCCTTTCTACGCTTACATCCCTCTTCTGCGTACCATAGAAGCCATCAGATTTTAAGTAGAGCCCAGCAAATACATCTCGAAATCAGATAAGGGTGACAAAATGCGGTAAATTTTACATGATTTTACGCGCAAAAAATACCATTTACAGTATGAATGAATCCTTCTTCAAATGCAAACACAGAGTAAACTGAGAATATACTTCGCAAATTGCAATAGATATTGCACAGCAACTTTTTGCGCATGTGACTTTTTTCGGGGCTTGTTTACTTTAGCATTACCTACAGTCCGACTGTTGACATTTCGGGCGCACCTGCTGAAAAAAATACGCTAGATATTTTCATATGTAGCTAAATCTGACAATGAGGTATGGTGTTAGGTAAAAACGAATTAAGAATTTGTTCTGCTAGAGATGATATTCCATAATTTTTCCATTTTGAAAGAAAGTATTTTACATTTTTTTTCTCACAGCATTTTGCATGTTTCATATTCTAAAATCTACTTCAGCTCCGCAGTTCATACTAGGAATTTAACTATCGGGTCAGCGTTATGTTTGTTCCTCTTAAAGCGAAGAGTTCTAGTAGCTTTCTATTCGCCACGCAGTATACCATGCAGACAGCAAACAAAAGAGCAAGCTGATTATCGAAATCTGAAACGCATTTAGACATCACACGGATATTCTGCTACGCAATCCACCAATAAACGATAACATTGTCCCATTCACGCCACAACATTTTACTAACGCAGCCATATGACGCAAGCATATGTAACGAAGGTGTGTTCAATGCAGACAGCTGTCATTGAGTATCTTTTGGCGGCAAACCAGAGCACCGCTGATATTCGTAGGCGCTTGCAGAATGTTTACGGAGATCTGGCAGTGAACAAAAGCACAGTTAGTCGTCGGGCGAGGCATTTGTCGCAAACCTGTTCGATCTCCCACTTGCCGACCGGCTGCACACAGCTGTGACAACTGCAACGTTGGAACTTGCGGACACTCTCATTCGAGCTGACCGATGTATCACAATAAAAGACCTTGTTGCTCAACTGGACGTCTCTCTTGGAAGCGTTGACAAACTCGACGACCAGTTGGGGTACAGGAAGGTGTGTGCCCGCTGGATTCCTTGCCGCCTAACAGAAGATCATAAAGAGCAACGACGGGACATCTGTGCACAATTGCTTGCACGTTACGAGGCTGATCGAGAGAATATTCTGGCCATGAATATGGGTTCATCACTTCGAACTTGACACAAAACGACAGTCCATGGAGTGGCGCCATACCACCTCTCCTCCGGAGAAAAAGTTCAAAGCCGCACCATCGGCCAAGTCATGGCGACGGTCTTCTGAGACTCTGAAGGGGTTATTCCGTTTGATGTCCTCCCTCATAGTGCAACGATCAGTTCTGAAATGTATCGTGCTACCCTCAGGAAACTGAAGAAACGACTTCAGCGTGTGCGTCGCAACATAAATGCAAACGAACTTCTCCTTCTCCATGAAAAAACAAATCTGCGCACCCGAGAGGAGCTCACAGAACTTCATAGCCGGCCGCTGTGGCCGAGCGGTTCCAGGCGCTTCAGTCCGGCACCGCGCTGCTGCTAAGGTCGCAAGTTCGAATCCTGCCTCGGGCATGGATGTGTGTGACCTCCTTAGAGCCATTTGAACCATTTTGAACTTCTTCGGACTGTCCTTCCTCACTAACCCTACAGCCCGGATAGCGCACATTCCAACTTCCATCTGTTTGGCCCAATAAGGGATGCACACCGTGGATGATGGGAGGTTACTGATGCGGCAAGACGTTGGCTCCGACGTCGAGTAGTAGAGCAGGCATACAAACCGTTCCCATAAGGTGTCGTACGGCCGTCGCACTGAACAGAAATAATGTTGAAAAACACGGTTTTGTAACTAAAAGCGTGGGAACTAGTATGGTGTTAGTGGAATCGTGAATAAAGCGAACCTAATTTAATAAATGTTGCATTATACGAGGGGATGTTAGAATATAAGTTTCCCCTGTCGACTATGGGCAGAGTTGTACGATATGGGCGAAAGACGATACGGCAGGTGAACGCGCACGTGCAAGACACCGATATACCACTGGGTAGAGGTCGACTGCGATCAAGCAAAGCGGTGGCCACCCGCTCAGTCTTTTCCCGGAGCTGTGGAGAGAAGGTGCGTTTTGGAGTCGTGGTCAAAGGCGGAAGTGAGAGCTGTTATCCGCTATGAATGGGCACGTGAATTATCTGGTACAGAAATTCACAACCGCCTTGTTGAGGTGTATGGGTCAGGTGTGATGTCGAGGCAAATGGTGCGGAGATGGTGCCAGCAATTCAGTGATGGACGTCAGCAAGTGCAGGATATACCGAGACCTGGACGGACGCGCACGGCCACTACAGATGCAAATGTAAGGAAGGTGGATGACATGATTAAAGCGAAGCGGCGTATCACCATCGATGGAGTAGCGTCATAATTTGGAATCGGACATGAGCGAGCTCACAAGATCATCCACGACATTCTTCGGTACAGGAAAGTGTCAGCAGGATGGGTGCTCCGCCAACTGACATCGACACACGTGGAACAACGCATGGCGTTCAGCCTGGAACAGCTCGTGCGTTACCACGAATCTGGCACTGACCTTCTGTTTTGGATTGTGATGGGGGATGAAACGAGGATCCACCATTACATGCCCGAATCGAAGGCCGCATCCATGGAATGGAAACATCCGTCATCACCTGTCCGAAAGAAGTTCAAAAGCACTCCGTCTGCAGGTAAAGTGCTACTCACCGTTTTCTGGGACCCTAAAGGAGTTTTGCTGCTAGACTCTCTGGAGGATGCAACCATCAATGGTGCGCGGTACTGTGCCAGCCTGTCGAAATTGAAAGAGGTGATTCGGAAAAAGCGGCCTGGCCTCCTCAGATCTGGCGTTCTGCTGTTGGATAACAATGCGAGACCACTCACGGCGACGGCAACGCAAAACCATATTTCAACTCTTGGTTGGGAGAGCCTACACCATCCGCCTTACAGTCCGGATCTCGCACCAAGTGACTTCCATCTGTTTCCTGCTTTGAAGAAGACTCTCGGCGGAAGGCGCTTTGGCAGCAATGCTGACGTCAAACAAGCCGTTCAACGCAGCTTCCGTATACAACGCCCTGATTTTTTCCTGGAAGGCTTTTTGAAGCTTATAAAGCGGTATGAGAAATGTCTCAATGTGCTTGGAAATTATGTAGAAAAATAAAGATATGTCTTATCTTTAATATCTCATTCTCTTTTTTTCCTATCACACACAACTCTAACCGCAGTCGACAGGGAAAACTTATTTTCCAACTCCCCCACGTATACTGAACGCCCCTCGTACATTCTCAGGCGAGGATGACTAAATCGTTGCCTCAAAATCACTATTTTCTACAATCATTGCGCATTAAAACAAAAGATCTCACACGAAACGACACTTCTTGCATAAATTTTTAATTTTCTGCTCGTTCTGCGTAAAAATTAACTTTTTCCTTATTGTTCTATCTCTTACAGGACTGACGCGGAATCAGTTGGTAGTGCCGTTTAAGATGTTCATATACACGCTTCGTTCCACAGCGACTTGCAAAGGTACACCCTTTAACAGTGGGCGAGGTAATATCGGTAACGGAAGAGACGGAGGCGAAGTTGGTATCGCACGCAGCGAAACGTAGGAGCAGAATACTGCGGCAGTCATTAACGAGTTACACGTTCGATAAAAATCCATTCGCCGGCGCTCTCGCGTTTACATGACCGAAACGTGCAGATGGATCTGGAACACCGTACTCCGGTCGGAAGCACCCGGTCGTATAATGTATACGGTACAAGTGACGCAAAGTTCGACCGCCCGCTGTGGCGAAGTCGGATTAGTTAATGCCCGCATGCACGTAATGAAAGTACCGGCCCGGACGCCGGTTTGCGAATGCGCCCGGGGTTTATTGCATGTCTGGATCGGTGTCCGCAAGAACAAAGTTTTAAATAGCGGCGGCGGCGGCAGCAGCGCCAAGTTGGTACAAGTCAGAGCGACGTCAAGGCAGACTTAAGTAACGGCCGCGTTTGCGTGCCCGCGCTCGGATGACGAGACGCCGCTGCGATAATGGCCGTACGGCCCCGAGGCCGCGTCGCGTCGCATTGCCTTGGCAGGGCGGCCCGGGTCGCGCTGCGTCACAGCAGCAGGCCGACCAGCACTGGAGACAGATTTACAGACGGCGCCACCCTTCACCACACAATTCTCGGCAAACCCTCACCCCACCTACCGCATCACACCTGTTCGTATTAAACTTCCCTAATCCTTGGGTGTAACACACAGATGAAAACTTGAACTACACTGAAGACCCAAAGAAACTGGTACACCTGCCTAATATCGTGTAGGGCCCCGGCGAGCACGCAGGAGTGCCGCAACGCGTAGTGGCACGGACTCGGGAGGGAATTAAAACCACGAATCCTGCAGGGCTGTCCATAAATCAGTAATACGACGGGGTGGTGATCTCTTTTGAACAGCACGTTACAACGCATCCCATATATGCTAAATAATGTACTTGTTTGGGGAGTTTGGTGGGCAGCGGAAGTGTTTAAACTCAGAAGAGTGTTCCTGGAGACACTCGGTAGCAATTCTGGACTTGTGGGGTATCGCATTGTCCTGCTGGAATTGCCGAAGTCGGTCGGAATGCACAATGGAGATGAATGGATGCAGGTGATCAGAGAGGATGCTAACGTACGTGTCACCTGCCAGAGTAGTATCTAGAGGTATCAGGGGTCCCATACCACTCCAACAGCACCACTACAGAGCCCCCACCTGCCGACATGTAGGGTCCGTGGACCCATGACGTTATCTTCATACCCGTACACGTCCATCCGCTCGATACAATTTGAAACGAGACTCGTCCGACCAGGCAACATGTTTCCAGTCATCAACAGTCCACTGTCGGTGTTGTCGAGCCCAGGCGAGACGTAAAGCTTTTTGGCATGCAGTTCAGAAATGTGTGTGAAATCTTATGGGACTTAACTGCTAAGGTCATCAGTCCCTAAGCTTACACACTACTTAACCTAAATTATCCTAAGCACAAACACACACACACACACACACACCCGTGAGCCGGCCGAAGTGGCCGTGCGGTTAAAGGCGCTGCAGTCTGGAACCGCAGGACCGCTGCGGTCGCAGGTTCGAATCCTGCCTCGGGCATGGATGTTTGTGATGTCCTTAGGTTAGTTAGGTTTAACTAGTTCTAAGTTCTAGGGGACTAATGACCTCAGCAGTTGAGTCCCATAGTGCTCAGAGCCATTTGAACCATTTGAACCACACCCGTGCCCGAGGGAGGACTCGAACCTCCGCCGGGACCAGCCGCACAGTCCATGACTGCAGCGCCCTAGACCGCTCGGCTAATCCCGCGCAGCTGTGTCGTGCAGTCCTTAAGGGAACACGAGTGGGCCTTCGGCTCCGAAAGCCCATATCGATGAGGTTTCGTTGAGTAGTTTGTACGCTGACACTTACTGATGGCCCAGCATAGAAATCTGCAGCAATTTGCGTAAGGGTTGCACTTTTGTCACACTGAACGATTCTCTTCAGTAGTCGTTGGTCACGTTCTTGCAGGATCTTATTCCGGCCGCACCGTTGTCGGAGATTTGATGTTTACCTGGACTCCTGATATTCACGGTACACTCGTGAAATGGTCGTACGGGAAAGTCCCCACTTTATCGCTACCTCGGAGATGCTGTGTCCTTTTGCTCTTGCGCCGACTATAACACCACATTCAAACTCACTTAAATCTTGATAACCGGTCATTGTAGCAGAAGTAACCGATCTAACAACTGCGCTAGACACTTATTGTCTTATATAGGCGTTACCGACCACAGCGCCGTATTCTGCCTGTTTACATATCTCTGTATCTGAATACGCACGTGTCTATGTTAGTTTCTTTGGTGCTTCATTGTACAAAAATTAGGTGCTCAAACAATTACCTCTTTCGTGGTTGATGGGATACATACGTCCCACTATAGCAGTGTTTCCTTTCTTATACCGTTACCCTGTGTGCAATCAAACATTAGACATTACCCCCCACCTACCCTCTCCACCCCCTACCGTCTGTTGCACCCCCTCTCCCCCACATTGTCACCAAGTACGGCACCTAACTAAACTGTAGAAATAAAGACTTATTTTTAAAATGATGCAAGATGAATGAAATGTAGTGTGTGCGCGCGCGTGTGTGTGTGTGTGTGTGTGTGTGTGTGTGTGTGTGTGTGAGTGAATGACAAAGGAAATCATGGTGTATCGCAAGTGCTACCCGTGACTCTCAGATCAGAAAGCTAACTATCCACAGAGAGGGCAGATATTTGTTCCAAGACATACGTACACTGCATTAATCCTGTACACTGCGGCACTTGCTTGACCTGCACACTGCAACCCCATTTAAAATAAAAAAGTTCTGAAGTGTGCACTATACCTACTGTTTGTAAATCAATTGAGTGCTGCACTTGTTACTTCTGACCTGGCAAAAACTGGACGACTTCAGGCTGTTAATGCGTTGTGTCTAACCACTCCAAGGACAATAATAATAACAGTGTGTACAGCACTATAGTAGCCCTTACATTGTTAATGCTGTGTCGTGCTGTCAATTAATTCATTTACCTCTTTCGCAGAAGTCATGAAGCAATTTCTGACCTACTGCAGGGACTATCTACAACTTGGAGCAGACATTTTCTTGAGATACTGAGCGCTTGTTACGTGCAAGTCTCACTTTTATCATCAGCGATGTACCAGACAAAGCACAACATATGTGTGTCGTGTGTGGACTATGTGAGTAACTTGTGACCTCCACCACATTAATGCTACTAATTGAAAAAATGTAATTATTGATAACTTATATAATCAATTTTAGAGTCTTTCAAAATTGTGGTAATAGTAACGATCTTTTGAAAATAATTTAGTTTCGTAACTGAAACAGAATCGAATCGTTTAGTTTTCACCCCTTATAAAATTTCATTTTACCCCTCAGGGGGTAATTAACCCAGGTAGGGAACCACTGCACTAAAGTAATGAGCAGTTTTCAGCGTTGGCAAATCTGTCTAGTGACAGGACGTAGTGAGGTGTAGTTGGAAATTGGAGAAAAATAGGTACCGTGCGGTGGACGTATAGAGGGTTGTGAGTGATCAAATGGGACGGTGAGTGTTTATAGTGTGTCTTTTTCACGGAAATCAGATCAAATCACTACCTTGTTCCTTCAAGAATTTTTGAAGCAACTAATTTTGTTTTCGTATACAGGATGTTTCACAATTCATGTTACACTTTTTAGAGATTGTACAGGGGTCTTAGTACATCAAGTTTTACGTAGGAACCCGTGTCCGGAAATGTCATCCAACGTCAGCATTACAGGCGCCGGCGCCTCTAAGTGTATGTATACAGGGTTATTGTTTTTCAAGCTCTAGGGACTGATCGATTAGAGAATACGGAACAAAAAAGATCTAAATGAACTTGCGTCCGGAAATGCATGGTTTCCATTCTAGAGGCCATTTATTCAATCATACTTTGTTACAGAAACTGAGGTCTAATACGCAGTGTACCATGCAGCCACTGCTAACCGTATGAGTGGTTTCCTCTTAGAGGGTGGTACTGTTCCTCATACGTCACGACCTACCGCCCTCTCCTACCATAGCAACTATTAATGTTGTGTCCAGTTCACTTCTCTTGCCGATTTACCTTGTAGTGGATGTGACACAGCGTCGTACACAGTGATTCCGTTATCGAATCGAGAGCTTCCCGATATGGTGTTTACTTATGCCCGCCGACAACAACCACAGCGTTCAATGTTTGCAAAAGCGTTTCGCCGTGTGTCTGAGAGAGGGTCGTTTCAGGGAGCAGGAAATCATGAAGTGCGTACCCGAACTGTTCGGACACCAGACTTGAAGGAAAATGTGGTTAACAAGAGGAAGTTGGCCCGCCACTACAGTGTTAGCCAGACAACATGTGAAACATTCTCCATCACAATTGTTACTACCCTATCACTTACAACAGGGCTTACTAGCGATAGAATTTCCACATAGGGAGCAGTTTTCTCACTGGTTTCTTCACCAGGCAACCACGATTCCGGTATTTGTGTCGTCGATCCTGTTCACAGATCACCTTCAGAGGACTGGTATCATCAGATTTCATAACAGTCATCTATGGGACAATACGCAGGACTCCCATGGTATGATGATAGCGAATCATCAGCATCGGTGTAGCCGGAATGTGTGGGCCGTGATAACTGGCGATCGTTTTTTGGGACCAGCCTTCCTTTCATATCGCCTAAGAAGCCGGAACTATCGCCGTTTCTTGCAAGTGACTTTGCCTCCCCTGCTGGAAGAAGTGTCTTTGATGTTTCGATGGATTATGTGGCTTGATCATACAATGTAGATTATGTGGCTGCTACGTGACAGTGCTTCGCCGTTAAGGTACGGACGCATCTCAACAGTGTCTTCCCTTGTCTCAAAAGTGTCGAGTACGCGGAGTCTATTCCAGATGTCGAGACACTGGAGCAGCGTATTCACATGTTGCCTTTGACACTGTTCGGATGTAGCCTGGCCGATATCAATGTGTGAGGCAGAACATGCTACGGCCCGAACACGCACACGTTGAGGGACATGGAAATCATTTTCAACACACACTGTAACTTTGGTTGCTTGGTAGAGTGCGAGAGTGCGTACTAGACCGCAGTCTATGTAACGATGTATGACTGAATAAATGATTTGTAGCATGCATTTCCGGACATAAGTTCGTTAGACTTTCTTTGTACCGTATCCTCTCAACGATCAATCCCTATAATTCGTACACGGTGGAAAAAAAAAATCATACTGTATACAAGGTGGTACGGTGATGATGTTACAAACTTCAACGGTTGATGGAGAAGGATGAATGTATCAATTTGAGAGACGGTACCTAATTCGGAAACGAACAAGTCGAAAGTTACAAGTGAAAATCATTCTGATATATCTGACGGTGGAATACATGTAAGGATACTGTTGTTGTTAACAATGTTGTAGCCGCGCGATCTCAGGCGCCTTGCCATGGTTCGCACGGCTCCTCCTGTCGAAGGTCCGAGTCCTCCCTCAGGCATGGATGTGTGTGTTGTCCTTAGCGTAAGTTAGATTAAATAGTGTGTAAGCCTAGGGACCGATGACCTCAGCAGTTTGGTCCCATAAGAACTTATCAAAAATTTCCAAATTTCCGAAGAATGTTGTAGGAAACTTTCAGAGATGATAGTAGGGACCAAGACCAGAAGAAATATCTAGTAAACATGGGCTCTAAAATGCATGCTTGAGGAGCTCTGAGCAATTTTTCATCGTCGCTGGTGTGAAACACATCTCCTCTATTGAAAAAGTTTTCATAGCTCTTCATGTATGCATTTTAGAGCCCATGTTTACTAAACATTAATCTTGTTTTGGTCCATTCTGGCGTTTCTGAAAGGTGCTTACCCTACAATCTTAGCAACAACAGTACCGGTACATGTATTGTCAGATGTACCAGAACTATTTTCTCTTTTAACTTTGGACTCGTTCGATTCTGAACCAGGGACCCTTACACAAATTGATATATTTAACTTTCTCCATCATATTTTAAAGTTTGTAAGATCATCATGGAATTACGCTGCTTCTACAGACATTTACAGGCACCGGCTACTATGATTTTGATGCTGTCTAGCGTCGCTGTATGACGTGGGTTCCTATGTAAAACTTGACCTATTAAATCCCCTCTACAACCTCTAGAACTAATATAAATTGTGAAGCAGCCTGTACATCATACACATTGTTGTGAAACATTACCACATACCACAGTAATTCTGCTGGATTGTACATAATTTGTATATAGCGGCGCATATATGACCAAGAAAACTCTATACAATGTAGAAAACATTGGAGTGCGATATGTCAAAACCATCTTCAACTTTTATATTGAAAACTTGTGTGTGATGCTTCACGTTTCTCGTTGTCAGGAGAATAAATGGGTTTTGGTTCTGTTTGTTTGTTTTTTTTTTTTTTTTTTTTTTGCTTTTTCCATAATCGCCATTCTGATAAAATCTTACTAAAATTAAACTCTGAAAATCCCAGTTTCACATGAAAACATCGGTCAAGTTAGGTTCATGAGCCACATCTGTCCCACTTCACCAATTTTCAAAATTGGCCAGCTTAAAAACTTTTTGGTAGTGAATTATCACAAAGGAAGACAAATTATGATCTTTTATTTTTCAGGTACATACTAAATAAATTTTAATCGTGAAAGTGTTGAGATCAGCTAATTTTGCTCTTCGTGTGATTGTTAGCCTTGGCTACAAATAACCTCCTAATATGCTGTGTGTATTTCCACTCAGTAATGTCTTATAAAATAATTTTCTGAGGTCACTCACCACTCAGAAAGTAAGCAACGTTTGCACAAAAGCGAGCAGTGATAATATTACGCCGCCTAGTCAAAGGATCCGGAAACCTATTAGTGTACATTAATATGGGGTAGCTCAGATATTCCCCTTGTCTTTATGATGGCTTGAACCGTGCTGGTGCCACTTTCAATGAGGTGTCTGAATCTCTGTGGAGGAACGGCAGCCCATCTTTCCTCAAGAGCCCAAATCAGAGAAGGTAGTGATGTTGGACCGAAGTTGACATTCTAATTGATGCAGAAGGTGTCCTTTTTGGTTCATGTCGGGAATGCAAAGGCCAGTCTCTTTGGGGAATGATACTGTCCACAAACCGTTGCCTCGCAACTGCTGCTTTATGGCAGGGCTCTTTGTCATGTTGATACAAACAATCTTCATCTCCGAACTGTTTCCCTGCTGCACGCAGTAGACAGTGCTGTAAAATGTGTTCATATTCTTTCGTATTTAGCGTTTCCTTATGCGCAATAAGGAGAATACAACCTTACGACGAAAAACAAACTGTAATCTAGCGCCACGTCTATGGTATCGATAGCTACGATGCCACGGCGTAGGTGAGGTTCTTAGGATGGCACTACGACACCGGCACCGACGACAGCGCCCTCTAGCCGGCGCCGTTCAGCTCTACGAGCTCCGCTCCAGATTCAGACCATTTGATCAAGAGCAGGCGGCCGGGACCCTCGCTTCATATAGATAGAGCCTTTACACTGCTTACGACGGGTCTATGGCTTGCACATCATTGCAAAGTTGTGTAACCATTTATTAACTTGTTTTTGCCTATAGTAAACATCTTTAATTTGACACGCAGTACTGATGTGTTTTACCTTTTCCTGCTTCTACTCACTTCCTACATTCGGCCTACCCTTCAGTTTACAGGAGCAGACCCACGCGCCGCCTTCCAGGCAGGATACAAAAACGCCACTTGTAGTCCACTGTTGGCACTACACATGATGACAGGTGAAGTGCGCGGGATTAGCCGAGCGGTCTGAGGCGCTGCAGTCATGGACCGTGTGGCTGGTCCTGGCAGAGGTTCGAGTCCTCCCTGGGGCATGGGTGTGTGTGTTTGTCCTGAGGATAATTTAAGTTAAGTAGTGTGTAAACTTAGGGACTGATGACCTTAGCAGTTAAGTCCTATAAGATTTCACACACATTTGAACAATTTTAAACAGGTGAAGTTCTCCAGGAAGTCACCAAACTCAGACCTTCCATCGGATTGCCGCAGAGTATACCGTGATTCATAACTCCAGACCACAGGTTTCCAGCATTTCACTGTGCAGCAGCATCGGCCTTTGCACCGCCTCAAGCCTCACTTGGGAATGGTTGTAGAAGTGTGACGCTTATGAGAGCTGCTTGACCATTGTAACCCATTCTTTTGAACTCCCTACACACAGTCGTTGTTGTGCTAAATGGAGTGCTGGTAGCACTTTGGAACTGACGAGTAATTCCTTCCGCTGATTTCATGTGATTATTTTACTATCACCCTCCGCGCAATGCCCCACGGTCTCTGTCCGCTAGTTCGTGAAGTCTACCTGGTCATTGTTTAGCTGTCGTTGTTCCTTCGCGTTTCCACATGAAAATCACATCACCAACCTGGGCAGTTCGCATACATCACGCGCACAGCATACTGCTGCTTACGTAGAATATCACTCTGTCGTGCAGACATCCGAGCATTCACATATCTGTGCGGAAGACTTGGGTCGCGTGCAGCCTTGACTTCCCACAATGTGTTACTTGTCGCATCAACTTTGATCCAATTTATAAGCGCAAGAATAAATGTGCTCACAGAATACGAGAATCATTATTTTACTTTCTCCATCCTTGTTGACCATTCCACGTATGAGGCAAGCAACCGCAATGTATTTTGTTAAGTCAGGCAGTACTTACTGACGTCAGTTATTGAAACAACGTACAAAATTCGATATAGACAAGAGGTGTTTCCCAGATATGTCGGATGATGGAATGCATATTTGGAATTAGATCGTATATGGTGTATGAATAAGCAACATCAGTTAAGTGCGTCCTGAGAAAGTTTGTAATCTTTCACAGACAACACATTTTCTTTAAGAAGGTCCGCAGGTAAATAAATTCGCACGAGTTGTTCAAAATCAATCAGTAATAATAACAACGATGGCAAGATAACATATTTTACTTTATTCGTAATATAAATCAAATTGACTGCATAAATGAAACTGAAACTTTGTGTTCGGCCACGACTGTAATCCGAATTTCCCACTTTCCCCTGGCAGTGCGTCATCACAATACATCGCACGGACGGACTCCAAGCTTCAGCCTGTCACCTCACAGCAACTTTCTTTCCCTCGTGAGTTAACCTGACAGCATTGTGGGAGATCGTCTGGTGAGTTTGAAACGAATTGGGAGGATCACCTGATTTCAGCTGGTCTTCAAGGCGTGCTCGAAGGCGTTCTTTAGTAGCGCACTGATGGCCAGAGGCAAGGTAATCGAGATCGAATCCCGATGCGCCACATAGTTTTGACTTGGAGCAAAAATTTCACGAAGTAGATGGTTCTAATCAATTCTTCTCGTTACCCAGAGGAACGTCCGTGCTAACAGCTGAGTTATTTGCTGTTTTACAGGCCGTACCATAAGCAACACAGCTCGCTCGGCAGAGACCTGATATGCAGACTCCGTGAATGTTCTATTGTCCTTTGCTTCGGGGAAAACTGCAGAATATCGCACGACATCCAAAGACGTCTTACGATATCTAAATCTCTCCATACATCGATCTCTTTCCAGTGGATACCGGGTCACATTCGCATAGGGGCCAACGAACGCGCTGGCCAGATTGAAAAAAAAAAAAAGAACAACTCGTAACTTTGAATAACACAATGTCTTCATCTATTTATGATAATGAAGCGTATAGAAAATAATTTACAATTTTCAGAATTTTCATGTCCTATACATGAAATAACTTCAATTTAATGCTATCTGACGTGGCTGAGTTCTTTACTTCGTTGTATGCCATACTCCGAAGCCATTTGATACAAAATAAATGAAACAAAGCAATATTAACAATGGTATTTATTGTAACGCACAGGAAAGGAATATTGGAGTTTGCATTCCACGTTGAGCTCATTAGAGACCGAGCACAAGCTGGGACTGGACAAGACTAGGGAATCATCCCAGTATTCGCTGGATGTGACTGCGTGATATCAAGGAAAAAATCAGAAGGAAGGAACGTTAGAGTTTAACATCCTGTCGATATCGAGGTTATTAGGGAAGGAACAAAGGCTCAAGAGAAAGTTAAAGTCCAATCATCTTCCAGAGAAAATTCGTTCTGAATGCATTTGTGTTCCTCCTTTTATAGTAAACAGATAATGACAATAACTTCCATTTCATCCTAATCATGGAATCACCAGTGTTATCATTCTTACATGATACCTTGCGAGCAGTAGCCGTAGACTAACAGGCAGGCATCGTCGTCTTCCGTTTCTGAAAGCCGTTCGACACTGTACATCCCCACCGTTGTCGTCGAGTGTTTGCAGGAGGATACAAGATAACTTACACAAAATTTCTAGTTGGTGTGATAAATAGCAACCTGCTCTAAATGTAGAAAAATGTAAGTCAGTTCAGATGAAAACGAAAAACAAGGCCGTAATGTAAGAATACAGCATCAGTAGTGTACTGCTTGACAGAATCACGTCGACTAAATATCTAGGTGTAACGTTGTAAAGCGACATCAAATGGAGCGAGCACGTAAAGACGGTACTAGCGAAGGCGAACCGTCGATTTCGATTTATTGGAAGAATTTTAGGAAAGTGTTACACATCTACAAAGGAGACGCATATACACACATCAAAAAGTTCTGCATCACCTTAGTCCCTGTACAGAAAATTGCAATAGGGATCAACATAAACATCATTTCCGCCATTTTTATTGCTCATGAAAAACACACATTGCATATTGTACCACCATTCAGCGAGACCTTCAGAGGCGGTGGTCCAGACTGCTCTACACACCAGTACCTCTAGTATCCAGTAGTATGTCCTCTTGCATTGATGCATGCCTGTATTCGTCGTGGCACACTATCCACAAGTTCATCAAGGCACTGTTGGTCCAGATTTTCCCACTCCTCGCCGGCGATTCGGCGTAGATCCCTCAGTGTGATTGGTGGGTCACTTCGTCCAAAAACAGCCCTTTTCAGTCTGTCCCAGGCATGTTCGCTGATGTTCATGTCTGGAGAACATGCTGGCCACTCTAGTCGAGCGATGTCGTTATCCTGAAGGAAGTAATTCACAAGATGTGCACGATGGGGGCGAGAATTGTCGTCCATGAAGATGAATGCCTCGCCAATATGTTGTTGATGTAGTTCCACTATTGATGGGAGAATGGCATTCACTTATCGTACAGCCGTTACGGCGCCTTCCATGGCCACTAGCGGCGTACGTCGCATCACATAATGCCACAAAACGCCACCCCAAAACAGCAGGGAACCTCCACCTTGCTACACTCGCTGGACAGTGTGTCTAAGGCGTTCGGCCTGACCGGGTTACCTCCAAACACGTCTCCGACGATTGTCTGGTTGAAGGCATATGCGACACTCGTCGCTGAAAAGAACATGATGTAATCCTGAGCGGTTCATTCGGCATGTTGGGGCCATCCGCACCGCGCTGCATTGTGTCGTAGTTGCAGAGATGGACCTCGCTATGGACGTCGGCATTGAAGTTGCGCATCATGGAGGCTATTGCGCACAGTTTGAATCGTAACACGACGTCCTGTGGTTGCACGAAAAGCATTATTCAACATGGTGGCGTTGCTTTCAAGGTTCCTCCGAGCCATAATCCTTAGGCAGCAGTCATCCCCTGCAGTAGTAGCTCTCGGGCGCCCTGAGCGAGGCATGTCATCGACAGTTCCTGTCTCTCTCTATCTCCTCCATGTTCGAACAACATCGCTTTGGTTCAGTCCGAGACACTTGGAAACTTCCCTTGTTGAGAGCCCCTCCAGGCACAAAGTAAAAATGCGGACGGGATCGAACCGCGGTATTGACCGTCTAGACTTGGTTGAACTACGGACAATACGAGCCGTTTAGCTCCTTCCTGGTGGAATTACTGGAACTGATCGGCTCTCGGACCCCCTCCGTCTAGTAGGCGCTGCTCAAGCATGGTTGTGTACATCTTTGGGCGGGTTTAGCTATATCTGTGAACAGTCAAATGGACTGTGTCTGTGATACAATATCCACAGTCAACGTATATCGTCAGGAGTTCTGGGAACCGGGGTGATGCAAAACTTATTTTGATGTGTGTAGGACAGTAGTGCGGTCCATTCTTGACTATTACTCGAGTGTATGGGATCTGAACCGATTTGGATTAAAGGAAGATATCGAAAGAATTCACAGGTGTGATGGTAGATTTGTTACCGGCAGGTTCGATCAACGCTCTGTATCTGCGAGTGGAACAGGAAAGGAAATAACTAGTAGTGGTACAAGATACCGTCCACCATGCACCATTGAATGGTTTGCGGAGTATATAGTAAGAAGATGTGACTGTACATCGACTTACAACCGAGATATCACTATATGAAGTAAATTAGAATATGCGACCTGCTCTATGATTTTTTGAATGACGGACGCGGGACAAAGTCTCTCTCCCCCCCCCCCCCCCCCCCGCAACGTCTTGCACAATGAGCTTCGGAGTATGTATGTAGGCATAAGAACACGCATAGTCCTTCGTCAATCGGCCAAACCATCCTATCGGTTCCTCAGGTCCGTTTCACAGCTGTCCACTTCGCAAACCGTCGCAAATATCCCGTCATTCTCAACGACTCAACAGCACCCAGCTACGAATGATTTATTCACACATGGCCTCGTCTTACTTCACTTCTAAGACTATCTGCTGCTTGCGCTAACTGATTCCAAAGCGATCAATGAGTGCCTGTATGTGCTACCTGTCTTGATTCTGTTCATGTTTACAAATAAGTCACCTGCCGTTCACAGCTCACCACTAAATTACCGATATTCGTGTGGTTTACGTCGAGAACTGCAGCCGCGCGGCAATGTTGAACTTGAACTTCACGGAAGACCAATATAATTTCAGAGTTTCTCACTGCAATTTTGTAAATTGCTGTCAGTTAAATTTGGTACAGTTTCGTATCATCTCCACCAAACATATCACCAGCGGATCATTTTTGTAATATATTTTAAGAAAAAAAAGGAATTATCCGAATGGGACGGAAATCGGTAGATGCGATGTGGATGAACAAACAAATTATTACAGTTTCAGAAAAACTCGATGATTTATAAGACTGAAAGAGTTGTTGGACTTTCTCCTGAGGAGTATCGCGCCAAATTCTGTCCAACTGGCGCGTTTAACAGTCAAAATCCTACGATGTCTGGAGAGACCTGCCCATAATGTTCCAAAAGTTCTCAACTGGAGTGAGATTCTGAAATTACGGTTATTTGTATGTCCCTATGTGTACGTCAAATCTTCCAATTTCCGTCCCATTCGGATAATTCCTTCGTGGTGCGCCTTTTTCTTGTCTTACAGTGCATATTCTGTAATCAGTGTGTAAAAATGTAATGATGCCGGTACAGCAATGTTGAGACGTGGTTGGTGAAGATAAAACAAAATTATGTATTAAATAACAAAAACTTTGTTTCCGAAAATGTTGATGCCCAGATACGGGAAAACTGCGTGTACAATTACAATTACTAAAGACGACTTTTACTGTTTATACATAGAATTGCTGACATCGTCGATTTTTTAACAGTAAAACATAGGGATATGAGGAAGAATTCAGAATACATAAAAGGTTGCGATTCAGTAGAAGCAAGCAGAAAGAAGTTAATAATCACTGCAGTCTATATTAGTGGAAATAGTTTAGAGCCAAACTGACAGACGAGACAAAATGATTTGCGAAAAGTATTTTGTGGCGTCGGCAATTTTAAACTGCGTGGATAACAGTTATTGCACTTTCGCAGTGACATCCTGAATATGAATATACGAGGGCTATCCGCAAAGTACATTACGTTTTGGAATTAAAAATAAATAAAGTATTGGAAATTTTTTATTATATACAGATGAAAGCCACACTTAAATACTACTTTTCTACATAGTTGCCATTTAAATTAAGGCACTTATCTTAGCGATGGACGAGCTTGGAAATTCCTTCGTCGTAAAATTCGGCCGCCTGCGCCTTCAATCACGTGGTTAATCAGTAACCCGGTAGAAATACGATTTTTGTGGATTTCCTGGAAAGAGGCACTACAATAAACTCTCAAGGGTATTGCCAAACTCTGTACAACCTCAGAAGAGCAATACAAAACAAGCGCAGGGGAAAGTTGGGCTCAAAGATCTTGCTGATTCACGACAACGCCCGGGCCCACAAGGCAAATGCCACTCGTGAAGTTCTCGAATCTTTTAAGTGGGAGTTGCTTCCTCATCCGCCGTACAGTCCCGACCTGGAACCGAGCGACTTCCACTTATTCCCAGCAATGAAGAAGTGGTTGGCTATGCAGCGTTTTGATGACGACGCACAGCTTCAAGAAGAGGTAACGACGTGGTTGAAGGCGCAGGCGGCCGAATTTTACGACGAAGAAATTTCCAAGCTCGTCCATCGCTACGATAAGTGACTTAATTTAAATGGCAACTATGTAGAAAAGTAGTATTGAAGTGTGGCTTTCATCTGTATATAATAAAAAAATTTCCAATACTTTATTTATTTTTAATTCCAAAACGTAATGTACTTTGTGGATAGCCCTCGTAAAAAAAACTGGACATTCTTGTCTACGAATTAACGATATTCTGTTTTCAAAGATTTGAAAGAGACAATTGACTGATATTCGCTGGTAACCGTACAACGTGTAAGTAATTTTTGCAATATGTTAATAAGAAATTAAAAAAACTTAAATTCAAGGATACCATTTTTTAAAGTCTTATGTTATTTCATTTTTAAAGAACTGAAAAAGAGAATGGGCTGAAATTTAGAGGATGATTCACTGACCACTATGATGCCAGAAATGGACATGCAGCGCCACACAAACACGAAACTGAGTGCGCGATGTTCTTACAAAGTTGATTCTATTTATCGCGCGTTTATCAGATCCAGGAAACATAGTTCGAGGTCGTAATGGACTTATCAAAAAAAAAAAAAAAAAAAAAAGCTACGTTGCCGCTGAGAGTAGCAAAGTGTATACGCGTCCTCAGAACTGCGACCGTTACGGCGGTAACTGATTTCAGCAGCGGCGGATTTTCTGTTCTTGTTTTCCACGCCGCGTCAGGACATAACGGCTGGAAACTGCTCCGACATAAAACGCCATACGTCGTTACAGTTATTATACGCGCACTGTAAAACAGTTCCACCTGAAATTGTCCGCCGGCGGCTCCGGCGCGCGGAAGGATACATTTTCGCATGTTAACGAGACATTAGGGTGCGGAATCGCTAAAAACAACACCGCGAGCCGCGTCAGTGCGAAAGAGAGAGATAAATCAATTACGTTTGATACGCGGGGCTCGAGTCTCTCCACCCCCGCACTCGCCTCACTTTTTTTACACGGCACTGTGTGAGTGTGTGTATGTGTGTGTGCGTGTGTGTGTGTGTGTGTGTGTTATTTTTTTAACGGCATCGCGGCATACGAGTCAATCCGGTTTCAATTAGTCTCCGGAGACATCACAAGGATAGCCGCACAAATAAACCGCAGCGGCGGCGGCGAGAGAGCGAAAACGGCGGCCGGGATTAATTCACGACGGCTGACATAATGCCTGGCGTCGGCCGCGCCCCGCCTGTCGGCCTGTCCGTCGGACGCGTCGCGACGCCGGCGCCGCCACCTGCGATTTATCGCGGCCGGGGTTACGCTCGACCGCTCGGTCGTTAGCGCACCGCGGCGCCCTCTATCTGCACCGTGTCAACCCGCGCGGCGCTCCCGCGCGTATCCCGCTGTTTGTTTTAAGCGCGAATACCCCGCGTCGATCGGCCGAATCGGCATTAGTCTTTCCGCTGTCCGCGTTACTACGCGTCCTATTAAATTCCTGCACGGGTTCGCCTCGTTGTTAACGTTCGTCAGAATTACTCGGCGCAAACCTGCGATTAATTTACACTGTCCGCCTCGGTAGCGGCGTCGTCCGCACAGCGGATTGCTAACCGAAGGGACCTGCGTTCGATTCCTGGCCGAGTTGGAGATTTTTCTCCGCTCGGGGAATGGGTGTTGTGTTGCCTTCATGTTCGTATCGTCGTAATTCTCATTTCACTATTCAGATGGATGTACGGGTACGTCCCGAAGGCCAGTAACATAAAAACTTACACTGTCAACTTGGTTACATGACCTCCTTCAGAAGTTAGTTGTTTGGGAATTGAATACGCACCTGGACTGCAGCGTAGTGATACGCTTCCCTCACGACAGCCCCACAGGAAATATCATTTGTCATCAGAATGGTGCCGGCCGATGTGGCCGAGCGGTTCTAGGCGCTACAGTCTGGAACCGCGCGACCGCATCGGTCGCAGATTCGAATCCTGCCTCGGGCATGGATGTGTGTGGTGTCCTTAGGTTAGTTAGGTTTGAGTAGTTCTAACAAGGGGAGGCCGCCAATTGTGAAATTCAGATTCGATTCATACTGCGCATAATAAAAGCTCATGGCCAGAGATGTAACGTGGCAAAGCACTAAGATGCACTTCTCAGCCGTTGTCGAGAAAATCGACAGTTAAAAGAAACCGTTGCGGTGAAATACTCTCTACGGTTATTAATTTTCTATAGCGTCGTGGCGCAGCGGTAAGCGCTCGGATTCATAACCTGAAGGTCGCCTGATCGAATCCCGCGGCATGCAACTTTTTTTATTGTTTTGTAATTCATATATATATATATATATATATATATATATATATATATATATATATATATAATAAAAAAAAGTTGCATGCCGCGAATTAATAAATTGCTTATGCATGTTGGTGAAGGCGGATCGCTCTCCAATTGTACCGCCTCCATTTTTCCGTTTGTTTAACAGGGTGTACCAAAGCTCTCACGCCCGCACTGATTTTCGACGATGTTATAAGTTGCGCTAGGGACCGCATCTACCTTCTTTCGAAGTTAGCAGCCAACTACGCTGTTATGCGGCGGCTCGTTTCGGCCCATTCAACATCTGTCCATCAAGTGTAACGAGCGAGTAACGGAGTTTATATTTCATATCTGCCACAGCAAATTTGTGTTCGTGGGGTCTCTATTCTAATTCGAACGTTTGACTTACGCTATACTTATTCGTTTCGGAATATCGTTTCTACGTCTTCCGTTAACTATACGTGGTAATCATTATGGAGACAATTAATAACATTTGTGAAATACAACTTTGTTTGCGGAAAACATAATGATGTTCGAAGTCGCCAGTTTTTCCACGACAAACGACTTTCAACATCTTATTATATGCATAATTGTTGCAACTGATTGCCGGGATTTATATATATGTATATATATATATATATATATATATATATATATATATATATATATACACATTTGAATTACAAAAAACAAATACTAAAAAAAAAAAAAAGTTGCATGGCGCGAGATTCGATCCGGCGACTTCCGGATTACAAACCCGAGCGTTTACCGCTGCGCCACAACGCTGTAGAAAATTGTAAATCGTAGAGAGTATTTCACCGCAAAGGTTTCTCTTTAACTGTCGGTTTTCTCGACAACGGCTGAGAAGTGCATCTTAGTGCTTTGCCACATTACACCTCTGGCCATGAGCTTTTATTATGCGCAGTATGAATCGAATCTGAATTTCACAATTGGCGGCCTCCCCTTGTAAGTTCTAGGGGACTGATGACCTCAGAAGTTAAGTCCCATAGTGCTCAGAACCATTTGAACCATTTTGTTTTCAGAATGAGATTTTCACTCTGCAGCGGAGTGTGCGCTGATATGAAACTTCCTGGCAGATTAAAACTGTGTGCCGGACCGAGACTCGAACTCGGGACCTTTGCCTTTCGCGGGCAAGTGCTCTACCAACTGAGCTACCCAAGCGCGAGTCACGCCCCGTCTTCACAACTTTAATTCTGCCAGTACCTCGTCTTTGGAAGGTAGGAGACGAGGTACTGGCAGAAGTACAGCTGTGAGGACGGGACGTGAGTCGTGCTTGGGTAGCTCAGTTGGTAGAGCACTTGCCCACTAAAGGCAAAGGTCCCGAGTTCGAGACTCGGTCCGGCACACAGTTTTAATCTGCCAGGAAGTTTCATCATTTGTCTTGTTAAAAATTAGTCTTCCATGCTAATAGTTCCTGTTTTCATTCGAATTTTGTTAGAGGAAACAAAGACACTCCAAATTCAGTTCAACGAAATGGACAATTTCTTGAAAAGACGTAAAAGATTTTTAAAAAATATAATAAGGGTAATGGATTGGTGTCGAGTTAAGTGCGGTGATGCAGCGATAATTTATTAGAAAACTGGACGCTAATTCGAGTACACGAGTTTTGTAATCTCGACAGACATACTTGCAAATCCGACCATGCTAGAAGTAAGTAGTGCACACTGACAATAAGAATAAAAGCGATTCTGGCAAAGAAAAATACAAATTTAAGTGTTGGTAATCCTCTCATGAAAGTATATCTCATGACTGTAGCCCTTATATGGAAATGAATAGTGGGCGATAAAAAGTACAGGTAATATGAGACTAGACGTCTTTGAAATGTCGTGCTACAAAAGAATTCTGAAGACTGGACTGGTAGATCAGGTAATTAATGAACTAGTACTGATCGCATCGAGTAGTACGCCAAAGAGGTGTTATAGCGCTTCCCTAAGGGGGACTGATGACACTCAATTAAGAGGGGGGAGGGCGGGGGAGGTAGAGCTTGTATACAGGGTGTTACAAAAAGGTACGGCCAAACTTTCAGGAAACATTCCTCACACACAAATAAAGAAAAGATGTTATGTGGACATGTGTCCGGAAACGCTTAAATTCCACGTTAGAGCTCATTATAGTTTCGTCATTATGTACTATACTTCCTCGATTCACCGCCATGATTTCATACGTGATACTCTACCTGTGCTACTAGAACGTGTGCCTTTACAAGTACGACACAACATGTGGTTCATGCACGATAGAACTCCTGCACATTTCAGTCGAAGTTTTCGTACGCTTCTCAACAACAGATTCGGTGACCGATGGATTGGTAGAGGTGGACCAATTCCATGGCCTCCACGCTCTCCTGACCTCAACCCTCTTGACTTTCATTTATGGGGGCATTTGAAAGCTCTTGTCTACGCAACCCCGGTACCAAATGCAGAGACTCTTGTGCTCGTATTGTGGACGGCTGTGATGCAATAGCCATTCTCCACGGCTGCATCAGAGCATCAGGGATTCCATGCGACGGAGGGTGGATGCATGTATCCTCGCTAACGGAGGACATTTTGAACATTTCCTGTAACAAAGTGCTTGAAGTCACGCTGGTACGTTCTGTTGCTGTGTGTTTCCATTACATGATTAATGTGACTTGAAGAGAAGTAATAAAATGAGCTCTAACATGGAAAGTAAGCGTTTCCGGACACATGTCCACATAACATATTTTCTTTCTTTGTGTGTGAGGAATGTTTCCTGAAAGTTTGGCCGTACCTTTTTGTAACACCCTGTATAAATGCAATGTCCTGACTGACCGACTGACCCACTCAGCATTGCCCAGCCCAAACCACTAAGGATAAAAACTTGAAATCTGGAGAAGGTAGGCGTCGTTTAAGAAGGGATTTTTTGAAATTCCTTCCGTAAGGGGGTGAAATGGGGAATGAGTTATTTTTTCTTGAAAAATATCGCTATTAAGGTAATTTTGAAGCTAGACCTACAAAAATTTGCATTTGGCTTCTCGGTCGGAAATAGAGAGAGACGAGTTTCAGCATTTTTGAAAATTTACGCCTATGGGGGAGAAATTGGGGGTGAAAGCTTTTTTAAAAAGTATATAATTATTAAAGAACTACTAAAGTATTTTTAAAGCTGCATTTATGGTATCACTTGTATCTGACTTCTTGGTTACAAATTAAAAAATACGTGTTTCACTGTTTGTGGAAATCGAATACCTAAGCGGCTGAAATACGGTATGAGATTTTTTTATGAAAATATTTTCTTATCAAAACATTTTTAATACTGAATCTATGACAAATTTAAATTTGGCTTCTGAGTTAGTAATTAAAAAAAATACGAGTCTCACTGCCTTTGGAAATTCAACCCATAGAGGGATGGAATGGGAGATGAAAGTTTATATGGAAATATTTCATTGTGCATCCATTTTAAGATAAATCTATGAAAATTTGTATTTGGCTTTTCTGATAGAAATAAAACATACACATGTCACTGTTTTTGGAAATTCAAACCATAGAGGGTGAAAAGTTTTATAAAAATATTTCACTGCGAAAGCATTCTTACAGCAAAATTTTTGAAAATTGGTGTTTGCCTTCTCCGCTGGACACGAAAAAGTACGTGTTTCGCAGTTTTTGGAAATCCAGTCCCTAAGGGAGTGAAACAGAGTGATTCACTGACTCATCACCGCCCAGCTAAAACCGCTAAGCATAGGAACTTGAAGTTTGGACTGGGTGCGGGACTTATACTGTAGGCATAATTTCAGAAGCGATTATCCGTAATTCCACTCCTAAGTGGGTGAAATAGGGGCTGAAAGGTTTTTTGAAAGTACGTCTCTATTAATGGAATTTTGAAGCTAGAACTACGAAAACTGGTATTTGGTTTCGAAGTCAAAAAATAAATACGTGTTTCGGAATTTTTGGAGATTTAACCACTAAGGAAGTAAAATAGTGGGTGAAAGCTTATTTGAAAATAAATAGTTGCTAAGGAACTACTAAAGGATTTTCAAGACTATATCTATGATAACTGATATTTGATTTCTCGGTTAGAGATTTAAAAAATACGTGTTTCAATGTTTCTGGAAATTAAGCCCCTGAGTGAGTGCAGTTGGGAAAGAAAATTTTTAAGTAAATATTTCGTTAAGTTAAAAAATTTTAAAGCTAAATTTACAAAAATTGATATTTCACTTTTCGGTTAGGGGATGAAAGTTGCTGTGGAAATATTTGCAAAAGAACGCAAAAGGCATGATTAACGAAAGCTTTGGACTCCAGCTACCAGAATCGCTTTTTGGTCAGAAGTACATTCGGAGAAGACCTTGATTATATGGCGTTAATTAGAATGTAAAACTTAGGAAGTATTGCAATTTGTGAACAACATAAAAAATTCGATTAAATAAAAACAAAAGAAACCTCTGCAGGCAGTATAGTTTACGCGAGCGCTAGACTAGTGCATTGACAAGTAGGACGGCATAATGCATTCAGTAATTAACTTCTCAATACAGCATAAAATTTATTTTAGTAATTACTGGTGATTCTTTTCAGTCTGGTTCGCAAAGCAAACTTTTCCGAAGGCAGCTGTCTTCTCTGTAAACCCCGCACTCCCTTGATGCCTTTTGTGCGCTGCCTCCAAGACAGAGAGCAATAGAGAGCTATCGATTCTGGGTTTGTCAATGTAGCGGGTCGATGTTGCCAAATAACAGTAAATTTACTGATTCTTGGTTACTGGTAGTATGTAAGATTTGTATCTGCATAGCTTTGCGTCAAGATATTCACAATACTTTATTATGTTTATATTGTTACCGTATGAGAAAGTGAGGGGGGGACTCGTGGGGGGGGGGGGGGGTGTCTAGGGGCGGGGGCCGGGGGCTTGGAGGGGGGAGGGGGGGTAATTGAGAGGACGAGCGATGTCGAGAGGGGCGAGTGGGGTGTGGGGAAAGCGCGATGAAAATTTGAAATTAGGGTCACGAGTACTAAAAGGTTGAGTAACGCTGGTTTACAATATTTAGGGCGTCCTTGGAGGAATAATCTGTATCCACGGATATGACAAGGACGATCATTCGAAGCAATAAAGGGCTATTAAATTTTGGTTCTAAAATGCATACCTCAAAACCTACGAGCACTTCCTTATCTGCCGTACTATGAAACAAATCTCTTCTGCTAAAAGCTCTTTACTTTCCATATTTTGGGAGGAGGTAGTATGGACAAGAAAACAAGAAAAAATATGTAGCAAACATGGGGTCTGAAATGCATACCTTAAGAGCTCTGAGCACTTGTTCAGTAGAAGGGATGTGTTTACTGGAGTGAAGATGAACGAGTGTTGACAGCTCTTAAGGTACTATTTTAGAGCATCGAATGATCGTTCCTGTCATATCCATGAATAGTGACCATTCCTTCTGGGATAACCTGTATACGCAGAAACTTTAGAAAATAAGTTACACATGTGGTTCCAAGCAGAGACCACTGAAAAAAAGGGCGGCGCATTGCCAGAAGAGAGTACACGTAACGAGTTTCCTAGAGATACAGCTCTGCTCCGGTGCGGATAACAGGTGCATCAGAGTGCGCGATTGAGATGGCGTGGCTACTGGAAACTTTCAGGCTGAAGTACGCGGAACAGTACATCCTTGTGAGCAAAATGTCTATATAGTACACAGATTCATCGTAAAATTCTCGCGGCTTACGCACTAAATGCAATGACACGGTCAAAAATAGTGAAATGGTACCAATAATTCCACCATAGCTGGACAGACATCTACATCCATATCTATGTGACTACTCTGCAGTTCAGAAATAAGTGTCTGGCACAGCGTTCATTGAACCACCTTCAAGCTATTTCTCTGCCGTTCCACTCTCGAACAGCGCACGGGAAAACTGAAAACTTACATCCTTCCGTGCGAGCTCTGATTTATCTCATTTTATTACGATGATCACTTCTCCCTGTGTAGGCGAGCGCCAATAAAATATTTTCGCGTTCAGAGAAGGAATTTGGTGAGCGAAACTTTTTGAAAAGGTCTCGCCGCAACGAAAATCACCTTTGTTTCAATGATTGTCACCCAAAATCTCGTATCATATCCGTGGCACTCTCTCACCTAATTTGCGATACTATAAAACGAGCTGTCCTTCTTTGAACTTCTTCGGTGACCTCCGTCCATCGTATCTGATACGAATCCCATCCCACGCAGGAATAGTCCGGGAGAAAAGGTGATGCTGATCCACTATACAGACCACATCTTGCAGCATTCGATTTTCATCTTTTCGGCAACCTGAAATAACATATAAGTAGCCTGTTAATGTGTTTGTGTGTTGGCAGCGCTATGCAGCGCCATAGACTGCATTAATAACTCTGAGAGCGCTGTCCGCCCTCTGTAAGAGACCCTGTGGCTGGTCGGACTCGCAGTTTGAGGTGAATAGCCAGCAGTGATGGAAGTTGGAAGTTAATGGTTAGCAGTGGTGGAAGTTAGAGGTCTGAAGTGTTAGCGCGAGCGGACGGTCTGGACGTGTGTCCGTCATGCAAATTTAATTTTGTTGACGATTATATAATTTTTGGAACTAGACGTCACGGACGATTATATAATTTTTGAACTAGATGCCACATGATTACGGTAAAATCTGCTAAATACATTGTTTGCTCTGCCACAAAATCTTTCCTTTGCTAACCACATGCATATTAGTAGTTAGAGCCTAGAGTAGAGCCTTTTATTTAGACAGCCGGTGTGGCCGAGCGGTTCTAGGCGCTGCAGTCTGGAACCGCGAGACCGCTACGGTCGCAGGTTCGAATCCTGCCTTGGGCATGGATGTGTATGATGTCCTTAGGTTAGTTAGGTTTAAGTAGTTCTAAGTTCTAGGGGACTGATGACCTCAGATGTTAAGTCCCATAGTGCTCGGAGGCATTTGAACCATTTGAACCTTTTATTTAGGTGGATGTATTGGTGCTTTTCTGTGAGGTAAGTGACTTATGAAGTGTATGGGTTATTGTTAGGATTTCTTCTAATTCAGGGCTATTCTTTTGAGTTAATTTTAAAGCAGTCAGATCGCGTTATCCTTGAATATTGTGGGTAATTAATGAATAGGAGAAGTTTGAGTTGTATTTGTCAGAGAAAATTCTGTAGGTCAGTGTTGAAATGAAACGATAAAGACAAGCAAAGTGACAGTACGCCAGTTTCACTCAGCAGTTTCAGAATTAAATAATGTACAAGTTTCACCTTCTCAGTTATTGAAGTTTAATAAAAAAATATTATACTAAGAAGTTTCAAACTTCTCCAATGTCTCCGTGCAAGGGAGCAGATTTCTATCTTCGAGGAACTGTGTGATCGGCTGAGCATCCGACCGTTCAAATTTCCTGGTAGCTTAAAACTGTGTGCCGGACCGAGACTCGTACTCGGGACTTTTGTCTTTCGCGGTCAAGTACGCTACCGACTGAGGTACTCAAGTACGACTCACGGGCCGTTCTCACAGCTTCACTTCCGCCAGTACCTCATCTCTCATGTTCCAAACTTCTGCTAGGAAGTTCCGTACTAGCGCACAGACAGCTGCAGAGTGAAATTTTCATTCCGACCGTTGTTTGCGCAGACATGGTGACCTTGCTGAAAAATACAGTCATGTATCTGCGTGTCACTTTGAAGTGCAGTGCATCATTCAGTTGAAGTTAGCTGAGTGTTCACAATAAAGTGTAACTTACTTTTTGAAGTTCCACCATATAAATGAGCTGGTAGATGTCGTCGGAACTTCGTGAAGCTGTTCGCAGACGATACTGTCCTCTACATCTATAGCCGGCCGGAGTGGCCGAGCGGTTCTAGGCGCTACGGTCTGGAACCGAGCGACCGCTTCGGTCGCAGGTTCGAATCCTGCCTCGGGCATGGATGTGTGTGATGTCCTTAGATTAGTTAGGTTTAAGTAGTTCTAAGTTCTAGGGAACTGATGACCTCAGAAGTTAAGTCCCATAGTGCTCAGAGGCATTTGAACCATTTTCTACATCTATACTCCAGAGACTATTTTGTGTACCACTGTCAGTTCCCCCCTTTCCTGTTCCAGTCGGGAATAGCTGGCGGGAAGAAGGATTGCCAGTTACCCTCCGTGTAGGCTCGATTGTCTTTATCTTTATTTTCATGTGCTTATCGTGAGATATACGTAATAGGAAGTGTAGCATTTGTTGACTCTTCTGGAACGTACGCTCTCGGAACCATATCGTGATGCTGAACGCCTCTCATGCACCTTCTGCCAAAGGAATTGGTTGGTCATCCCTGTGACACATTCGTGCTTGTTAAATGAACCTGTAACGAAACGCGTGGCTCTTCTTTGGAATTTCTCTATTTCCTGTATCAGTCCTATCTGGTACGGATCCCATACCGACGAGCAGTATTCAAGTAACGGTCGAACGTGTGTTTTATATGCTAGCTCCTTTCTTGATGGACTACAGTTCCTGAGAATACTTCTCCTTTACCCACTTTTAATTCTCCATCTGAGATCGCTCCATACGTTATGGTACTAACTGCTTCTAGTGATTCTTCTGCTATCGTGTAATCATATAACAATGGGTATTTCTGTATTCGCAGTACGTTAGATTTGCTTATGTTGAGGGTCAGTTGCCACTCCCTACACCAAAGGTCAATCCTCGGCAGGTCTTCCAGAATTTCGTTACAATTTTCTAGCCTCACGACTTCCCTGTGTACTACAGTGTTATCCGCGAAAAGCCTCCTGGAAATTCCGACGTCATCTGCTAGGTCATTTATCTATACTGTGAAAAGTAATGGTCCTGTAACACTCCCCTGGAACACGCCAGAAGTTACTTTTACGTCTGACGATTTCTCTCCGTTGAGAATGACATGTTGAGGTCTGTTTACTAAAAAACTCTTGAATGGAATCACAGAGTTGATCTGATATTCTGTACGCTCATATTTCCTTCATCAGGAGGCAACGCGGAACTGTATCAAATACCTTCCGGAGATCAAGGGACAGGCACCCACTTGGGCACCTGTGTCCATTACTTTCCGGCTCTCGTTGAGGAACAGATCGAGCTGTAAGACTGCAACGTCCGAAAACTGTGGCAAAATGCAGGAAGATCTGCAAATGATCGACGAATATTGTTGGGACTGGCAATTGACCCGGAATGTCAACAAATCTGTATTATGTACTAATAAGTGAAGGGATTCATTACTATTCGATTATGCTGTCGGCAACAAATCACTGAAAAATACCTTAATGCAAATTGTAGTTCGGCTGCAGCAGTCTACAACTAAACCTAACTATCTCTGGATTCCAGCACATCAAGGCACCCACGAAAAAATATAATTTGGCTTCTTCGCAAAGCATGCAATACACAACCCGTTCACGTTCATCCCTGATTTCAATGCATCCAACTTCATCCGTGATCTTAAAGCGAGGGCATGCATTGTAAGAATGAGAAGAAAAACGATGGGACGGAGATCGATAGTACCACAATCAGGAACCTGCACTCCAATCCAGCGCCGGTATGCGTTTCCATAGCAGCGAATTCCCCAGTCAGATCCGCAGGATAGTTATCAGAGATCCAAAACTTGTCATGCAATCCCAACATTAATAATAGTTTATTAAATCATCCCACCTTTTCGATCGAGCGGTGGTGCTACCCTGAACTGGATGCTAGCCAAGCTGAAACACCAATTTTCCACTAGTGTCATCAGTATCGTCGCATTGTAAAATAAAAACAACTTACAGAATCATCATTAGTTTATTAAGAGTTTGTTATCAGCAGCAACAGGGAATGCGACAGGTTACAGAATCATCACGAAATTTACAAGGTATTGCAAGCTGCACATGTATGAAGTGCATAGTCCCAAGGGCAGCTTTTGTACAATCTTACGAAGGCGACAGTGCCTCGTCTATGTATTGTTCGATCTTCGTCTTAAAAAGTCGTCTAATAACAAAGTTTTTGTCCTCACTTGTTTAAAAAATATCATTTACTACCGGCGACAATAATGTGTTGTCATCAGCTATTATTTGCTCTATAACTCTTTACGCAGTACTTTTTCTTACATCACACGTACCGTCTCAACTAATAAGGCTACATAGTGTGTAATAACGCCTGTATACAGCGTGGTCAGAAACAGTCTGGAAAGCTTGGTAGGGTGTTGTAGGAGAGACTGTGCTAAGAAATAATCGCTAACAAAAAAATCGATACCTTGCCCCCTTTCCGAGCCATTTAGCATTGGTGTTATTAGTCAATCAAGTCAACGTGCGCCTGTCAGAGACTGTGTCCCCAAACTGGCTTTTCGTTTGCTTTCGTCAAACTGAAGAAATTCCGCTTTTGCTCTACTAACTTAAATTTATCACTTCCGAAAAAGGCACATTTAAACTGGTAATGAGTATCTGAAAAAAGTGATAACTCGCGGGCCCATATATGTCTGTGCATTACAGCCATAATTCATCTTTATGAATATACACGAACACTGGCAGTAAGTCAATTTTATAACAAAGAAAAAACTTGCTTTCTAGTTTCACGATGAAAATCATAATGGAACCTTCATCATCACGTGTTACATTTTCGTTTACTGCATTTGTACTGTTATCTGTAACATCAGTTTAGTGTACATGTTGGTCTTTGGTATCTTGGTTGCTCACCAAATTACAGTTTTTTTAATCATCTGTAATGATTTATGGGGAAAATTATGCTTTCAGTAATACTGATCTAACTTGGAATAGAACAGCATAAACGAAGTAATGAAAATGTACCACACGTTTGTACCACACGCTTCTCTTCACGGGACATTCACAAGTGTTATTAACTGTCAGTGATAAAATCCACTAAGGTCGTAAAAATTTTTCTAAAAAGGAAAGCACCACTCGGTTTCAGGAAATATGTCCCATCTTCAGTTGCATATTAAAATGTAAGTCTACAAAGGCTGCGTAATTACATTTAAAATAGGGAATAGAGTCAGTGAGGTTCTGGAAGGTACGGAAAAGGATGTGGAACCATACCAATCCGAATGCCATGGGCAGCTACGCTAGGATTCTCGGTTGAGAGTCCAGGGTTTAATCCCGAAGAGTTTGGTGCCCATCGTGCCAAGGAAAAATTAACTGCATGAAGGGAAAACATGATCCCACAGAATAGATGCATACTTGTGTTGGTCCACTGTGCCTCCCCAAATGACAAGATCGTGCAGGAAATGCCACGAAAACATTTCCCAGACCATAACGCTCCCTTCTCCCTGGGCCCTTTAGACGATTGTTGCAGCGCGTTTGCTTTCGGACGTTTAACGCCCATGGAAAAGGCCATCTCGTAACTGAACGGACGCCTGGATAAGGTACTGGCGTGAAACTTCCCGTTTTCGTCCCTGTGCACTGCAGTCAGCATGGGTGCACCTGTTGCAAAGGCCCATACGCAGCAACAGTCGCTGAAGGGTCGTTGAGGAGACACTATTGGTGCCTCTTGGTTCATGTGGGCCGTCACTTGCACGACTATTCACCCGTACACATCTCCGCAGTGGTCGTTCACCCATGTCATCTATGGCCTGTGGTGCACCACAGTCGTCCCTGCGTCGGTTTTGGATAGAGCCATTTTGTCATGCACCATGTAGTTCAACCATGGCGACAAGCGAACATTTTACAAACTTACCATTTCGGAAACATTTCCATGACGCGAAAGCAATGATTTTGCCATTTGGACGTCAGATATATCACTCCGTATCAGCAATATAGCGAGGACTGCACTGTTGTCCATATCCTCCTCCTACCAGCTTTATATACCCTCCACTGTTAGTGTTGCCACCTGCGTCTGTCAGTAGCTATTGCACGTTAACGTCGAACAAGGGCGGTGGTCATATTAATGCGACATACCGTTTAGTTAGCCATTAACAACCGGCCATTAATAACCCACCTTACTAAACTCTATAACAATCTTAAATTTCTAAGTAAATACTATAACTGTAGTAAGGTGAGCTGTATATGGTGCATCGAGCCTTTCTGTATGTAGAGACTAGAATTACGGTTCTGGTCACGTGACCACTTCCTTGCCTTACTCCATCGCCTGCGTCTCTACCAACCCCTCAGCGTACAATATTGGTTTTAATCTTTGCAACAGGTTTCCATTCGTTTTGAACATCATTTTCGAAACAGCACGTCTACTGACCTAACTACCGATTGGTCTTACTATGTCTGTGCAATCTGTTCGAAAGGAAAATAACAAAGTTATATTGTAAACTAATAATGTTATATTGAAAACTAATAAACACCACTTCGTCAGTGAGGTGAAAACCCGAAAATTCAGATGTCAGTAGTTGTTATCACAGTTGTTTACAATAACGAACTACACCTCGCAGATCTCACTAGGCGGCAACGCTGGTAGTAGGATCCGAAACGTGTCGACAAATAACGGTTGTGGTGTCAGGTCGGCGCAGCTGACGCTTTTCGTGATAATGATTCCACGTCTGCCGCAACTTGCGTCGCGGGTTGTATCGCGAGCTGTCAGCTTTCGGAATCAGCCGCCCACCAGCGCGACGTAACGTAGTGTAATGTGGATCAATGTCCCGCAATATTTTCCGCCTGCCAGTGCGAATCTCTTTCGGCGTTAATCTCTTCGGAAACAGGCACTAATCGCGATGTGACCCTCACGGCAGCACACCGCCATTTTTAATGAGATTCTCCCGCGCCACCGATGCGCGGCGCATCACATGCTGATGAAGTTTAGGAGGCAGTACTCGACACGTTCACTTTAACTGAAAGAGAGTTTCTCCGGTCTGTCACTACTCATTCGCGTAGTTCGTGAAAACAACAGCAGCACTAAGCAAGAATGAGGGTGACACGAAGATAGGTTATGAAATGAAAATTATAAGACAATAACGGGTACTCCAGCCTTGCTGCGACTTCCGATCGCTCTTATTAGCCCTAAGCTACAGAAGTGGCTCGTATTTACTTTAGGTATTATAGCATCAGGGAATAAATTCTATGGTACTAGTTAGGGCAGTGGTTTCCTAATCTTTCTGGGACCATTACCCCTGAACGAGATCAGATGATATCCTATACCCTAAGCAAAGTTTGGGACGTAAATGAACATGGCTCGGGACGTAAATGAACATTAAATTGTAAATAATTAACACTCGTCTTTGAAAATCACAAATGATTTTCAATTCTTAGCTAATGTTCAAACAACTGAAACTCCCATGCTCTCCTTAAGTTTTTCACTGCATAAAGAAATATCGTTAATTCAGTTCTACGCTTTTGTTTCCGATGCTACCGTAGTCGAAGGTGTACGTTCACACCTGCATGTTGCGACGGAATCGGTGTTCTCCAGAGTTCATTCACTAATAATACTCACTAATCACCGAACTTTCACTAAATTAATACCTGTTCCGTTTCAAGGAAATCTGTTAGATTTGTATTGCCTTTTCGAGGTGCAAGAAATAGTGCTTTCGTACGAATTTCATTGTCTCAAAATATTCCGTCAGTCACAGAATTTGACCTAAAAAGCCAGTTTTCCCTATTAGAAAAAAATAGTTGCTATTAGAATTAATTAATGATGGCGAGTAATAACTACTACCACTGGATGGACAGCAAAGGAAATAAACAGAAATTTAAAATGGTCTCGAATGCAAATGACTCTTTACAGTGAGCCCTAGTCTTTTAATATAAAACCATTAAAACATCAAGGGCTACTCAGTGACACATGGACAGATGCACGTTGCTTATTTCTGGGAAAGACAGGAAAGCAGAAAAATGGCTTAGAGAGCAGGCTAAAGTCGAAGATGTAATTATGATAGAGATAGAAAAATGTGGGGTGGATAGCATACAGGAAGGTAGATGGTACACGGCCAAACGAAATTCTCTTATGGTTTTCAAGAAATAACCGAAGACTGAGAACAACAAACGGAAGGTAGATAGGTAGAGGGGAACAGAAAATAATCAGGAGACGCAAGGATCCGTATCGCTGAGAGTCGCAGTGCGTGGAAATATCTAGAGGAAGCCTTATGCAGCAGTGGATGTCAAATGGATGATGATCATCCTCAGTTACATATCAGAGTGTACCTTTATAGTGACAACAGCGATTATTTTCAAAAAATCATTTTGAGTGGTTATTAAATCATCAATGAACACATTTTGGTTGTTCCCCTCAGAGAGCTTAATTCTACCCCTTAGGGGTTCAAATGGCTCTGAGCACTATGGGACTTAACTTCTGTGGTCATCAGTCCCCTAGAACTTAGAACTACTTAAACCTAACTAACCTAAGGACATCACACACATCCATGCCCGAGGCAGGATTCGAACCTGCGACCGTAGCAGTCCCGCGGTTCCGGACTGCGCGCCTAGAATACCCCTTAGGGGGTAATTACCCTTAAGTTGGGAAGCATTGAGATACAAGCACAGGGGCAGCGGAAGTGCCGAGTTATTGAGGGTGTCTGAAATTTATTTTAAGAACATTGGTGGGGGGTATACTTTATTAAATCCAAAGATCTGCACGAGGTATAGCGCAATGTGTTTCCTTTTAGAAGACATGATGTGGGCTGAATTACTGAGACACCAGACCACTGAGAGCAAAGTTTCCAACCGTAGGGACATGTCTGCGCGTAATAACTTCGGTTCTTTTTTCATAATGTAAGTATGTAGGACGGATTTTCGATCTCTCTGTAAAATGTTGGGACTTTTTGTACAAGAAAGAAAAACTACAAAATAATAAATTTTTAAGAAAAAGTTGCAAAACTGTATAAATTTAAAACATTGCATATGTCCGTCACCATTGCATACGCAAAGTAGGCCTATAAAGACCTACCTCAGGAACGAAACGGGGTGTAGAAGGGAAGTATTTTAGTCCATGTCTGGAGAGTGTACGTGAGAGGTGAAATACTGACGGGTTTCTTACTTAGCCCTTCTCGTACCGATGAGCTGCAGCCTCCTAAGGTCAAATTTCGCACGGAAGTAAGCCTTATCGCTAATTTCCCTAAGCAGAAATTCTTAAATCTCGCTATGGCCAAGCTTCCTGGAGAAATGCGAGCAAAACGTCAGCGTCACTTTGTATATCTCGTACCGCCGTTGTTTAGATACTATTTTATCCGTAGTCGTCTTGTGTGTGTACATCTTTTATCGCCTTTCAAATAAATGCAGCACAAAGTGCCGAGCAAAGTAATAAATGGGCAGCATACCACTTGCCCATTGAGGCAACGTTTGGACACGAGAACGCCTAAGTACGTGAGTTCTTTCTGCTAATTTTTGTGCATGTCCTTTTGTTCCTCACGACGAAAGACGCTTCGTCAAGTGTTTAGTGTTTCACCACAAGCTGTACGTTAGAGGAGGGCGTAAGTTTGGACTCAAGACCGATGGTGTTAAAATGTAAAATGGTCTACAAAAAGCAGCGGCCGCGTTCTTATTTACCTCACAGATGTGCATGAACGTCTCTGTAACATACTTTTATGAAACACTGATATTTCTATGCGTCATTTCAATCATAGCAAGTGTTCGGTAAGAATCAAATGTGTGTGAAATCCTATGGGACTCAACTGCTAAGGTCATCAGTCCCCAATGTTACACACTACTTAACCTAAATTATCCTAAGGACAAACACACACATCCATGCCCGAGGGAGGACTCGAACCTCCGCCGGGACCAGCCGCACAGTTCATGACTGCAGCGCCTAAGACCGCTCGGCTAATCCCGCGCGGCTCGGTAAGAATTATGAGCTGCATAAGTTATTAGAACTACGGAACATCTTGAGAATCTTGGCATTGGTACTGGTTTCAGCGCTTATCATGCACCTACTTTGTGTCAGCATTACACAAAAATGAACGTCAGCTTTCAGGTGCGAATTTTTATTTCTTCAGATACGCGTTTCTGGGTTACCCAATACAATAATTTGAAGATTAAGACTGTGAAACCCCATACTAGTCAACTGAAGATATAAAAACTTGCATCTGAAAGCTAATTTTTTTTCTTTGTATAATGAGTACCATCTGTTCCTCTTCGAATCCTCACTCGCATTCCTGGGCTTCCCAAGAACCCGACAGTCTTAGATAAAGGAAATAGACAATAAAATTTAAAAAATACATAAAAATTAAAAATTAAAACTAAAAGTGAGTCTTTTCTCTTTAGACACCTACAATGGAGAATAACTGGAAACAGTGCGTCAGTTCCAGTACAAAGAGCCCATTTCGCTGCGTCCGTTGGCGCCTTTAGTAAGAAGCACAAAATGATGTACTGCAAATGATGTACTGCCGCACGTAGCATACAGTCTAACCGCAGCAAGCTTTCCAAATAAAACTGTGAATATTTTGTTTGAAAACAGTGACTGTTCAGTGAACAGAATTGTTCGTAAAGGGATAATGTTATTACCCAATACGTGATTAGCTTTTTTTTAAAGTCAGTCCAGATTTTTTTGCATCGGTAGGACATTTCAAGGTGAAGGAGTTAGGACTTGCCTAGTGAACAATACGGCGGTGGTCAAATGTGGTCCACCTGCTTCTTGACGACGAATATGCCTGCGCTCGCGCTCCATTTAGCCCAAATTCGAGCCGCTATCGCATCCGAACGCCCCACAACAAGGGCTGTAGACAAAATATCGACTTATCGATATTTTATATGAAAATAAGTATACATATCGGCGACTCTGTTGCCCACGTATACATCGATATCAAAATAGAAATACTGAGTGCCAATATTTTTATTTTACATTATATTTTTTCACAGTCTTCAGCAAATATTTGAAGTTGTTCCTTTAGAAATTGTAGTAGAACATAATTTTACTTTCACTGTGTGAAGGAGTCTTACTACTTTTTGAGCTTTCATCACGTCCAATCTTTCACTTTCACTGAGTGAAGCAAGTATATGTGGTACAAAAGATGAAGAACTCCGATTGTCCTGGGGGCTGGCGGTCTGAACGGAATAAAAATATTTCCGATGTGACAAAACAGCGCACCAGTGGCGTTAAAAAACAGTTTCAGTGCAACTAGTGTGCTATTTCTTCACATCGGCATTCTTCAAAAACAGTTGGCGAAAATGATGAGCAAAACTGTAGATGATAAGATTGGTCTTTCTGGTGGGCGGAGACGTATGAGGTGAAACGCTGACGTAATCGGTGCTCGCGCTACTAACAGAGACTGTAACGTTTAGCTTCACCATGCAATTTTGACACTACAGCTCCTAGGTCATTGGCGTTGGCATAAATGGAAAAATAGGGAAGTCGATACGCAGTGTTCCGGACAAATCTGATATGTGACGAAACCGAACGACGGACCCATAGGACATCTTTTAACTTGTCACTAACAAACAGTTACTATAGTTAGCAAAGTGGTTATCGCCAAGAGTGAACGTCCATAATTTTCCTCTCTATTCTGGCTCTAATGGGGAAAGGTAGGCTGCTAACCTGTTGATGTACTTAAATATACAACTCTAAAACCGGTAGTATATTTACAATGTGCAGCCTATATTTTTATAGGGCGGTACGTCAATCTTTTTCCGTCGATGTATCCGTGTATCGGCTACTTTCTCGATATATCGCGAGCCAGTTATGATACTTTTTAAATATCGATGTATCGAATTCCCGGTATTTTTAAAAATATCAACAGTCCAATCCACAACCCTGGATATTGCACGACTCGACCACCCGGCCAAATGCTGTCCCACAATGAGGCCCCCTCTCAGATACTCTCAGGCGCTAGTAACGCCGACTCGCACAAGTACGCAGCGTCTCCGTGTCCTTCACAGTGACTAAACATGTAACACCGTTCACTCTCCTTATATACCCCACCAGGCGTGAAAACAATACTAAACCCGAAAAACGCTAACGCACTTTGTCGAACTTTCTGTCACAGAGAACTGCAACTCTAAAATTCTGCTTACCCACTGATGACGTGCACACGCACGAAGGTTACATTGACATCCGACCGTGTCTTCTGTGTGCTTCACTTTTTTTGTCAGGCAGTGTCTTTAGATACCACAAAACATTTGACCTAGGGTAAAAAAGACGTTAAAATTATATCATTTGTCCAGTTGCTAAATCCATCTGCGGATTTATATCACCGTATTATTAGCTGCTAACAATGCCTTCACACTAATGGGTAACTGCTGTATTGATTTCACTACATTCTGAAGCAAACGATTTCCCTTGCGGTGGCAGATGGCGGCCAGTGATGACGTGGCTGTTGTCCTACTCCACGCTGTACGCGCAAGGGTGATTCAGTCCGTTACAGCCGATGAATGTGACGTCCAAACATTCCGTGACTGAAGCGGCGGCGGAGCACTGTCACGGAATCTTCCTGTGACACACGCCACAGTCACGTCGCGGTCGCCACAGAATGTTCGGAACTATTTCGCTTAGTATTGTCCCTGATACTGAAATGAAAGATGCAATGTGCTCGTCCGACGGTGTCTATTTTGCAGCCGCATATACATGCGTAGGTGTACTTGCGAAAATTCTGCTACTTGTTCAGCTATTTACTCTACAAGCTAGTGGCTGGTATTCGAACACAAGGCGTGTCTGACAGAATTAATTGCGCAGCACAATAAAATGGTCACATTTTCGAAACTCCGCGATTTTCTCCCGTTGCGACGCTTCAAACAGCAAGGCTTCTACACATCCGGAAAAAAGGCCACAGCACAGAAACTAATGTGAAGTGTAACGAGGACCAGTGAAGTCACATTGGTACCGAATATCACCACAATTGAGTCCAGCACCACCGTGGACGCATCACACGATGGGAAGGTCGTCATACCCCCTTTTACCCACATTTCACCCCTTCTTTTTACGCCTCTGCGATTCAGGTCAGTTCAGTAACGCGTAGCGCTGTAATCACGCAGGTTTCTTGTGGGTGGCCGAGGAAAACATTTCAGTCAGGACATCTTTCTTCGCAATCTTTGACAATGTGAAAGGCTTGCTAGTGTATGCGAAAGGACGTGCGTTTCTTTCTCAAGCACTGGCACGCCTTTCAACTGCTGACATCCTACGACAGTGAAATTACAATTAAATCAATACCATTAGTGTCTGGCGGATGTTGATATACATCAACGGGGACAGTTGAAAATATGTGCCCCGACCGGGACCTCACGCTTACATGGCAGACGCTCTATCCATCTGACCCATCGAAGGCACAGAGGATACTGCGACTGCAGGGATTTATCCCTTGCACGCTCCCCGTGAGACCCACATTCCCAACTTAATGTCTACACACTACATTCCTAGTGCCCCTGCCCACTGCACTCATTATTGCGGCAGACAATTTTACCGAGTCCCGTAAGAGTTCGGGCAATGCGTGTGCATCTAGCACAAAAGAAGAAGGTCAATGACCAGGTGGCCGTAACTGTACATGAAGATGATATCTGTTCTTTCGGGCGTGTCCGAAAGAACAGATACCAGATGCTGTCGTTTATCGTCTAGTAAACATCATTAGAAGATCAAAACAAATTGCAAAACGGTTTAGAAAAGAAACATATATAGTGTGAAAACTGGCAATTGACCCTAAATATTGAAAAGTGTGAGGTCGTCCACATGATTGCTAAAAGGAATCCGTTAAACTTCCGTTACGCGATAAATCAGTCTAATCTAATCAAATTCAACTAAGTACCTATGAATTACACTTACGAACAACTTAAATTCGAAGAACCCACAAAAAAAGGCTAACCAAAGACTGCGTTTTATTGGCAGAATACTTGGAAAATGTAACAGGTCTTTTAAAGAGACGGCCTACACTACGCTTGTCCATTCTCTTTTGGACTACAGCTGCGCGGTCTGGGATGCTTACCAGATAGGATTCACGGATACAGCGAGAAATTTCAAAGAAGGGCAGCGCGTTTTGTATTACTGCGAAATAGGGGAGAGAGTGTCACGGATTTGGTATGGACACCCATTGAAACAAAGGTGTTTTTCGTTGCGGCGGAGTCTTCTCACGAAATTACAAACAACAGCATTCTCCTCTGAATGCGAAAATATATTGTTGACGCCGACCTACATAGGGAGAAAAGATCATAATTAAAAAGGGGAAATCACAGGTCGCACGAAAAGATATAGGTGCTTGTTTCTTCCGGGCGCTGTTCGAGAGTAGAATAATACAGAATTATTTGAAGATTTGCAGAGTATCCATCTAAAGCCCGCCCGGTTTGCCGTGCGGTCTAGCGCACGGCTTTCAGGGCGGGAAGGAGCGCCTGGTCCCCGACACTAATCCGCCCGGCGGACTTGTGTCGAGGTCCGGTGAGCTGGTCAGTCTGTGGATGGTTTTTAGGTGGTTTTCCATCTGCCTCGGCGAATGCGGGCTGATTCCCCTTATTCCGCCTCAGCTACACTATGTCGGTGATTGCTGCGCAAACAAGTTATCCACGTACGCGCACACCACCATTACTCTACCACGCAAACATAGGGTTTACACTCGTCTGGTGTGAGACGTTCCCTGGGGGGTCAACCGGGGGTCGAACCGCACAATAACCCTGGGTTCGGTGTGAGGCGGCAGAGGGGTGATGTGGACTGCGGTAGTCGTCGTGGGGTTGCGGACCACTGCGGCTGCGGCGGGGACGGAGCCTCTCCGTCGTTTCTAAGTCTCCGGTTAACATAACATCCATCTAAATGTAGATGTAGACAAGGAGTATCCCCGCAACTGTGTGCCGTTCGGCATCTCTTTTGGAAACCCCAACGGATGATTTCCTTCTTCTCACTGACTTCCGTTGTCTCTCGCTCCACAATTACAACGTACGTAGTTACTCTGGAGACTGGTCGAAAATTCCTTCATCAATTTGGCCCTAACGGATTTTACTCGCATGCAGTGGTTTTCACCGGTAAGATTCATTCATTAATTTTTTGAGTTACCAGTCTTTCGACTTGACAGAAGCGTCGTCCATCTTTTCCCATCGCATGCTAATATCTTCATATCAACGAGATTACTAAGAGCAACATCCTGTATAATTTGTTTTATGCATTCTAGCCTCGACACTACCTTCTATCGCCCGTTAACTGTTTCTGCGGACGGTAGCACATGCCCCACTAAAGTGATCCTTCTTCCGGTTACAGTTTCTCTTCACCTATTGTTTTCAGCACTTCTCCATTTCGACATTTATATATACAGTTAATATTTATCTTTTTTCAGTAGCACCAGATTTCAAATGCTTCCAGTTTTTTCCTCCAGATGATCGACGCTCCATGTTTCACTCCCGTGCGACGCTGTGCTCCAAACGTACTCCGTCAGGGGCTTATGCCTCATGATTGTTTCAATATCTGCCTCATTTCTGTTTCAATATCTGAGAAATAATTTTGTTGAAGAACAATTTATTCGTCTACGCCAATCTCTTTCTGAGGGAAGAATTCTTCCACCAACTTTCATGCCCAACTTCTGCGTCGTTATTATCGTTTCCACCGTATGTCGTCACTTTCGTCTTTGTTTTGTTGATCCTTAAACATGATTGTGTACTCCTGTGCCTTCCGTTTCTTTCAACAGTTCTTTATAGCTACGGTTATGCAATTATTCCATTACTCCTTTTAAATACGTCAGGCGAACTCTGCACTGGCTCCAATTTCTTCCTTATACGTTTCCAACTAAGCTAGATTGCGACCATAATGTCATCATTATCAACGGAAGGTTAACCGATAGTCTTAACGAAGGGAGGGAGATAGGGATGGCAGTTACAGTAGAAACAACGAGTTTTCAGTTATATCCAATTTTTTCATCACCGATTTGACCTGACTGTTAAAAAGGATCAGAAGGACCGGTTTCCGAAACAACCAATTTTCGATTTATTTTTATTGCTATTATTTCCAGCAATACACATAGGCTTCCTAAAAAGATTGGAACATTCTAATGAAGGTGAAGGATCGATATGAGGTTGAGGCTGTAGCAGAAATCGTTCTCAGTGTCTCCAGTAAAGATGTTGAATACGAAGGAGATGTTTATAGTGCTCATGACATGAATGAAAAATATAACACATTCATGAACAATGTCAGTACCATGTTTGAAAACTGTTTTCCTCTAAAAGTTACTCAAATTAAACAGAAGTCTACAATAAAACCACGGATCACATAAGGAATAAAGATTTCCTGTAAGACAAAAAGGAAAATGTATCTGTCGATCAAGAATAGCTCCAATGCTGATGATTTAGCAAAATACAGGAATACTGTAAAATATTAAAAAAAGTAATTCAGACATCTAAACAAATGCACTACGAGAAGAAGATAGCAATGTCAGGGAACAAAATAAAAACAATATGGGACATAGTGAAAGAGGAGACTGGTAGAACCAGAAAGGAACAGGAGCAAATAGCACTAAGGGTAGATGACACATTAGTAACCGATGGCCATAGTGTGACAAATCTATTTAACAAGTACTTTATATCCGTTACTGATAGAATGGGATTGTCAGGATCAGTAAATAATGCCCTTGAATATCTGAAACTAGCCTTTACAAATAGCTTCAGGTACATGAATATGTCACTCACTTCACCAAAAGAAATAACTTCCATAATAAAATCTTTAAAAACAAAGCATTCTAGTGGTTACGATGAAATATCAACAAAGTTAATTAAGGCATGTTCTTGTGAGTTTAGTACAATTCTAAGTTACTTGTGTAACCCGTCAATTATAACTGGGACATTTCCTGACTGACTGAAATATGCAGATGTTAAGCCTCTATTCAAGAAAGGGGATAAAGGGATGCCATCAAACTACAGACCGACTAAACTATTGCCAGCATTCTCAAAAATTTTAGAAAAAGTAATGTACATGCAGCTTCTCAACCATCTGACCACAAATAACATATTATCAAGAACACAGTTTGGATTTCTGAAGGGTTCTGATATCGAAAAGGCTATTTACACCTACAGTGAAAATGTACTTAATTCATTAAATAACAAGTTACAAGCAGCAGGTATTTTCTGTGATTTGTCAAAGGCATTCGATTGTGTAAACCACAACATCCTTTTAAATAAATTAGAATTCTATGGTGTCACAGGCAGTGCTGCAAAATGGTTCAAGTCATACCTCACTAATAGGAAACAAAGGGTGTCAGTGCAAGGGACTAGTGAATTAAGTCATCAGTCATCATCAGAATGGGAAGAAATTACATGTGGTGTCCCACAAGGATCCATCTTACGGCCATTGCTTTTTCTTGTGTACATTAATGATCTCTCATCAGTTACAATGCCAGAAGCAGAGTTCGTTTTGTTTGCAGATGACACAAGTACTGCAACAAATAGTATGTCGAGTGTAGTTCTAGAAAGATCTGCTAATGATATTTTTATGGATATTAATAAATGGTTTAAAGCCAACTCACTGACATTAAACTTCGAAAAGACTCACTATATGTAAATCAGAACCTGTAAGAGGTTTCCACCCAGCATATGCATAAAGCACGAAGAAGAGCAGATAGAAGAGGTTGACAGTCTTAAATTCCTGGGATTACAACTTGACAATAAATTCAGTTGGGAGGAACACACCACAGAACTGCAGAAACGCCTTAACAAACCTGTATTTGCAATTCGAGTGTTAGCAGACATAGGCGACATAGAAGTGAAAAAGCTTGCATACTTTGCCTACTTTCATTCCATAATGTCATATGGTATAATATTTTGGGGTAACTCTTCAAGTCAAACAAAAGTTTTCAGAGTCCAAAAGCGTGTAATACGTATTATTTGTGGAGTAAACTCATGGACGTCTTGTAGAAACCTCTTCAAAGAACTGGGTATACTAACCACTGCCTCTCAGTATATTTACTCCTTAATGAAATTTGTCCTAAATAATATATCTCTTTTTCCAACAAACAGCTCAGTTCATACATACAATACCAGGAACATAAATGATCTGCACAAGGACTTAAAAGCACTTACTTTAGTTCAAAAAGGGGTCCACTACTCAGGAACACTCATCTTCAATAATTTGCCAGCAAACATAAAAAAATTTAGTTACAAATAAAGATCAGTTTAAAAGGAGCCTGAAAGACTTACTAGTGGCCAACTCCTTCCACTCCATTGACGAATTTTTTAATAGAAACAAATGATGTATTGTATATATTCATACTATTAGTACTGTTATTTCAGCTTTAAAAAAAAAAAGTTACATGTTCCACATCCACGAGGATCTCCTCAACACGGATCTAAGGAACGAAAAACTAATCTAATCTAATCTGGGCGAGGCGATAGTAAGAGCGAAAGGAAATAGATTGATGACCTTCCTGCTTCGTCACTTTTGGACGGTATCAATTTTTCGTTCTGAAGCAACCACAAAATTAAGAGTTCACTTATTACTCGAAGTTTATAGCATGGCAGTAAAATTACAGGTACATCAATCAAATTTGCCTTCACTTGCAACGAATTTTGTGGATGCGTTCTCCTTATAATGTGTCACAAGTCTATTGTGCTTCCTCCAGTTTTAAATCTTTTAGAGCAAATGGAGCAATATACTTCATGGCTACCGCACTTCGTAAAATAGTTCCAACCTAGGGTTCGTATTACTCTGCAACGCAACTGATGTCCGATAACGACAGTAAGAAACAGCGCTTGCTCCCTGCACGTACCGTCTGATAGGCCACGTCACATAGCAACATGTACATCATTGTCTCAGCAATGCTGTACCGATCCTTACGTCATGTGCTTATTGCTAGGTTCTGACTGTTGGAGTCGTTACTAAAATAGCACTGGTCACTTTACCCATTTCCTATAATAACCCAATATTTCGAAGTAATGAAAACTTTACGAATATATATACCTCGGTCGTAAAAAAGGTTTGATTTGAAAACCAAATATTTTAGCACTGCTGCTGCGGCAAACTGATATACCTATTTTCTACACGGTTATTAGTACAAAATGAAAAAAAAACTGTTATAACCGAGACCAAACAAATATCGAAAAATACCGGTTATTCAGAACTAAAATACTGGTACTGGTTTTAACCGATATGTTTTTCCCATCCCGAGAGGGAGAGAGTGGGGTATGGGGGAGGGAGAATAAGAACAGAAAGAGAGAGAGAGAGAGAGAGAGAGAGAGAGAGAGAGAGAGAAGGAATGAAGAGTACGGTTTAACGTCCCGCTGGAGCAGAAGGGCGGTTTCTTTTTTGTTAAGGATCAGGAAGAAAATCGGTCTTGCCCTTACAAAGGAGCTATCCCAAAATTTGCAAGGAGCAATATACGGAAATCATGGAAAACAAAAATCTGGATGGCCGGAGGAGGATTTGAACCGTCTTACTCCCGACTGTGAGCTCTGAAAGACAGAGAGAGAGAGAGAGAACTGTAACTGCCTATTACTGCAACATATTTCCTCGTATGCCTCTCGTTTCCTGTCTACATCTACATCTACATTTATACTCCGCAAGCCACCCAATGGTGTGTGGCGCAGGGCACTTAACGTGCCATTGTCATTACCTCCCTTTCCTGTTCCAGTCGCGTATGGTTCGCGGGAAGAACGACTGCCGGAAAGCCTCCGTGCGCGCTCGAATCTCTCTAATTTTACATTCGTGATCTCCTCGGGAGGTATAAGTAGGGGGAAGCAATATATTCGATACCTCATCCAGAAACGCACCCTCTCGAAACCTGGACAGCAAGCTACACCGCGACGAAGAGCGCCTCTCTTGCAGAGTCTGCCACTTGAGTTTTCTAAACAGCTCCGTAACGCTATCACGGTTACCAAATAACCCTGTGACGAAACGCACCGCTCTTCTTTTGTTCTTCTCTATCTCCTCCGTCAACCCGATCTGGTACGGATCCCACACTGATGAGCAATACTCAAGTATAGGTTGAACGAGTGTTTTGTAAGCCACCTTCTTTGTTGATGGACTACATTTTCTAAGGACTCTCCCAATGAATCTCAACCTGGCACCCGCCTTACCAACAATTAATTTTATATGATCATTCCACTTCAAATCGTTCCTTACGCATACTCCCAGATATTTTACGGAAGTAACTGCTACCAGTGTTTGTTCCGCTATCATATAATCATAGAATAAAGGATCCTTCTTTCTATGTATTCGCAATACATTACATTTGTCTATGTTAAGGGTCAGTTGCCACTCTGTGCACCAAGTGTCTATCCGCTGCAGGTCTTCCTGCATTTCGCTGCAATTTTCTAATGCTGCAACTTCTCTTATACTACAGCATCATCAGTGTGTGTTGTGTGTGTATATATATATATATATATATATATATATATATATATATATATATATATATATGTGTGTGTGTGTGTGTGTGTGTGTGTGTGTAGGTGGGGAGAATGGGAGGAGAGGAGAGGAGGGAAGGAAAAGAGAGAGAGAGAGAGAGAGAGAGAGAGAGAAGGGGATGGGAAGGTTAGGAAGGAGCGAGAGAGAGAGTGAGCAGACCAGAGGAACAAGGAAGGCAAGTGACGTGAAGCCATGCTGTAACTGACACATTCCCCAGTCATTTCTATTGCATTTAACGAGAAGTTACGCGCCCCGACCACGAGATATGTCAGAAGAGAAAACCAAATGAGCCGTTACTGACGTAACCAGATATATATCCCGGGTTCTGTCTGTAGCGGACTTCTTTAGATAATTTAGCATTTCCTATCATATGAACATGCATTTGCAACACTAATGTTGTGGTCAGCTTCTAAAAAAAACTAATCCTTATCCTGCTTCACTACTTCTACCTCTTAATAATCGGCCTCGCCCGCAAGAGACCAGTATGGTAACATTTCACAGAGTGTGACGAAGGATATCGAGTTGCATTAGACTCAAACTGTCACATAAATTGAATTTCAAAACAGAAATTTACATTACTGTAAAGTGTCTTATCGGTATTTCACAAGGTTATGCGCTGGTCCTCTTTGAAATGAAGGTCACGATTGATTGAATACTTCGAGGCGCAGTTTTCGGTGTCGTAAAGACAGACGTCGTAGACGTAATTTCAAAGACTCCTTTTCAGATTGGTTAAAATCACAAGTTCGTACTTGTTTTCGTGAAAGTAAAGCGAATCAGAGTTGGATGTTGGATGAAAAAATCGTTCTGGATCCGTGATCGATTATTTGAGACAGTAAGTTTAGATACGTGTTAGTGCTGGTTTTCAACACCTGCCTCAGTAAATTGTACACTGATGATCCCTATCGACCTTAAGTGCCAAATAGATACGGACACATAAAGAATTGCCGTAGAGATTAAGTTATTGTCATGAGTGGTTTGTATCTACTAGGGGGCACCACGCAAAACTAAATACAATAGCAGCCGTTAGCACAGTAATTTTTATATTGATTTCACTAAATAAATAACGTGGTAATTTTTCAAATAAAAACTCAAATCTAACGGTAAAAATATGAATTTTTACCCTTACTCTCAAAATGTCAATGAAAATATAAGGTAATAACACCTTCATAAATGAAATCTTTTGAGGTGTTTACCGTATTAATCTTTGGGATGTCCTCAGTTTTCTGGGTTGCACAGCCTCTCCTCCCGTGTTTTACTGAAGCATTCCGAGAAGGCGTTATTCCGTCGGGACGTCGCGAAAATCTATCAAATTAATGTGACGACCTGCCAAATGCCTGAATAGCTACCTTTTGCAGCTCGAGACGTACAGGAAGTGCGTCAGTGAGGTTCCGGAAGATACCGACAAAGATATGGAGCAGTGGCAACTCCAGTACTGTTTCACGCCGTACACAACAACGGCCACTGCCTGATGAACCAAAAACATTTTGGTATTTTTACCGCGTTAATCTTTGGGATATCCTCAATTTCCTGGTACGCACAGTCTCTCTTCCCGTGTTTTACTGAAGTATCCCGAGAAGACTTTATTCCGTCGGCACGTCGCGAAAATCTATCAAATTCGTGCGACCTCCTGTCAAAAGTCTGTATAAATAACTACCTTTCGCAGCGCGAGACGTCCAGAGAGAGACTTAGTGAGTATTTATTTATTTCTAATTTCTGCTACCAGTCACTTTTTATTTTATGTTTAATTTAACATAATACAACGCGTTTCGAACATGTTCATCTTCAGGCGTTTTTACATACATACATACAGAGAAATGTTACTTAAAAAGAAACAGTCTTAAACTAGATTAATATAGAACTCTTTGTCCATTGTTTGTTACTGTAGCGGCTGGTGTAGCGTTTGGGGTGGGGGTGGGGGGGGCAGTGTATGGCTAGAAATCGAAATCAGTGATGTCTTCTGCTGGTTTTCTTCCTTGTGGTTGACTATGTACGATATCACAGCCTGTATAGGATGCAGATAGATTTGCATCAGTTATGTAACACATAACTGGTTTTCTTCCTTGTGGTTGACTATGTACGATATCACAGCCTGTATAGGATGCAGATAGATTTGCATCAGTTATGTAACACATAACTGGTTTTCTTCCTTGTGGTTGACTCTGTATATCACATCCTGTATAGGATGCAGATAGATTTGCATCAGTTATGTAGCAGATAACTGGGTTTCTTCCTTGTGGTTGACTATGTATGATATCACAGCCTGTATAGGATGCAGATAGATCTGTATCAGTTACGTAACACATAACTGGTTTTCTTCCTTGTGGTTGACTACGTATGATATCACAGCCTGTATGTATGATATCACAGTCTGTATAGGATGCAGATCGATTTGCATCAGTTATGGTTACATATCATACATAGTCAACCACAAGGAAGAAAACCAGCAGAAGACATCACTGATTTCTATTCCTAGCCATACACTGCCACCCTCCCCCCGCCCCCCAAATGCCACACCAGCCGCTACAGTAACAAACAATGGACAAAGATTTCTAGATTAATCTAGTTTAAGACTTTATTTTTAGGTAACATTTCTCCGTACGTGTTTATCTATATGTAAACGCCTGAAGATGAACAGAACATGTTCGAAACTCGTTGTATTATGTTAGATTAAACATAAAATAAGAAAGTGACTGGTAGCAGAAATTAGAAATAAATAATTATCCCACACAGTCACGGTTCACAAACATAGCCATGATGGCCGAAAATAATTAAGACTTAGTGAGGTTACGGGAGGTACCGACAGGGATGTGGAGCCATGCTAACTCCAATGCCGTGTCCGTCGCAACTCAGTGGATGTCCGGTTGCGGTATTGGCATACAAATTCCAGCCTTCATCGCCGACGAACAGCAGTCAGCATGAACCAGGCATCTGCTGCGGAGGCCCATACGCAACAACGTTTGCAGAAGGTTGAGGAGACACTGTTGGTAGCCCATTGGTTCATCTGGGCGCCCAGTTGCCCAACAGTTGCTCGTCTATTCGCCCGCACACATCTCCGCAGCCGTCGGTCACTCCTGTCATTTATGGCCTGTCGTGCGCTAAAGTTGCCTCGGCACTGGTTTTGGATAGCACCTTTTTCCCCACGCACGGTATACTTTAACCAAGGAAACAAGCGAACAATTTACAAACTTAACCGTTTCAGAAATGCCTCCACCCTTGGCCCGAGAGTCAATTACCGTGCCTTTTGGCACTACGACAACGACTGCACTGTTTTCCGAGATGTTCTAGACCGTCTCTGAATGGTTATTGTGCATTAACATAGCCGGTGGTCACATGAAAAGAGACTGCACCCTGTACGACTGGCGTTCAGTAATTAATGAACACTTTTTTCTTTTCCTTTCTCAGTTTCGGTTGAAAAAACGCGGACTTGTGTGACATGATGGAATAGTCCCGCTGAAACCCTTGCAGTTTCATTCAGTTCCGATAGGTGGCGGAGCTATACGTAAACTTAAAAATGTTTCTGTAACGAAGGTGTGTTTCAAGCAGGGAGCTGTCACTCAGTTTCTTTTGGCGGAAAACCAGAGCATCGCAGACATTCACAGGCGCTTGCAGAATGTCTACGGGAACCTGGCAGTGAACAAAAGCACACTGAGTTGTTGGGTGAGGCGTCTGTCACCATCCCAACAAGGTCACACGATCCTGTCCCACCTCCCACGTGCCGGCCGGCCGCACGCAACTGTGATTCCCACAATGTTGGAACGTGCGGACACTCATTCGAGGCGATCGATGGATCACGATCAAACACCCCACTGCGCAATTGTACGTCTGTTGCACGAGTCTGCACACCCCGGAGGAGCTCACAGAACTTCACTGGACTGTTCTTCCTCATCGAGCTTACGGCCTCGACGCCGGCCGGAGTGGCCGAGCGGTTAAAGGCGCTACAGTCTGGAACCGCGCGACCGCAACGGTCGCAGGTTCGAATCCTGCCTCGGGCATGGATGTGTGTGTTGTCCTTAGGTTAGTTAGGTTTAAGCAGTTCTAAGTTGTAGGGGACTGATGACCTGAGCAGTTACGTCCCATAGTGCTCAGAGCCATTTGAACTATTTTGAACGGCCTCGACCTCGCACCTCTCGACTTCCATCTGCTTGGTCCAATGAAGGATGCAATCCGAGGGAAAGAGTACGTGGATGACCAGAGAGGAATCAGGGTAATTATAGTAAAATTGGTTTCCAGCAACCTTCCATTTGCTGGATTGGTGAGGCACCTTCAGATGTTCAACCAAAGCAAACGCCAGTTGCAAGATTTCTTTTTTGTTGGGGAGCATCGACGCGCGGAGTGGTCGCGCGGTTAGAGGCGCCATGTCACGGACTGCGCGGCCCCTCTCGCCCGAGGTTCGGGCTGTGTGTGTGTGTGTGTGTGTGTGTGTGTGTGTGTGTGTGTGTGTGTGTGTGTGTGAATGTGTCGTTCTTAGCATAGGTTTGTTTAAGTTAATTTAAGTAGTGTGTAAGTCTAGAGACCGATGAGCTCTGCAGTTTGATCCCTTAAGAACTCACACATATTTGAGCACTGTTGGGGAGCATCAACTTCTTAACTAAATCTTTCATATAATACGCAATACGCAAGGTGTTTTTAAATTTCTTAATCAAAACTGTTCTTGAATCTGCCCGTTTGAGGAGTTAGCGTTACGGAATTACCTTGCTCAATTGCTCTCACCCTGTCTCAAAGTGTGCTTCGAAGTACAGAGAACACTTCAGCTGCCTCCCTCGCGGTTACACATTACATTGCTCATAGTCATTTTTATGCAGTTGTCATTCCATTTGCATCTTACTTTTTTCTCATTTTCCTCCAAGTCAAAAAAATGGTTCAAATGGCTCTGAGCACTATGGGACTTAACACCTATGGTCATCAGTCCCCTAGCACTTAGAACTACTTAAACATAACTAACCTAAGGACATCACACAACACCCAGTCATCACGAGGCAGAGAAAATCCCTGACCCCGTCGGGAATCGAACCCGGGCGCGGCAAGCGAGAACGCTGCCGCACGACCGCGAGCTGCGGACCCGTCAAGTCAGCCGGAAAATAAGTAAGAAGGAGGAATATGAAATTTGGAATTGCTCCTGGTCGATAATGAAAGACATGGGCCGGTACCTCATGACAATTGGATGCACAGGCTTGCTCTACTTACCTGTATACTTCCGCTAGTTGGACGCGAAAAGGAAAATCACAGTAGTTGTCGGTACCGTAAGCCGGTCGATACTGCACGATTCTCCCCTGTAAATGTTGTACAAACGGGGAGGTAGGACCTGCTCATATGGCGTAACGCGTAGCTTGCGAGACACGATGGCAACCCATACCAGGATCGGATCTGCGCGGCAGATTAACCAGCGTGGCGGTGCACCAGCCAGCCTGCCCGTTGTTTTCGGGCGGTTTCCCACGCTGGTTTAGCCAGACGCTAGGCTGGTTTCCCATTTAGACACGGCACACAAACAGTTGAAATGCAATCACACATAGCACAAATTTTCCATAGTTCACAGACAGGTGGTCGACACGGCTTGCTTCCTCTGGTTAACTGGCGATTGCGATAACAGGAAACGCATCCGGCCGTACGGTTAAAACAAAATAAATTTGCCAAAACTTGAGGTCAGCGGAGCCAGTATTAGCCGGGGTGGACGCTAACGAAAAGAACATGATAAACAGAGAAGGAAGAGGAAGGTTAATCGACCGTCTCCTTTCCGAAGGAACAATCCCGATGTTCGCCTTGAACCGTCGTCACGTCAGTATACAGCATGCCGGGTTTCTGACGTTATAGCGTGGCAAAAGCACATTGGGGAATCTCTCCGATGTATAGAGCAGTGGTCGTCAAAATTTTTTACTCAAGAGCGGCCGCATAAGTAGCGTGATCTCATCATTAACTGGTAACCTACATAAAATAGTGTTTCTTTTTTTAACGAACACACCGCCATTTGGATGTATTGTTGTTTATTTAATTATAACCCAGGGTTCGACCTTTTATGCCATCTTCAAGTGACCGAGTTTATGTCTTTAACACATATTGCAGGACATGAAGCTCAAAATTTGCCTTAAATTAAGATAGTCTCTCCCCACAAAATTCCATATGTAAAATTATCTTGTAAAAACTTCAGTAAATAATAGTGGGAGCACGTCACATTTAATAACAAATGGGTCGTAATTAAATAAACAACAATACAGTCAAATGGCGGTGTGTTCATTTAAAAATTATTGTATAACTGTTGCTCACCAACATCAAAAACTGTTTATAATACAGTATGAGCCCTCAACAGACTACTATTGTAAGGGCGCGGTAAGATGGCCGCCGACACCCATGCCCAAGTACTGATCGTTAAAATACGGTCTATTCGTAACACTTCGTGTCGGCTGTTCTCTGTTTCAGATTGCTGCCACGCTCAGCGATCCCAAAATTGTAAGACTGCAACTGCCTGAAGAAGTGTTGTGTTGTCTGAGTGACTGCATGACTGTCTGTTGAATAACAGTAACTGTACTAACGTTGCATAATGCATTTAAATATGACACACGATCAGAAATGTTTACTAAATGTTTTTAATCTCTTTTTTCTTCCACTCATTGCATTGTATTACAACACGTTTAATTTAATTCCACATTTCTTGCTACAAATCTGCACCACCTTTGAAGATGCCCGTCTCTATGATGCGAATTCAGGAATATATGTTCCTTCAATTTCCAATTTATAGTATAACAGCTGATAGATACGAGGCGCACACGACCGCCAATTGTCAGTACTGGAAGACAAACAATTACACGTTCCCCTTGTCTCATCCTTTAACGCCACAGTACTGCTTATTATTCCGTCCCTAAGGTAAGCGGCGAACCTCACTTAGCTCATGGCCGAATTCACCAACGTCAATTACAATTAAGTCCATCATGAAATATTACTGTCGCTGTAAGTATTGTTGTTTGTCAAGCATTATTCAGATGCTCTTAACGTTAGGTGACGCGTTTGGGATTCTGCTGTTAGTTGCTAGATCCATAATATTATAAAACACGGCTTAGAACAACTGATTTGAGACACAGTCTTACGAGCACTGGCTTAATGCAATATCAAGTATGAAAGATATTCTGAACGTGCATCTGAACGTAGACCAATGTGAGTCATGGACGCTACCTACGTCACACACACGCGATCTCTTTACAGTGCAGAGACAAGAGACGCCATATTGGCTTTCAGTTAAAGCCAATTATTGGTGGGTTTTATATTATAATTAACGTTCTATGAATTACGCTGTTTCAGAGCACCAGCAGATTGAGGACCTCGCGAAAACCGGACCGTAATTGGTACGTTTTGTTGTAATAAAAGGACTGGAAACGTCGTATCGATGTTAAAGAATTTTTGAATTGTTACTTGTGTGTTCGGAAAGTATGCCGTTTCAGCGTAAAGGCACATTGCAGAGAAATCAAAAACACATTCTTCTTCGCATTAATGGTTCAAATGCCTCTGAGCACTATGGGACTTAACTTCTGAGGTCATCAGTCCCCTAGAACTTAGAACTACTTAGACCTAACTGACCTAAGGACATCACACACATCCATGCCCGAGGCAGGATTCGAAACTGCGACAGTAGCAGTCGCGCGGTTCCGGACTGAAGCGCCTACAACCGCTAGGCCACAGCGGCCGGCTACTCGATAATATTCGATGTTGTGTAAATATAAGTGCGCTCTATCTCAGCAGTATCTTTGATCAACTGGCTTTATCAAGAAGAGAGTTTGCACTGCTTGCACAGGATATTTTCCACTTTCTGATTTAAGGTCTTGTATTTCGCATGTTCTAAAGATTCTGCTACTGAATAGAAACAGTTATACACCTTCGGGTTTTACTAAAATTTGTGAATGATGAAAGATTTTTATCCTGTGTGGAATACTATTGTAAGTTATTGTAAGTATGTATCGCACTATCAGTAATGGCACTTTCAGAAGCTGATGTACTTACTGACTGGCTATAGAACTTCCCTTTTTGCCTTATAACATGGTCATGGATACTGAAGTTTGTATTTATGTGTACTATAACCAGAACAACATGACTAGCATATGGACAAGGTGGGATATGTGTGCTTCATACAGCTAGCGAATCCATTCCGTAAACAAACTGTGCGATCTGCTAGCCAGATACAGCCGACAACTGCCGCTCGAACGTGCTGCGATTGTGTATATCACTTTGAAGCACACGTAACACAAGCAGAAGCTAGGTCGTTGTCTGAGCGTTCAGCAGGAAGGCAGAGATCAGGTTAGCGCGTTACACGTTGGATGCCTCGGTTCGTGTGACGTCTGCTTTAGGGAAATCACGGAAAACCTACACGTGGTTAGCCAGGTGGGAATTTGCAAGTCTCTCCTGCGAAATGTGAATCCATTGCGCTACCGCGCTCGTTGGAAGGGTGCGTCATGACCAGATATTTTCGGTTCACCAAAGGCACTTACTATACGCACAATATAACATGCCGCATTCCGCGGGGGACTCTGGGTTTGTACGCGCGCGATCGCTGCCTAGCACATGTGGTGTTGAGTTGAGAGGCGAAGTGGAAAAGCGGGGGAAGGGGAAGGGAGAAAGGAGGGTGGGAGGGGAGGGGAGAGGAGAGGAGGTAAGCACCTACTCTCTGCTCCTAGCAGTGCTGGCGTATGTGTTACGGTATATCTTGCGTCCCGCTGCCAAGGAAGGATGCTAGGCTTTGTACAGAATCCAGCGACTGTGGAACCGACAAACGTTCAAATGGCTCTGAGCACTATGGGACTTAACATCTATGGTCATCAGTCCCTTAGAACTTAGAACTACTTAAACCTAACTAACCTAAGGACGTCACACAACACCCAGTCATCACGAGGCAGAGAAAATCCCTGACCCTGCCGGGAATCGAACCCGGGACCCCGTCTCGGGAAGCAAGAACGCTACCGCGAGACCACGAGCTGCGGACCCGACAAACGTTAGCTGTTATTCAGCACACACGAGCAACTTACCAATATTGCCTAATACGGTGTGTTGTCAGAATCTTGGTGCAGTCGGAAACACAACCAAACCCGCTGTGTCAGTAAGGTTCAAATCGTTTAAATGGCTCTAAGCACTATGGGACTTAACATCTGAGGTCATCAGTCCCCTAGACTTAGAACTACTTAAACCTAACTAATCTAAGGACATCACACACATCCATACCGGAGGCAGGATTCGAACCTGCGACCGTATCAGCTGCGCTTCCTGACTGAAGCGCCTAAAACCACTTGGCCACAGCGGCCAGCTTGCATTAAAGGCTTGCAACAATATCAAAACACCTTTTTCCTTCGGTTTAACGCACACTGTATGAAGATTTTTCTAAGAATAAGCTAAAACTGCGTAAAATGTTTTATGAAATGTTTTCCCCAGAACACTCGCATATCCCCCCTCCCCGCGATGTTTGTTATTGCTGTATATATCATGAAATGTACATGTGAAGCTACTCAGAATTAACAGGTATGATAAACAGAATGTGAATGAACCGACTTCATCAGGTCCTATAAATCACATGTTATGTATTTAACAACGGGTGCATAATTGTAAAAATGTAATATACAAGCGTCCTAGTTGCCTACTTTTAGGCTTCATATTCTGCAAAAAGGTGAGGACTAAGCATTGCGATGAGTCATAAACGTCGTGCAAAATGAATTTCTTACTATCGCTGAAAACGTTTTTTATCACTTATAAAAAGGAGTCTTCTGCTGCGGAGAAATAAGTAATAAAACAATTTTTAATTTATTAACTATCACGGGATGCAGATCTTTATATTATGTACTAACAAAACAGCGTATCGCTAATAATGATACTAGTGATGTAATGAGGGAATCTACGGAAAACTAATATTACAAACAAACAAGTTTTCATTAAGTGAACACATGATAATAAATATGGGAGTAAGGTCGTATGGTTCTCAAAGAAATCTGTAAACAGTGTTAGCATCAGAGATTACAACTCAAGGTGCCAAAGATGCAAAACTATCTGAAAATTAAAAAAAAAAGAGCGCTGCTGTTCACAGAGTACTCATCACTATCTCTGTGTAAGTGAATATTCAAGTCTTTATGAAGCACAAGTCCGTCAATGCCGCTATCAACATGCAGACTTTTAGTGCCCCTTTTCTACACTCAAGCGGGTTTGTCGTCGGAAGCAGTGGGTACGTGAGTAATACGATTTAAACTGTAGAAGTTTACTTTACTGCTTTGCGCTTTAACCATAAATGTAAAATATAGGAAAAAGGAAGTGCTGCATTTCTGTCCAGAATTCATGGAATTATTGAGCCAGAAGTTCTTTCTCTACCTATAAGCGGGAAGACAGAAATAAGTATTTCATGGCAGAGTCTAAATAGCACAACAGTTTTCCAGCAGCTGCTATCGTATACAAAGACGAAATGATAACTGGGGTATAAACTGCATTGATTCACATGAACATTGGGTTATTAAATTACTCTTTCCTTGTGCAGTAATTACCTAGATGTGTCACACTAACGAACGTGTTCTTTGATGTTTTGTTCCGATGAAATTCCGCGCGCAATGTGTTGGGAAAATGAATTAAAAATAAGAAATATCTGTGTGTGTGTGTGTGTGTTTGTGTGTGTGTGTGTGTGTGTGTGTGTGTGTGTGTATTTGTGTGTTTGTGTGCAGCCATAATAGCATCAAAATGTGTGAAACAGGTGAAATGTAGAATTAATGGAAACGAATATTACTGCCGAGTCCATAGTTTTCGGGGATCAGTACAACACTGAAACGCTTAGAGCAATTTCAGCCAAACTTGCTACACATATGACTTACTACCCAGAAAAAAACATAGTGTGGGCTAGAACGTACCCAGACTCCTAGGGATGGGGATGAACATAAGGGGATGACGTGTAAGTATACCTCCAGAACACTTGGAGGACTTTCAACAAAACTTAGTACGTACTGGCTTACTATCTGGGAAAATAATACTTTAGGGGTAAGACGCTTCTAGCACTCCTATCTTGTGGAAGTCGAGGCGATGATGATAACATTTTGATTTGTAAGAATAATCCTGGAGCACTTTCAACAAAATTTGAGATGTACATGATTCAGTACCGATACAAATAAATTATTTGCATAAGACAACTCTTACTCTAGAGACAGATTTCATTCCTTTTCCTATTTAGAACAACAGTGTGGTAAACACGTAACTGAGAAACGTCAAGTAATCAGCTGATCTTTAAGCAAATAAAGTTCAGTTAATTGGTACTCGAAGACAGAGATGATCCGTGTGACAGGATTGTATGATATATTGATCAGAAGTTGCATCGGAAATCACCTACTACGGACGTTATCAAACGTTTGAATTCAGCAATATTTGTTGTACATATAGGCGTAATTGCTGCTTTTTATGACGAAAGTATTAGAAATTTATCTTACGATGCATACTTCCATTCCCTGATTACATATAGAATAACTTTCTAGGGGAATTCCAGCAAAGACATAACGCATTCGTTGACAGAAACGTGCTGGAACGATAATATCTGGTGTCCATCTTCGGCAACTGTTTAAAAAATTAGGGATGCTAACAGCAGTCTCACAATATAATTACTCCCTAAAGAAGTTTGTTGTGATGAATCAGGCACAATTAAAAAATAAGGGCAGATTTCATAAATTTAAAACTGGGAACAAAAATAGTCTACAGTATCTATAACTTAACCTTGTTCTTGTACTTGAAAATGTTTGAACACTTGCCTTTTGAGTTAAGATGTTGCCAAATAATAAAAGTAAAATCAGACTAAGTCTGATACACTATTTCAAGTACATTTTGTTAAATGTCAAGGAAAATTATGCTGCTGAGTGTTTTACACGTGTTTACTTCATTTGTAATACATACAGTTTTTAGTTTGACAAATGTTACTCTGGTGTGATGTGATTTTCAAGTCTTTCGAAGGTTCAAAGTTTTACGAGCCTGTTGAATACCATACGAGAGAGTCAAGCGTCGAACATCAGCGTTAGCACAACCGGTCACAAATTCCCTTAAGCGTTTGCAGAACGCTTCTAGATTCTTGCAGGGCCAAAGATAACGATCGATTCGTGAAGACTGCACTTTTCTCACCACTCTCTGGTGCTGCAGAAGTTGACTGTGGTGTCACCGCCAGACACCACACTTGCTAGGTGGTAGCTTTTAAATCGGCCGCGGTCCGGTAGTATACGTCGGAACCGCGTGTCGCCACTGTCAGTGATCGCAGACCGAGCGCCACCACACGGCAGGTCTAGAGAGACGTACTAGCACTCGCCCCAGTTGTACAGCCGACTTTGCTAGCGACGCCACACTGATAAATACGCTCTCATTTGCCGAGACGATAGTTAGCATAGCCTTCAGCTAAGTCAATTGCTACGACCTAGCAAGGCGCCATCACCAAGTTATATTGAGATGATAATACTGTATCAACAAGACCAATGTTCACCAATTGTGGATTAAAGTTAAGTATTCCAGAAGCTACGTACTTTTCTTTATAGCATTCATTACGTATCCTGTTTCAGACCTCACGCCAGCCTGCGTGAGTTTAAGCGCGTGCCTTTCGGCTTCCTCTCATTGTGTCTAGGCTGTCATGTCTAGACACAACATTGACAGCTCCGGTATTCAAAACTGAAGTGTCCGTGTCAGAAAGTGAAATTTATAAACTGCGCTCGGTGCAAGTGAGTACTACTTTTTTCATGCTTTTATTATAGATACACTGCCAAACGCAGTCGACTTCCCAATGACGACGAAGACTCATATGTGCAAAGACTTCACTGCGATAACTTTTTAATACGCGTATGAATGTATCAATCTCATGATTCCTTATTATTTTCTCGTCAAGAATGTACTATTATTATTACAAATTAACAGTCGAAGAGGGCTTGAAGTCATTTGAGTAACTCATTATTATTATAATTGTTCCCTCCGAAGAAACATGATTCATTTTAGCGATGCAATGTTGTGCTGTCCTCACCCGAAACGTGGGACCAACGTGGTCGAGGAAATGGTAGAATATGGTGACATCAATGCGAATAATTTCACATTTAAGAGCATTGTCAAGCATGAAAAGCAGAATGAGACAATAGTTTTATGTTTCGTTGAGAGGAAAGCGGTCAACGATAATCAGAACTAAGGAGACGCCGTACTGGATTACGCCTTTTGCAACTGGGTGGGTTTATGCTGTAACTCACATCTTATGAATATCTGTCGTTTCAAAGAATCAGCACATTGTGGATCTCTGAAAACGCTTCGTTTCTGGCACGGTTTATTATAATAGAGTGACGGGAAACCACGTAATGGTAGTAAAGTCTCTTCGTCTTTGATACGTTTAGTACTGCAACTCCCGAGCTATGAAAGTATGCCGCTTTAAGACACTGGCACTCAAAACTCGTCATTTTTGGTACGATTTGTTGTACTCCGATGTCTATTAATAGTAAACGGTGATTAAAGCCTTGAGGACATGGCAAGATCACAGAGACTAAAACTGACATACGTTAACTGCGGCATACTGGACAGAGGCGTGCAGTGCGGGGTGAAAGATTCTGGTCAGCACCCTGCTTCCCAAACACATTTTTGTCAAATTCATCAGTTCTTTAAGGTTACAGGACTCTCTTGTCAGTTTGAGGAAAATATGATCTGCGATATTCGATGTTAAGCTATAGAAATGTTCCCTCTGTTCAGAAGCGAGATTAACCTGGGAACATCGACCAATGAACTTCGGGATTGTTGTCTACACTGCTACCTTACTCGCTAGCAATTCAATATTTACAGGCAAGAGTCAAAGAAATTGGTATAGGCAAGCGTATTCAAATACAGAGACATGCAAACAGGCAGAATACGGCGCTGCGGTCGGCAACGCCTATACAGGGTGAATCAGTAACTACTGCCACTAAGAATAACTCCGAAAGTATGGTAAGAGCTGAAAAGTTTGTAGGACAGAAGTTGCATGGGGCAACGGGGGGCCATATGGTAACGATGGTTTTTTGTTCCTCGTGCCAGAGATATGAAGGTCAGCTTTGTTTTTTTAAATGGAATGCTTTGGTTTCGTACTTATTTTCAGATAGCGGCTATCGAGAAGAATCCAATGATGTGTAACACTAAGATCTTTGAAGGTCAACGAAGTTCACAAAGGTGGGATGAAAGTTCATTTACAGGTGTTCGAAGTGATGACCATTGATATCAGTGCAGTGCTGCAATCTTTTTATCATGGATTGAGTGGTGTACTTTTATATCGGCACTTATCGAAGCACATGCTCTGACAATTCTCTCTCGCATATTTTCAGGTGTAGTTGGAACGTCTTCATAAACAATGTCTTTTACGAATCCCCATAAGAAAAACTCCATACGCGTCGAGTCTGGCTAACGAGCCGGCCACGACAAATCTCCTCCGCGTCCAATCCATCGATTTGGGAATTATCTCTGCAACTCATTTCTATCCATCAGCGAAAAATGTGCTGGGCACCCATCGTGTTGGTACCACATTCTGTTCCCTGTTCCTAAAGGTATTTCTTCCAATAACAGACCAAATGCTTCTTGCAGGAATGTGGAGTACTTCCTACTATTCAGATTTCCTTCGATGAAATAGGGGCCTATGATTCTGTCCTCCAGACTCCCACACCAGACATTCACTGACCACGGTTTTTGGTGTGCAACTTGCCGCAGCCAACATGGATTTTCAGTTGCCCAATAATGCGTGGTATGCAAATTAACATTTCCACGGTTTGTGAATTTAGCCTCGTCAGTAAATAAAATCCCTCTGAATCTGAAGTTGAGCCCATCGGCAGAATTCAATGCGACGCATACATTCCTTAACAGTTAATTCTTGGTGGAGACTGATACGGTACGGGTGATTTTTATCTCGATGCAGAACACGGACATCACTACTCTGGCCCATGCCAGATTCCCTTGCAATCTGACGAGAACTAACACAAGGACATCGAACCACAGCGGCAAGAGTACCAGTTTCCGTTTCTTCGTTAGCAACTTTCCTTTGCCGGATATATTTCGGATACGTTAAAGATAAAGATCCAATTGTTCTCAATTTATCATACACATATTAAATGTACAACGTGTAGGGTGAGTACGTTGAAGATATCTTTCAGCGTATAAGTCTCTAGCTCTCACTGAATTTCGTTGGCATTCGCCATAAATGAGAAGCATATCGACTTGTTCTTCGAAGGAATACATCTTTCATATCCGCTTGATTCGAAGATACTAGTCTCACTTTTCGTATTAGTGTTGTATTGCGAAATCGTCGAATGGTGTTTACATGTCAATGGTACGTTAGATGGAGACGCCGTATTTGGCGAATATTTACTATTTGCAAGATATACTAGAGAGAATTTTCAGAGCATGTGCATCGATAAGCGCCGAAGTGATAAGGAATACTACTCAATCCATGATAAGAATATTGCAGCACTGCATTGATACCAATGGTCATCACTTCGAACACCTTCTGCAGGTTCATACCACCTTTTTGAAATTCGTTGGCCTTCAAAGACCTTACTGTTACACATCATTCGATTCGTCTCGATAGCCGCTATCAGAAAATAAGTGTCACACTACAGCATCCCAAAAAAAAGAAAACAATGTTGACCTTAATATCTCTGACGCGACCCCACCTAGCAACAGGAAACCAGCGTCATATTATGGGCCCCGGTGTTCCATGCATCATGTCTCCCACAAACTTTTCTGCTACTATCATACTTCCGGCGTTATTCTAGGTGGCAACAGTTAGTGACTCACCCTTTATAAGACAAGTGTCTGGCGCGGTCGTTGCATCGGTTACTGCTGCTACAATGGCAGGTTCTCAGGACTTACAAGAGTTTGAACGTGATGTTATAGTCGGTGCACGAGCGATGGGAACAGCATCTCCGAGGTAGCGATGAAGTGGGGATTTTCCCATACGTCCATTTCACGAGTGTCTCGTGAATATCAGGAATCCGGTAAAACATCAAATCCCCGACATCGCTGTTGCCGGAAAGACATCCTGCAAAAACGGTACCAATGACGACTGAAGAGAGTCATTCATCCTGACATAAATGAAACCCTTCCACAAACTGCTGCAGATTTCAATGCTGGGCCATCAAAGGGTGTCAGCGTGCGAACCATTCAGGCAAACATCATCGATATGGTCTTTCGGAATCGAAGGCCAACTCGTGTACCCTTTAAAACTGCACAACATAAAGCTTTACGCCTCGCCTGGCCCTGTAAACACCAACAGTGGGCTGTTGATGACTGGAAACCTGGTGGGACGAGTCTCGTTTCAAATTGTATCGAGCGGATGGACGTGTACGAGTATGAACTTCACGAATCCATGGATCCTGCGTATCAGCAGGGGGCTGTTCAAGATGGAGGAGGCTCTGTAATGGTTTGAGGCGCGTGCATTTGGAGTGATGTGGGACCCCTGATACGTCTAGATACGTCTCTGACAGGTGACAGGTACGTAAACATCCTGTCTCATCACCTGCATCCATTCATATCCATTGTGCATTCCGACAGACTTGGCAATTCCATCAGGACAATGCGACACCCTACACGTCCAGAATGACTAAAGAGTAGCTCCAGGAACACTCTTAGGAGTTTAAACTTTTCCGCTGGCCACAAACTCTCCAGACATGAATATTATTGAGCATAAATGGAATGCCTTTCAACGTGCTATTCATAAAAGATCTCAACCCCTTCGAACTATTACGGATTTATGAACAGCCCTGCAGGATGCGTGGTGTAAGTCTCATTCAGCATTACTTCAGACATTAGTTGCGTCCATGCCACGTTGTGTTTCGGCAGTTCTGCTTGCACGCGGAGGACCTACAAGATATTTGTCAGGTGTACCAGTTCCTTTAGCTCTTCAGTGTATTTATTCATCGAAAAATCACACCAGATTGTGACACACACCACACACACACCACACACACACACACACACACACACACACACACACACACACACACACACGCAAAGTACAGGTAATTTAAGACTAAAATTACAATAAATGAATGATTTTTTTTACCATCTACAGGAAAGTGTGCACGGCTTGTAGTAGGAGTTTTTGCGTTATATTACAACTCTCTTGTATTTCACAAGTTCTAAAAACGTGCTACTGAACAGAAGAATCGATCTGACAGAAATGCTTGTAGAAGTTTACTAAGAAATTAGAATAATGTAATAATTTTTATGTAACGTGGAAGATTATTGTGAAGTTGTATCACACAATTTGTAATGGTGTCCTTACTGACTGGATATGGAACTGTTTTGTCTGCCTTGTATCATGTTCACGGATACTGAAGTTTTTGTTTGCGTAAACCACAGACAGAACAACATGGAATCATACAGAGAAGGAAACAAATGTGCGTTTTAATAGCGCTGTCGTAGCAATATTAAGCGCGTCACAAACCGTGTGGTGTACACGCCTGCTACAGCCGTCAACTGCCGTCGAAGTTTGCTGCAGGCGCCACTCACGATGAGAAGCACATTCCTTGTGATGTAGCAGCTCGTGACATCAACAACGATAGAAACAACCTTTGGCGTGCTTTATGATGAGAAACAAGGTTTCAACCATTTGCGTAATGTGCTGACAACATTAAACCGAATACGCTCTGGCCGTAGTAGAAATGCCGACGCTCTGCATACATTGGTGAAGATACCATGTCCAATATGTGACTGCGGAGCCGAAATGCAAACAATGTGACATTCAGTGGGAGAATTTCCATAGCGAGCCCACGACGACCCTTCACCGATTTCTTTGCAGCAACTGATTACATCCAATGCTTGGGTTTAATTTGTAATTAAGTTTGGTACATAATGTGTACACGTGCACATGATCTATGTTGAGTTAGTTGTTATCTGGATATACAGAGCATCTCTCCTATGAGCGACCGCCTCTGTAGCTCAGTGGTCAGTGGGCCAGGCTGCTATCAGGAGGGCCCCAGTTCGATTCCATGTACCGCCAAGGATTTTTCCACGGTGGGGAAAGTGGAATGGTGTGAAATCAGCCTCTTAATGCCAGTTGAGATGATAACCAAGTGAGAAGTAGCGGCTCCGATGTCAAGAAAGCCAAAAACGGCCGGGAGAGCTGACCTCATGCTCCTCCAATCGCATACAACGATGCCACTGGCAGAGGTAGACACGACGGGCGATCAAAGGAAACCTTCGGTTTGTTTCCCGTTACAAACAAAATGATTTTTAAAGGTGAATTTTTCGTTCCCTTTCGACAGAGCGCTCCCGGAACACTCTTATGCGACGTTTGTTTTGTCGATTCATATTAACAGGGACAGTAAAACTAGAAGAATTACCAGTACTCCAGTAGAGACACGTGTGCCGCCCTGCCTCGCAATCCGCTACAGCCTTGCAGCAGCGCCACTCAGTCGTTGCTGGTGTAACCTTGTAATGGTACTTGAACAACGTAACAATTACGGCACCTCTCCTCAACCTCTCGATACCAGCAATATTCTACTGTGTTTCTGTAAAATAGTTAACATATTTCTGTGACAACATTCAGATTTGATTTCATTAATGTAGAGGTACTTCGATACATCGATATGTATATATTGCATGATATTATTCTTATGTGTATTCTTTCTTTTGTCGCTATGATCTCTGACGTACTTGTAACTCTGATTTTTGGGCGCGTGAGCCGTTATTAGAGAGTCGAGCTTTGGTCGTCATGTTAAAAAGGCGCAAATTGTTGTCGGTTTACGAAATGTGAACTTTAACAGTGAGGAAGATATTTTCAAGTATGCTTTATATTGTGATGTTTTGGAACGAGTTACGTGATATTGCAACAAAAGTAATACAAAAGAAATGTAACTTAAATTCGGAGGGCTGATTACTTTTTTACATCACCATTATCCTAAATAGCAAAAGTTTAATCTTCAAGAATCGTTTATGAAACACATCTATAAAACTTTTGAATATCGCAGAATAACACCTAGGCCTCTCTGCATCCGAGCTTGGTATCATCACTACCTAGATTTTCGACGATTGAGCCATGAGTTCACAACGAGACCAGCGTGGGAAACACGAAAAGATGAATGCCTAGTTTATCCATTATTTCAAGAAATGATTTTATTGACTGTGCTCTAATGACACCTGTCACATGATATAACTTGGTTGTTGCCCGAAAATGCAATATTTAGCAGCGTGAGCAACACTACAATTATAATTAATTTTTGACCTTTGTTGTGGTAGGGTTTTTAGAACCTGTTTTACTGTCCCTCTTAGTACATATCGATAAAAATCTGGGGCGTCTATCGAAAGGAGCGTAAAATTCCGCGTTAAAAATTATTTTGTTCGTAACGGGAACAAACCGACGATTTGCAATGGCACTGGGCGTCGCATGAAAAACATGATGAGCAGTATTTGGACGGACTTATTCCAGCTACACATTTGAAAAACGAAATTGCGAACATCTACCGAAATGCTGGAGAAAATAAGCCTGACGGCTCTTAGTAGACACACTCGATACGTGTATTATGTTGTACGTCATACGATAAACAAAATAAAAAATTTACCACAATTCTGCAAAAGAAGACCAGAATCCGCGACACGTTGGGTGTATGCTTCCCCTATCAGTGAGCTCGACTGTTTCTGTTTCGGAGTGATGAAGAGTACAAGAAGCAGCGGACGACGCAGGACACGCCGGTGTGGGATGCAGGGAGAGAGGAGCGGCCCGTGTGACGAGAGAGGTTCGTGTTCCCAGAGGCCCAGCTGCCAGCCGACGATATTTCAACATTTTACTGTGGCCGCCCGCGGCGCAGGAATGCGGCGTAAATCAAGGTGCGTATTAGCCACCGAATGCTGCCCTGCGCCGGCCAGGGTCCCGCTGTACCTTGCATCACAACCTGTCACGCGCCAAGCATTCTGTCTGAGCCCTTACTCCCCCTCCCGTGGTCCCTGTGTTCTCCCAGATGGCGGCGGTTGAATTTTCGTCAAGACTATGTACAGTGAAGTCATGTGATAGCGATATACACATATACAGATGGCGGTAGTATGGCGTACACAAGGTATGAAAGGGCAGTGCGTTGCCAAAGCTGTCATTTGTACTCAGGGGCTTCATGTGAAAAGGTTTCCGACGTGCTAATGGCCGCACGACGGGGACCAACAGACTTTGAACATGGAATGGTAGTTGGGGCTACACGCAAGGGGCATTCCATTTCGGAAATCGGCAGGGAATTCTATTTTCCGAGATCCACCGTGTCAAGAGTGTCCGAGAATACCAAATTTCTGCTACCACCTCTCACCATGGACAACGCAGTGGCCGACGGCCTTCACGTAGCGGCCGAGAGCAGCGGCATTTGCATAGAACTGTCAGTGCTAACAGTCAAGTAACACTGTGTCAAATAAACGCAGAAATCAATGTGGGACGTCCGACGAACGTATCCGTTAGGTCAATGTGGCGAAATTGAGTGTCAGTGGGCTAGGGCACCAGACCACCGTCGCGAGTGCCTTTGCTAACATCACGACATTGCCTGCAGGGCTTCTCTTGGGCTCGTGACCATATCGGTCTACTGGAAAACCGTGGCCTGCGTAGATAAGCCTCGATTTCAATTGGTAAGAGCTTATGGCAGGGTTCGCGTGTGATGCAGACCCCGAGAAATCATGGACTCTAGTTGTCAACAAGGCACTGCGCAAGCTGGTGGTGCTGCGTAATGGCGGGGGCTGTGTTTTCAAAAAATGGTTCAAATAGCTCTGAGCACTATGGGACTTAACATCTATGATCATCAGTCCCCTAGAACTTAGAACTACTTAAACCTAACAAACCTAAGGACGTCACACAACACCCAGACATCACGAGGCAGAGAAAATCCCTGACCCCGCCGGGAATCGAACCCGGGAACCCGGGCGCGGGAAGCGAGAAAGCTACCGCACGACCACGAGCTGTGGACGCTGTGTTTTCATGGATCATTGACTGGTAATAGTTATGTTCGCCTATTTGGAGACCGTTTGCAGCTATTCATGGACTTCGTGTTCCCAAACAATGATGGAATTTTTATGGATGACGATGTGCCACGTCACGATGCCACAACTGCTCGCGATTGGTTTGAAATACATTCTGCGCAATTCGAGCGAATGGTTTTACCATCCAGATTATCATCGAGCATTTATTGGATATATTCCTGTACCGGCAACATTCTCGCAGCTACTGGCGGCTATAGAGGCAGCATGGCTCTATATTTCTGCTGGGGCTTCCAGCGACTTGCTGAGTCCATATCACGTCGAGCTGCTGCACTACACTGGGCAGTACGAGCTCCAACACGATATTCCATGATCATAACGTTAGGCTCTCACGGCCGGCGTCTTCATTAATTGAAATTTCCGGGCTAAGAAGCCTTGGTCGAACAGTAGAAATTCTTCCTCTTGACGTTTCGTTGCCAACTGCGGGAAGATGTTACCCGCCTATCTGCTTAAAACTTTGTCTCGCCGCCTTTTCCAGCTATTAATGGTTCAGTTCGCTTTGACATATTGTTAATACAGGCTTGTACAGTGTTCTGCATTGTGGGTGATGGTGCCACATTTGAATTATCTTTTCAGTAAGACGAATTTCTGTGGTACTTGTTTCCTTTGCATTTCCCTTTTCACCAGCTTCCAAACATTTTCATTTGGGTTTAAGTAGGGCGGATTTCCGTACCAAAGGGACGTTTTCTTGCTGCAAAAAGGTTTTTACTTACAGTGCTGTGTGGCAAGGAGCTACGTCCTGTATAATACAAAAGGTTGTCCTTTAATGAACAATTCTTTTATTTGAGGTATTAGCCTCCTTAACACCTCCTTGTACCGGTCTCGCAGCATCGTTCCCTCAACCAAGTACAGACGTCCACTGGTTTTTCCACTGATGACAGACCATATCATAACCTAGGTGGCATATTTCTGTCTGCACAATACAGACGAGATTGTACTTTTCACCGGAGTGCCTTCGTACGAACTGACATTTATCTGCCAAAATTTTAAATGTAGACTCATCACTAAAGCAAACCTGAAAGGAAATGGAAAAACCATTAAGATTTGCTTTAGGATTGGCCTTGAACTCTGAAAACGTATTTATCACTACCGTATGAAGGCAAATACTGTGTAATTTAATGATACTCACCGACTTACAGAAGTTCAAATCTTAATACTCGTGCTTCTTTGTCCATGCAAGACATTTTGAGATCTTAGCAGCAGTTAATTTTGGCTTTCGGGCAGGCCTACGAGCCTTTAAGTTCATTTGTGAAATTCTGCGTTTTAGAATTCTTTCAGATGCAATAACGTCACTGTGTTCGAGTTTCAGCTTCTTTCGTACAAACACACCGATTCTCACGGCATGCCTTTTTCAAAGAGCGCTCAGACCTCGATGAAAATACGAGCATTGGTCTCCTGCCACAGCTGTTCTTCCTTTGAGGAATTAATTCTTCACCAAAATCAAGTTTCCTCTTTACACGCCTTATGGATGATTCTGATATGCCCAACATTCGAGAAGTCTGCCGATTTGAATCCATATTAGTGCCATCAGTTTTTTTTTTTTTTTCGAAGCATCAAATCACTTACTTTACCCATTATTTTCGTACCTTATTGTATGTAAAATCACTCATTAATCAGCAAACCTTGCCATTAGAGGTTACAGATGGTAAATACACCAGGAAACCAACAGTATTAAATGTTAATAATGCACTCACACTTTAATGATGTGAGCTCTTAATGTCCTCAAACTGTAACTGGCAACTATCACCTCTCACAAGGATGATACAGCACAAAAATGCGCTCATTTCATTCAATAATAGTTCTTTAACAATATTCGACCTAGGAACAGTGATTAGTGAGCCAGCTTACAAAATCAAACTCCAGAAATAAATGAATTTGTCAAAAAATCGGGTGCGTCTAATAACATAGCCGGGGACTATATGTTTATACAGTTTACCGAACGTGGACCACGTACATTTATTTGTAATCTATTCGCTTCGCCGAAATAGTTGTCAATTCTGACGATTCACTGAAGAAATTATCTCCCTTTCCGTGTCGATGAACGCAACGATCGATATGGTTAGTTCACCAGACAAAACATTAGTCAGCACATTGGTTCCCCAAACGGTGTCGATTTGGCGATCATGCGACCTCTAACGCAAGTCAAGGCAGTAAAATACTGTACATGTGACAGTCGAATGAGTGGACTGGGCAAACTCACGTGAGTCACCGTGGAAACGTGACCGAATAGCAGAAGATCGCTGTGAGGTTTGGACGTGTCACTGACGACAACGTAATACATTCCTCGATTTGTTAGTGTATCAACGTGAATGTCCAGTGTATCTGCAAGGACTGGTTTCACTCGCAACGCTGCAACGTGGCATAGGAAAAATCGTCGCAAAAATAGCCTAACCGATGAGTTGATAACAGTCGCTTCCATACTCAACAGGAATTGCTACCGACAGAGTATGGAGGTCCATCTCAACCCTTTCCGGGCGAACATTTGTTTGAAATTAATCTTTGGAATCGAATACCCCGCACGTCTTCCACGAGCCAAATAACACAGAAACTGGACAGTAGTTCAACGGAAACATAGTGCGGCCCAACCAATCGCGACTTTGCCTCTTTTCAAATGATGTAAGGCGTCGATTCACGGAAGACCTAAGAGGCGTTTTAAACCACGTTGAATGGAGTAGGTTCTGTAATGTTGTAGGGGTGTTGCTCGTGTCTTGTATTGGGCCCGCTTATTCAAATTACAGTGATCACTTTGGTGCTCCAAATTAAATGAGCAGCAGCGTCCTTATTTTTCGCAAGAGCAACATCAGGTAAGCTGTATCAGTATATGCTTTAATTATGTAAAATTATTTGTAGGATGTGTGTACTGAAATGTTGGCGTTTTCTGTCTGTTTAATGTTGGCTCAAATGGCTCTGAGCACTATGGGACTCAACTGCTGTGGTCATAAGTCCCCTATAACTTAGAACTACTTAAACCTAACTAACCTAAGGTCATCACACACATCCATGCCCGAGGCAGGATTCGAACCTGCGACCGTAGCGGTCGTGCGGTTCCGACTGTAGCGCCTTTTAAGCTCGGCCACTCCGGCCGGCGTTTAATGTTGCACGGAAGAGATCCTGGCAGGTAATTCATGGGTGTTTCACCGACACAGCAAATTTTCAGTGCGGGTTATCAATCACACGAGCGCCGACGGTCCGCGAGGGTGAGAACATCGGATCACTATTGTCAGCATCACCTTTCTACATTGTTAAAAACTGATGTCTGAAATGAATATATGAAAATTTTTCAGTTCAGATAAAAGTCTTGAGCTTGTATGACCATACCACATTATCAACGTTGGTAATATAAACTGAATGTTAACTAAATTTATGTCAACTACGTCTACTGATTAGCATAGTAATTGTATCGCTTAAACATAATGAAGTTACTGAAATTGAACTTCTTGCAAGGACATTTTTAACGGGCAAAGCTATTTTGTAAATTAATGCACGATGGAACATAGAGCAAGATTTGTGAAGTGGCAAACTCTAAACAATGAGCTAAATAGTTTCGTTTGATTGCTTAACTTCAAATTTGACCTTGGAGATTAAAGAGGAGTGTCGTGGGAAACTCAACATAGAAATTTAGCTTAGGAATAATTCTTACTGTTGCTAATCAGTTATCGATCGACATATAAGGAGAGAGTAATCGAAAGTAATATATTGTAACGTTCCGCAGCAAAACTGTTAAAAAATATCTGTGGTCGATCGAATGTCGTCAAGTTGATGTGCCATTGTTTTAGAGAATCGAAAAAGCAATACTTACACTACGAAGATGATTTATTACAAATTCAAAACAGTCCCTTCTCAATTAGGCTGACCACACGAATCTGATATACACAAAGAAACAACAAATAGGAATATTATTCTCCTTAAACAAGATATGAATGATCTATAAAGAAATTTTCGTATGAGACGTGGTCCTATAGGTAAACACGGTCATTTGTGTTAATGGAAAGTCTTTGAAAAAACTTAAGTAACCATTGGTACATCTGAAAAACGACGTTTTATCATAAACTGAATACACCGGCTTGACTCTTGAAGTATTGAAGGCAGAGACGCCTTTAAATATTAAGATTGTACCAAGCAGAGAATAGGCTACCAGTGGCAGAAAGTATCACAGCAACTAACAGCATGGGCCTTCTACGAGATAACAGTAGTCTTGTTCACGGGGCTCTAGGCACACTTTCCTCGTATGACTAACACTCGCTTATCCTATTGTACCTCGATTGTCCAACTATATCAAACTATCTTAGTTTCATAAAAAACGTCTCCATCTGAGGCAAAGGGTGAAACTCAGCAGCAAATCCCTATTTTATAAGAAGAGTCCACAGACGGCAGTAGATACGTCACGTGGTTTAATGCCGCTCATGTTGTACACTGAGTAGTGGATATTGTGTTGGACGTTAGATTTTCTCTAGAGTTTCCTAGAACAGTACATTTCACACCTACGAGGTTTGCTCAAAAAATTCCGGAACTTTACCAAAAAAAAATTTCTGCGGTTGTCTTTTACTTATTGTGCATGGTCTCCTTAGAAATAATCTCTTCCACTATTTATACACCGCTCCCAACAACTTTTTCACTTCCGGAAGCAATCTTGGTACGCCTCTTGCTGGATCGCCGTCTGCGAATTTTCTTTTATCTCGTCTGTCGTTGCAAATCCTCGCCCTCTCAACGGGCTTTCCAACTATGGAAATAAAGAAAATGTCCGCAGGGGCCAGGTCTGGAGAGTACAGAGGATGAGGCAGCACAGTAATTTCGTTTCTTGTGCAATAGTCACGCATCAAGAGGTATGAATGTGCAGGTGCCTAATCGTGATGCAAGAGCAACGAATTGTCTCGCCACATTTCAGGCCGTTTCCTTCTCACAGGACATCATGGTATGATCCAACTGAAATGTTACATTCTTCTGCAATCTCTCGGACACTCAGTGTTCGACTGGCACGCACAATTTCGTTGACGTTCCTGACATGAGCGTCGTCGGAAGATGTCGAAGGGCGTCCTGAATGAGGGTCATCTTTAACTTCCGTCCGGCCTTTTTTAGACCGTACGAACAATTCATAACATCTAATACGGTTTAAGCACTCATCACCATAGGCTTCCTGCATCATTTGGTGACTCTGTAAACGCCGGCCGGGGTGGCCGAGCGGTTCTAGGCGCTTCAGTTTGGAACAGCGCGACCGCTGCGGTCACGGGTTCGAATCCTGCCTCTGGCATGGATGTGTGTGATGTCCTTAAGTTAGTTAGGTTTAAGTAGTTCCAAGTTCTAGGGGACTGATGGCTTCAGATGTTAAGTCCCATAGTACTCAGAGCCATTTGAACCATTTCTCTGTAAAGGTTTTCTTGCGGTTCACGCAAAATTTAATGCAGACGCTTTCCTCCTCTAACTCGGCTACCTCGAAACTCACAAACTGTGCGACCAATGTTCTACTCAGTACAGAACTGAACAATAACAAAGAGACACACCAATGAAACTTCCGGCAGCTACACACTATACAGGGAGTTACAAAAAGGTACGGCCAAACTTTCAGGAAACATTTCTCACACACAAATAAAGAAAAGATGTTATGTGGACATGTGTCCGGAAACGCTTAATTTCCGGGTTTGAGCTCATTTTAGTTTCGTCAGTATGTACTGTACTTCCTCGATTCACCGCCATGATTTCATACGGGATACTCTACTTGTGCTACTAGAACATGTGCCTTTATAAGTACGACACAACATGTGGTTCATGCACGATGGAGCTCCTGCACATTTCAGTCGAAGTGTTCGTACGCTTCTCAACAACAGATTCGGTGACCGATGGATTGGTAGAGGCGGACCAATTCCATGGCCTCCATGCTCTCCTGACCTCAACCCTCTTGACTTTCATTTATGGGGACATTTGGAAGCTCTTGTCTACGCAACCCCGGTACCAAATGTAGAGACTCTTCGTGCTCGTATTGTGGACGGCTGTGATACGCCATTCTCCAGGGCTGCATCAGCGCATCAGGGATTCAATGGACGGAGGGTGTATGCATGTATCCTCGCTAACGGAGGACATTTTGAACATTTCCTGTAACAAAGTGTTTGAACTCACGTTGGTACGTTCTGTTGCTGTGTGTTTCCATTCCATGATTAATGTGATTTGAAGAGAAGTAATAAAATGAGCTCTAACAAGGAAAGTAAGCGTTTCCGGACACATGTCCACATAACATATTTTCTTTCTTTGTGTGTGAGGAATGTTTCCTGAAAGTTTGGCCGTACCTTTTTGTAGCACCCTGTATACAGGCGTGTGCAGGGATGCTAACCGCATTTCGCATAATAATGGCGCGAAATTACGAATATTCCGGAATATGTTAAACCATTTGCATTTATGGGATACACAGCTGACTGATAGTCCTGCAAGTATATTTTAGTTTGTTTCTATGAAGCACAGTTTACTATACAGGGTGTTGCAGAAGTGGTGATCAATATTTAGGGATATGACAGGAAAGACTATTCGAAACAAAAAAGTCGAGTAAACATGGGCTCTAAAACGCATACCTTAAGAGCTATGAGCAATTCTTGACCTTCGATACCGTGAAACAAATCTCTTCTACCTCAAGCTCGTTGCTTTCCTTATTTTTGGAAGCGGTAGTATGGACCAAAACCAGAAAAAAATGTCCAGTAAACGTCCTCATCTTCGCTATTTTGAAACCCAATTCTTCTAATTAACAAGTGCTCATAACTTTTAAGATATGCATTTTAGAGCACTTGTTTAGTGGACATTTTTTCTTGTTTTGGTTCATATTACCATTTCCTGAAGTAGAAGACATTTGTTTCACAGTATTGAAGATCAAGAATTGCTCATAGCTCTTAAGGTATGCGTTTTAGAGCTCATGTTTACTTGACTTTTTTGTTTCGAATAGTCTTTCCTGTCATATCCCTGACTCGCTTCTGAAAGACCGTCTATAATCTTATGCACTTAATATTAAATACTTTCCTGAAGAACACATAATCCGAAAATGGGCGCAGTATGGACTGAAACCGATTTTTACAGTAAAGCCACAATACAGTCGCGCATTATAAAATGCAGTTTCAAAAGTTCCGCAAAATATTCAAAACCGCCTGGACATACTATGACAATACGGTACTCTCGAGCCACGCGGGATTAGCCGAGCGGTCTAGGCGCTGCAGTCATGGACTGTGAGGCTGGCGCCGGCGGAGGTTCGAGTCCTCCCTCGGGCATGGGTGTGTGTGTTTGTCTTTGGATAATTTAGGTTAACTAGTGTGTAAGCTTAGAGACTGATGACCTTAGCAGTTAAGTCCCATAAGATTTCACACACATTTGAAATTTCGTACTATCGATCTAGGATGCTGTGGTTTTATATCAACACTGCATTAACATTAGGTAAAGCAGTATTAGAAATTACCAATAGGCCTCCACACCCAGTCATTTAAGGAATCGGACCCCAGTGTATAAAGCAGTTTCAAACACTTGATGAGTATAGTCTGGGCAATTTGCGCTCAGTTATAATAAAAGTTACTTTTTCACGCGTCTTAATGTTTATGACATCATATTTCCTTAACTATGGTTCTTACAGTGCTATAATTTTGCAAGTATATTCAGTGGTATACGTACATACTGGGAAAATATGTTGCGAATAGTGTTAGTAATAAAGAAGTGATAAATTAAAATAGCAGGTCCGATGTCGAAGTTATACCGCATAAACAGCGAAAATGTGACAAGCGATTACCTCTTTCTCACCTTTCATTGCTTTGTGGGAGGTATCAGCGAGAAGAAGTTTAGATATGGTTTGAAATTACGTGTAAAGTTTACCGGAAGTCATTAAGTGGTCTCATTCTCAAATACTGGATGAATGTAGTCTGGCTGGTTTGCGACCTACGAGTTGCGCTGTCTGAAGGCATATACGCAACATCTAACTTTGGCACTTGGCGTATTGCGTTAAACCTTTGATGTAAGCTTATGCTTCTTAATGAGTAGATTATGAGAGCATTTTAAATTTTTAAATTCTTTCAATAATTATATGAAATACTGAAACTGAAATTTTCTGTCCCTCGAAGGGGATAGGTAGGCAGCTAGCAAATTGGATTAGGTGAAGCCGGCCGTTGTGGCCGAGCGGTTCTAGGCGCTTCAGTCCGAACCGCGCGACTTCTAAGGTCGCAGGTTCGAATGCTGCCTCGGGCATGGATGTGTGTGATGTCCTTAGGTTAGTTAGGTTTAAGTAGTTATAAGTTCTAGGGGACTGATGGCCTCAGATGTTAAGTCCCATAGTACTCAGAGCCATTTGAACCATTTTGATTAGGTGAAGGGGTGATTCGGCTCCCATTTTTAGGCATTCAGTAATGCAGACAATGATTTAGCTATGATAGTTCACGTATTATTACAATTTGTCTACAAGATTAATTTGAAGGCATTTTTCGCGTTCGTTATTCTTATCTCGGACATAATGTGTGTAATGGCACTCAAAATGTGCCAGGCTTCTCTCAACATTCATAGTACATGTTGTGCCTCACATGTTGTGGTTTGGAGTATAACTAACGACATAACTGTAATTTATTTCACGTAACAGACGGATCAAGTAGTATAAGTAAGTAACAACAATTTATTTGACATAAAATCGCAACGTCCTAGGTCTTATGAGACCAAGAAGAATTTATTTAATTTTGGCCTTACTGGCTACGTAATGGAACCGTGAAGTTGTGGAGTAATTATTTATTTGTATTTTCTGCTACCAGTCACTTTTATTTGTTTTATAACATAAGGCGACCCGTTTCGAGCATGTTCTGCCCATCTTCGGGTGTTTATGCATACAGAAAACTGTTACTTAAAAATAAGTGACCTTGAAATAAATTAATATGGAACTTTTTATTCACTGTTCGCTGACAGTGGCTGGCCTGAAACTGATGACCAGTGATGTCTTCCGTTGTTATGGAGATGAATCTCGTTGTTTAGCACGTCAGGCTGTGGTGTCAGTCGTAAGACACAACGGGAACAGTTCCACATCTCCAGCAGCTACCAGTAAAAAAGAGTTGTATGTTACTCTAGTTTAAGACAATTTACTTTTAAGTAAAAATTTTCTCTATGCATAAAAAGATGGTCAGAACGTGCTCTAAACGCGTTGATGTTGAATTAAACATAAAACAAAAGTGACTGGTAGCAAAAATACAAATAAATAATAATGAGCGTAAGATATTCTCAAACTGTAAGGTGAAAATGTTACCTGTTGATATACAAGTTTCCTTAAATCAACAAACACTTAATTTCTCAGGAAAATGGGTAGTCATAGTCGTTTTTAACAGTACTTTTTTTTAGAAAATTTAATAACAAAAAGCGCCTGCTGTCTTATCAATAGAGTTTTAACTTCGTCAGTGTACATGTCAAACTCATCATGGCCCGAGTTCGTATGTAAGAAGTTTCATAACGATTTTTAAAACCCCGAAATGCGTATCTGCGAATTTTGCCGATTTCTGTCTAGCAAGGCATCATAGTCAAGTAATTTCACCATGGTGTTTACACAGTTTTCAAGGTTGATACTACATCTTGTAGTTATCAAAACATGCAGATACTCGCTTCTGGCATGCTGACATGACAGGTAAAGTCCTCACATAGTGAATGAAGCCCTGAAGCTGTAACTTCGAAATGTGCGTTGGCGAAATGAAATCGCTACTGGAAAGACAGCAGGTGGAGTTTATTATTAAGGTTCCTTGTCATTTAACAGTCTCCGTTTTGCCGAGAACAGCCACTACGCCTAGCAGCAGAAAAGTACTTTTTTCCCCACACGTGAATCTGGAAAGAAAAAAAAAAGAAAAAAAAAGTAAAAGTCCCGGCGACGAGCTGGAGCTTCATCACGAAGTGACGGACGGGTGTATTCAAGACGGTCCGCTTTATTTGGCGGCAGGCGCAGCAATCTGGGAGCGGGCGGGTCGCCCGCGGCCAGGAAGGAGGCGGAAGAATACCGCGGCCGGACTTGACGTTAATCCTTCACAAGTGGCGCGCCGGGCAGCGGCAGAGGCAGAGGCGGGCCAGATTGTCGCGGCGCGCCCCCACGTCAGCGGGCCGCAGCCCGCGGCGCGCCGCCCGCTAAACAAGCTGACCCCGGCACGCCACCTGCCTTTTGTACATTTTAATTAAGTGCTAAAGCACCAAGGACGCGGCCTTTGTTTTTATTTCAGCTGTCCGCCGTCCCAGTCCGTCACGCTGGCTGGAGTCCTCCCGTTTTTGCGGGGGAAATGCCGCGCGGTGTGGGCTTTCCGGCTTTAAAGCGCGCAGGCCTAAGCTGCTCGCTCACATTCGCAAAAGCGGCTCTGGGTGGTAGCTCGCGAGCTCCGATAAATGCCCTCGCCATCTTTTCATACTAGATGTTAAATTTGTATACACTCCTCGAAAGAATTACGGGAACGCAAATATCAACGTCCGGTATGTTAAATCTATTTTGGTACAGACGGTGCCCGTCTTATTGCATAGCTTTCAATTTAGGCAACAATTAAAATCATTCGCCGTCTTATGTAAATTGAAGGTGGACAGGGGGAGAAGGGAAAGGAAAGGATCAGGATCATTGCTGCCAGCTGCATTGGGACGTTACGTGGAATCAATGGCGACGAGTGCAGATATGTACTGGACAGGGATTCGAACCCGGGATCTCCTGTCTACTAGGCAGGTGCATTAACCATGTGCCTTCGGGACACGGCGTTATCGAACCTGCGCGAACTATCTCGGCCCGTCTCACGGCCGATGCACACTCTCTTCGAGCGCCACCTATACGCCCCTGTCCATTTCCTCCAAGATCGCTGCTCTGAGATTCCCACAGGAGGTCGGAAGTGGTTGTGCAACCGCACAGAAGAAGGTAGATCCGTTGCCAAGATAGGCTAATTATTTATATGGACAGGGGCTGCGGATAAGTGGCGCTAGCCGAGATAGTCGGCGCAGTTGCGACAACACTGTGTCCCGGATCGTGCCGTGGTTAACGCACCTGCATAGTAAGCAAGAGATCCCGGGTTCGAACCCCAGTCCGGTGCACTTGTCGCCGCTGATTCCCCGTGATGTCTCAATGCAGCTGACAGGAATGATCCCCCCTGTTTCCTTTCCTTTCTCTCCGCTACCCGCCTTCAGTTCACATATAATGGATCACAGCTGTGGATTCTGTGTGCGCCACACATTCATATCATTCGCCATCTATTGGCCGTGCTATGCATTACAGTATCAGGTGATTCTTCGGAAGGAAGGACTCATCGATGACCCAGTGTTCTCTAGTGAGGTACACGGACGGTAGCTCTCATTTGTGGACACTGCATTCAATCAAACACACGCAATGCGACATCTTAGTGCGATGCAAGTTGTAAAGACATTTTGTTTGATCCAAAAGAGGATGGACATCTATCACGTTGCTGCAGTTGCCAATGTCTCTCCGTCAGTCATCCACACACTACGGGAGACAAGTGAATACAGAAGGTCGCCGACGCATTATAACCCACGCGAAGACTCATACTGGCCATCTCTGCGTTGTGGTGTCGTACGGCTACTACCCTGCACTGCTAGACGGTGTCAGAAGGACTACTGTAGCCGTTGTATCCGATCATATTGTAAGGAACAGGTTACTAGAAAGGACCATACTACCCAGACGTCCTGTTCGAGTATCTACGTACATGTAGCAGCTCGCCTTCAGTTCCACCCTCCCCATGTTAAATCGCAACTTCGTCAGTTGCGAAAAGGGCCACTGTAGCCACAGACCAGTCCAGGGATCTTCTGACACAAGGTGACGGCCGTGCTCGTGTGTGGAGACGCCGTGCTGAGTGTTACCTGCCGAATGTTGTCCGGGGAATCGACAGATTCGGCCACGGTTCTGTGATGGCGTGGGAGGCATCGTTGTTGACAGCCTTGCGGATCTTGTCGTTGTCAGCCGTCGCCTTACCGCTAGGCAGTACATCAGACAGATCCAGTTGGGAAATGTGGTGGCTGCTGCGTACGGAGGTGCCCCTGATTTCCTTTTAATGCTAAGGCCTATGTGGCGGGCGTCACCAGGGTTGTCTTGCGGAGCCTGCACATTGAAGTAATGGAATGGCGAGCAGTGAGTCCTGACCTAAAGTCCACCGGGTATGTGTGGGACATGCTTGACAGATGTGTTCGTGGTCGTCCAGTTCCACCATAGATCAGGAACTCTCATGGACTCTCATTTAAGAAGGGGACAGGTACTACAGGGTAACCTCTGTAGACCTATACGGCGCATGGCGCGCAAGTGTCAGGTGGTGGTAAAAGCTCACGAAGGGCAAATACGTTACTTAAGCTCTCAAAGGCCAACGAAAAGCACCCAGGATGACGGGTTGAATGATGTTTCCACCTTGTTTTCGACGCATTTCGAACATTACGTGAATGAACTAAGATATAATCACGTTATTAATTTGTAAAAGATAAAGATATAATTTGGTTAACATATCCAGTCCTCAATTATTGTGGAGTACTGCAGAAGCTAAATTTATGTTACACTTATTCTTATGAGCAGTGTATTTACAGGTAACGCCGTCTCTCGCTTCCACCGTAGTTTACCGTCTTACTATACGTCGTTCTGGCGATATCTGACGTGTTATCACTCATCGTCTAGGCCAGTTTTCCCAACCTAGGCTTAATTACACAATGAGGGGTAAAACGTAATCGAATGGTAAGCAGAGTGCGAAAGCAAGGTTGGCAAATCGCAAGGAAACCACAGAAAGTATTTTCGCTGCATGCCGCACCGACGAATGAGACATACCAGTGTTGCCACGCCTTCTAGAACTTCGCTAAAGCCATCGCAACCCAATGACCTACTTAGCCCGCCCGGCTAGCCGCGCGCTCTAACGCGCTTCTTCCCCAGTGGGAAGGTGTGCCGGACCCCGACACGAATCCGCGAGACGGATTAGTGTCGAGAGCCGGCGTGCCGGCCAGCCTGTGAATGGTTTTTAATCCGGTTTTCTATTTGCCTCGGGGAATGCGGGATGGTTCCCCTCATTCCACTGCAATCACACTATGCCAGCGATTGCTGCGCAAACACTGACTCATTGTCTCCACGTATGCGCACACCATAATTACTCTACCAGGCAAACATTTGGGGTTCCACTTGTCTGGTAGTCTGGTATGAGACGTTGCCGGGGGGGGGGGGGGGGGGGGGGGGGCAACCGCCCGCACAATAACCCTGGGTTCGGTGTGTGGCAGCCAGGCAAACATTTGGGGTTCCACTTGTCTGGTATGAGACGTTGCCGGGGGGTGGGGGCAACCGCACAATAACCCTGGGTTCGGTGTGTGGCAGTAGTGGGGTGAGTAGGCTGCTGTAGCCTGTTGTGGGGCTGTGAACCACTGATGGCTACAGCAGGGACGAAGCCTCTCCGTCGTTTCTAGGTCACCAGTTCAATACACATAATGGTCTACTTACGGCTGAGCAGAGGAACATTCGCCCGTCTTCGCAGTCAACGATCGAGACGCCAGCATCGTCTTAGATAGGCCACCAGAGTATTAAGTGTCTTAGGCAGCATTTACGTGACCATTATGTCAGGTGTTCTACGACCAAAAAGAGTCGTAAAATTGCTGCATCAAGTGAGACTTTAATATTCAGTGACAGTTGTAAATACCCAGAACATTCCCGTGGAAGTGCGTTATACAAAGTTAAGAAAATCTTCAAGTCTATACTGTAAAAAAGTGAACTAATATTTTACATGTTATAGTTCCAGTTCGTCTCCTTACAGAGCAAACCAAAGAACCCACCATTGTTCCAGCGAGTGTACTTCCGTACAGCACAATAATCTTCCCCACATAGTCCACTCGCCAAATACATACTTCGTACCATGTATCTATCACAATAAAACTGACCCATGTACATCACATATGGTTAAGTGTCTCGTGAAAATGACTTCTCTGAGTTGTAGCTCAGAGTAACACCTTTCGTCCTCAGTTATTCCAATCTCTCTCTTCCCACACAGTTTTTATCCTTAAAGCTACCTCTAGTACTGTGGAAGTTACTCCCTGAGTTTAAACACGTTCTATCATCGTGTTCCTTCTACGAGAATCCTCCGCAAACCCCCCCCCCCCCAATCTGTTATATTATCAGTTTATCTAATTTTCAGAATCCTTCAGTAAAACCAAGGCTAAAAGCGAACACGTTAGGCTTTACCGTGAGTAGTACCGATACATGTCATGCATTGTTTAACTTCCAAGGTAGCAGAATTCCTTCACTTCGTTTACTTTGTGGTAGCCAATTTTGATGTTAATTTTATCGCTAATCTCATTGCTGCTTTTCCTCATTACTTCAGTCTTTCTTTAGTTTACTCTCAATTCATATTTCGAGTTCATTAAATTGTTGATTCCATTCTACAGGTCTTGTAATTCTTCAACATTTTCACCTAATATAGCGATGTAATCAGCATATGTTATCACTGAACCCCTCTTTTAATTTCGTCATTGATTCTTCGAAGCACATTAGGAGAGAGATATTGAATCCCTGCCTTACACCCTTTTTAATCTAAGCACTTCTTTCTCACCTGCCATTCTTATTATACCCTATTGGTTCTTGTACATATTGCATATGACCCATCTTTTCAATATCTTGCACCATTTCACACTGTGAAGTTCTTCTTGATCGATAACACTACTGGCTTTAATTCACTGGTAATAATAAGAACAATAAAATATTTAATTTTGTCTTTCATACACGGTTTTTTCGAAAGCCTGCAAGTGTCACTAATAATTGAAATAATGAAGTACTTCACCTGTTCCGTTTCAAATGTATACCACAACGTGTTTCAAGAATTTATTTTCTTTTTCCAAGTGCTACTGGATTCATGCGCAAACAGCAAAATATATTATAGTCCCCTATGACATCCAGAGTTACTGTGGTTATTCAGATTTTGCTCATCACCGCACGGAAATTTCTGATTGCGCCGAATTCCTGCTTGAACAGCGTTTAGCTAAATGTCCTCTTTGAATCCTCCAAGTGCTGTTCGAATCGCTTTCCGAAGTAATGCCTGCGTGCTTATTTACATGGTTGCCATTTCCTTTACAATTCCCCGCAGCTACACATCAAACGATGCTAAGTACGGAAAAAGTTTTGGTTAAACATCCCGTCAATGATGAGGTCCTCAAAGACGAAGCACAAGCTCGTATTGGGGAAGAATGTCGGTACTGCACCAGTTAATCAACTACAGTCCCATAGTACTTGAAAATGGAAACAATTTACCGAAACGTAAAAAACGTAACTCACCCAACGCTAAATTTTTCAAATCATTAACTACAAAATACGAGGCGTGTTTTTTAAGTAAGTACCGTTTTGAAATTAAAAAAAAGACGTGCTAAGATATCTCAATAATTTTATTTTTGCATGAAAGCCTGTACCTTAATCTACGTACTGACGCCATTACAGTCTGATTCTTCCTTCTTTACGTTGTCTACTGAGTGGTTAAGATGCCTCCGATAATCGTGAGTCCCACCGACTGTTAAGTACGGGCTGTTATAAGATTTGTTAGTGCTGAAAACCTAAAAGCGATCGATATTCATCGTGAGATCCGTGCAGTTTACGGAGAAAACATTATGAGTGATGGAATGGTAAGAAAGTGGGTGAGAGCATTTAAAGATGGCCGCACAAATGTGCATGATAAACAATGGAGTGGGCGTCCTTTGGTCGTTTATGAAAGTCTGGTGCAGGAAGTGGACAATAAGGTGAGAGAAAACAGACGCTTTACGATTTCCTCCTTGCGGGATGACTTTCCTAATGTTTCTCAGTGTTTTGTATGGCATTGCGACAGAGCACTTGAGTTACCGAAAACTGTGCGCACGTTGGGTACCGAAAATGTTGACGGATGCGCACAAAAATCAAACGTTTACGCAGTGCCTTGACTTTCCTTGAGCGGTACCAACCGACGGTGATGATTTCTTAAGCCAAATTGTTACGGGCGGTGAAACATTGGTGGCCTACGTCACGCCGGAATCAAAGCAACAGTCCATGCAAATTGAGCAAGGGCATCGTTTTGCTGTAACACAATGCCCGTCCGCATGTGGCGAATCAGACCAAAGATCTCATCACATCTTTTCGATGGGAAACTCTAGATCATCCTCCGTACAGCCCCGATCTTGCGCCCAGTGACTACCATCTGTTCCTGCACTTGAAGAAACACCTGGGCGGTCAGCGTCTTCAAGACGATGACGAAGTCAAAACAGTTGTGATGCAGTGGTTAACAAGTCAGGCGGTGAGGAGGGTATTCAAAAACTGGTACAACGTTATGACAAGTGCCTCAATATTGACGGAAATTATGTAGAAAAGACACAGGCTTTAATGTAAAAACAAAATTATTGAGATATCTTAGCACTTCCTTTTTTAAATTTCAAAACGGTACACGCCTCGTATCTAGGAGTAAACGTCCAGAGTAGCCTAAAGGTGAACTACCACTTAAACCAGTTGCAGGAAAAACAGCTGTCAGCCTGAGACTCAATGGAAAAATCGTAAGGAAATGTAATCATACACGAACGAAGTCGCTCAGAAAACATCAGTTCTCTCCATTTACAGGGCACAGATTCTTTCATGCCCGACAGTGCTTAGAATCCTATCCACTTTCTAGAATCATAAAACAGCACAGAGTTCAATATTGACACTGGAATCCTGTTGGGACATGTGTGTACTTCTAATGTAGCACAGGAAATAATTTGGCTATGATAATTCAGTATTTCTGCCCATAGAAGATAGAAAAAAATTAATAGACTGTCGTACCGCTGCCGAAAGAGTTTACAGGTGCTGCTGACGTGAAAGGACATTATTGTGGTTTGATGTTATAATCTAGTTTTGTAATGTTTCAGTTAATATAAACCGATATTACTAATGCAATAAGTGTATAACTTGACCACATAAGATGAATATATCCTGGGGGAACTCAGAAGTTCAACTTGTGTTTTATCCATAAATTAAAACAAACATATGTCTTACAATGTACTATTCTCTTTTTTACCTGTATTCGTAACATGCTCTCCAAAGACTAAATCCTTTGGTGCAGAGTTTCATAGTTTGGGCAGGAAAGGGTTAACTAAAATAAACACAGGTCAAATAGTTTCTAACGCGGGAATTCCGTAAAAGCGAAATTTTACCAGTGTAGAGTGATCAAATAATCGTTGAAGTCGAACGATTTAAATTATTGAGAAGGAGAGTAGATGAAAATCTCGGTAAACCCAACAATACTACTGACGTTTTCAGGCTCTTCAGAATATCAGTTTCAGTGTGCGACTCAAACGTCAGAATTTCCTCACATAATTTTTCTGAAATCAGAAGCAAACCTTTCATTTTGGGGCTTCGTTGCCGGTTATTCCTGGATGTCTATTGCGACATTTCGAACCAGTATTATGAAGACCAAATTTCAAGTTATTGGTTCTACAGGATTATTGGATTATGTAAGGAATAATAGAGCTACTGGTAGAAGACGATCTGGATTCCATAAACGTGTAGTAAGACGCGAAGTAATAACGACCCTACACTTATTTTGAAAGATAGGTTGAAGAAAGAAAGCCACAAATGTATAGCATTTAGATTTAGACACGCTTTTGGGAATGCTGGCCGGCCGTTGTGGCCATGCGGTTCTAGGCGCTTCAGTCCGGAACCGCGAGACAGCTACGGTCGCAGGTTCGAATCCAGCCTCGGGCATGGATGTGTGTGATGCCCTTAGGTTAGTTAGGTTTAAGTAGTTCTAAGTTCTAGGGGACTGATGACCTCCGAAGTTAAGTCCCATAGTGCTCAGAGCCATTTTTTTGGGAATGCTGAGTGGAATACACTGTTAGAGAAAAAACAGAAGGAGAAAAAGTTGAGGTGTAACTTAAACTAAAATCAGACTGCAGATATGAGTCTAAGAACATAGAAGGAGACAGTAGTAGAAAGGAAAATGAGACAGGGTCGCAGCTTATCCCCAATGTTAGTCAATCTCATCAAGGACGGATAGTGTCTTGGAAAGAAGTTCTAGGTGGGCATCAACAAAATTAAGAAAAGGCTACTGGACTATAGTCCAATTACATAACGTCATACTGAGGGATTTAAGTTACGAAATAAAATGCTAAAAGTAGTAGATAAGTTTTGTTACTTGAGCAGCAGAATAACCAACGATAGCAAATAATAAAGAAGATATAAATTTCAGAGCGCCAATAGTAAGAAAAACATTTCTAAAACAAACAATTTTGTCTGTAGTTTAGCCTTATAAGGAAGTGAAACGTGGACGATGAATATTACAGGCAAGAAGAAAAAAGCTTTTGAGCTGAAGTACGATAGAAGAATGCTGAAGATTGTATCGACATACTGAGCAACTAATGAAGACGTAAATCATTGTATTGGAGAAAAAAAGAGCTTTATAGCACAAGTTGACAAAAACAAGGGTGTGGCTGATAGTGCACATCCTGAGGCATCAAGGAATAGTAAATTTCATAATGGAAAGTCGGCTGGGTCCGCTGGTCGTCCCTGCGTAGTGTCGGAGCGTGTGTGGAGCTGTCCGACGCTACGAGCTTCGTGGTTCACCGACCCAGGACGTCAAAGTTCAGTAGTGGTTTCAAGTTGCCCAAGCCACGTCCATTCATGTTGTGTGGCTCTTCCGGTGGTTCGCTGTTGGGGAGGTTTTTCTGTGAGCAACACCGGGTGTTTGTACTGCTGAAATTTAGCCACCATGCGGTGGAATTAACTATATTGGTTGACCACAATTCAAGTGCACCAGCGGAACTTTTCTGCCTTGTGGCCGTAGTGTTCCGTTTACCTCCCGTGGCCGCCAACGTAATTTCAGGCAGTGTCCTTTCCTCACGTGTTGTCGCTGTCCAACACGGTGTGTAGTTTTGACAGTTTAATACATATACATATTTGATTGTGGATAATCACGACCATAACATTTTGTGTTTGAATTCTCATGTACCGATTGGTGGCAAGCAAGTCGTTTGTCGGTCGGTCCGTGGCTGTCCCTTGGTTGGGTTCCGACGGATCAAGTGTAGCTGGGCTCACCTCCTGTCTCACCTACGTGAACAAGAGCAGACCGACCCCCTGGAGGCTTCTGAGTGCTGTTGTCTTTACTGTCTTTCTCACCGGTGTTTAATTGACTGTTTATAATCTATCATACGCAATGATAAAAGAAAAATTCTTGGTTTAACTTTGTTTTATGTAAGTAAGTTTGTATTCCGGCAAGTGGATATTTGCTGAAAGGCTGTTGCCGCTGCGTTGTGTTTTCTTTTAGTCCGGTTTCAGCTACTTAAAACTTAAGGCTTATGGTTATTTTTTTTTAAATTTCGGAACATTAATTGTGGGCCTTCAGCCTTGGAACGTTATTCTTAAAATTAACTTTCAAGCTTAAACATTGCGGCTTGGAACCTTATTCTTAATATTAACTTTCAAGCTTAAACCTTCTACCTTTGAAAAGTTGTGGTAATTTATTTTAAAATCTTGAAAATTATACTGTGGGCCTTCAGCCGTTTGTATTGCATCTTGTTTATGTTTGTCTATCCGCCCTTGGCTTGAGGCTTTCAGCCTGGTTGTGATATATATATTTTAATTATTTTATTTTTAATTGTAACTGTCTGTTTTCAGTCACTTGAAATTTACCTTGTTGATTTTTAAGATTTCTTCTTTGGAGGCCTTCAGTCGTGAAAGATTTGGAGTTTGAAACTCATAGTTGTAAAAGTTCGGCTATGTGCCGCTTTTGTTGTAAATGTGTTATTAAATTACAACAAATTACCATTTTAAGATGAAACTGACCCCAACCTTATTTGGCCCTTTCCACAATCCTAATCACCTGTTCTGCCCAGCGAGTTTAGCGGGCGTCTGAAAGACGAAAGCTTGACTACAGAAAGCAGTTTCAAGTGGATGTCTGTTGCAGTAGTTATACAGAAATAAAAGACTTAAACAGAACAGAACAGCCTTCGGACTGAAGGTCACAACTACAGCATTACCACCAAAACTAGTCTACATTTTTGATTGTACGAACTGGTTAATAAAGGAACTAAATATTTCGAACGGTGCCAATAGGGGTATCGTAATTTTCATGGAAAGTAAGCGGGAAGACAAGGTGAGCAGCCACGGGAGCAGAGGAGACGGTATGTAGGCACGCAGGCGTGTGCTGGTGTTCCCGTCAGGTGTTTATATCCCACCCGGCAGTTCACGGCCGCCTCGAACGGTCGTTTTCTCGGCCGCTGCTGCCCTGACCTCTGACATGCCTTCCAGAGGCTATTGAACAAGCAGTAGGGGCACCATCAGCCGACAGTTACCGAGGCGTCAACTCCCACACACGAACGCTGAATGAAAATTGTCTGGACGCACACTCGTACTTAAAACACATCTCCTCTAGTTTCAGCATTGGTAAGTCCTTTTACGTTGGTCCATAAACGCGCAATCTCTTCCCCAAAGTGAAGTTTAAGTAAGAAATTTAAGGATTTCGGAACTGGAACTTGCTCATTAGCTTTTGGCCAATCAGTGGAAAAACGGCGCATGCGTTTACAATATCTTCTTGTCACTAAATAGGTCTCAAGCATCGTACGTAAAGCATTCGGCCATCGCCATGGCTTTTTGATGCTGAAGTAGCTGACAATCAGTCCACTAGGGAGTGTTGCAGTTAAACACTTGATATAAATTGTGCCCAAAACCAAGTTTTATATTCACAATCAAAGGTTGAAGGAATGCTGAAGTGATATGTGTGTCTATGTAGGTGGGCGCGCTCATACAAAGTGTTTGTAATGTAAAATGTAATGTAAAAAATGTAATGTAAAAAAATCATCTATTCAAAGGTTTTAAATCATTTATTTAAAAAACTATCAATATCAGTTTCGAAGAGTCACAACTGGTATAAGTTTCCTTGCACGTCTGGTTGCCTTCAAGTATGACATTTCACACAATCAATATCCTGGAGCAAATCGAGATTTACACGCCAAATCTAGAAAAATTTACGAATTAGTAAGGAAAAGGACGAAGCTGTGTCATATTTTTGAGAGCGAAACGAAGTATTTTTAAAATATACTGTTCAAAAGCAAGCACGTCCTTTTTTTGCATTAAAATTTGAAATCCTATTATTTCTGTTTACCGCGAAAAAGAAGCACCATGAAGCTTTTAACTTAAGGCATTTATGTCGTTTAAAGAAGAACTGTTGCAATTCGAAATTGGTGACGGTGCTATTTTTTAATTAAGGTATTTGCAACTAATTTGTGACTGGTTGATGCTTCACTATAAAAATCCTCCGTACAAGACCTTTGAGATTTATGTTATATTAATCACATTATCTACACAGGGCAATTTATTACGTAACTATGCGTTTCATATTTTATCACAAAATATCTTTTTGAATTAACTACATTTTTCAGTCTCAACATCTGAATAACTTTGAATAACGGTCCATATGATGCGTGCTGATATAACGACTAGCCAGTTAATATGTAGCGTCCACAGATTTATAAATAAAATTAGTTTGGGGATTATGTACTTGACCCATCTAACAGGTATTCTAAGGATTCTTACGTAAAATCTCTGCGCGGTTTGCGTCCGAAACAGAAATAGAGAACCACCCCGCATCGCTAACATGCTCATGGATTCCCTTTAATATCATCACTAATGTTAGGCAGTATGCACAACTGTAATGTTCGCGCAGAGTTTGCTTTTCTTTGCACAGATAACTGCCTCGCCTAAAAAAATCGCATAACGCATCACAATTTACAAGTAGATCGTAACATGAACGTAACCAAGTATGAGGAAAGACATTAACTGCGAAAGTGTCCTATGATCGTTTCGTTGTAGTTTATTGTAATTCGAGAAAACATATTTTCTGAATTTATTGCATATCACGTCGTTTTAAGGTAGCACCAGACTATTTTACCAGCGAAAGGCTCGAAATCGATATCTGACATTTCGGTCAGCCTGACTGTAGGTCGTGCGCTGTATACAAATTAACTATGGAAATAAATTCGAGTACCCAAACCAGGAATTATGAATGTTAAATGATACGACTGTCCTGATTTCTTGCACTGTCTATAACGACAAATAATTTCCACGACATTTTTCCCTGCATACGTCCTTTGCTGGCGTGACATATTCTTTGGCAGCCATATTTGATTTGAGTTATTAATGTGCAGCGAAGTTCTGTCAACGAGACATGTGTAGGAAGTCAAAAAATTTCTAGTGCAAGCTCCTGACATGAAAACGATCTTTTTACTTCATAGAAGAAACTGCTGATATGTTACTAGGTATGAAACGAAGTTACTTTACGAAACTGAAATGCAAAATAGGATGCACATTGCTTTTAGACATAATGGTTCCTGATACACGGAAATATGATAAGATACAAAGGTAACATCAGTCAAGAGTGGAAACACGAAATTTAGCTTACTCTGCCGTAATATGCAGATTGATATAACTGTGGACATGAGCAACAGAAAACTGGTCGCAGAAGAAAAATGAAATTATAAAATACAGAATACATAAAAGAATCTATGTTGGTACCATACCGGAAGATTTCATTAGAAAAGCTTGTCATTCGCCTTAAATACAGTATGAACGATTCGTTTTTAAACGCTGGTTTACTCGTCCACCAACTGCGAATAACCGTCCACGCAAAACAAGTCTTCATGCACGTCATACTTAATTTTTGCCCATCACACCGCTTATTGTTTGAGTAAACTGCTTATTCTCTTCCTACAACTTTTAACAGTTCCAAATTTAGCGCTGTGTAAGATTATTCACATACCGACAGAACAGTAAACCACTAACTCCGTTTAGTTCCATATTCTTACTATTCTTAAGTTTCCAATTCTACTGAACGCACATTTCAAGTGACCAACATACAGGGTGTAAAAAAAAATTACGAATAGAAAATTTTAAAGTGTTTAGCGGAGATAAAAAGAAACTTTTTCATGTGATAAAAAAGTCACAGGTGCATCTTTTCCCTCTAAGGATCAATGAAGATTTTGACGCTATTGATGATCAGAGACGATGTTCAAACTTTCGAGTGATGATTATTGTTTCAGAGATGTTGCTCGTAAAGTCGTCCCTCTCACTTGTTATGTTTTACCTCTTTGTAATATTGGATCTCTGGAATATCAGTTTATCATGTGTCGTTCAACTTATTTCTCTTCTCAGAATAAATGTTGTAATTTCTCATGTAGTTTAATATTTAATGTGTTTTGTCCAAGATAAATATTTCTAAATCGCATTTTTACTGTAATAATTCCTCTCGTTTTAGCCCTAAATCCAAAATTAACAACTGTCATCGTTGTCAACGATCTGAGATACTCTGTAAATCTTAGATCCCACAAAAATTTCACAATCACACACCGGTTTTTAAAATAGTAATGTTGTAGAATTTTATATCTGTGTCGCGTGCTTCTTCATTGAGAATACGTAAAATATTCTACCAATATCAACGGCATAGTCAAATAACTCAGTCTTCTTTGCTTTTATTGAAGGAAGCATCAGACTTCACCATGTAATTTATGGAAAACAGAAATAAAACCAACGGCGGACAAACTGATGAGCAACCCAAATACTAAACCAATGGCTAACTCGCCACTCGGTTTAGAAGCGAACATAAAACTGCATTTTCTTTGACGAAATGAACTACGCTATCAATCACAAATCTATTCTTTCTTGCTGCTAAATGCATTGTTGTTAAAGAAGTGCATTGTTCCTCAAGAAATAAAGCATTTATGAGTGTTTCTCTCCTCTGCTTTATTTGAAACGGATATGACTTCACAATAAAAGTAAACGGTGGATGTTTATTTCTTCGTTAAGCAGTCTCAAGGTATAGAAGTAGTCAAAAATTATTCTTAGCCAGCGAACAGAGGCAACAGCCTTGAAATAGCTGTAGTTGAGATACGGTAAACCTTTCCGTCATTTTCGAGTTTAGTCGTTTAGGTCTCGATTCATAAATATGAGCCGCTGTTTTACGAGCAACAGTTGACACCGCGTAAGCGGTAAATCGTGAGTTACTATGTTTTATTTCAAAGAAAGCAAATGTTGTAGCGACTTCAAGATAACACTAGCACCACCAGAAGAATTACACGCTGCGTCGAGTGGTTTTTTGACGGCCGATGTGGGAGCACCACAAGAAGAGGCAACGCTCATAGTTAATTGGAGTATGCTGCAGCAGCCACTGTTCAGGCTGTCCAACTCATCGGAGTAATTGAGTGGGCAGTAATTTATAACTAGTAACTGTCACTTCGGAACGCCCAAGTACACACTCCGTCCATAGACTGGCACACGTGTACGCTCTAAGAGGAGATATTTGCCATTGTGTTGCAGTGAGTACCGCTGCTCAGTACTGATGCCAGTTGGAGATAATTCTGCCGATAACACGCCGTCGATCGTCTTATGAAAGCCTTCATGAATGAACCTTTTTCCGCACTGGCCAACGATATATAAATTTTAAAATTTTTAGCAGTAGGAGCAAGTTATCTGACGAATACATTCCCATCTTTGGTTCAGCATTTCGCTTGATCTGCCAGGAAAAACTTACTATTAAAGTGATAGCCAATAAATAAGATGCTCATATGCTCCACACTACGGCACATGGGCAGCTAGATTACTATCATGTTTGTGAAGACCACAGCAGTAAGACTGCAACCACAGAGAATAAAAACTACCTCATATGTGACTGGAACGAAAAAAAGGATGTTAGATTTAACATCCCATCAACATAGAGGGTATCAGAGCCAGAACAGCAGCTCATGAAACGTGATGTCGTTGTACAAAGAAAACATCGGAACAAGAATCTACAGTGGATCAAAGCTTGGTGCATGGGGTGGCTAACGACTTACACTGAAGATCCCTCAACCTAAACAAATGTAACGGTCTTGTTAATAAGGCTAAAGGGAATCATCGCAGCTATCACTGCTGTTCTATGTGCACGTCGAAGAAGCAATAAGAAAAGTTGAAAATTTTGCATGTGGAATAAAAGTCCAAGGTAAACAGAAATCAATGATAATATTTGCACATGAGTTAGCGCTTCTGACTGGATATAAAGGACACTTAGAGGACTTTTGAGAGGAATGGACAACACAGTTAGCACAGAGTGTGGCTTAAGAATCAACAGGGCAAAGACAAAGGCGATGATGGATAGTATAAAAAACAATAGCGAACGCTTAAAAAATTTAAAAAAGTACTCAGTACGTAATGACATTTAAAAACCTTGCTACTGAATTGTCCTGCAATGGTTAGCGAACAAGTGGCAAAACCGAACAAAGTCGCGGGGTATTTAAATGAGCCATTTGGAAATAAAGCGTATAGGAAAAGATGCAAAGGCAAGAATATAAAAAACAATAGTGAAACCACTTAAGATATACACAGCAGAGACAAGACATGAACCATAAGAAAAAGGATGCACAGGAAAGAATATACAAAACAATAGTGAGACCAATTACGATATACACAACTGAGAGAAAACCTGAAACTGTTGGTAACCATGGAAATGAAAATTCTGCGGAGGACTGCAGGGAAGACATTGAGGGATAGAGAGAGATGCGAAAGCATTAGAAAAGGATATAAAGTGGGCCCTATTAATGATTGGGTGCATAAGAGAAAGTATAAATGGATCTAACATAGACAGGATGGATGAACGGAAGACTGTGAAAATCGTAAGAAATAAATCACCAGCTGGTGAAAGAAATATAAGCCATCTAAGGAAAAAGTGGAATGACAAACTCAAAACCGACTGAGAAGTAGTGAACAATGACAACCTCAAAACAGACTGCGAAGTAGTGAAGAACAAAGGTTTCAATCGAGGAAGAAAGGAAGAAGAAGACCTGCTTAATATAAAAATTCGAACCACATAGTACTGGAAGAAGTGAGGAAATTCTCCTATTACGAAGCAACCAGTTACTTTTTCCCTTTCATTTTTTGTGCGGGGTGTCAGCGTGAAAAAGTTTCGTAAAGATTTGAAATTTATGTAAAGTTTGTTGGAAGTCGCTAAGTGCTCTCATTCGCAAATACTGGATGAATATGGAAATGAAGTCACATGCTTCTTGAGAGAGCGTAGGGGAACGATGCGGGAGACCCGCACCGCCGTATTAGGCAAGGTCCTATGGAAGTGGTTTGCCGTTGCCTTCCTCCGACCGTAATGGGGATGAATGATGAAGACGAAGACGACACAAAAACACCCAGTCATCTCGGGGCAGATGAAAATCCCTGACCCCGCCGGGAATCGAAGCCGGGACCCCGCGAGACCACGAGCGGTGGACTGGATGAATATAATCTGGGAAATTTTGCCCCTTGAGTTAGTTGTCTCCAGACATGTACACATTTTCAAAACGATTTATCGACAAACAGCCAACACGGATTCAGAAAATATCGCTCTTGTGAAACACAACTGGCTCTTTATTCTCACGAAGTAATAAATGCTATCGATAGGAAATGATTCTATACTTTTAGACTTCCAGAAGGCTTTTGACCCCGTTCCTCGCAAGCAGCTCTTAATGAAATTGGAAATTTGGAAACTTGTGGTAAGGTCTTATGGGACCAAACTGCTGAGGTTATCGATCCCCAAGCCTACACACGACTTAAACTAACTTACACTATGGACAACACACATACCCATGCCCGAGGGAGGACTCGAAACTCTGACGGGGGGAGCCGCACGGACCGTGACAAGGCGCCTCAGACCACGCGGCTACCCCGCGCGGCTCCTAATAAAATTGCATGCCTATGGAGTACCGTCTAAGATGTGCGACTGGATTTATGACTTCCTGTCAGAAAGGTCACAGTTCACAGGAACTGAGAGAAAGTCATCGAGTAAAATAGAAGTAATATCTGGCGTTCCCTAGGGAAGTGTTATAGGCTCTCTATTCTTCCTGATCTACATAAACTATTCAGAAGACAATCTGAGTAGATCTCTTATTTTGTTTCCATATGATGCTGTCATTTACCGTCTTCTAAAGTCAACACACAATCAAAACCATTTGCAAGCTGTATTGTGCGAAAAGTAATAACTGGCTCTAAATAATGAAAAGTGCGAAGTCATCTACGTGAGTACTAAGCGGAATCTGCTAAATTTCGGTTACACGATAAATCTAAAGTCTGAGTATTCAGCTACATTCTTGTGGACTACAACTACGAATGACTTAAGTTGGAACGATTACACAGATAATGTTGTGGGGAAAGCAAACGAAAGACTGTGATTTAATGGCAGAACACTTATAAAACGCAACAGATCTACTAAAGAAATTGCTTAAAACTACGCTTGTCTGCTGTCTGCTGCAGCCGTGGGATTCGTATCAGATAGTACTGACGGAGGACATCGAAAAAGTTCAGCGGAGAGCAGCTCGTTTTGTATTATCACGAAATAGGGGACAGAGTTAGATGGATCTGATACCCGAATTGGGTGGCAATCATTAAAAGAAAGGCGTCTTTCCTTGCGGCAGGAGCAATCGCCTTCTTTCTCCCAAGAGTGTGAAAATATTTTTTGGAGCCCACCTACTATAATAATTATAATAAAATTAACCCTATGCCATTCACTTAACTGTGATTTACTGTGTAATCACGTAGATGTAGATGTAATACCTGACTTACTGTTGTAAACCTTTAAAGTAAGATTATACCTGTTAATGACCAGATTATGACACCATTTTAAATATTTCGATAAATAATTATGTGAAATACTGAAAATCTACATCTTGTTGTCCCTGGAAGCCGTTATATAGGCAACCTGCAACAGACAACGGGTGACAGTTTTGGCCATTTAGTAATATAGATGTTGGGTGTAACAGATACGCAGAGATCACAAGATCAACACAAAGCAGGAAAAGGTGGAAGACAGCACCGAACCAGTCGAACGAATGATGACCTAAAAATTCCTAAAAAATCGGCTACGTAAGCTAAAATAGCCATTCTTGCTCGATTACACGACTGACAGTCAATCACTGAAAAGAGTATCAACGTAAAATATTTATCAGTATGCATCTGAAGCGCCCAACTTATTGGGATTCATTGGAAGAATCTTCAGAAAATGTAACTGCTTCATCAAGGAGGGTGCTTGAAAATCCTAGTTCGACCGATTCTAGAGCCTAGCTCTTCGGGGTTTCCCTTGGGCAACTATTACGCAGTTTCCCGTCTACAGTGCGGTATACGTCGTTATCTGCTCCAAAAATTGTCCAGTTTCGTTCGAAAAACTCCATGTGACCTTCGGAAACGTGCTTGTGCCCGTTACCAACCGTCTTGGTTCACAATCTCGTGGAGGTCGTCAACGAAAAGCGGTATCAACTGAGACAACATTCTTTGTTATGTACGTAGGCTAATTGCTATTTTTTCTATTTTTTTTATGAGAGGATTAACAAGCAGACACGACTTCGCATTTCATCTTCACCTTATTTCCTTCACTTGTTTTGGAGGTTATCATACCTATTATGGAGAGCTGCTGATTTATTTAATGTAACCTTCACATGAGAGCTGAAATGCTGTAAACTCTCTAGGAGTGGAATATGCTGTATTATAATCATTGAGAGCAACAATCCATACATGAGATTTTGAGTCTGAAGAAGACTGACGGTCCAAATGCCCCAATACCACTTCATCCAGAAACCAGTGGCAGAATTCAACACGCGCAGGCTGGTCTCGAAACTTAAACACACACACAACAGTAACGCGCTGATTCTTTTTGATAGTGCTCTGGCATAACTATATTGTAAGTTGGAGGGGTCGACGGATAAAGTGCTGAACTCACACGAGCGTATCTGGAGTTACTTCATGTTATATGCTTTGTTTAATTCACAGACATACAGACTGCAGAGAAAACAGTACTTTCTAGAGTTACGCGTTGAATTACTTATTACCTGCAAGTGATGCATCGGAATATACAATAGATAAAGTGATCAGACTAATACGTACTAAACTGAAGATTAGCACTTTCAGTTCCCACTTGCACAGTTAACAGACGTTTCAATTTCTCTACGTGCTTCCACTTACGCAATGCTTTTCTGTATTCTAAATCGGTTCGGAATAGTTTTCTAATGATCTCTTTCCTGTTAAGGCTACGTTGTCAGGAAATGCCGAAAAAACTTGCCTCCGCCAACTTGTCTTGGACATCTTGTATGGTAATATTGATGATAATGATGATGATGGTGATGTTAGTGAAGGTAATGACGCACCACCCCCACCACCACAACCGGTTTCAACAGTCTTAGCTGTTATCTTCATGTCTCATACAGTTTTTTGTCGTAAAACACGATCATTTTGCGCTGATCTCATGCAAGTGATGTCAAGTAGATAAAACTCAGCACATTAAAACGTCTGTCACAGCTAATTTATTTAAAAACGCACAGCATCTTCTGCAAAAGACCATGTCCATATGCACATTGCTCACAGATGCTTGTTACATGATACAAATACGGTACACAATAGTACATATGTTTACATACGCTAGACACATACTAAACAGTTCAAATAAGGTTTTAACAATTAAAACAGATCCCCCTTCAATACTCTCATAATGAAAAAATTTAATCCTGTGTTCACTGTTGTTGTGAACTGCACAAATATAGATGCGTGTCTCTCTCTCTGTTGTCGCATAAAGGGAAGCTGAACAATGGTAAATGTACTGACAGTCTACAGTTGTTCTACATTTTATATATTGTCTGGATGGGTGTGTATTGTGTACTGCGTATTGAACCAGGGACATAGAAACCCTCAGTGGTTCACAACCCCACAACACGCTACAGCAGTCCACTCACCCCACCGCCGCCACACACCGAACCCAGGGTTATTGTGCGGTTCGGACCCCAGTGTCCCTCCCCCCCCCCCCCCCTCCCAGAAACGTCTCATGTCTCATACGAGATGAGTGTAACCCCAAATGTCTCCGTGGTAAAGTAATTATGGTGTACGTATACGTGGAGACAGTGAGTCAGTGTTTGCGCAGCAATCGCCAACACAGTGTAATTGAGGCGGAATAAGGGGACCCGCATTCGCCGAGGCACATGGAAAAGCTGGCCGACACACCGGACTTCTACACTAATACGCCGGGCGTATTCGTGCCGGCGACTGGCACGCCCTCCCGTTCGGGAAACAGCGCGTTAGACCGCGCGGCTAGCCGAGCGGGCTGTCTGGATGGGTACTTGTGCTGCAGACAACCCCACTTCCTGATTCGAGGAACATGTCGTGGCTGCTACCCCGCATGGCTGAGCGATCAATAACGTCCGTCCTCTTTGGCGCTAAATGCACAGGGCTGTTAATTCCCTGATGGCTTTGAGTATTACCCTCTGGAACCTATCGATTCCATATCCGCATAACGGTAGTGTAATTCCGCCCAACGCAAGCAGTAATATCGTGAAACCACAGTGCCAATAGGCGACGATCGTGCCGCTATCGAATCCTTCCATGTGCTGGTAGACGATTCTTCTTCTTACACGATCCATAACACAATCTTCTCACAAAAAACTAACATTCAAATGTGATCCCTAAATGAGAAACCCGCTGCGTAGCCTTTCCTCATATATAGAGTGTTTCACATTTCCAATTACAGGCGTGTAAGGGTCGTAGAGAGGAACTTAGTAGAAACTTACCGTCTGGATTTAAAATAAGTTGGAATATCAGACGACTTTCAAATCTCCCACTTCACGGTACGCACACATTCTGGGAAGAAAGCGCCGTCATCACTCTCTGCTGTAGCCCATAATAATATTATAAATGCGAAAGTAACTCTGTCATGTTTTCACGACTAAACAGCTGAATTGATTTCGATAAAATATAGATGGATGTAGCTTGAACAATCAAGAAGAATATAGCTCACTTCAGAAAAAAAGTCTAACCCTAAGAGGGTGACGTAAGAAATGGGGCATCTTTTTTTTTACAACAGTGAACATAAACTTCGTTAAAAATGATTAAATTTGTTGCATTATGTACACATTGTATAATGTATAGATCCCTACGCCCGTCTGCACGGGCCGATCGGCAACGATGCTGTAAGTGCTGCGTGGTCGTGCGTTGGGCAGTAGGGGGATGGCAGAAATCACGAGCTATGCTTACCAAAACAGCCAGACACTTGATAGCAGCTGACGTTGTTGTACACACCACAGCTGACTTACTCACCATCACTCAGCATGCGAACATTACCGATTATATCATAACAGACAGTCATGACATAATATACCCTTTTCGTTCCACTACAACAATGCCTGCGAGAATCCGGTACGTTCGCAACTCAACTAGAACGGTTGACTGTGATGCTCTACGGACGCGCTGCAGTCTGGACTTTGAAGAAGACGTTTTTCCTCACATAGAAGTGAACCTCACGACTAATACTTGACACATATGTCCATGCCATATTTCGTTCATAGTGGATTATTTTGCTTCCTGGGTATTGGGATTCATCAACTTTCTCCACTTTGAGCCAGCCGCGGTGGCCGTGCGGCTCTACGCACTTCAGTCCGGAACCGCGTGACTGCTACGGTCGGCCGGCCGCGGTGGTCTAGCGGTTCCGGCGCTCAGTCCGGAACCGCGGGACTGCTACGGTCGCAGGTTCGAATCCTGCCTCGGGCATGGATGTGTGATGTCCTTAGCTTAGTTAGGTTTAAGTAGTTCTAAGTTCTAGGGGACTGATGACCACAGATGTTAAGTCCCATAGTGCTCAGAGCCATTTGAACCATTTGAACTGCTACGGTCGCAGGTTCGAATCCTGCCTCGGGCATGGATGTGTGTGATGTCCTTAGGTTAGTTAGGTTTAAGTAGTTCTAAGTTCCAGGGGACTGATGACCTCAGATGTTGAGTCCCATAGTGCTCAGAGCCATTTAAATTCTTTTAATTCTCCACTTTGTGAACACCAGTTTTTCTGGGTGTTCTCATTTCTGCTACTTCTCATTACTTTTGCCTTTTTCCAATTTACTCTCAGTTCATGGTCTGTAACCATTACACTGTTCATCCATTTAAGAGATTATGTAATGCTTCATCACTTTCATTGAAGATAGCCTTTCATCTCACGTTTTAATCCCACTCTTGAACCTTTGTTTTATTTCCACCATTGCTTCTTCGATGTATAGACTGAACAGTCTTACTCCATTTTCAATACAAGCACTTCGTTCTTGGTCTTCCATCTTATTGTTCCCTCCTGGTTCTTGTACATATTTCATACCACACATCTTTCCTGGTAGCTTACTCCAATTTTTCTCAGAATTTCGAACATCTTGCACCATTTCACATTATCGAACGCTTTGTCAAAGTCGACAAAACCTACGAACATATCTTGATTTTCCTTCACTCTTGGATACAAGATCAAGCGCAAGACCAGAACCGCCTCTCTTGTGCCTTTACCTTTCCTAAAGCCAAACTGATCGTCATCTAACAGATGCTGAATTTTATTTTCCATTCATGTGTATATTGTTCTTGTCAACAGCTTGGATGCGTGAGATGTTGATCTGATAGTGCAATAGTTTTCGCGCCTATGTACCAACTTTATCTACTAAGTCCCTTCTATAACCCCTAGACACCTGCAACAGGAATAGTGAAACAGCTGGTACAGAATGTAGATGCCATTACTTGTACCTACGAGGCGTTTTCAAAAAGTAATGCAACACTTTTCTTCTTAGCCAATTTCGGTTGAAAAAAAGTGGAATTTGTTGTGGGATATAGTGGAATATTCCCGCTTCAGTCCCTATAGTTTCATGAAGTTCCGCTGGATGGTAGCGCTATACGCAGCCTTCAAAATGGCGTTCGTCACTGCCTTCCAAGTAGAGAGCTGTCACTAAGTTTCTTTTGGCGGAAAACCTAAGCATCGCAGATATTTATAAATCTACCTGGTGTTTACCTAGGATTCAGCGTGGGTAACCACGCCTTCTTCAGAACAAATATAAAACAGCATGACTTCTGGTCAGGTGACTACAGGGTTATAAACACAAAATCAAATAGGGGTAATGCAGGAGTAGGTTTAATAATGAATAGGAAAATAGGAATGCGGGTAAGCTACTACAAACAGTATAGTGAACGCATTATTGTGGCCAAGATAGATACAAAGCCCACACCTACTACAGTAGTACAAGTTTATATGCCAACTAGCTCTGCAGATGACGAAGAAATTGAAGAAATGTATGATGAAATAAAAGAAATTATTCAGATTGTGAAGGGAGACGAAAATTTAATAGTCATGGGTGACTGGAATTCGAGTGTAGGAAAAGGGAGAGAAGGAAACATAGTAGGTGAATATGGATTGGGGGACAGAAATGAAAGAGGAAACCGCCTGGTAGAATTTTGCACAGAGCACAACATAATCATAACTAACACTTGGTTTAAGAATCATGAAAGAAGGTTGTATACATGGAAGAACCCTGGAGATACTAAAAGGTATCAGATAGATTATATAATGGTAAGACAGAGATTTAGGAACCAGGTTTTAAATTGTAAGACATTTCCAGGGGCAGATGTGGACTCTGACCACAATCTATTGGTTATGATCTGTAGATTAAAACTGAAGAAACTGCAAAAAGGTGGGAATTTAAGGAGATGGGACCTGGATAAACTAAAAGAACCAGAGGTTGTACAGAGATTCAGGGAGAGCATAAGGGAGCAATTGACAGGAATGGGGGAAATAAATACAGTGGAAGAAGAATGGGTAGCTTTGAGGGATGAAGTAGTGAAGGCAGCAGAGGATCAAGTAGGTAAAAAGATGAGGGCTAGTAGAAATCCTTGGGTAACAGAAGAAATATTGAATTTAATTGATGAAAGGAGAAAATATAAAAATGCAGTAAGTGAAACAGGCAAAAAGGAATACAAACGTCTCAAAAATGAGATTGACAGGAAGTGCAAAATGGCTAAGCATGGATGGCTAGAGGACAAATGTAAGGATGTAGAGGCCTATCTCACTAGGGGTAAGATAGATACCGCCTACAGGAAAATTAAAGAGACCTTTGGAGATAAGAGAACGACTTGTATGAATATCAAGAGCTCAGATGGAAACCCAGTTCTAAGCAAAGAAGGGAAAGCAGAAAGGTGGAAGGAGTATATAGAGGGTCTATACAAGGGCGATGTACTTGAGGACAATATTATGGAAATGGAAGAGGATGTAGATGAAGATGAAATGGGAGATACGATACTGCGTGAAGAGTTTGACAGAGCACTGAAAGACCTGAGCCGAAACAAGGCCCCCGGAGTAGACAATATTCCATTGGAACTACTGACGACCGTGGGAGAGCCAGTCCTGACAAAACTCTACCATCTGGTGAGCAAGATGTATGAAACAGGCGAAATACCCTCAGACTTCAAGAAGAATATAATAATTCCAATCCCAAAGAAAGCAGGTGTTGACAGATGTGAAAATTACCGAACTATCAGCTTAATAAGTCACAGCTGCAAAATACTAACACGAATTCTTTACAGACGAATGGAAAAACTAGTAGAAGCCAACCTCGGGGAAGATCAGTTTGGATTCCGTAGAAACACTGGAACACGTGAGGCAATACTGACCTTACGACTTATCTTAGAAGAAAGATTAAGGAAAGGCAAACCTACGTTTCTAGCATTTGTAGACTTAGAGAAAGCTTTTGACAATGTTGACTGGAATACTCTCTTTCAAATTCTAAAGGTGGCAGGGGTAAAATACAGGGAGCGAAAGGCTATTTACAATTTGTACAGAAACCAGATGGCAGTTATAAGAGTCGAGGGACATGAAAGGGAAGCAGTGGTTGGGAAGGGAGTAAGACAGGGTTGTAGCCTCTCCCCGATGTTGTTCAATCTGTATATTGAGCAAGCAGTAAAGGAAACAAAAGAAAAATTCGGAGTAGGTATTAAAATTCATGGAGTAGAAATAAAAACTTTGAGGTTCGCCGATGACATTGTAATTCTGTCAGAGACAGCAAAGGACTTGGAAGAGCAGTTGAATGGAATGGACAGTGTCTTGAAAGGAGGATATAAGATGAACATCAACAAAAACAAAACAAGGATAATGGAATGTAGTCTAACTAAGTCGGGTGATGCTGAGGGAATTAGATTAGGAAATGAGGCACTTAAAGTAGTAAAGGAGTTTTGCTATTTGGGGAGCAAAATAACTGATGATGGTCGAAGTAGAGAGGATATAAAATGTAGGCTGGCAATGGCAAGGAAAGCGTTTCTGAAGAAGAGAAATTTGTTAACATCCAGTATTGATTTAAGTGTCAGGAAGTCATTTCTGAAAGTATTCGTATGGAGTGTAGCCATGTATGGAAGTGAAACATGGACGATAAATAGTTTGGACAAGAAGAGAATAGAGGCTTTCGAAATGTGGTGCTACAGAAGAATGCTGAAGATTAGATGGGCAGATCACATAACTAATGAGGAAGTATTGAATAGGATTGGGGAGAAGAGAAGTTTGTGGCACAACTTGACCAGAAGAAGGGATCGGTTGGTAGGACATGTTCTGAGGCATCAAGGGATCACCAATTTAGTATTGGAGGGCAGCGTGGAGGGTAAAAATCGTAGAGGGAGACCAAGACATGAATACACTAAGCAGATTCAGAAGGATGTAGGTTGCAGTAGGTACTGGGAGATGAAAAAGCTTGCACAGGATAGAGTAGCATGGAGAGCTGCATCAAACCAGTCTCAGGACTGAAGACCACAACAACAATGCCTAAATAGGCATAGTCAAAGGCTAAGATCAATACCTACAGCGGCAAGTCCCCATAAAAATTTTTTACAAATACACGGTACATAGTACCAAGTCAATAATATTACTTATCTCAACCCTACGTGTGCTGCCTCGCCTCAGTCAAAGAACGAAGGTCACAGGCTCTCCACCGAACTGGGGTTGCAAGGCATAGCAGCTCAGAGTGTCGGACTAAATTTACAAATATCTTTCAGCTTCTTGTCCACAGTTTGCGGATGAAAACAGTGAGGATCGGAGTTTGCGGACGCCCCCGCCACGGTGGCGCTGCCGTCGCGCGGCTATATATAGCGCGTCTGCGCAGCGCCGGCCGTGTGACGTCACGCGCCAACAGGTGAGCGGCGCATCAGTCAGTGGCGGCCCGCGGGACGGCGCTTTCTCAACGCTGTTTATTCGTCTCGCGGCGCGTCAGCTGGCAATTAAATCGGATGCCGCCAGCCGCCGAACCCACGCAGTCTCCGCCGCTTCTGCGCCCCGCTCCCAGGATCCGTTGTCGTCAGCAGCGTTCATCGCTCGCCACGTTACGACGCATAGAATTCACACACGGACCCAGATTTCACTTACGTTTGTTATTGTTTCTATATATAAATGATTTGGCGGAAAGGGCGGGTAGTAATCAGTGATTTTTACTGATGATGCTGTGCTGTACAGCAAAGCATCAAAGTTGAGTGACCGTAGGAGGGTATAAGATAACATAGAGAAAATTCGTAGTTGGTGTGATGAATGGCAGCTAGCACTAAATGTAGAAAAATGTAAGTTAATCCGGATGAGTAGGAAAAACAAACCCGTAATTTTCGGATACAAAGTTAGCAGTGTCCTACCTGATACAGACAAGTTGTTTAAATATCCGAGCGTGACGTTGCAAAGCGATATGAAATGGAACGAGTGTGTGAAGACTGTGGTAGGGATGGCGAATGGTTGACTCCGATTGATTGGGAGAATTTTGGGAAAATGTGGTTCATCTGTAAAGGAGACTGCATATAGGACGCTGATGCAACCTATTCTAGATTGCTACTCGGATGGCTCTGAGCACTACGGGACTTAAAATCTGAGGTCATCAGTCCCCTCGAACTTGTTGTTGTTGTTGTTGTTGTGGTCTTCAGTCCTGAGACTGGTTTGATGCAGCTCTCCATGCTACTCTATCCTGTGCAAGCTTTTTCATCTCCCAGTACCTACTGCAACCTACATCCTTCTGAATCTGCTTAGTGTATTCATCTCTTGGTCTCCCTCTACGATTTTTACCCTCCACGCTACCCTCCAATACTAAATTGGTGATCCCTTGATGCCTCAGAACATGTCCTACCAACTGATCCCTTCTTCTGGTCAAGTTGTGCCACAAACTTCTCTTCTCCCCAATCCTATTCAATACTTCCTCATTAGTTATGTGATCTACCCATTTAATCTTCAGCATTCTTCTGTAGCACCACATTTCGAAAGCTTCTATTCTCTTCTCGTCCAAACTATTTATCGTCCATGTTTCACTTCCATACATGGCTACACTCCATACAAATACTTTCAGAAATGACTTCCTGACACTTAAATCTATACTCGATGTTAACAAATTTCTCTTCTTCAGAAACGCTTTCCTTGCCATTGCCAGTCTACATTTTATATCCTCTCTACTTCGACCATCATCAGTTATTTTGCTCCCCAAATAGCAAAACTCCTTTACTACTTTAAGTGTATCATTTCCTAATCTAATTCCCTCAGCATCACCCGACTTAATTAGATTACATTCCATTATCCTTGTTTTGCTTTTGTTGATGTTCATCTTATATCCTCCTTTCAAGACACTGTCCATTCCATTCAACTGCTCTTCCAAGTCCTTTGCTGTCTTTGACAGAATTACAATGTCATCGGTGAACCTCAAAGTTTTTATTTCTTCTCCATGAATTTTAATACCTACTCCAAATTTTTCTTTTGTTTCCTTTACTGCTTGCTCAATATACAGATTGAACAACATCGGGGAGAGGCTACAACCCTGTCTTACTCCCTTCCCAACCACTGCTTCCCTTTCATGTCCCTCGACTCTTATAACTGCCATCTGGTTTCTGTACAAATTGTAAATAGCCTTTCGCTCCCTGTATTTTACCCCTGCCACCTTTAGAATTTGAAAGAGAGTATTCCAGTCAACATTGTCAAAAGCTTTCTCTAAGTCTACAAATGCTAGAAACGTAGGTTTGCCTTTCCTTAATCTTTCTTCTAAGATTAGTCGTAAGGTGAGTATTGCCTCACGTGTTCCAATGTTTCTACGGAATCCATACTGATCTTCCCCGAGGTCGGCTTCTACTAGTTTTTCCATTCGTCTGTAAAGAATTTGTGTTAGTATTTTGCAGCTGTGACTTATTAAACTGATAGTTCGGTAATTTTCACATCTGTCAACACCTGCTTTCTTTGGGATTGGAATTATTATATTCTTCTTGAAGTCTGAGGGTATTTCGCCTGTTTCATACATCTTGCTCACCAGATGGTAGAGTTTTGTCAGGACTGGCTCTCCCAAGACCGTCAGTAGTTCCAGTGGAATGTTGTCTACTCCGGGGGCCTTGTTTCGGCTCAGGTCTTTCAGTGCTCTGTCAAACTCTTCACGCAGTATCGTATCTCCCATTTCATCTTCATCTACATCCTCTTCCATTTCCATAATATTGTCCTCAAGTACATCGCCCTTGTATAGACCCTCTATATACTCCTTCCACCTTTCTGCTTTCCCTTCTTTGCTTAGAACTGGGTTTCCATCTGAGCTCTTGATATTCATACAAGTCGTTCTCTTATCTCCAAAGATCTCTCTAATTTTCCTGTAGGCAGTATCTATCTTACCCCTAGTGAGATAGGCCTCTACATCCTTACATTTGTCCTCTAGCCATCCCTGCTTAGCCATTTTGCACTTCCTGTCGATCTCATTTTTGAGACGTTTGTATTCCTTTTTGCCTGCTACATTTACTGCATTTTTATATTTTCTCCTTTCATCAATTAAATTCAATATTTCTTTTGTTACCCAAGGATTCCTACTAGCCCTCGTCTTTTTACCTACTTGATCCTCTGCTGCCTCCCTCGAACTTAGAACTACTTAAACCTAACTAACCTAAGGACATCACACACACCCATGCCCGAGGCAGGATTCGAACCTGCGACCGTAGCGGTCGCGCGATTCCAGACTGTAGAGCCTAGAACCACTCGGCCACACCGGCCGGCCTACTCGGATGTTTGGAATCATTATCAGGTGACGTTAGAGGGAACCATCGAAGCAATTCAGGGGCTGGCTTCTACATTTGTTACCGGTAGGCTCTAACAACAGGCAAGTGTTACGGAGATGCTTTTGGAGCTCAAATGGACTTTCTTTTCGAGGAACACTATTGAGAAAATTAGAAAACTAGCATTTTAAGCTAACTGCCGAACGATTCTACTGTCGCAACGCACATTCTACGTAAGGCCAAGAAGATAACATGCGAGATATTAGGGCTCATACGGAGGCATACAGACAACCGTCCTTCCCTCGCTCCTCCCCCCAGGAGAGGAAATGACTAGAAGTGGTACAGGGTATCATCAGCCACGCTCCTTATGGTGGCTTGCGGAATATTTATGTAGATGTAGATGTAGAACCAACCTGATTTAGGTTCATGAGCGTGGTACATTACTATCAAGCGTGAGTCCTGGGTTCGGTTCTGGTAGAGGTTCACAGTTAGCCTCCCACCCCCCTCATAAATCTCATAAATAAAATGCCATTTCCGACTACCATTTAATAGTAATAATGAGGTACATGTGGTAACACTACCCTTTCCTCCTTCCCCATCCCATCATTGGACGAAAGGAAGAACAGCTGTCCATGAACCTCCGTATGAGCTCTGAATTCTCTGCCGTATTGGTCGCGGTTACTTTGGACACGTATGTGGAGTACTATGTTACCCGCCTCTTATTAGAACGCATGCTCTCGGAATTTGAACAATAAACCTGTCTGTGGTACTCTTCGCCTCTCTTGTAGCGTCTGCCACTAAGTTCGTGAGCATCTCCTTCACGCTTTTGAGCTTACTAAACGAACCATTGATAAAATGTTCCGCTCTTCGTTGCATCTTCTGCACCTCTTCTATTGACAACTTGGCAAGGGTCCCAGAATGATGGCCGGCCGCGGTGGTCTAGCGGTTCTAGGCGCTCAGTCCGGAACCGCGCGACTGCTACGGTCGCAGGTTCGAATCCTGCCTCGGGCATGGATGTGTGTGACGTCCTTAGGTTAGTTAGGTTTAAGTAGTTCTAAGTTCTAGGGGACTGATGACCACAGATGTTAAGTCCCATAGTGCTCAGAGCCATTTGAACCATTTTTGAACCCAGAATGATGAACAATATTCAAGAGTCGGTCGAACAAGTCTTCCGTAAGCCACTTCTTTCCTTAATATTGTTCCAATTAATCTCAGCCTAACATGTCCTTTTCCTACTATTAATTTTATGTGATCAGTCCACTTGAGGTCGCTCAAGACGGCTACTCGTGAGTATGATACGGTAGTTGCCGTTTCCAGGCATTTTCCATCAATAGCGTAATAAAATATTAATGGATCTGTTCGCCGATTTAGGAGGTTATGTTACATTTTTTTACCTCCAGTATCAACTGCCGGTCCGTGCATCAATTATTGATCCTCCACAGGTCTTCCTACATTTCGCTCCAATATTCTGGAGTCACAAATTTCCAATAGACAACAGCTTAATGGAGCTTTCGATGTTATAATTATTATACTAGATCATTTCGTATATTGTAAACAGTAACGGCTCCTTTGAAGTACTTACGAAATTAGCTTAGATATTCCCTCGTATCACTATTGTCTGAACATACCCTGTAATACTGGAGGGTAATTCACAGTTTGAAATTACCTGATTATGTGTCTAAATGACCGAGCTAGTAATGAGACGTGACAGAGTGCATATGCATGACCGGTACTGAATAGTAGTTGAGTTGAGACACTGGATAGCATCATTGTGTAATTCTATGTGGTTTACCTATTCGGGTTGGTGAACACCTAGATGCTTCTTCAAACAAGAGGAAAGCAAATTTTCTGCCAAAGTCTTCACTCTGGGGCTATGCTTTATCTTATAAGTAGCTTGCTTTCGAAAGGACGTTATATATTGAACTTTGACCACGAGTGGGGAGAATAAAATGGTTCGAACCACGCGGCTTGTGCATGGTAGCGACAGAAACACACAATGGTCATCTTTCTTTGCCCAATGTTCAAGCTACATCTACCGAAAGAGGTGTCAGTTTACACGGCTGATGTCGGCCATTGAAGACCGCCAAGACACGGAACTCCTTTTCACTGCAGACCTGGCCACACACGTTTGCATGGTGTGTACTACAAATGTTATATTACTTGATGGCTTGAATAGGACACTTAAGGCACAGGCAAGAGAACATGCGAATGTCTCCCTAACATCAGGGAGAAGTTAAAAATGAGATTTCTTACCCCATTGGGTGGACTAATACATTTTTAACTGTCCACGCCCCTTATGCCACGTATCTATACAACATCAGAAGACATCTGAATGATAGCTGTGCCTGTGGCAGTGTGGGCACATCAGAATACACATTGTGGGACTGAACGGTCTAAGAAGATGCAGCGGGTAATGGACGTCATGTATTGAGGATATTGGATCCCAAAGCAGCACTAAGGAGCGAGTCTACCTGGCGCACCTTGAACGATACTGCAGCCCACGCATACAGGAAGACTTCACGAGGTATTTTCAACCATAAGTCATCATGCTGCTATTCAGGCTAGACAACATACTCTGCAGATGGAGAGAAGATAACTGAGGTCGGCGACTGTAGAGTGAAATACTGGCCCAAAGAATCTACATTGCTTTGGTGCAAGTGATCATGGGAGTGTGGGCTTTAAGAAGTAACAGTGATGGGTGAAATTTTATGATACAGTGGAAACGCTGCTGACGTGCTGCCCGACGCCCAAGGAATCCTCCAGACTATGGCTGTTGACCAGGGTAGTATGAGGCGGAATCCAGTAGCAGAGACAACAGTTTACAAGTTAAATGCACTACACTTTGGTAGATTAGTACCTGGGTAGTTGGTTAAGTGATAAATGTAGTTTTGTAGTAGAAAAAATAGTTGATATATATATATATTACATGAATGTATGTATCAAAAATATAGAGAGTACCTTAAGAGTATCAGAAATAAATAATTAATACGTAATTTAATAGTATCCAAGAAACTGTGATTCGTATGGCCTATTTTAGCTTTTCAGACAATGTGGTGTAGTTATGAAGAATATATAAATAAATTACTTGACCGCTGTATTGGCCGTCAGCTGCAGTACCACGTTGTAATAACGCAATCACAATGATCTTTGCAACTAGAGAACACAATTACGGATTATGTGTGTCAGTTACTAAGCTTTAGCGAAATAATGCCGAAATTTTATGATCTTCGTTCTAATTGATTGTACATGAACGATATGTCAAATTATTCGAGCTGTACTTTATGTATGAATACTGTGACTTAAAATTTTATGACGATGTGTTAAGTCGTTATGGCAGTTTTACTGATCAAGAATGTTTTTTATGATTTGAAAATGGCTCGTGTGTAGGTGAAACTAATAATCACAATAAAATTAGTTTGCGATGTTGCCTCGAGGATTTTTAATCCTTAATGTATAACAAAAAATTATGACACACTGCTCGTCTCCAATGCTGACTATGTCAACAAACATGACTTATTCATGGACCAAGAGTCATGTTGGGATTGTGGGGAATGAGAGGCCGACCAGATGGCAAAGAACATTGTAAAGAACGAAGTACAACACAGATGCATCCCAGCTGGGATCTATTATGCGCGCGCCACTAGATGAGCGGCAGCTTAAGGTTGTCATTGACGCCGATGTTACAGTCTGACCTACCAGCATGTGCCTACTTTAGCTCGCTAACAATGAGACGTGTGATGCAAGACCATCTCTGTACGCGTTTCTTCTTACCTTGCTCCTCGCCTCTCCGACAGCGGTCAACGCTTACCGCGACTATATTAGTAGCTGCATTCAGAGACATGGCCAAAAGCGAACGGAACAAGGTGCGGCAGACATCTACACAGCAGCACCTGGTACAGGCAAACCCACTCACATACACCGAAGGCACAGTGGTGCGCTGAAAAGTGAGATAACCGCACAGGCAAGGGAAACAAGAACCGTTAACCATTCCCACATTGAAATTCAAACGCACCAGCTACCGACAACAAATCGTTAGAGCTCACGGAATACCATCGCTAAACTGCGACTGTGGGGAGATCTAGAACGTCAACCAAGTCCGAAAGAACAGACACCATCTCCATATAGTTAAGGCAAACCGGCCATTGACCTTCTTCTTCTGTGCGGATGCACACGCGCTGCCCGAATTCTTACGGGACTCGGTAAGATTGTCTGCAACGAGTAATGAGTGTAGTTGGCAGGGGCACTACGAATGTAGTGTGTGGACATTAAGTTGGGAATGTGGGTCTCACGGGGAGCGTGCAAGGGATAAATCCCTGTAGTCGCATTCCCCTCTGTGCCCTCGGTGGCTCAGATGGATAGAGCATCTGCCATGTAAGAAGGAGATTCCGGGTTCGAGCCCTGGTCGGGGCACACGTTTTCAACTGTCCCCGTTGATATACACCAATGCCTATCAGCAGCTTTGGGTCTTGAATTAATTATCATTTCATTTATATACAATGGCTGCTCTAGACACAGAAAGGAGTCTGATTGGCCACTAACGGTGCTGGTTAATATAAGACAAGAGTTTCGCTCCAGTGTCTTGATACTCTTGGCACAGAGAATAATAGACATTTTTAAACTGATCGTGAAATTCCTGTTAGATGTTGGCATTAAATAGTAATTTATTTGTGTGTGTGTGTGTGTGTGTGTGTGTGTGTGTGTGTGTGTGTGTGTGTGACGTATGCCTATGTTAATCACAAATATTTAGAAAGTAGTTTGTTAATCTAAGATGCAGAGAAGTTTTAGTCAATAAACGTATTGAATTACGAGTGTTAGCGTTAATTTTACTGAAATTTGTGTCGTAAATTACTCATTTGTAGACGGAAAAGACAGACTAACGATTACAGTTGATATAATCGTCTTGCGTGTTTCAGCAACTGTGTAGGTATTTAGTTCTCACTGCACATTCTTAATTAGATTAAACGTGTCTACCACTCTGAAACATCTTCAGGTCTAAGCCTACTGAGGATTATATATCAGGTACTCTGACATATGGTTCTGTGTACATAAGACGGGTTGCTGACGGCACTACTTGGATCATAATTTGATCCAGAGTGATCGAAACATGTAATCTAGTTAAAAATATGCAACTGGAGGGAACAATAAATGAGGATTAAGGATTAATGACGTCTGTGGAAAGGCAGCAGTGTAATTTTGAAGTAGCTCTTCGATATACTTACGGACCATTATACAAAAGCTAAAGTTTAGATTGTGCAACACTCGCATCGCCAAAAAAGATCTATCTACCGCTCACGTTCGGTACTCCAACTACTGCAACCTTTCCTTACTGTCGCAGATGTGTAAGTGTGACAGTGAACGGTTTAGAAAAGACAAAAGGAAGAGAGATAGTAATATTGAAAATATCATCGTAAGGTGTACTGTAGTTTTTGAAATAAAATCTGCAAAACTGACAGCGATTGTGTGGGAGTGTGGGAAGGAGTGTGAACTTCCAGACGACAACTCTGTTTATACTGTATGTGCAGCAAATAGATATTGGTTTTGTGATTCATATGATACAGCAACAAGATGCCATCTTAACAGATTGAGAGCTTCTACATTTTATTTTTAGTTTGGTACTGATTTGATAAACCTAACACCAAAGTAAAAAAATCCTCATTTCTATTCTGTGAAATCTTTTGATTGGATAAAGAGCAACAGTTGCAAGCGAACAAGTGAGACAGATGTTGCACAATCAGTACGCCCTCCAAGTTGCACTCCAACCATTGCAGAATTTCACATCGCAAATCATCTTGAAGGATATAAAAATGGAAAAATAAAGTCGTTTTTTTTTGTGAAAACTGTCCCATCACTTCCCTGAAACAAACTGAGTAAAGGATAAATATACCATCCAGATTTAGGTCTTCCACGACTTATCGCTTAAGGCTAAAGTCGTTATGGTTCAAGAACGCAGACGATTTCCCTCCCCATCCCCTCGCAAGGCGAGATCGTGCTGGTCTCTATTGACATAGTCGTCGACGCGAGTTTACCCCTGATCTTCCAGCCTTCACATTATATGTGGAAGAAGTAGCTGACCGTGAAATATAAACGCTGCTATTTTGAAATTCGCTCATTACAACATCGTATTTAAATTATTTATACTAACAGGCAACCGAAATACGTGTTTTTTTTCATTTTTTTTTTAAGGTTCTACTTTCACTTTATGCCTTCACTGTGGATAACGGAAATGAAAATAAAGGAAAATATTTGTTGCAAAGCGATTTTTTAACCTTTACATACCTTTTTGTAACAATTTTTCACTTTGTTCTTTGGTCGGTCTGTCAGGAAATAATCATTTATGTATAGCAGTTAACCTTGTCAGAACTGATTTTTGACTTGCCTGTGCACGTAACAATGTTTGAGACCTTAATGGTGCGGCGTTCTACTCGAACAGTGGGGCGTCAACATTCAAAGAACAAAGATGCTTACGGGATTAGTACAGAAAAAAACTGAATTTTCATTTCTGTCTTCATAGTAGTTTAAGTTCAGTTGAGAGGGACGTCGTTAGAAGACGAATACTTTGAACTAAGACGGAGGCACAATCGGAGAAACACCAACGTACTTTTAAAATTTCGGTTTAGTACGTGGAGAATACCGTCCTCTAATTACAACTCTACCACTTTGCTCGCCGTAAATGAGAGGTCTGGTAAGTTGAACACATACACGCGCGTACGCACGCACGCACGCACGCACACACACACACACACACACACACACACACATCGTTCATGGGGGACAGTATATTCTTCTGTGACCAGTTTCAGTGCTGGCATTACAACGGCAATGACCAGTAGTGACTGAAATACGCAGTTGACATATGATGCACATAATTTAAGTTCATTACACGATTCTGGAAGAAAGGAAGTTCATATAACTGTTTTAACTGTCGCCTGAATTACATTACCCTACAGCAAGCAGCCCAGGACTGCCGTTTCAATAGTGTCCCTCGCCGTCGTGATCAATGAATCCTGGTGCTTAGCGTCATTCTCTTTTTTCCCCTTGTGAATGAGGGCAGCAGATAATTTAGTGCCAGATATTATGCTGCCTCTCAAAATGAGCAGAGCAGCAGTGTGGGTGTCTCGCGGCCAACAAGAGAGCTCTAAACATCGATGCCGGATTTCATTGTACAACGTTGGCTACACTGGATTTCCGTCTTCCAATGGACTCTTACACATTTTATGTCCCAGAGAGAACACATGAGCTAAGGGATAAACGAGTTCCAAACCTGATGTTGCGAGTGTAAATTACTGCTCGACCGCTGTCGGCAAGAGGGAATTGACTATTTTACTGCTCCTGTTTAGATCGTAAACAGTGCAGCCGAAAACGGAACCCGCAGTCACACGTGTTATGACTGCCCAGAGGAAGCTTCGAACACACGGAAAGGCAGCAATGACGAGTAATTTTGTACTCAAATGCACTAGCAGTCTTCTGCGAATTCGCTCGAGAAATGTTTATCAGTACCGTCGTGAAATTTAACTCAAATTACATGTTGTTAAGAAGCAAGCCATTATTATCTGGAATCCTCATGCCATCTTTATGAATATTACGTTCACGCATAACCATCTAACACGGTTAACAGGGTAACGTAAATGTTTTTCGTTCTAAACTGCGAGTTCCCTATGTTAACGACACGAGGTATTCATCTCAAATTTCAACTAGAAACCACGCGGAGACCGAAGTTGTTCGATATCATACGGTTAGATCTTGTAACATTAGAGTATAGATAAGTGAAAGATCGTCATCTGACTCGTTCGATTAATCGCAACACTTTTCTAAATTTCCTCTTGTGTTCCCGGTGCCGGCCGCGGTGGTCTAGCGGTTCTAGGCGCGCAGTCCAGAACCGCGCGACTGCTACGGTCGCAGGTTCGAATCCTGCCTCGGGCATGGATGTGTTTGATGTCCTTAGGTTAGTTAGGTTTAAGTAGTTCTGAGTTCTAGGGGACTGATGACCACAGTAGTTAAGTCCCTTAGTGCTCAGAGCCATTTGAACCATTTTGTTCCCGGTTTACAGAATACAGTTGAGTTATGTGTCTTAACAACGAAAAAACGATTTTATTAGCGTTTGTAAATTAATGAGAACATACTGCTTCATTCAATATTGTCGTAGGGTACATTAAAAATGCTGAGTGTTAAAGTTGTAAGTAGGCTGTTTAGGTTTTTATGTTGGTAACACCACATAGCGCTCTGTATGAAAATCACTGACTGTACTGTGTGCAGTCTGTGGCTGGTTTGCATTGTTGGAATATTTGCTATTGTAGTGTTGGGCAGGTGGATGTGAACAGCGCGTAGCGTTGCGCAGTTGGAGGTGAGCCGCCAGCAGTGGTGCATGTGGGGAGAGAGATGGCAGAGTTTTGACAGCAAGTGATCTGGACGTGTGTCCGTCAGAAAAAGGAAATTTGTAAGACTGTATGTTATGAACTGATATATATATATATAATGACTTTTGAACACTATGAAGGTAAATACATTGGCCGGCAGGGATGGCCGAGCGGTTCTAGGCGCTATAGTTTAGAACCGCGCGACCACTACGGTCGCAGGTTCGAATCCTGCCTCGGGCATGGGTGTGTGTGATGTCCTTAGGTTAGTTAGGTATAAGTAGTTCCAAGTTCTAGGGGACTGACGACCTCAGAAGTTACGTCTCATAGTACTCAGAGCCATTTTTTTAAATACATTGTTTGTCCTCCATCAAAATCTTTCATTTGCTAACTATGCCTATCAGTAGGTAGTGCCTTCAGTAGTTAGAATCTTTTATTTAGCTGGCAGTATTGACGCTCGCTGTATTGCAGTAGTTCGAGTAACAAAGATTTTTGTGAGGTAAGTGATTCATGAAAGGTATAGGTTATTGTTAGTCAGGGCCATTCTTTTGTACGGATTATTGAAAGTCAGATTGCGTTGCGCAAAAAATATTGTGTGTCAGTTTAGCGATGATCAGAATAAGTAAAGAGAGAAATGTCAGTACGGTCAGTTTTGCTCAGCTGTTTGAAAATCAAATAACGTAGAGGTTTTCCAGCACTGTTATTTATAATTTTCCAAAGGGGACGTTACAAAGTCCCTGCACGCAGGATTTGGAAATAATGCTGTAGTAAAAAGAGGAAAGTGGCAGTTTCTCTGCAACACGCATTTAGAGTCATCATCGTTCATAACGCTGGAGAAACCATGTATCCATACAATGTACGCTCAATATTGAGAAGCAAGAATTGCTCGATGTCTTCCAGTCAGTAATGCCTTGTAGTGTTAATGGAAAAGTTTAAAGAACATATACAAAAATTGTATGGTTACAGCGAATTCTGTCTACTATGACATTTTTGTTTTCGACTCGTCGGTCTTCTGACTGGTCTGGTATGGTCCGCCACGTATTCCTCTCTTGCGTCAACCTCTTCGTTTCGCAGCAGCACTTCCACCCTACATCCTCAATTATTCGTTGAATGTACGAGGGTTTCTCAGAAAGTAGTGCACCGCATTTTTTGTCTCGAATAATTCTTTATTGAACATAATGAGATCTACGCACACGAAAGAATAGTGTTTTATCTACACACGCTATTTTTCCACGTAATCTCCATCCCGTTCTATGGCCTTCAACAAGCGTGAAACAAGGGCGTGTATGCCCTGTCGGTACTAATCCTTGTCCAGGTGGATAATTGCTTCCAGACTTCCTTTACTAATTAACAGATGCAGCGCCAACTGCCGCCGAGTCGTAATGCGTCTGTCCTCGCGAATGACAACATCAGCTCGCTGCAACATGTGAGGTGTGACAGCCATGGATGATCTCCCCGACCGCTGCAAATCGTGGAGCCCCGCCGAACCGCCTTTTGATGACCTCATCCTTCGTGCCCAGCGGCTAACTGTACCTCTGTCGGCAGCGGATGCTCCACAGATTTTGTACAAGCGCTTATGAATATTCTCCACAATTTCTTTCTCTGCAGTGAGAAATTCAATGAGGGTAGGTTGCTTGTAACGTACATCACCAACAGAGGCCATTTTGAAACTGTCCAGCAGCTGCGCCTTCTGTCGGAAGTGATGGAAACTTGGCGCGCTCACTCTGGAAACTTCAAATACTACATCTTTCTCTTCATTTTATTGTCCTCTACAGCTCCTTCTAGTACTGAAACCTGTTACACGTCTGAATAAACATTTCCTGTATCGTCTCGTACTGTAAGGGACATTCAAATGAAAACGAGATATATGGAAAAAGTAAGTAAACTGTGTATTATTTCAAATGTAGCCACCATAACCGTTAACACATTTATCCCAGAGTGAGGCAGGACGGTCAATGCCTTCATGGAAAAATGTTTGCGGTTGTCTACGGAACCGTGATTATGTCCAGGCGTGCGTGCACCTTTTTGTCCGGAGGAAATAGATCGCCGTGAATGTCTTTCCTCAGGACACCAAAAAGATTGAAATCGCTTGGGGAGATATAGGGAGTGTATGGAGGATGTGTACGGGCTTCACAGCGAAACTAATGCAACTCTGCCAAAATCAAGACGACCTTTTTCTCTGGCTGCAACGGACCGCTGCTAATTGGCTTTCTGGAACACGGCGGCATAATTAACGTTCAGCGGTACGCGGACACTTCGCAAAAATTGAAGCGCACTACAAAATCCAAACGCCAAGTAGGTTACAGTACACTTGTTCGCCCACTGCTTGAATACTGCTCACCGGTGGGGAATCCGTACCAGATAGGGTTGATAGAAGAGACAGAGAAGATCCAACGGAGATCACAGCGCTTCGTTACAGAATCATTTAGTAATCGTGAAAGCGTTACGGAGATTATAGATAAACTCCAGTGGAAGACTCTGCAGGAGAGACGCTCAGTAGCTCGGTACGGGCTTTTGTTGAAGTTTCGAGAACATACCTTCACCGAGGAATCAAGCAGTATATTGCTCCCTCCTACGTAAATCTCGCGAAGAGACCATGAGGGTGGGGGGGGGGTGTCTTTGGGGAAGGAGACCAGACAGCGAGGTCATCGGTCTCATCGGATTAGGGAAAGACGGGGAAGGAAGTCGGCCGTGCCCTTTCAAACGAACCATCCCGGCATTTGCCTGGAGCGATTTAGGAAAATCACGGAAAACCTAAATCAGGATGGCAGGACGCGGGATTGAACCGTCGTCCTCCCGAATGCGAGTCCAGTGTCGAAGAGAACATGAGGATAAAATCAGAGAGATTAGAGCCCACACAGAGGCATACCGACAATATTTCTTTCCACGAACAATACGAGACTGGAATAGAAGGGAGAACCGATACAGGTACTCAAGGTACCCTCCGCCACACACCGTCAGGTGGCTTGCGGAGTATGGATGTAGATGTAGAATGTTGAGGGACGGCGTCATGCTGTTGCAAGGCAATGCCTGCCCACATGTTGTCAAGGTTGCTTCGACTGCGCTGCTGAAGTTTCGCTGGGAAACCATACAGAACCGATTTCCCCCCCCTTTCATTTCCATATTTTTGGTGCTCCGAATTAGTGGGCGTAGATTTACTGCAGACGAATAGGTGCACGCCCGGTTACAATTACGATTTCGTACGAACCGCAAATATTTTTTCATGAAGGCACTGGCCTTCCTGCCATGTGTATGCTCGCGTCATACGCATCTTCAAGTGGAACGTGACTTTGATCACTCGGCTTAGTTCTGTGTACACGCAGTGCGGTGGTAATTTCCAAAGCTTTTATAATGACTGAGTCATACAGCACACTAGCGAACCCAGTAATGTTTAGCTAATTGCTAAATATGCGTGGGAATTGGATATACGGTTTAATCTAGAGTACCCCTGGGAATTGTGTCAGGACATACATTTCGGCTCCTCCTTGCGACTTGGCCCATTTTGAGGTATGGAACTCGAAATTATAATAAACAGGGCCAGGGCCGCTTCGAGAACATACAGAATGTCCATAAAGTCCCTTTACAACTTCAAAATTTTATTACAACGGCAGTCGTTGAAATATTTTAACAAAATTTCTTTCATTGTAATCACTGTTTAAAAAAGTTTTTATATATACTACATTTTTGTGTTTCAGACACTCTGTTACGGAAGGAACTGAACCTCTATGAAATGGCAACTCCTCAAGGGAAGGCACAATGTGTGTCCTGGTTTATTGAGAAAAAATCGGAAGTTCATATCAACGAAACTTCAGAACGAAGTATCGAAGAGACCCACCATCGCGCCCTTCAATACGTGCATGGCACAAAATTTATGGAGACAGGGACAGTGTTGGATAAAGGGAGGAGCGGGTGACAAGAACATCCGAGGAAAATATCGATCTCGTTTTAAACCTTTTCACTCGTTCACCTATGAAGTCCACCCGCACTGCTGGCAGACTATTGCAACTACCACGTTCAACTGTGCCTAAGGTCTTCCACAAGAACTTACGGTTGTACGCTTACAAACTGCAACTGTTAAAGGCACTTGAGACAAATGACAAGCCAAAACGGACAGAGTTTGCACTCAACATGCTGGGAAGCCTTTCGGAGCATGAAGCATTCCTCCAGCAAGTTTGTTTCAAAGACGAGGAAACTTTTCATGTTTCTGGGACATTTAGCAGACACAATATGAGAAACTGGGGATGTGAACACCCCCATGTCACTAGGGAGCTTCACCGGGATAGTCCAAAAGTGAATGTGTGGTGTGGAATCATGTGGTGTGGAATCATGTGCAGCCGAATAAGTGGTCCATTTTTCTTCAACGAGTCAACAATTAGTGCAGATGTTACCTTGACCTTCTGACCGAATATGTAGCACCACAACTGACTGACTTACAACCAACTATCATTTTCCAGGAAGATGGAGCACCACCACATTGGGGACTGCATGTTCGTCGGTTCCTCAATGAAACATTTCCAGGCGGATGGATTGTGAGGGATGAGCCAATTCCCTGGCCACGGCGTTCGCCAGATATCACTCTCTTGGACTTTTTTATGGGGGTATGTAAAAGATATCGTGTATCAAACACAGATGCGGAACATTGCTGACTTGAAGCAAAGGATTCGTAATGCCATTGCCACCACTGATGACGCTATGCTACAGCGAACATGGCAAGAAATCGAGTATCGTCGTGACGTGCTTCGTGCAACTAAAGGTGCCCATATAGAGGTCTATTAAACACTGTCAAAAAAACTTTTATAAACACTTATTACAATAAAAGAAATGTTGTTAAAAATGTCAACAACTGCCGTTGTAATAAAATTTTGAAGTTGTAAAGGGACTTTATGGACACCCTGTATTTCCAGACAAACGATATTTAATTTCCTTTTTAAGGTTTTTTAAATTTTTTGTACACAGTCAATTTTTCCGCTTTAGATACGGTGTGACAACCAGTGAACCAATGAAATGAAATGAGCGTATGGCGTGGCTGGCCGAGAGGCTCCCTCCGGGGAAGTTCGCCCGCCAAATGCAAGTCTTATTTCATCCGACGCCACATTGGTCGACTTGCGCGCCGATGATGAGGATGAAATGATTATGAGCACAACACAACACCCAGTCTCCGAAAGGAGAAAATCTCCAACCCGGCCAGGAATCGAACCCGGGCCCGCTTGCATGAGCACGTTGCCACCCAGCTAAGCAGGCGGACAACGAACCAGTGAAACGGCAGCGTAAAACCGGCCACGATAAAAACACTCTTATCTTAAATCAATTCCAACGAATCTGAATGGCCGACCATGATCCTTCTTTATTGTTACTGAAACCAAAATCTTGATTCGGTTAAACTGAATGGGTAAATCGGTAGGAGTGACTAGAATAGGGGGTATGAGAGAGACCTCTCCAGCTGCTGGGTCTGTCAATATTGTAGCTTTAACGACATTATTTCGAGTTTCAATCCGCGAACGGGTAGAATCACAAAGTTTCTGAAGATTCAGAATACGCATTAGTATCAGACACACATAATTTTCGTAATATACAGGTTCTCTGTTAAAACTGACTGCGAGGAACAAAACAAAATAGCACATTGTTGTGTACACCGTTTTTGTATAAAATTATATCTACGAAAAACAATATATATAAGAAAACAGTTTGTCTAATGGTTCAGACGCCCCACTATATTAATTAAAATCAACAAAATGAAAGAGAGCGAAGATGCATATTTTCACAGTATTGCAGTCTCCCTCCCGCAGCCGGTTTTAGCAGAAAACCTGCACATTGTATAAAAAATTATACCACCTATGTCCGTCCGACAGTTTGTTAGAGAATCGTGTGAAAATTTTGAAGTAAATCGGTCAAAAACTCTCCGAGGGTTTTGCTAACAACGGTTCCCCCTTCGAATATTACACTCATTCATTATATATGGCCTATACCCGTCTGAATGTTTATTATTGTGTAAAAAATTGAAGTAAATCAGTCAAGTACTTTTGGATGTTTTTGCTAAATACAACGTACGTTCACCCTTTATATACTCACACACACACACACACACACACACACACACACACAATACCGCAAACTGCAAGCTCTACTTAAGCTTGCGAGCAAGGACCAAAGTCTTTACCAATTCGCCTGCCGCCTGTACGAACTGAGGATGACCTAAGAAAGCAAGCGATAACAGTCACTGATACCGACATGGGCCATAATTTGAAGATGACTGCACCCTGCATCTTCAGTAGCTGCATGCAGGGCCTCTTCCACATCTCGGATGAGGTACCCGGCAGATGTACCGAGTGCACAGTGAAGTTCTTCCAATCCTGAACGCTGCTTCCCTATGGGGTCCATTACGCGTCTACCTAGCAAACCCTTCTCCCCGTGTGGCTACCCCGATACTGTTGATAAATAGGCTGTTTGTTAACTCGTAGGGCGATTGGTTAGAGATGGGGTAACAGACTCATTTCAACAACTGGTGGCCAGTCGATTGTTTCATCGTTCACTCTAAAAATCTCCTGTTTTTTGCTACACAGGAGAAAAATAAACTACAGATGGACACCCGTGTCCTAAACAGTCACCCATCAAGTCACAGAAGCACAAAATTCATAGGAGATACGGCCTGTCTACGCAACAGCTACTCCACTGCCGATCGTAGCATTCATTCGCAGTCACCGAATAATAAACAGCATTGCCAGATGTTTCCCCTACAGTCGGTTAATATACACAGTCACGTTTGCTGCCAAAGGGATGGCCTAATGTCAGACACCGGCTCCTATAACTTCGACGCTTGGTAGCGTCGTATTAAAAAGAACAAAGATCTGTTCTCATGCTTCAGGAAAGAAAGATGAAAAAAGGAATGTTACAAGAGCACTGTGAGCACAAAGGTATTAATAAAGCAACTCATGAAATACCTGAACTGTGGTTTTTAAGGTGCACTTCTCTCAGCTGGCAGGCTGTTGTCAGGGCAATTCACCACTCCATCACACCAAGGAGGAAATTTCAGTCCTGTAAGAAGAGAAATCCCAAGTAAGAAAAACTACAATAAAACAATGAAATAAAAGGTGCCGTAAGAGAAAAAAAATCTCTCTCTACTCTCTGGGTGATAACGGGCCAAACCTATTCTGTAATGAAACAGCAGTCGCACTACTGAAGCCACAAAACAACGTTAATTCAAAGAGCTTGACCACGTGGGGTAATGCACTGATTAAGGCAACGGAACTACGTCTGGGAGAAGCAGATTTACCACCCCGTCCGACCACTCAAATTTAGATTTTCCGCTGTTTCTTTTCATTAAGAAGGTTCGAATCCTGCCTCGGGCATGGATGTGTATGATGTCCTTAGTTAGGTTTAAGTAGTTCTAAGTTCTAGGGGACTGATGATCTCAGGAGTTAAGTCCCATAGTGCTCAGAGCCATTTGAACCATTTTGAAGACTTGTGACCCGGCGGTCGAACGTCTCCGGATGAGGCCTCCCGGCCATCAGTGCCACACCATCATTTAATTTAATTTGAAGTTGTCATATTTCACAGAGTTTAAATGACTCACACGGGCAAGAAACTCGAGGGATATTTCCTCGGCGACAAGTTTCAGCTCTGTGCGTCAAATAACGCTATGTTCGTTTCATAATGTATATGCTCCCTACCAAGCACTCCGTAGACCTTCTGTTCTACTTTACCGACAACGCAGTGTGCTTCAAAGACCTGTTTATTATAATAGTACCACAACACTGAGGACTGCATCCTCCAAGAGTTACTTGATTCTTCATTTCTGCGATAACTTGAAAATAACAACCAGTATCGACCTTTGTTTACAAAATATATTTTGCAGGTAATGTGTTAAGAAAGTGAAACGAACATGTGACCACTGTACACAGTGCTACAAGTTACCCCAAAGTCGTAACACAACACACACACATGAAACACTAACACATGCAAATCTTCATGATGATGGAGATTTGAACCTTCGAAACGCGTCGTGGATACAAATAAACAGTGGCTGGTATCAGTAAACTGGTTGTTTCATTCGATATCAATAACAGTCACGATAAAGCCTAGCCTAAAATGTTCCCATTTAAAATTACAGTATTGACTTGTTGATCGTCACAGCACATTCACGTTTCTTTGATATGCTTTCTTTCTCGATAGTGTTATGCACTCGGTACCAAAGCTTCTTTGGTTCAAATGGTTCTGAGCACTATGTGACTAAACATCTGAGGTCATTAGTCACCAGAACTACGAACTACTTAAACTTAACTAACATCACACACATCCATGCCCGAGGCAGGATTCGAATCTGCGACCGTGGCGGCTGCGCGGTTCCAGACTAAAGCGCCTAGAACCCCTCGGCCACACCGGCCGTCAAAGCTTCTTTCTCTGCTTGTTGAAAAGTATCTAACCAAGATATGAAAAGTACAGTAACATTTAATTTTGTAAATTATATACGATAACATCCTTTTTGTTAAATTTTTGGAGTTGGGATAACATGGTATTTTGAAAACATCTAACTTTTCTAGCGTCTCGATTCTGCTTAACATTCAAGTCGTACTTTCTGAAAACTGAGTTACATATGAAAAGAAAAATCTTCCGACTGATTTAAGATTTTTTCTTGTTACATAAATACCTAAACATGTTTCAGTGAAACATCGATCCAGCAGTGGATCTTAAACGCGTAAATATGATGTTTTGTTATCCCTTGCCATCATTAGTTGGCACTCGTTTACTTTGCCGAAACTTCAAGTAATATGCAACACATGGCAAGTTAGAAATATGAACTAGTATGACACTATCACGAGTATATGCCCACGTTTAAGATGTTTACCATTTTATTAACAGGTGTCCTACTGGTAGTGACGGACTCATGCTACAAATATTTTTCCCGTAAAATGGACTCCTTTACTTCAGGTGTCACAAAAAGTTTTGGTCGGATCTTGTAAAAAAAATAGGACAAATGGTGGGCCACTGCCACATAAGTCAAACAAGAGAAGAAAACAGAAACAGTTATACATCATCAATACAGAAGATAGATAAATGCGATGCGTTATTATCGCGGTCAACGGCCGACCTTCAATTCTCAGGATTACCTTGGAAAAAGGTGTCACAGAGTCCGCTGACGTAACGCTAGAGCAATATTATGTACGAGTGTATTACACCTTCTACGCTACTCCGGAAGACATGTTTCGCTACGGGTCAAGAAGACACGTCATGTATCTCCAACGTAATGGACGATTTGACCCTATGTAAGGCACCGCTGTTATTAAGCCGCATAGGCATTTGCGTATACATTTTAACTGGTTTAAGGACCGTCATTGGCACTGATGCCGCTAAGAGGGTCCTGGATTTACGACTGAACATCAAATCAAGGCACTGGAGACGAAAAGAAACGTAACGATCTACAATCATGTTTTTACTGCGCAGAGCAAAACTTCGAGTTGTGTTACAGACGTTCTTATATGGGTTGAATGCGACAATAACAGATTAACAGCCATTTCACAGCCAGAAATTTTATTTGAGGGCTTCAACATTTGCTGTACCTTGGCACTGAAAAATCGTTAGTGGAAGTTCTTCTATCTCGGCTTCCTATTAAAGTTGTAAATCGCCTCTCTCTGCAAATGTAAAAGAACGTGCAAGCACGAACGCGCGCAGACACACACACACACACACACACACACACACACACACACACACACACACACACAAAAGCATGAATCCGCACTTTCTCAAATCAGGCAAAAAACTGGGGGGAGGGGGGGGGGGCATCGGGAAGTTTAGATCATTGGTTTTGAGGGATTTGCATAATACAAACTTTTTCACTTGTAACCAACAGAAGCTACTGCACTCACAAAAATACTGAGATGACGTTGAAACAGTTATGTCTTATCTAGCTCACACTGCTCCGAAACCTATAACTTTGATTGACTTGATTATATTTAGCTGTACAGGAGAAACTGCACAATTAGAATAAAGAAATTTACACAAAGTAATAACAACACAAGAAACGACAAAAGGAACGATATTACGTCCGATCATTCAAGAGGACAAGACGAAAAGAAAACAAAATATGTGGTATGCAAATACTCATTATACTTCCGGATATAGTTTTAGAAACAGTTACGGAAAAGTGTTCCACTCATTTCAAAGTCTGTCAATGGATGAAGCAGTACACTAGTTATAGAAGCTTATCACGAGTAGTTCTAGTGTAATCTGCAGCTGAAGTAGTGAAAATCAAAGTTAAGGTAAACTGAAACTAAAGCACTTTATATAGAAGTGAAAAATTAATAACTTATAAGGAATCACAACGGATCGGCGGCATTGTTTTCTTCGTTTTAAGTGATCTTCCTCTTCCGTTTCTTTGCTCCCTTCTTAGTCGTAGCTTTTATTTTTTCAGCTGGAGAGCAACCCTCTATCTGCATGCACAAGATGCTCCTTGTCAGTAGTGAAAAGCGGCTTACTCTAATTTCTTCATTACTGTTAATTCCCCTTCTTACACCGTAACTGAGGGGATAGATCCCTTCCTACTTTCCTCACTTTCAATTACCTGTATAGTCTTCACAGTCAGTTTACAATTCACATTCTTTTCTAATAAATCTGGAACCACTTCGGCAGAGATATTGAACGAACGTTAAAAGTACATTCACTGGTTATAGGCGTGTACAGTACCCTCTATATTACAATTAGTACCCACCTGTTTATGGAAAACACTAATTCTTCTTGTCTTACTTCTGTCCCCTGAACGTCTTTCGGTATATCTGTGCCATCGCCAGTGGGTTGTTATGTTACTAAACATGCAGATAAATCCGAAATGCAAACAGTCTGCAAATGTGACATGGCCTTCCTAAGGCACACAAAGAAAGAATTCCTCTAAGAACCACTGTAATATTCGTGCTCCTATACACCAGTTGGCGAAATACGTCGAACGCATTCTCAGAGGATATGAGGAGAAGTGTCAGCACTACATTCGCAACTCCGCCGAGTTTGTACACCGCCTGTCAACTCCGCCTCCAGGTTACCGGCATTACGGCCGGTTTTGATGTAGTTTCCCGCTTTAGGAGATTTCCACTTTCTAGTTTCTTGGAACTCTTCGCGGGATAGTTCAAAGATTGTTTCACAGAACTTTTTAGACACGTTCTGGCATCATATTATTTCCTGTTCGACGGAAAATATTATGTACAAACCGATGGCGTGGCCATGGATAGCCCGTCATAGCCTATCGTGGCGAACCTGTACATGGGACACTTAGGAACGAAGCCATTAGAAAACGGCAAGTTGAAACCCACGTGTTTCTGCTGGTATGTCGTGTGACCATATGGAGCCGAAAAGCTTCAAGAGTTCATGGAACATTTAAAAAACATCTGTGGTAACATAAAATTCACGATACAACCTGAGAAAGAGGGCCAATTACCATTCCTCGACGTGTTAGTTAAGAGACTAGACGGATCTCTGGGTCACAGTGCATATATAAAACCTACACACTATCTCCACGCCTCGACCTCACTGTCCATCACAAAGAAATTCGGTGCTAAAGATTCTGGTCCATAGAGCTCGAAACTTCCAGACAAGGAGAGCCTGATATTGCAAAGGAATAGGTATTCAGAGCCTCAAATTGAACGAGCGATGCAGTTAAGATAAAGAATACCTGAGAGAAAAGTTGAGACAGAGAACAAAGAAGAGAATTCAAACATCGTTTATCTGGTTGGTTGGTTGATTTTGGGAGTCCAAACAGCGAGGTCATCGATCCCATCGGAGAAGGGAAGGATAGGGAAGGAAGTCGGCCGTGCCCTTTCAAAGGAACTAACCCAGAATCGCTTGTCTGCCTTATGCTGGCCCAATATCCGGAAAGATCGGTAAACTCATACGGAAACATGGCATCCGGTGTATTTCGCTCCCGTCATTTTGTTTGTAACGTTAAAGGCGATCTAGGTCTCCTAAAGCTGGGTGTCCCATGCGAATGTGGGATGTCTTACTTGGGGCAGACTATCAGAACAGGGGAAGTATAAGGAACAGCAGCGACACAAGCGACTAAAACAACCGTGCAAATCAGCTGTCACCGAGCACTGCCTCGAGTGTAATCATGAAATGAAATATGATGAGACCAGCAACGTGGCGCAAACGCTAAGTTTTTGGGGCACCAGAATTAAGGAGTCTATCAAAATAAATGTCAGGAAACCTCCACTACTGGCCATTAAAATTGCTGCACCACGAAGATGACGTGCTACAGACGCGAAATTTAACCGACAGGAAGAAGATGCTGTGATACGCAAATGATTAAATTTTCAGAGCATTCACACAAGGTTGGCGCCGGTAGCGACACCTACAACGTGCTGACATGAGGAAAGTTTCCAACCGATTTCTCAAACACAAACAGCAGTTGACGGGCGTTGCCTGGTGAAACGTTGTTGTGATGCCTCGAGTAAGGAGGAGAAATGCAGCCCTTCAACACAGGAAATAGCTTACCATACGTTAGTTCGTCCAGTCTTAGAGTATTGTTCGTCTGTATGGGACCCTTACCTGTTGGATGTTATTCAAGAGATTGAGAAGGTCAAAAGTAGAGCGGCAATATTTGTGACTGGTACATTTAGCCATCGCCAGAGCGTTACAAATAGAAAGTTTGAAGTGGGACACACTTGTAAATAGACGGCGCGCTAAGCGGAAGCGGCTGCTCACTAAATTCCGAAATCTGATCTTCGCCGAGGATGTAGAGTATATATTATTACCACCAACTTTCAAATCGCGCAATAATCACCTTTGAAAGATAAGGGAAATTAGAGCTCGTACTGAGGCGTTCAGATAGTCGTATTTCCTTCGCGCGATCGGCGAGTGGAACAGACGGGAGAAATATGACTTTGGCGCGAATTGTGCCCTCCGTCACACACCGCTTGGTGGCTAGCGGAGTATATATTTAGACGTAGATGTAGATGAGGCAGTACCAATGGTTTACACTAGACAACAACATTTTTGTTGCATTGCTATCAGTAATTGTTCTTCCTACATTTAAGGGTGGTTATTTCAGATCTGAGGTCGATTTTCTGCTGAAAGCTCCTTTTTTCGCAATCGCCAAATGCCAATATTTCATATTTCTATCATTAAATCATAATGTGGACGTATAAATATTTGATTTAACTGTCTTGAACGTAGCTAGGTAACACAAATTAAATAAAAATCGAATAGAAACACAGTCCAAATATATTCAGTGATACAAACTGCAAAGCATACCGCCATCAAGAAAGTTACAGTTAGATAACTTATATAGACATTCCATTGATGGAGGAATTTTCGTTTCAAGTTCTTCCGTTTGTGGACTACTACAAGGAGACCTCGTTTAACACTCCAGCTATAGTCTGCCTTCATAGGCTGGTCCTAACTCCCACGATATTTTCCTTCCATTGTCGCGAGGTCCTGAGGGAACCGTTCGCCTTGGTCGTCACCGACGACTCCTAACCTATCAGGGAATTTATCTACATGACTGTACAGGAACTGGAGTTTGACACTCATTACATCGTAGGACATGAAAAGCTGAAAACAAATCAGCTATGAGACTTTGGCAGTTAGCAGCTTTTTTGTTACCAAGAAAGTTTTACATTAGCGCCACGATGACACCTATGAAACTCTTTCCTTGATGTAAATTCTTCATGAGGTACAAGTGCCTGACTCTGGCGTCCATTAAACACTCCTGCCTTGATCTTCTCAAGGGACAAAGCAATAAGAACACAGACCATGTTTTGGAAGCACTCAGCGTCACCATCAAATGCTTAAACAAATTCTTTAATCAAACCCAATATGATACGGAGTGGACGGAGAATTTATTTTTCTCAGCTGAGAATTGGATCATTCAGAGCATTTGCTGTACCGACTTGCAGAGTTTCAAGTCTAGGCTACTCCTTCTAGCTCCAGTGCCTAACTCGTCCGTCGCTTTCCTACGTGCAAATAAAGCAGGAATACTTTGCAAACCCGTTCTGTTAGACTTTCTGCCAATTAACACCTTTGAGGTCCACGAATATTGTCCAAGGGTGCTCTTGGTATTTTAGTGGGGTAATCAAAATCTTAATGTCATTAATAAACAAAACGCCTAATCGGAACAGGTGCACAGATATTTCCATTATGTAATGAACTGCTTTTTGAACTGTCTATAAATAAACGCGTCTTCAGGACTGTATAATGTAATCCCTGGAGAAGACCTCAGACGTTATGGCAATAATCAGATTTATGACATAATATGATAGAAGCTGACACTTCAGCTGCAAGTATGGGGAAACACACAGTTTCGTTTCAAACTCTTCCGTTGTGAACAACTTCCGGGAGATCTCGTTTAATACTCCAGCAACGGTGTACCATCATATGTTTGTTCCATCTCCCTTCTAAGTAATTAATCTAACCGCAGACAGCTGGTTCGAATTGCATGAAAACCGGAGCATGTAGAGAAAAACCGATTTCATATTTGAAATCAATAGATCAAAAAGAATAAGAATCAGTAAAAAAATCTCATGCAACTGAGAAATGGAAAAAAAATTTGTTCACCCGTGTTTCACGCCTTCAGTAATTTGCGGCTCATCTGAATATTTACCTATACACAAAGTGCCATCTTACTTGCAGTTCATGTTCGGCAGTTACTTCCACCCTCATTGTTGACGAGTTATCAGCTAAGCTGTCACGGTGCGTCGCCTGTAAAGAGGCAGTCCGAGCTTGCATAACGTATGTAACAGAAAGTGCTGACCACATGCCCCTCCGTATCCGCATCCAGTAAAGCCTGTAATGAGGACGACACGGCGGCCGGTCGGTACCATTGGGCCTTCGTGGTCTGTTCGGGAGGAGTTAAGTTAATATTAAATGGCCAATGTCATTAAAGACGGAGTACAAGATCAGATGGGGGAGGAGGAGGGGGGGGGGGGGGAGAGGACGTGTTGTTCTCAAAGGAACCATCCCAGCATTTGCCTTTAACAACTTAGGAAAACCACGGAAAACCTAAATTTGGGTAGCCAAAGGTGTTCCAGAATCGCCATTCTCATTGAACAAGAGCTCGTCTTACGACTGCGGCTGTCTAATTCGCGTGATTTAAAGTAACCTGCTTTTAGTTTCACCACTTTTTTTCTATGTTTGTTTTCCTCTGTCGATGGGGATGAGCGTTAACTGCATCGGCCTGCGAACACGTAGAGTTGTTCTCTGCTTCTCTCATGCTGTCTCAGGATTTGTAGCACGGGTTGGGGCAGAAACAGATCACAGCTGCCTAAGACGCATCGACAACTGCATAATAAATGCAATCAACCTCAGCGGCCAGACAGATATCGATTGTTACTCGGGTTAGCCGAATCGAAACAGCTCTGGCCCGCATTCCCGTCGCAGGAGACAAGGACTTAGTGCTCTCTGCTATCCTCGTGATATACTCGTAATTATCCCTCCAAGACTGGCAGCCAGACAAATTACATTACATACGCTTGCATCTGTGGTAATTCTAAGGACCTTACTACGTTAAGCGCGACGTACGAACGTCGCCGTAGATCACAGTACATGTGTGTGCCAGCAAGTACCAGTCTGCATTCCCAGCTGCATATGCGCAAGCTGATATTTGCGACATGGCTTTACAGTCAGGCTGAGTCAAGCCCAGTTTTGCTCTAGATCTTACGGTACCTGTGAGCGTAAATTTGCAAGGGCAAAAATGGATATATGGCAAGCCTAAGGCTAATCTATTTGATTTAGTGTTAATCCTGAGGAATAATGGGAGAGCCTCTTTGAAGTTTAGGTGATATGGAGAGGAACTAGAAGATACGATGAAGTTTTTACGCAGTCCGTGAGACTGATAGCGTAAGAAAGGCAGCGATCTCGGTTCGAAAGTTAATCGGGCTCAAGTTTTGTCAGAAGACTTCGTCGCAGCATGCACTCCGCTAAATAGTAGAAACCTGTCAAGGTCAACATGTAAGCATTTATGTAACTTTTAACTGTAAAAAAAAAATTCCGTAACTTCCTATACTGTGAGTAGTATCCGAAATTATACTCGTATACGCAGTGCGTTTTATAACGACCAAATACGACTGCACTGCTTCTGTCTTCTGTTTTTAGGAGAGTCTACATCCAAATCTGCTTCTTCCTCCGCAAGCCAAAGTGTGTGGCGGAGAGTCTTTCTGATACTAACACCATTTTTTTGGTCCTTTTTCTCTTCCACTTCTGAAGAGCGCAAAGAGAGAACTATGCTAAGACTCCGTATGAGCTCGAATTTTTCTGAGTACAATCTACACCTTATTCCAGAAGCCACGGTGTGTGGCTCGGAAAGCGCTTGTGATACCGTTGTTTTTCCCATTTTCAGCTCCACTTGAGAATAACGCGAAGGAAGAGCGACGTTTAAGACTCCATACGAGCTCAGATTTTTCTGGTTTTTACCGTCCAGGTCATTTCGCAGGGTGTATGTGGGAGAAACCAATGTTGGTTGCCTCTTCTTAGAATGCACGTTCTCAACAAACTTTCTATGAAACCCGGTGGCTCTCGTTGCATCACTGGAGCGTGATGAGCACCTCTGAAACACTATTTCGTGTTTACAAAATGATCCCGCGACGAAATGTGCCACTTTTCTTTGCATCTGCTCTTACAACCTTATCTATTAAGGGTGACAAACTGACGGAGATATACCCAACAATCGGTTGTAGAGGCGTTTGTAAGCTATTTCGTTCTTTGACATCCAAGGGAGTCTACACTGCAAAGCAACCGCGAGGTGAACATTCAAGGCCACTTAACTTCATTGAGGTGTTATAACTAAGACGTTCTCAATCTCGAAACATAAAAATCTTGAATATTGGGTGATTCGCAGCTTTAAGATATGTACTGAAGGATAGAGCTGCACTAGAAAAGTTTATTTGTCATAGCCGGTTTTCGGGCTGACAACCGATCATAGCGGCATCTGATACAAAGAAATGAACAATTCTGTGTACATCGATTTCTACAAAACGTCAACTGTACACGAGGTGCGACAATAAAGTAATGAGACTGATGTGGAAAAAAATGTTGCTTACCGTTTTAGTCAAGTTTAGTATCGTCTCCTTCAAAGTAGTTCCCTTCTGAATGCAGACACTTTTTCCAGCGCTTCTGCCATTGATGGTAACATTTCTGGAACTCATCTTCTGTAATATCCTCCAAGACCCTCATCACAGCTTTTTGGACACCTTTTGTCGTTTGAAAATGGTGTCCCTTGACCGCAGTTTTGGCTCTTGGAAATAGAAAAAAGTCGCACGGAGCGATATCTGGTGAATAAGGTGGATGTGGTAGTACTGAAATTTGGTTTGAGGTTAAAAATTGCTGTACTGACAGAGCAGTATGGGATGGTGAATTATCGTGATGCAGAATCCAGTTATCAGCAATGTTGGCACGGACACGAAGAACTCTTTTACGAAGTCTTTCTAAAATTTCTTTGTAGTAATATTGGTTAACTGTTTGTCAGGAGGCACACACTCTTTATGAACAATTCCCTTGGAATCAAAGAAGCACACAAGCATGCATTTCACTTTTGAGTTTGACATGCGAGCTTTTTTTGGTCCGGGTGATCCCTTTGAGCACTATTGCGAACTTCAGCGTTTTGTCTCTGGATTGTACTGAAAAAGCCAACTTTCATCACCAGTGATAACACGGCTCAACAATTCTGGATTGATTTCCGTTTGCTCTAACAGTTCGGCTGCCACATTTTTCCGTTTTTCTCGCTGCTGTGGTGTGAGATTTTTTGGGGTCCATTTTTGCACAAATATTTCTCATACCAAGATACTCCGTTATTATTAGACGAACCGTTTATCGATTGATGTTCAGTTCTTCTGCAATCATTTTCACGCAGAATCTTCGATCAGATCGTACGAGTTCATGCACCCTGGCCAAGCTGACATACGTCTGTGAGGTTGTTGGTCGTCCACTGCGGTCTTCATCTTCAACATTCGTTCTGCCTTCACCAAACATTTTATGCCAAGGAAAAACTTGAGCTCTTGACATAACCTCCTCTCCAAAAGCCTTCTGAAGCTTACCGTAAATTGTCGTGGGGTTTTTACCCATTTTAACGCAAAAAGAAATGGCATACCGATGCGCTATATTATGCGGCTCCATTTCTGTGACGAGAGACACAAACACGTGTTAACTTATTACAGCACAACTCACGACTGAGCAGTTGCATCGATGTACTGCTTGGATTAGAAGCAGCTTATAGACCAAGGTCAAAGATATTGTGCCTACGCAAGCCTGCAGGGTTGCCACATCTTGCAAAGAAAATCAGTCTCATTACTTTATTGTCGCACCTCGTATTCAGTAGCGGACGTCTGTCTATATACATTATGTACCTCTACAGCATGACATGCGTGTCAGTTAATACCATAGTATATTAAATCTGTCCTATCATACAGTACACAGGTTGTCGTGTGTTATTGCTGTCAAATCTTAGGCAGTGAAAATCCCTGATCACATTTTATTTAACTGTCATATAGTGTAAACATGCAACTGACAGGTCGAACAGTCTACAATACCTATCTTTCGTTATTTCTAAGATCATATTAATATACAGCTGTAACATGCATTCATATATGCAAATTATATATCAGTTGCCACTGATGATGGGTTACAAACCCGAAAACCGGTTTTCGCAAATAAACATTTCTAGTGCAGTTCACAGAGTGTGGAAGATGTCCTTTAATGAAAATTTTGAAACATGTTTTTCTATGCCTTCCTGACACGAGAGAGATGTGGAAATTGGAACACAGGAGTTAGCTGCAGGACGTCGCAAGTAATGCAAACCTAACAGACCTACTGCGCTTCCTCATAACTAGCTTGTAAAAGTGACCTATTACGAACATCCATTTAGAGAGGCAATAGAAAACAGTGCCAATCACGACATTACGCTGTTTTCTTGTTGGAACGGAGCTTTCAGAAAGAAACCCGTAGTAGCACTCACACTCACTTTTGTCAATTTTCTGGAACTGCCAACACGGAATATACGCTATCTTATTAAGAGCCCGGGCATCCCTGCGATACGGAACTGATCCTTAGGCGTGACGAAAGGCGGAATCGCTAGTATAAAGAGAGGCAGCGAGCATTCTGCCGTAAGCAGAGAAGGGGTCGATCAGGAGAGCTCTGCAGCTTCGAACGTGGACTATTAATTGGATGCCACCTGAGTAACAAATCCATCAGGCACGTTTCAACTCGTCTAAAGCTGGTTCTTGCAACTCTGCTAACTTTATCAATAGACTAAAGCCAACTCAGTGAAATTGACTTACTGGTGAGCTTCGATGTCATCTCACTTTTCACTGAAGTTCCTCTTACGGACTTTTTGTCACTCATCAGCAATAATTTCACAGCCGATATAACAGCACTTTTTCATCGTGTCACTTCCTCATCCTGCTTTTTACTTAACAACGAATATTTTGAGCAGGCTGCCGGTGTTGCCATGGGCAGTCCTCTCTCCCCTCTGGTAGCAAACTTCCTTATGGAAGACTTTAAGGAAAGGACACTTGATTCGGCAGAACTGAAACCAGGTGTCTTCAGGCGATATGTAGATGACTCTTTTGTAATGTGGCTCCATGGTGAAGAAAAACTGTCACGCTTCTTCCAATATCTGAATTCAATCCACAAGAACATCCAGTTTACGATGGAAATAGAGAAGGATGGTTGCTTACCGTTTTTGGACTTCTTGTTTACAAGGAGAGTGGATGGGTTATTAGGGCATTCTGTCTACCCTAAGCCCACACATACGCACCTTTATCTGCTAGGTCAAGCTGCCATCACGCTTCAGAAGCTACAGGCGTCCTTAGAACGTCGGTGCATCAAGCTCATATTGGTTTTGATGGAGACGGCCTAACAAAGGAGCTAGAACATCTACAGCCGGTGTTCAAAGATAATGATTACTCCCCAAATCAGATTAGTACTGCGCTGAAGAGGAAGAAACGTGACCACCCATAACATCTAGAAGATAAGGAGCTGGTCAAGTCCAGGACGTTCCTTCCATACCTCGGCAACCTTTCGTCTAAAGTAGGCAGGATCCCAAGGAAACATCAAGTTAACGTAATCTTCCGGCCACCGGCGAAGATTAGTCCCCCTTTTTACAAAATTACCTTCCAGTGTGGCACAACTTACATAGGTCAGACGATGTGCACAGTACATTAAAGGTGCGTTGAACATGAACGCCACAGTTCGCCTTACGTGCTCAGTAAGTCCGCCGTAGCTGAGCGCTGTACTACCACAATACACTCTGGGCTTTTTTTCTTTTTCTTTTATTGAGTTTCGATTCCCCCCGAAAGGGGTGGCTGGCAGCAGCTTAGTACGCCGCTCTTCAGTCTACAGAATTTTTAAAACCTAAGAAAAAGATAATACACAATAAAAGCAGGCGATAAAAACGGTGACTTAAACTGTAAAATGGTGGAAAATTGTGGAAGTTAAAACATAAAACAAAGGCTTGGCGATATTATTAAAATACACAGGAAGCTGACAGGTAAAATAATAGACAGACAATTAAAAAAACAGGGCGACAGTCTGGTTTCTGTTCACAAGACATGTAAAAAATCACACCCAGCGACAGTATGATTTCTGTTCATAACACTTTGGAAAAGGCACACAACACTTAACACACTGCACTAAAACGTTGGCACGAAGATGACACACCATAGGCAAGGGCAGATAGGGGGGACCTGGACAGATGAGGGGAAAAAAGGGGGAAGTAGAGGAAAAACGAAGTGGGGGGGGGGGCAACAGAGGAAGAGAGGATTCATAAGGAAGGGGCAGGGCAGACACGAGAGGGAGTGGGGAAAGGCAGAGGAGGGAAATGCAAAAGGACTCTGGGGAGAGAAAGGAGACAGAGAGAGTGTAGGCAGAGAAGAGGGGAAAAAGCAGGATGGGAGGGGGAGAAGAGGAAGCCCAGAAAAGGACTGAGGAAGGGAGGGGGAGGTGAGGATCAGAGTTGATAGGAGGCATAAATGAAAGGAGAGAGGGCATCATCCGGGAGGGGGAGTCGACGGAAGCCACCTTGGAAAAGTAGTTGAAGTGTGTAGAGGTGGAGGGTAGGGGGGACACAACAGTGAAGGCGTGGCAAGGGGGGGGAGAGGTTTGGAGAGGAGAGGAGAGGAGCAATCAGGGGATGAGGGGGATCAAGTCGGCGGGAGGTGTAGAGGAGATGGATATGTTCGAGGAAAAGGAGCAGATGGGGGAAAGGAATCAGGTCGTAGAGGATCCGCGTGGGGGATGGGAGGCGTATGCGGAAGGCGAGGCGTAGTGCATGGCGCGACGCTTTGGGGATTATTCAGCCGTAAAAATCTTGGCCCCGGAGAGATCTTTTTGGGATTCAATAATTCAAGAATCTATGGAAATACATCTAGTACAAAATCTTATAAATTGTGACGGTGGCTTTCAACTGGACAAGGCTCGGGACCCGGTGATGTCTCTAAGTTCTTCTGAGACAAAATATTTTATACATACTGACACCTCTCGCGACATTTGTTTTTCGCGATGCGAGCGCGCATTCTGAAAGAGGGCGCATAGTATTCACAAAGGGCGTGGATTTCGATAGACGATGCTCCTGTGACGGTTGCCATTGTGCATGCATTTCCGCACAAAGTTTTGTTAAAAAGCCAACACCGTGGACTAGTAGTCTCTTCTGGCGGACACTAACCTGAAGACGTCTAGACGGTTGCCAGCCGAAATACTGTGGCAAGAAGTCAACATGAGCCGGTTACAATTCCCAAACCTTATAGAATCTTCTAAAGTTGCCCAGTTCGCCTGCCGGTGATGTGACTGTGAAGTGGAAACGCGAAGAAACAACCAAAACTACTGCAAGACCAGGCAGATCTCATGTACTGACGAACAGAGGCCGTCGAGCATAGCGTGGCGATATCTGTTCTTCCATCTTCTGGCGAAAATGGAACTTGGAAAGAGAAGGAGTAGCCCTCCAGAGACTCCGTGCTCACAATGCGTTCTTATGTAGTAAGACATCCGTGAAGATTAGACTGTATTTACGCCTCGCGAATTTCTTCATAGACGTACACAGTGACAATTATTGAACTATATGAAATAAAATCGTCATAACTTCTGATAATGGTTACTCCACACATCAGATTAGTACTGCGCTGAGGAGGAAGAAACGTGACTACCCGTAACATGCCGCGGGGCATGATGGGAATTAATTTGCGCATGCGCACGCGCCTCGTTGCTGTCAGCCAGTTTCACGTGAAAATTGAAAAATTGGCGCATTTGGGGGACTGAGAATCCGCATTTCGCGATGGAGAAGTCTCTTCACCCTCAATGGGTGACTGTGTAGTGTGAAGGGTCCAGTCACGGAATAATCGATGCGATATTCCTTGATGGCATGGTGAGTACGAACGGTACGTGAAAGTTCTGAAAGATGATTTCATCCCCATTATCCAAAGTAACCCCGATTCCGACAAGATGTAGTTCATGCAAGACGGATCTGGACCCCACCCAAGCAGGAGGGTGTCTAATGTCATGGAGGAGCACTCTGGGGCCGCATTCTGGCTCTGGGGTAACCAGAGGCCATTGACAAGGGCCTCTATTGGCCACAATATTCTCCTGATATGAACACATGCGACTCCTTTTTGTGGGGCTACATTAAAGACAAGGTGTACAGCAATAGCCCCAAAACCATTGCTGGTTGAAAACAGCCATTCAGGAGGTCATCGAGAGCAACGATGTTCCGACACTTCAGCGGGTCATGCAGAATTTCACTATTCGTCTGCGCCACATCATCGCCAATGATGGCAGGCATGTCGAACATGTCATAACCTAAATACGAATATCTATAGTGACGTTTACATGACGAATAAAGTGTGTGCACGCCGTGGTTTGTAACTAATTTACTCATTTTTCATACAGTTCAGTAACTGTCACCTTGTTTTTAACGGTTATTAACTGCTTCCAGTTATGGATCGCCATTAGTGTAATCGATCAACCAAACATTTTAAGCGTATTTTTGCGCAATGTGTTACAGTTACGTCGTTGAAAATTAACTGCCAGTTCCCGTACAAAACATTGATCCTCTGCATGTTTTTCTACATTTTGGTGCAATTTCCTGGTGTTAGGACTTCCTACTTTTTAGAAGCTTGATGTACGAACAGCCTCACAATGGAAGGAGGCGTAGAATTCAATGTCCTCTCGACGACGAGAGCTTCTAACGTTTTCCACTGTTGAGTATGGTCAAGAGTAAGGGCGCTAAAAAGCTTTTACCTGATTATGTCGCTCCATTTCGGATGACGTGTGGACTTCTCTCTGCTGCGAAGTCCTTAATACAGTCACAAAGCTGGCCCAATATTCCGTAATGTCGTGAACAATATAACCAATGCCTCAGATGAACAAGCCATACTGAGATATATGTAACCGGGAATCCTTGGGTAAAAGTTTAAGTGGTACTTGATGCGTATTTTACTGTTCAACGGAGAGAGCTCCTTTTGTGGGTGTGCATAAGAACTTGGGCGCAGTTCCTTATTGAAGACTGTTCTCAAACAGGTTTACGCTAAAACAGAGCGCTTACTGGAGATAGGATCACGCTCGTGTCATTAATGCCGTATGGGTTGTAAATCGTGAGGAAAACTGGTTATATAACTAAGTTCCAAAGTATCTCGATCTGTAGCCTTTTTAACATTAAACAACTTATTATCACTGGACACAGGCGGCCGAAAAACGTTCGCAACTGTTACGACCGGCGATGAACGGCATGCTCAGTGGTCCACTAAGTTAATCCGTTCATCAGTCTCTAGCTCACCCCAGTTACTACTGGGAAACTATCGACCCGCATCACGGCCTCTCACAAAGGCCCAGGCTTAGTGTTTTCCAGTAGGACGATCAAAAATTTCCGTAAAATCCGATGGACTGGGACTGGACATTATGTTTCAGTAGGTTGTCGTCGCTGTTTCTACTCAACATATAGAGCTGTAAGTTTGCTATTACCTTGAAGTTATCGCTCAGAATCCCCCGAGACTCTGTCTTACACACGTCGCCAGCGACCTTGACGATACCTTATTGTCGCTTTGCACAACAGAGGTAAGCGTTTTGTAGATTTTGCTTTCTGCTAAAAATTCCACGTATTCGTAAGAGTTGCACCTCGCTATGATTTTATCTAAATAGTATTTTTTACCTCTTGCAGTTACTGTTTACGTTGGTAATAGATCACGCTGTATATCCGATACAGACCATGTACAGTCTGTCTCGATACGTCTTTCGTTTAAAGCGATGTAATAAAGGGCAATGAATCGATCCTTCTGTAGTTGATTTTGGACTGTTTGGTTGCTGCATAAATTCGAAGCTTATTTCCGTTAGATAGTTAAGCGTTGATAGCACATTGCCTAGAGTTTACTGTCACTCATTTGGTATTTGGAGCACTGTGCACAGAAATATACCATGGATTTTGAAAATCTGAAGAAAATATATGCAAATTGTATGTTGAGGGAAAAGTGAAATCTCCTGACGAATTCTTCGTTTTGTCCACAATTAGTGAACAAAACTAGAGAAAGTCGCTGAAAACATTTGCAGCGTCTTCAGAGATAACGATTTTGGAAAAAGCAAGAAAATTATTCCATCGTTTTTAAAAGGATCACTTTTAACGCAAGGTACGGCACGTTCAGGCATATTAAATGGATGGAGGCATTCCTAACATTTTAAACCATCATGAATCACGCTGGTCAATCCATTATTTAGTTGATATGACTAATTTTGATCAGTCATTTCATGGGCAAGGTTAAAATACTCGTTTATATGTGTCACGTCCTTTAAGTACAAAATAAAAAATCTGCGGTATCTTTGTAAGTCTCTGCTTGTTTTTTATCTACATCTACATCTATACTCCGCGAGCCACCTTACGGTGTGTGGCGGAGGGTACTTATTGTACCACTATCTGATCCCCCCTTCCCTGTTCCATTCACGAATTGTGCGTGGAAAGAACGACTGCTTGTAAGTCTCCGTATTTGCTCTAATTTCTCGGATCTTTTCGTTGTGATCATTACGCGAGATATATGTGGGCGGTAGTAATATGTTGCCCATCTCTTCCCGGAATGTGCTCTCTCGTAATTTCGATAATAAACCTCTCCGTATTGCGTAACGCCTTTCTTGAAGTGTCCGCCACTGGAGCTTGTTCAGCATCTCCGTAACGCTCTCGCGCTGACTAAATGTCCCCGTGACGAATCGCGCTGCTTTTCGCTGGATCATGTCTATCTCTTCTATTAATCCAACCTGGTAAGGGTCCCATACTGATGAGCAATACTCAAGAATCGGACGAACAAGCGTTTTGTAAGCTACTTCTTTCGTCGATGAGTCACATTTTCTTAGAATTCTTCCTATGAATCTCAACCTGGCGCCTGCTTTTCCCACTATTTGTTTTATGTGATCATTCCACTTCAGATCGCTCCGGATAGTAACTCCTAAGTATTTTACGGTCGTTACCGCTTCCAATGATTTACCACCTATGGCATAATCGTACTGGAATGGATTTCTGCCCCTATGTATGCGCATTATATTACATTTATCTACGTTTAGGGAAAGCTGCCAGCTGTCGCACCATGCATTAATCCTCTGCAGGTCCTCCTGGAGTACGTACGAGTCTTCTGATGTTGCTACTTTCTTGTAGACAACCGTGTCATCTGCAAATAGCCTCACGGAGCTACCGATGTTGTCAACTAAGTCATTTATGTATATTGTAAACAATAAAGGTCCTATCACGCTTCCCTGCGGTACTCCCGAAATTACCTCTACATCTGCAGATTTTGAACCGTTAAGAATGACATGTTGTGTTCTTTCTTCTAGGAAATCCTGAATCCAATCACAAACCTGGTCCGATATTCCGTAAGCTCGTATTTTTTTCACTAAACGTAAGTGCGGAACCGTATCAAATGCCTTCCTGAAGTCCAGGAATACGGCATCAATCTGCTCGCCAGTGTCTACGGCACTGTGAATTTCTTGGGCAAATAGGGCGAGCTGAGTTTCACATGATCTCTGTTTGCGGAATCCATGTTGGTTATGATGAAGGAGATTTGTATTATCTAAGAACGTCATAATACGAGAACACAAAACATGTTCCATTATTCTACAACAGATTGACGTAAGCGAAATAGGCCTATAATTATTCGCATCTGATTTATGACCCTTCTTGAAAATGGGAACGACCTGCGCTTTCTTCCAGTCGCTAGGTACTTTACGTTCTTCCAGCGATCTACGATAAATTGCTGATAGAAAGGGGGCAAGTTCTTTAGCATAATCACTGTAGAATCTTAAGGGTATCTCGTCTGGTCCGGATGCTTTTCCGCTACTAAGTGATAGCAGTTGTTTTTCAATTCCGATATCGTTTATTTCAATATTTTCCATTTTGGCGTCCGTGCGACGGCTGAAGTCAGGGACCGTGTTACGATTTTCCGCAGTGAAACAGTTTCGGAACACTGAATTCAGTATTTCTGCCTTTCTTCGGTCGTCCTCTGTTTCGGTTCCATCGTGGTCAACGAGTGACTGAATAGGGGATTTAGATCCGCTTACCGATTTTACATATGACCAAAACTTTTTAGGGTTCTTGTTTAGATTGTTTGCCAATGTTTTATGTTCGAATTCGTTGAATGCTTCTCTCATTGCTCTCTTTACGCTCTTTTTCGCTTCGTTCAGCTTTTCCTTATCAGCTATGATTCGACTACTCTTAAACCTATGATGAAGCTTTCTTTGTTTCCGTAGTACCTTTCGTACATGATTGTTATACCACGGTGGATCTTTCCCCTCGCTTTGGACCTTAGTCGGTACGAACTTATCTAAGGCGTACTGGACGATGCTTCTGAATTTTTTCCATTTTTGTTCCACATCCTCTTCCTCAGAAATGAACGTTTGATGGTGGTCACTCAGATATTCTGCGATTTGTGCCCTATCACTCTTGTTAAGCAAATATATTTTCCTTCCTTTCTTGGCATTTCTTATTACACTTGTAGTCATTGATGCAACCACTGACTTATGATCACTGATACCCTCTTCTACATTCACGGAGTCGAAAAGTTCCGGTCTATTTGTTGCTATGAGGTCTAAAACGTTAGCTTCACGAGTTGGTTCTCTAACTATCTGCTCGAAGTAATTCTCGGACAAGGCAGTCAGGATAATGTCACAAGAGTCTCTGTCCTTGGCTCCAGTTCTGATTGTGTGACTATCCCATTCTATACCTGGTAGATTGAAGTCTCCCCCTATTACAATAGTATGATCACGAAACTTCTTCACGACGTTCTGCAGGTTCTCTCTGAGGCGCTCAACTACTACGGTTGCTGATGCAGGTGGTCTATAAAAGCATCCGACTATCATATCTGACCCACCTTTGATACTTAACTTAACCCAGATTATTTCACATTCGCATTCGCTAATAACTTCACTGGATATTATTGAATTCTTTACTGCTATAAATACTCCTCCACCATTGGCGTTTATCCTATCCTTGCGGTATATATTCCATTCTGTGTCTAGGATTTCGTTACTGTTCACTTCCGGTTTTAACCAACTTTCCGTTCCTAATACTATATGCGCACTATTTCCTTCAATAAGAGATACTAATTCAGGAACCTTGCCCTGGATACTCCTGCAGTTTACCAATATTACGTTAACTTTTCGGTTATTAGTTCATGTATAGCAATGACTTTTGTTGCCAAAAACCAACATCGACTCTATCGAAAAACATTACCAGTGAAAAATAATGGTATCACTTGTAAATTTCAAAAACAGGAAATACCGCAGAGCAGTGCCAAAAAGACAACATTTCCCTACAAAACATTCCATCTGTTGATAAAAGATGGCATGAAAAAAACGTGCCACGTTCTACGAACAGATAATCGGATAAGCCGTGTCATATGTTCTTACCAACCCAAATGCCTTTCAGCCGCAGTAGAGAAAAAACGACCGGGAAGACTAGATCACATGCTGCTTGTGATATTTGTCACCGACTGTTAGAGGAATACTCTTTAGCAATCTTGATGTTGGCTACTTGCCTGTCAGCTATTTGGATCAGGTGTGAGAGAATCCGTAGTGGCGGGTGCTACAGCTCATCTGTACAGTGCGGCTTGTATACTTTCTAAGTTAATCAACCATAACATAACGGTCCTGTAATTTGGAGCAATCAATTAAACTTCTGAGTCAGCAACTATAAATAACGTAACAGAGAACCTGCAACAAGGTATATGTAGCTACGCCACTGAAAGAAACTCGACCGAGTTGTTGACGTGGGCGCGAAGCAATTAGGGGTGGCCACTGGACTGAGAATGTCGCATACCATAATACTCGTACAATATTACACATTTGCACGTAATTACCACGGTGAAATCAGGTACCCAAGAGCTTAGTTAACGCATGATTCTTCATTTCCTATACTTCAGTCCTTAGGTTTGCGTCTCTTGGTTTTCTATGCAAAACGTATAGAAGGAATTCTTTCGGTAAAGAATCTGGTTTTCCATCTGGCTCAATAGACGTTCTCCGATAATATAGAGCATACTACTGATTAATTTATGTAATTAATTTTTCCCAAATAAAAATTGCAACACAGTCGAAAAAAGGAACTTTTCTATCGCCACAATACAACCGCGGTGCTCGATGTTAGTCTATACCTTCTGCTGAAATTAAATATAAGTTTCTTAGAGGCAGACCCCTAACAAATTCTGAAATTCCCGAGCCCCTACAAAGTAAACAAAATATTCAGTACTGTAACTAGAGGAAGAATTTATTTACCGTTCTTTGTCATTTGGTATTAAATATACCGTGCAGCTATCCTTGGTACACTACACTTATTAAACATCATCATCTTATAATGTAATGTAGAATGTACATAAAATACTTTCATTACATACAGAAACATCTCAAAAATGTTTGCCTAGGTTTTACGTTTGTACTAAACTGAGTAGAATGTTGATAGACAGAAACAGCTACAAGAGAAAAAAATGTTGAACTATCAATGATAATCTTGTGTATCACATTTAGGTTAATGTGTAGGAGAATCCGATAGGACAGTAGGTGCAGCTTCTCTACTCCTATGCCGGAAAACATTTGCGCCACATCTGCGGGAGTCTGGACACAGTTCAAGTAATTTTAGGGATACTTTTCGGATGAAATAGTGTCTTTGTGAGTGATGGAATATCTCGAGGTAGATGACAAGCTTCCACATCTTCCTATATCTATAATTACGCAGATCTACGGATCTGCTTATGTACATCCTTCCGGCTGTGCCGTGGATAACGATTTCATTCTACAAAATGAGAAGTGTCGTCCGATGGATGAATATCTTCCATCTAAAATATTTTTTTTCTTTATTGGTACCGTGTTATATATTCCACACTTTGGCTAACCTGTAGCACATTAACCATACCACTTTTGTAAGTTTCGCCACTTACGCAACTTTTTTTTATGTTACGGAAACCAATGCACTGTCTCGGCTGGCTACTGCAGTTGACACTTTTTAGCTTTCTCACTGTTGTTTCATTCTTGATTCTTGCGATTACTTCGCCGCCGGGGCGATGTGAAATCTTACATCGAATCTTGTAGATATTACCAAATTAATAGAGAACTAGTAAAATTTGCTTTATTAAGTCTAAAGTCGCGCTTCTTCAAATTGATAACCGATTTCGATGAACCGCAGGATATCTTAAGGTCATAGTAACTGCAGAGCGACTAGTCATTTGCTGGCCGGAGTGGCCGAGCGGTTCTGGGCGCTACAATCTGGAACCGCGAGACTGCTACGGTCGCAGGTTCGAATTCTGCATCGGGCATGGATGTGTGTGATGTCCTTAGGTTAGTTAGGTTTAAGTAGTTCTAAGTTCTAGGGGACTGATGACCTCAGCAGTTAAGTCCCATGGTGCCTAGAGCCATTTGAACCATTTTTTGAACTAGTCATTTTCAGGTGCTGTGTACAGCTTTCATGAACCATCTTAGTGACCTGTGTGAGTCATGGTAGCTGTACACAGCACCTGAAAATGATTTGTTACTCAGCAGTTACTATGATCATAAGACAGGTAATACCCAGCAAGGGGCAGGGGAAGGCTACTGCCCCATCACCTCGACTACAGGAAAAAAATTACTTTCATAAAAGAATTTCACATCTTGCCCTCCACAAAAAAGACGTGTCATTTCAGTATCAGTATGAAGAAAGCCAGGAGGCTACTGCCGTAGAAACTTGCCTGTCAGTTTAGTCCATTGTAGGATGTACGGGGATTCATTATAAAGTGGTAACATTACTCTGATCGGTGATTAGTAAATACAGCTCTTCAATAGTTCTGCATTTCACTTTGTAAGAAATAGTGCATCATTTCCTTCGTCCCTTCCCCCTTCCATGAAACTAACGAATTGCCCTCGCCCCTGCCCCGAAGTTAGGGTATGTTCCATGCTCTTATCTGGAGGTGTTCTGTAACTGAGCGAAATCGGTTATCACTCCAAACAATAAACACGACTTTAAACTATAATAAAAGACATGACGGAAATAAATGAAAATTTCAGGAGTGGGATTAAAATCCATAGTCTTCTTCTTCTTCTTCTTCCGTATCCGGATGCACCAATTATATCTTCCCTTCCCAGTAATTAGCAACGTAGTTTGCTTTGTCATTGACTTTGGTGCAAACACCGGAGCACCAAATCCATAGTGAAATGATAGGATAATTGAAATGGCCTGGGAGTCGGGACAGGTTCCATCAGACTGGACAAAAGCAGTAATCACACCAATCCTTAAACATGGAAACAGAAAAGATTGTAACAACTACAGAGGTATCTCTTTAATCAGCGTTGTGGGTAAAATCTTCTCAGGTATTGTTGAAAGGAAAGTGCGAGTATTAGTTGAGGACCAATTGGATGAAAATCAGTGTGGGTTTAGGCCTCTTAGAGGTTGTCAGGACCAGATCTTTAACTTGCGGCAAATAATGGAGAAGTGTTATGAGTGGAACAGGGAATTATATCTATGCTTTATAGATCTAGAAAAGGCATATGACCGGGTTCCTAGGAGGAAGTTATTGTCTGTTCTACGAGATTAGGGAATAGGGGGCAAACATTTGCAAGCAATTAAAGGTATTTACATGGATAGTCAGGCAGCAGTTGACGGTAAATTCATTTCATGGTTCAGAGTAGTTTCAGGGGTAAGACAAGGCTGCAACCTGTTTCCACTGTTGTTCATATTATTTATGGATCATATGTTGAAAACAATAGACTGTCTGGGTGAGATTAAGATATGTGAACACAAAATAAGCAGTCTTGCATATGCGAATGACTTAGTTGTGATGGCAGATTCGATTGAAAGTTTGCAAAGTAATACTTCAGAGCTAGATCAGAAATGTAAGGACTATGGTATGAAGATTAGCATCTCCAAAACGAAAGTAATGTCAGTGGGAAAGAAATATAAACGGATTGAGTGCCAAATAGGAGGAACAAAGTTAGAACAGGTGGACGGTTTCAAGTACTTAGGATGCATATTCTCACAGGATGGCAACATAGTGAAAGAACTGGAAGCGAGGTGTAGCAAAGCTAATGCAGTGAGCGCTCAGCTACGATCTACTCTCTTCTGCAAGAAGGAAGTCAGTACCAAGACTAAGTTATCTGTGCACCGTTCAATCTTTCGACCAACTTTGTTGTGTGGGAGCGAAAGCTGGGTGGATTCAGGTTACCTTATCAACAAGGTTGAGGTTACGGATATGAAAGTAGCTAGGATGATTGCAGGTACTAGTAGATGGGAACAATGGCAGGAGGGTGTCCACAATGAGGAAATCAAAGAAAAACTGGGAATGAACTCTATAGATGTAGCAGTCAGGGCGAACAGGCTTAGATGGTGGGATCATGTTACACGCATGGGAGAAGCAAGGTTACCCAAGAGACTCATGGGCTCAGCAGTAGAGGGTAGGAGGAGTCGGGGCAGACCAAGGAGAAGGTACCTGGATTCGGTTAAGAATGATTTTGAAGTAATAGGTTTAACATCAGAAGAGGCACCAATGTTAGCACTGAATAGGGGATCATGGAGGAATTTTATAAGGGGGCTATGCTCCAGACTGAACGCTGAAAGGCATAATCAGTCTTAAATGATGATGATGATGATGAGTGAAATGATATCAATGATATCATTAGCTGATAAGATTGCTATCCTCAGGAAAAGTAATGAAACATTACAGGATAAATGAAGAGCCTAATGGTCACAGAATAATCACTGAGAGTATATCAAAGAACGGAGAAAGTAATATAGGATAGCACAAATGAGCGTCATTATAAATTTAACACAAATACTGGAGCCCACGAAGTGGAGGACTTGCGCTACCTTAGAAACATGATAACGTATGAGGGACGAAGAAAGAAGGGTATAAGAAGGAGACATAAGCAGGTAAAGAGAAAGACTCTCGCTGAGGTAAGTCTACAGGAATGAAGCGAAGACGTTAATTTAAGCAAAAAACTTCTGAGAATATACACCTGTAGGAAAGCACTGAACGGAAGACAATCGTACGTATATTGTGAAAAAAAGTAACGAAAGAGAATCGACGCTTTTGAGATGTGGTGTTACACTTGGATGCTGAAAATTACGGAAACTGATAGAAATGCGGAGAACGAAAGATGTGGATAACACTAAAAGAAGGAACAGGATAAATAATAGGCCATGGTACAAGCGGAAGCCGTAGAGGGCAAAAACGCTAGGGTAGACGGATATTGGTATACATAAAAATAATAATATAGCAAATAATCGAGGATGTTCGGTGTTAAGTGTTACTCTGACCTGAAGAGGGGGACGGGGGACAAGTCGTGACGGGCTGCTTCACACCAGTCTGAAGATTGATGAACCGCCACCCCCGACCACAAAACTTCTAGTCACGAATTTCTCTTCCTGACAGTGTGTTCACACTTTATGACGATACTATATCCACACAAGTCACATACATCTATAATTATATTTTGGCATGTTGTTTATTAATTTCATTGTTTCCTGTGGTGGCATCTATCGTTATGTTTCGACAGTCACGCAGCAACAGTTGCTTAAGATTTGCTCAGCTGTGAAAAAAAATAACATTTGCCTGCCGTGGCTCATCGTTGTTGGTTGCGCTGGGAGAAGATATGAAAGCGTTACAATTTGTAGTTACAATTGGTCGATAGCATTTATGAGCAGTGGGCGTCATAGCACAGTATCAGATTATTGTTTTAGACAGTATGTTCAGATACTCATTCATGTCTGAATTTTTAGCTGAGGTGAATTTTCAGTCCAAAAAAATTTCTCGAAACTGAAGTAGGCATTTTCAGACATTATGTATTGTCGAGTATATGTGTTCGTGAAAGAAACGGATATTAAAGACGAACTTTGCTAAAAGCAACTGACCATTCTAATTTACAGACTTCATTGCCCGCCGTCTCATTGTCGATAAAAACTAAAAGTTAAACAGCTCTATTAAAGTAATATAATTATGTGCAACAAACTAGCGACTATAGTATGAGAAAGGACAATAAAAGGTTGGATTAGTAGAATAAAAGAGGGATACTGAGTCATTGATATTTTGGCCGGAGTGTTGTTGTTCTTGTTGTTGGTGTGGTCTTCAGTTCAGAGACTGGTTTGATGCAGCTCTCCATGCTACTCTATCCTGTGCAAACCTCTTCACCTCAGAATAACTAGTGCAACCTACATCCTTCTGAATCTGCTTAGTGTATTCATCTCTTCGTCTCCATCTACGATTTTTACCCTCCTCGCTTCCCTCCAGTGCTAAATTGGTAATCCCTTGGTGCCTCAGAACATGTCCTACCAACCGGTCCCTTCTTCTAGTCAAGTTGTGCCACAAACTTCTCTTCTCCTCAGTTCTGTTCAGTACCTCCTCATTAGTTGTGTGATCTACCCGTCTAATCTTCAGCATTCTTCTGTAGCACCACATTTCGAAAGCTTCTTTTCTCTTCTCGTCCAAACTATTTATCGTCCATGTTTCAGTTCCTGTCCTCTTCTTGTCTAAACTATTTATCGTCCATGTTTCAACTCCATACATGTCTACATTCCATACAAATACATTCAGAAAAGAATTCCTGGCACTTTTATCTATACTCGTTACTAACAAATTTCTCTTCTTCAGAGACGCTTTTCTTGCCATTGCCAGTCTATATTTTATAGCCTCTGTACTAAGACCATTATTAGTTATTTTAGCCGGCCGGACTGGCCGAGCGGTTCTAGGCGCTACAGTTTGGAACCGCGCGACCACTACGGTCGCCGGTTCGAATTCTGTCTTGGGCACGGATGTGTGTGATGTCCTTAGGTTAGTTAGGTTTAAGTAGTTCTAAGTTCTAGAGGACTGATGACCTCAGAAGTTAAGTCCCATAGTGCTCAGAGCCATTTGAACCATTTGTAGTTATTTTCCTCCCCAAATCGCAAACTCATCTACTACTTTAAGTGTCTCGTTTCTTAATCTGATTCCCTCAGCATCATATGATTTAATTCAACTATATTCCGTTACTCTCGTTTTGCTTCTGTTGATGTTCATCTTATATCCTCCTTTCAAGACACTGTCCATTCCGTTCAGCTGCTATTCCAGGTTCTTTGCTGTCTCTGACAGAATTACAATGTCATCGGCGAACCTCAAAGTTTTAATTTCTTCTCCACGGATATTAATTCCTACTCCAAAGGTTTCTTTTGCTTCCTTTACTGCTTGCTCAATACGCAGATTGAACAACATCGGGGATAGGCTACAAGCCTGTCTCACTCCCTTCTCAACCACTGCTTCCCTTTCGTGCCCCACAATTCTTGTAACTGCCATCTGGTTTCTGATCAAATTGTAAATAGACTTTCGCTCCCTGTATTTTACCCCTGTCACCTTCAGAAGTTGATAGAGTACTCCAGTTAACATTGTCAAAAGCTTTCTTTAAGCCTGCAAATGCTAGAGACGTAGGTTATGGTGATGATGACCGCCACCCCGCCTCTTCTTCTAGAAAATTTACCAAAACCATTACCGAGCGAGGTGGCAGTGGTTAGCAAACTGGACTCGCATGCGGGAGGACGACGGCTCAAACCCGCGTCCGGCCATCCTGATTTAGGTTTTCCGTGATTTTCCTAAATCGCTTCAGGCAAATATCGGGATGGTTCCTTTGAAAGAGCACGGCCGGCTTCCTTCCCTGATCCGATGGGACCGATGACCTCGGTGTTTGGTCCCCTCCTCCCCAAATCAACTAACCAACCAAAACAATGTATATTTTTACATATACCAGTTTCCAAATTTTTAGCCGACTTATGGACTATGATGTACCATGAAAACTAAAGGTCTAGAAAATGAGAGGGAATTGTTACACTGTAGTTACTTCCCTGGGGACTGTCAGCGTGACAGGCTGCAGAGGACGTTCCAGCCAGCTGAAGGTGCCCATTTGCAAGCTGACGATACTTACAGCCCAGAACATATGTGACACGTTCGTGAGTCCAAAATGTTGAGTAGGCCAGGACCTAAAGGGAAAGACTTTACACTAAGGGGGGGAAAAAAACGAGAAAAACTGAGCGCTATCAAAAGTGGGCAGAGACGACAGAAACAAGCAGTATTCCCCCAGGCAACACTTTAAAAACCGATGTACGCAGACCAGTATTCACTATCGTAGTGCTAAGTAAAATACTGATAACGGTGAGTGCACACTTTGATTTTTACATCATGGTCATTATGATGTTGTCACTGTTGTGAAAGATCAGGGTTCTTTCACCAGTTGCGTGACGCGCATATTTCTCAAAACTCCAAGTGTTGTATTCCTCTGCTTTGCAAACTCCTTGAAGTTATGTTACAGTGACTTAATAGGCAATGACGTAAACAAATTAATAATTTATTGTTATTACATTAAAATGTTCTCAAAGCTCTGTTACATTTTTATTTTGTGCCTACCTTCCATTCATTCTCTTAGAAAGGGCTCTTTCCCACTCGTCAGATCACGTTGTTCCGGTCTTCTTGGGCTTTTCTGCCAGGCCTAGTCGTGGATTTTCTGCCTAAAAATTTTGCTGTCTTATATATCAAGTTGTGGTATTCCTTCTTCCATCACGTCTTCTGTTACTGCACCGATCCATTTTTGTGTTTCAATTACTGCAACTATCGCAGAATGCCACGTCCTGCCTAGTTAATCTGCTTGGTTCCATTCTTTTAACATACACATAAAATTTTTGCTAGCGTTTTTTCCTTATCCGAATAAATGTAGGTACACTTTTTAATTTCACTACTTTCTGTTCGTCTAATGTTGCTTCTTTCGTATAATTTGGCCCGAAAATTTTTCTAATTAGTTTTGGATATCTCTTCTGGGTTTTTTCGATACCTCTCTTTACGTTTCTGAGTGTTTCAGCATTATAAACACACGTTGGTTTAAAGACTGTGTTGTAACGTCTCAGTTTTGTGTATGTTTTGTTATTTATTCTTCTTCTTCGTTTACTTCTTCTTCACGTTTGGACCTACTTAGGACCACAGGGTTCGTTTTTATTATTTACAGGGGTTTTCCGTGTCTTTTTTGTTGAACCAGAAAGTATTCGTTTTCTGGCTGTGATACATAGTGTGTGTCATTTTTCTCTCACTCTATTTGGGAATGGAACAAGAATGGAAATAATTAGTTGTGGGACAAGGTACCCTCCGCCACACATCATTCGGTAGGTTGCGGAGTGGGTATGTAGACGTAGATCTTTATTGTATCCACTCTTCATTCCACTTCCTGATGGAAGCGTTTCTCAGAATGACCTGGACTAGTCTGATGGTCTACTTACCTTGGCCCACTTCGCATACGACGAAGATCAGAGTCTTCCTGTCTACCAAACAAAATGCCTTTTGAAAGTTCGCTACGATGGCTACCCTAGGATATCCGCCATGACTTCAGCATGTAAGGTTGATCTTGTATTTGGTTTTGTATTTGCTCTGTGTAAGATCTACCAATTCGAAAGCCAGTCTGATATTCATCTAGCTGGGAGTCTCGTTTGGCCGGCCAGTGTGGCCGAGCGGTACTAGGCGCTACAGTCTGGAACAACGCGACCGCTACGGTCGCAGGTTCGAATGCTGCCTCGGGCATGGATGTGTGTTATGTCCTTAAGTTAGTTAGGTTTAAGTGGTTCTAAGTTATAGGGGACTGATGACCTCAGAAGTTAAGTCCTATAGTCGTCAGAGCCTTTTAACCATTTGAGTCTCGTTTGTTGGCGGATTTAGTTATCAGGTCTCTACAATAAATCTTATTGGTGACAGAGATAGGGCGGTGTAATTGTCGAGGTCGGTCTTACGATCCTTCATGTGAAGAGGATGGGTCACAGCTGAGGTCCATCTTTCTGGTAAGGTGTCTGTTTCCCATACGTCCTCTATAATCTGACTGATACTCTGTAGAGACTGTTATTATTATTATTATTATGTATTTATTTATTTACTAGCTATACCTGGCCACACTTTTCTGTGGCTCAGTCTGCTCAAATGGAAAAGAAAGAAAGGAGAAAGTATATGTTCCTAATATGTATGGAAATTAAGTATACGTCCTAATCTCCTTCTTTCCCCTGTCTCTGTCCATCTTCCCTCCTCCTTTCTTTGTCCATCTCCTCCTCCTCCTTACTCCTCTCTCAGTGCAACACTTCCTGCCCCTCTCTCTCCATCTCCTCCTGCCCCCTCCCTCTCTCTCCTTCAGTCCATCATCTCCACCCATCTTTCTCTACTTCCTCCTCCTCAGTCTATCTCCTTCTCTCTCCCTCTCTATGTCCATCTTCTCCTTCTCCCGTTCTATCTCCGTCTGCTCCTGCCCTCCCTCTCCATGCCCTCCTTCCCGTTTTCTACGTCCATTTCCTCCCAACTCTTTGTCCATCTCCTCTTCCCCACTCTCCCTGATCTTGAGCCTTGTTTGTTGTCATTACAAATTCAGATTCTGCAATAGTATTCTAATCATGAACCAATAAGCCATAAATACAACAATACAGTTTGCTAAAAATGTTTCACTAAAAAGTACGTAGTGTATATGAGTCTAAAAGTTTATTACAGTAAGGTGTAAAAATTTGAAGTAAATCGGAAAGTTACATTTTGAAATTTTCGGTAACTACGTTTTCCTTTAGAATGAAGTACCTAAAAACATGACTGTGTTTAATTCAACATTGTGTCTAAATTTCAAAGCAATCGGTCAAGAACTTTCAGAGTAACGATTCTGAACAAACGAACATTTACATTTTTGTCAATAAAATTTTTTGACCCTGAAAAAGGTCACCTGGAACAGAGACCGAAACATCGGTAGTTTTACATATTGACTATGCAGTCACAAACCCAGAAAAAATTTATTGACTGTGACAATGGCCTCGGAAGCCATTATTGTTGTTATAAAAATCCTAGGCATCAGTGGCATGTCAAAACTGGGCAGGGTGACAGACAGCGAAAGTTGACTGCATACTGATCTACATCCACATCTACATCTACATCCATACTCCGCAAACCACCTGACGGTGTGTGGCGGAGGGTACCTTGAGCACCTCTATCGGTTCTCCCTTCTATTCCAGTCTCGTATTGTTCGTGGAAAGAAGGATTGTCAGTATGCCTCTGTGTGGGCTCTAATCTCTCTGATTTTATCCTCATGGTGTCTTCGCGAGATATACGTAGGAGGGAGCGATATACTGCTTGACTCCTCGGTGCAGGTATGTTCTCGAAACTTCAACAGAAGCCCGTACCGAGCTACTGAGCGTCTCTCTTGCAGAGTCTTCCACTGGAGTTTATCTATCATCACCGTAACGCTTTCGCGATTACTAAATAATGCTGTAACGAAGCGCGCTGCTCTCCGTTGGATCTTCTCTCTCTCTTCTATAAAGCCTATCTGGTACGGATCCCACACTGCTGAGCAGTATTCAAGAAGTGGGCGAACAAGCGTACTGTAACCAACTTCCTTTGTTTTCGGATTGCATTTCCTTAGGATTCTTCCAATGAATCTCAGTCTGGCATCTGCTTTACCGACGATCAACTTTATATGATCATTCCATTTTAAATCACTCCTAATGCGTACTCCCAGATAATTTATGGAATTAACTGCTTCCAGTTGCTGACCTGCTATATCGTAGCTAAATGATAAGGGATCTTTCTTTCTGTGTACTCGCAGCACATTACACTTGTCTACATTGAGATTCAATTGCCATTCCCTGCACCATGCGTCAATTCGCTGCAGATCCTCCGGGATTCCAGTACAATTTTCCATTGTTACAACCTCTCGATATACCACAGCATCATCCGCAAAAAGCCTCAGTGAACTTCCGATGTCATCCACAAGGTCATTTATGTATATTGTGAATAGCAACGGTCCTATGACACTCCCCTGCGGCACACCTGAAATCACTCTTACTTCGGAAGACTTCTCTCCATTGAGAATGACATGCTGCGTTCTGTTATCTAGGAACTCTTCAATCCAAGCACACAAGTGGTCTGATAGTCCATATGCTCTTACTTTGTTCATTAAACGGCTGTGGGGAACTGTATCGAACGCCTTGCGGAAGTCAAGAAACATGGCATCTACCTGTGAACCCGTGTCTATGGCCCTCTGAGTCTCGTGGAGCAATAGAGCGAGCTGGGTGTCACACGACCGTCTTTTTCGAAACCCAGTCATTATACTCGAAAATAATACGTGTTCCAAAATTCTACAACTGATCGACGTTAGAGATATAGGTCTATAGTTCTGCACATCCGTTCGACGTCCCTTCTTGAAAACGGGGATGACCTGTGCCCTATTCCAATCCTTTGGAACGCTACGCTCTTCTAGAGACCTACGGTACACCGCTGCAAGAAGGGGGCAAGTTCCTTTGCGTAGTCTGTGTAAAATCGAACTGGTATCCCATCACGTCCAGCGGCCTTTCCTCTTTTGTGCTATTTTAATTGTTTCTGTCGTCTATTTCGATATCTACCATTTTGTCATCTGTGCGACAATCTAGAGAAGGAACTACAGTGCAGTCTTCCTCTGTGAAACAGCTTTGGAAAAAGACATTTAGTATTTCTGCCTTTAGTCTGTCATCCTCTGTTTCAGTATCATTTTGGTCACAGAGTGTCTGGACATTTTGTTTTGATCCACCTACCGCTTTGATATAAGACCAAAATTTCTTAGGATTTTCTGCCAAGTCAGTACATTGAACTTTACTTTCGAATTCATTGAACGCCTCTCGCATAGCCCTCCTCACACTGCATTTCGCTTCGCGTAATTTTTGTTTGTCTGCAAGGCTTTGTCTATGTTTATGTTTGCTGTGAAGTTCCCTTTGCTTCCGTAGCAGTTTTCTAACTCGGTTGTTGTACCACGGTGGCTCTTTTCCATCTCTTGCGATCTTGCTTGGCACATACTTATCTAACACATATTGTACGATGGTTTTGAACTTTGGCCACTGATCCTCAACGCTATCTGTACTTGAGACAAAACTTTTGTGTTGAGCCGTCAGGTACTCTGTAATCTGCTTTTTGTCACTTTTCCTAAACAGAAAAATCTTCCTACCTTATTTAATATTTCTATTTACGGCTGAAATCATCGATGCAGTAACCGCTTTATGATCGCTGATTCCCTGTTCTGCGTTGTTTCAAATAGTTCGGGTCTGTTTGTCACCAGAAGGTCTAAATGGAATTAAGTACCTAAAAATATGACTGTTTAATTCAACATTGTGTCAAAATTTCAAAGCAATCGGTCAAGAACTTTCAGAGTAACGGTTCTGAACAAACGAACATTAACATTTTTGTCAATATTTTTTTTTTGGATCTGTGATCGCATGGCACACCCTGAAGAAGGTCACCTGCAACAGAGACCGAAACGTCGGTGGTTTTACATATTGACTATGCGATCACAAACCCAGACAAATGGTTCAAATGGCTCTGAGCATCGTGGGACTTAACTTCTGAGGTCATCAGTCCCCTAGAACTTAGAACTACTGAAACCTAACCAACCTAAGGACATCACACATATCCATGCCCCCGGTAGCTGAGTGGTCAGCAAGACAGACTGTCAATCCATGCCCAGGGCGGCTGGCTTTCGAATTGATAGATTTTGCACAGAGCAAATACGGAACCCCAAGATCATCCCTACATACTGAAGGCACGGTGGATATCTCGGGGTAGCCATCGTAGCAAACTTTCAAAATACATAATGTTCGGTAGACAGGAAGGGCCTGATCTCCGTCGTACGAGAAATAGGCCAAAGTAAGTAGACCATCAGACTAGTCCAGGTCATTCTGAGAAACACCACCCCCAAAGTCAAATTTAGAGGTGAGCTCTGTAAAACTTTCGCCATTCAAACACAAGTTAGAGACTGTGATGGCTTTTCGTGCATGCTCTTCAATTGCAGAATGGAGATTATCAGGGAATGGACTCATACACTACCTATGACATGTCAAAACTGGGGAGGGTGACAGACAGTGAAAGTTGACTGCATACTGATCAACAACAAAAGCACAATCACATGACACCCCTCCCCCCCCCCCCACACACACACACTCTTCCAAAAAAAAAGGCGAAGAAAACCATATCCGGAAACCCATCTCAAATGACGAAGAGAACAGAGCCCTGGCTCGGCGCGTGTTCCGCAGCCTGTGGTAAAGAGAGCGGAAGCAGCTCTCCGGCGGACAGAAGCTCCAGGGCGCGGCGCTGAGGCCGGCTGAGCCGAGAGCTTCCTCCGGACAACGACCGACCGGCCGCCTAACGACTGGCGACTGATTTACCGGGAGCCGGCCGCTGGCCAGCTCATTACCTCGGTCCCCCCACTCGCGCGCGATTTAAGAGCGCGCGTCAACGCCACCGTCGCCGATTTATACGCGCTGATAACAAAACATGCTAAAAGGTTTTTTCGCTTCTCCAGCCCCCTCCCTGCCCCCTCGGCCAGCTCGCCCTGCCCCCCGCGCCCCTCTCCGCTCTTTTCCAATCCCCCCCCCCCCCCCAACTCTGTCCACTACCGTCTCTCTCGCGGCAGTTCGCTGTTTGCGAAAATTACTCGAAAGAACAAAGACGGCGAGCGCATCGTAGGTCGGAGCGGGTATCGGTCGGTATTCGCGCCTTTTTCCAGGCGCGGCCGGCGCCGTATTTCTTCGACTTTAGGCGACAACGCGACAGCGCGGACGGCCCTCGCGTCCGGCACATTATCGGCCGCCGAACTGCGTACGTTATTCGACGCACCTGACGTCTGTATGCGAGCCGGCGAGCAATGTGAAAAGGAGAAACCCGGCAGGTACAATAAAAAGAACGGGCGAGAGAGGGACGGGTGGGGGGAGGAAATAATAAAGAACGACTCAGCTTATCCGATACTGTTTATAGTTCCCCCGTACCCTGGCCAGTCTTGTAATTCCAAGTCTACCGATGCGCACCGCGCTCCGGTGCTGTTAGCTACTCGGCCAGCACAAAAGGCAATCGTGTCCCCCGCGCAATGATTAGCGCGTATGACGTGGAGCACCCGCAGGAAATTCGGCGTTTCCCGCGATACGTGGCGACGAGTGGGTCCGTGCAATACTGTTACCCCTACCTCAATTTGTTTTTTCTTTTCACGTCGGCCCTGTAACCAGAAAGTGAATGCTTTCAAAATATTCTGCGACCTAAGCCAAAAAGAGGGAGGGAATGTTCTGATTCTCGAATAATACTCCATATAACTGACAGTTTCCTTGCAAACATACAACAGTAAAATATTGAAAAATACAGGACGCACCAAACTAAGATATCTAAGAACGTATTTTGAGAGAGAAAGTATACAGTTACTATGCATTATTAGCTTTGAGTTATGACAGCCAATTAAAAAAAAAATCAGAATGAGATTTTCACTCTGTAACGGAGTGTGCGCTGATATGAAACTTCCTGGCAGATTAAAACTGTGTGCCGGACCGAGACTCGAACACGGGACCTTTGCCTTTCGCGGGCAAGTGCTCTACCAACTGAGCTACCCAAGCACGACTCACGCCCCGTCCTTGCTCGGCCAGAAACGAAGATACGAATATTGGCAAGTACGAAACGAAACAGAGAAAACCAACAACTCGATCACGGAACAGGCTTCTACATAAGACATAATTATGACCATAATAAAAAGAAAATGGCGCCAAGCGGAACATGTCTGGTAGAGGGATCAAAAAAGTTTTTACGGATTCGAGAGGCTAAGAAAACACCGGGACCATCACACAAGGAGAATTCAAAAATTGACGTTAAGGAACATGTACATGTATTCTTCAAGACCGTAATGTATGTAGTACTTTGGAGGACACATTTAAGGTCGATTCACACTTGATGGAACGGAATGTCATGCCACTTAACGTAACATGAAACCATTGCTCAGTGCATTTCGAGCAACGGCACAGAACGTCACGTCGCGTCACATCCGTCACGTCACAACACCGCCATCGTTTCTCGGGAAAGAAGTTTTGTCTTGGACATTAGTGAGAGGAACAGTGTCGATGTCTGTTAACATCGGAATTGAACATATTTCGCCGCACTTACTAATCTTGAAGTAGTCGATTTCATACTTTTGTGTTTTCTTGATCTTTGTGTTATCATTTTACCCTGTTTTCGTATCAAATTTCAAATTTTCAGTGACCAGTTTGATTTTTTTCCATTGATCATTCTTCCATACACGAGGCCATAAATCTGAAAGCGAAAAATATTGTAGGTTTTATAATAACAGAACAGAACCCACGCCTACAAAGTTTATAAATAAGAACACAAACTGGTGAAGAAAATCTACACATCTGCATAAAAAATTGGATCTTCTGGTCCGTTCCGTCTCCTTTATAATTCGTCAGGTCATCTATTCCTTGGACTTCCCAGAGATCTTTTGCCTCTTGGTTTGTACTGTTTTATGGCTTTAGCGATTCTTGCGTCTGGTATGTGATCAATATGTTCTTTCCATCCTAAGTGGTATTGTTTTGTTATGTCAATTGTGTTTTCCATATTCAGATCAGCTTGGATGCCATCATTTATCTTTCTATCCACCAAAATATATCCGGCCACGTGACTACAGAAATTCATTTCGCACGGTGATACTCTCTTTTCATCTCTGTTCTTAAGGGTCCATTTTTGGCATCCATGGAGCAGTGGTCGTAGAGCATTAACGTATAAAATTTTAGTAGAGCATCTCTGTGGACTTTCTTTTCCCATGTTCTGCGTAAAGTTCCACAGTAACAGTTAAATAGGTCTAACTTATTTTGTATTTCATTGTCTGTCCTGTATGCAATAACGCACCATAAATATTTAAATGTATTAATTTGCTCTGTTATCTGCCTATCAACCTCAATCTTAAATCGCATAGGCTGGCGTCCTGCAAGTGCAATTGAGTTTGTCATTGTGATGGAGACGTTCAGATTGTATTCTCTGGCTATTTTACTTAAACTGAAGGCAGCTTCTGGTAAGTCATTTTCATTCTGACTAATAATTAACTGGTCGTAAGCAAAAAGTAGGTTACTAACATCCACAATGTTAATTTTAAAATGTTGTACTGTCTACCAAGTTTCTGGTTACATCGTCGATATACATATTATAAACATCGGGTGAGAGGGGACACTCTTGTCTAACTTCTTGGTTTATTTCAGCCATATTATGTCGCTGCCAACTATTTTTATTTGTATTTTGCTATTCATATATAAATTCTGTACAGGTCTTATATGCTGACATAAAATCCACCTGTTTCTTAAAATTTACCACAACTTGTTCCGATTTACTTTATCACACGCCTTTTCGTAGTCAATGAATGCAAGAAAAATTGGTACATTGAATTCAAGATTTTTTTTCTTTTAGTTGTGTCATGGGTGAAGATACAGTCCGAACATGATCCTACTTTTCGAAAACAATGCTGGGCATCAGATAGTACAGTTCAGCAACTGGCGACAGTCGTTCTGTTAAAACTCTAGCTTACAGTTTATACCATGAATTCAGAAGGCTAATACCTCTCTAGTTGACATTCATGTCTGTTTACTTTCTCATAAACTGGGCATATCTGGGATAAATGCCACTCTGCAGGTATATGAGCACTTTGCCAGTACATATTCACGACATCGGGGTTTCTTATTTTCGCAATATTTGGTGCAAACTTTATCAGTTCTGTATAGGTTTTATCACACCATGGAGTCTTCCTGTTCTTTCTTGACGTTACTGCATCCTGTAGCAAGTCTACATTTCTAACAGGTTAGACATTATCACCTGTGTATCTTGCACATCCGCCCTGAGTGTTTTATCGTATTGTAACCAATTAGATTCGGATTGATGAAGTAATTCTCATTACATAACCTTTTATTAAGTGAAAAAGGCAGTTCTATTGAAAGATAAAAATACAGTCGTTTATGACGTTATTTGGTTCGTGGGCAAAAACGTAACGGCTGAGGAGGTGAACAGGCTCTAAGTATTTTCTTATAAATAGTGCTTGTTGTGTTAGTATGTAAATTTATATTCGCTTTCAAATAAATGTCGACGTTTTGAAACTTTTTTTTCACTTCTCAGCAATTTATCAACAAATCAAGAATATCCGCTACGAAGTTTGCTTTGGCCATTAATAAATTTGATCGTAGTGAGTTCCTGAGTTCCGACACTATATTAAGCCTTTTTATCACGGGTGGAACGGAAACGAATTCTTACATCGGTAGAACAGAATCGTCCTCGTTTATGGACATCCTTCCCTCTTCTCGCGCCACGACTGGCAAATTGCCATTAACACAAGTCAGCGAACAGTATAAGACAAGACCATCGGTTCTCCAAAAGGCGTCTTGCGTCATTGCGCAAACGTCCGTGAGCATCATTCCTGCAGTAACGACTGAGGAGTTTCGCTTATTCGTAATGCCTAACACGTTGCTGGAGGTCCTCACGGACATTTATATTGCGTGTGGGTGTCGGCAGAACGGTGAGCACGGTGGGGCGTACTGAGAAATTCACGCTTCACAGCAGTAGCGTTTCTGTGATCTGCTTGGTTTTCTATAGAAAACTGATTAAAAATGCAAGTGAAAGTCAGTAACGGAGGTCGCAGGAGGAGAGAAGCAGGAAGAGGGGGAGGGGGAAGAGAGGAGAGAGAGGAAGAGTGGTAGAGGGAGCGAGAGAGAGAGAGAGAGAGAGAGAGAGAGAGAGAGAGAGATGGAGGGTTGATGCAAGGGGCGTTGAATAAGTTTTGCAACACGTATTGTTCTCAGCCAGTTTCGAATGAAAAAAATGCGAAATTTGTTGTGGAACATGGTGGAATATTCCCGCTTCAGCCCCTACAGCTTCATGATGTTCCGATAGGTAGCGGTGCTATACGTAGCCTTCAAAATGGCGTCTATAACGGAGGTGCCTCCCAAGAAGAGAGCTGTCTCCGAGTTCCTTTTCATGGAAAACCAGAGCATCATAGATATCCATAGACACTCGTAGAGTGTCTACAGAAACCTGTCAGTGAACAAAAGCACGGTGGGTCGTTAGGCAAGGCGTCTGTCATCATCACAACAAGGTCCCGTTCAATCTCCCGCGTGTCGGCCGGCCGCACACAGAACGTATCACAATCAAACACCTCGCTGCTCAAATTGACGGCTCTGTTCGTTGAGCTGACACACTCGGCCAACAGCTGGGGAACTCAAAGGTGTGTGCCCACTGGTTTCTCACTGCCTAACAGGAGCCCGGAAAGAGCAACGAAGTACCATGTGTGGGGAATTGCTTGCATGTTACGAGGCTGATCGTGACTGTTTTTTGTAGAACATCTTCGCAAGCGATGAACTTGGGTTCATCACTTCGCACCGGAAACAAAACGGCAATTCACGGAATGTTGCCATAAAATTTCTCCTCCGAACAAAAAGTTCAAAGTCGCAACGTCCGACGGTAAAGTCATGGCGACTGTCTTCTGGGACTCTAAGTCGGTTATTCTGTTTGACGTCATCCCACATGATGCAGCGATCAACTTTGAAGTGCACTGTGTCCTCGGCGTCTTTCACGGTGGTTGGCTTCGGTAAGCTGGAGTGTGTTATCGAAAAATGGTTCAAATGGCTCTGAGCATTATGGGACTTAACATCTGAGGACATCAGTCCCCTAGACTTAGAACTACTTATATGTAACTAACCTAAGGACATCACACACAGCCATGCCCGAGGCAGGATTCGAACCTGCGACCGTAGTAGCAGCGCGGTTCCAGACTGAAGTGCCTAGAACCGCTCGGTCACAACGGCCGGCTGTGTTATCGAAATGACGTGGTCTGAAGTGTGTTGTGCTACCATCAGGGAGCGGAAGGAACGACTTCAGCGTGTTTGTCGCCACAAAAATGCAAACGAACTTCTCCTTAGAACATGACAACCCAAGGCCTCACAAAACTCTGCGCATACGAGAGGACCACAGAAAACTTCGTTGGTCTGTACTTCCTCATTCACGCTACAGCCCAGAGGTCGCACCTTCCGACTACCATCCGTTTGGCCGAATGAAGGAAGTACTCGGCGAGAGGCAGTACGTGGACGATCGTGAGATTTTTGATGCGGTAGGACGTCGACCAGTAGAGTGGTACCATGTGGGCTTACAGGCTCTCCAAATAAGGTGGCGCAAGGCCGTCGCATTCAACGAAGGTTATGTTGAAAAAAGGGTTTGTGGCCAGTGGAGTGGAGAATATTATGGTGTATTGCATTCTTGTACAAAACCAATGTGCTTTTAGAAGAAAAAAAACTGTTGCATTACTTATGGATCGCCCCTCGTATAATGAATTATAGGCGAGGAGAATTCGGAGGGTGAAAGGGGCTCGACGGCCACATTTTAAAATGATACAGCATTTGATCACATTGTTAACCTCGGTGCAAGTAAGGAAAAATGCAAATGCCGTGTGGCTAGGGCCTCCCATCGGGTAGACCGTTCGCCTGGTGCTAGTCTTTCGAATTGACGCCACTTGGGCGACTTGCCTGTCGATGGGGATGAAATGATGATCATAAGGACAACACAACATCCAGTCCTTGAGCGGAGAAAATCTCCGACCCACCCGAGAATCGAACCCGGGCCGTTAGGTATGACATTCCGTCGCGCTGACCACTCAGCTACCATGCGCGGGCAAAGTAAGGAGTGAATGCTCTAACGAGCACAGCAAACGGATGGCAGTTAATCGAAGAAAGCGGAAAGTAATGACGAGCATCTGAAATGAAAATAGCGTCAAACGTGAAATTGAGGGATCCAGTAAGAGACGAAGTGGAGGAATGCTGCTCCCTTGGAAGCAATATAGCCCATGACGGACTGCGAGCTAACATTCCATACATATTCGGGCTCACACGCAGTTCCTCTTCGTCGAAATGTCTTGGCTCAAACTTGACTAGGGGTTGAACAGCACGTGTCGCATTACACGCCCTAAATTAGACACTTGTTACCCTTTGCTTAAATTGTCTGGCGGATGGCAAGTTTGAGAAAGTGTATGAAATCACACAACGTTAATATAACATATAACAACAGTAATAATAATATAGGGAGCTAAATTAACGACCCATAAATGATGTAGGCCCCACAGTAGGGATTTGGTTAGAATAATGTTTACTCAGAAAACAAACTAATAGCGAAAGTGGTCGTATTTAGAGTTACTGTTACACTCGAGCGCATATCCATTTGACACAGTTCCATCATTAACAATGTCATCGGGAAGCACAAGCACTCTACCTCGATATTTACCCGAAAAGTCTGAGTTCACACCAGGTGCGCGGCTGCTCACCGCTCAGAAACTAAGTCCCGCGTTACCACATAACGCGAAATTTTCTAAGTCGTTTCACTTCCTAACTGCCTAAAGACCGACTGTCCGCTTTCGCGTCTCAATCCGAACTAGACCCTTTGGTGTCTCCAGCCGAACTGTCCATTTTCGCGTCTCCAACCGAACTGTAACCTTTGACTTCTCGACCGGAACTGTCCCTCTCTGCCCGTCTCCGACCGCCTTTCCAGAGCGCCGAACATCCTCGCGCAACTGACTAGCGCAGTTCCCTTTCCTGAAGCCGTCCATCTGATTGGCTACAGCTTATTCTACATTACTTTACATTTTAACATATTTAAATAATCAAAGCTTGACCACTTTCACGTTCTAAATAAAGTAACAATAATATCCATTACATAATAAACGTTAAATTCTTTTGGATAAAACCAATACAATTTCCTTCTTAACTTTGAATGCCACGGCCAGTACCCTTGCATCAATGTGCTTTCTGATAAATAAATAAAGAACAAAAGTAATTATTATGCACTAAACTTTACAACAAATATTCTATTACCTAACGATTCAATAAGGTGTCATGCTGTCATCGTTCAATGTGTTTTGTGTGGAGGAAATGATGATCCGGCGCTTAACTGAAAATACTGATAATTTAAATTTACTATATCTTTCAAACAAGTAAAGTTACAGAGTTGATATTTACAACGTTTGTCATTTTAATGGTGCGCTTCTATATGAAATGTCGCACTTTAAGATCGACTAAAGCGTTCAGATTTTAGTATTCAGGTTTTTGTTACAAAACTTGTTAATTACACTTTAACAGTAAATCCTATACTATTATAAATATCATCAATATTCAAGTTTTATTGGGATCACCATGAAAATTTATGGAGGATGGCAGGTCAAAATTACTGAGGCTTGATTCCCTGAATTACTACAGAATTAAATATTTTCCATAAGTATTTCCCTTTGTGGCCGATCTTACGTCCGCCATATTTAACACTGCTACGTATCCCTGGCCACAAAAGCCTTCTGCTGGGTTTCCCTATGACGTATGTTCTCGTCCGTCTCACTCACACACTACAGCGCTTAGGCCTCTATAGACAGTAGACGCCTGTGAGTTTACCCATCTCGTGGTGAATCTGCGCCCTTTGTGGCACGCGGTCCTGGACGACAAGGTTCGTTTTACACTTCCTGAAGGCTGGCTCTTACGGCCATATACTTCAATGAGAGCGAAATGCTCGTTAACTCACAGGACGAAGCAAGGAACAGATAGAAAACGGTCTAGCAAAGGCAAAGAGGACAGTTCTGTCCAGAAGAAGAATGGAAGTATCAAACATTAGCCTTAATCTGACGAAGAAATTTCTGAGAATGTGCGTTTGGAGCACAGCATTCTATGGAAGCGAAATATGCAACTGTGCGAAAACCGGAAAAGAAGAGAACACTGAGTCTGAGATGTGGGGCTACGGAAGGATACTGAAAATTCAATGGACTGGTAAGACAAAAAAAGAGGATGTTCTGTGCAGAAGACAGGGACTAGAAAAAGGGACAGGTTGATGGACGTGTGTTCCATACTGTCTGAAAATAAGATGCATTTTTCCAGAAAGGAAAAACAGCAAGCAGCTGCTGTAAATTATTATACTTATAAGGGCTCTACTTCTTAATAAATAAGAAATCAGGAGTGGATTGCTGTATTCTCTTCTTTAAGAGTCAGATACCATTCATAATGCTGCCTGTATGCAATGCTGCACATGAACTTCATTATATATGAAGTACAATGCATCTGCAAATATTTTCTTAAGTGTTTCCATCATTCACGGAATTACGTGTTAATATACACCTGCTTCAGACAGACAGGTACAGCTAATTAAGAAATTTACTTCTTCGCCTGCTTCCGTATGGAAACTGATGAAGTAAATGATTTGAAGGGAGATAATGCTTGGATATATATATATATATATATATATATAAACATTATTCCATAAGAGCTCCACTGCTCATAACTTTTTTAAACACCAATAAAAAAATTCAAAAAGAGTATAAGTGCGTAGTAACTACAAACACGCAGTATCGGGTAGGTATCATACTTTTCCTGCAGTCGAAACACTGCTCGATTCAGTAAAATTTTAACCGCTACTGGAAATTCGGAAGTCAGCAATTTTTAAGTAGAAAATTAGGTTCGTTAATGGTTCCAGATAAGCCAACATATTAGTAAATTTTTTTATTGACCAAGAACTTCAGAAACCATTTTGCCTATCCGTAAAATATTATGGAACAAGAGTCAACAATCTTCCATCCTTCGCAACTGACGTGTTTCAGGGATAAGGTTTTAAGAAAATATATTCAAATATTATGGGTGTACTGGCTTTTTTAAATCGGGTATCTTTAAAGCCTTCTAGCGTAAAGTTACATTGTGAAACCTTGGCTGGTGTGAAAGTACAAGTGGTTTTTTTACAGGAAGCACAAACTAGTACCAGACACTACTAATAATTCTAACTGATAAAAACAAATTGTGCTGTTATTCTTTTCGAAAGGACATGTTACCTTCCGATGACTATTTACATTTATCATGTGTCCTATACATGGTGCTAACCATATCACGTCATCAGTAACCGGCTATGATTAAAAGTTTCGTGGAGTGGTGCTATCCACGAAGTGTGTCTTCAAAATCAGAAGGTTTATACTATGGACTATTATTCAGCATAATATGAAGCCTTGCTAAAGCAGACGTCACCCTCGCAAAAATATCGCAACATTTTCGATATACGCGCAAAATAAGTAACCGAACAGGTTAACTGGCCTTTTAAAAATCAAATATAAAAATAATCCTTTTTCTAATTTTGTTCCTCGCTATAAGGCACCAGCATATCTGGAAACAGATACTATATATCGTTATCATTATATAAATGACATAAGATAAATGTGAACAAGCGTCCGAAGATGACCTTGTCGGTTCTAAATCGGTAACGGTGCTTTTTTTTCAATGAAAAGATAATCCAATGGTAGCTTTTTTCATTTTTTTACTTGCTTTCAGAAGCTACCTGCATATTTTTAAACAATATTTTTTACGATTTTGAATGGCAGGGAAGGAGCGGGTTAAGATCCAACGGACCATTTAAGGCAAGGCCGTAACGCAAGCTTGAATTGGATAGGTAGTGAAAGGATACTGACAGCGTAGTTTTCAAAGCAACCACTCGGCCATGGACGGTAGAGGGAATCACCTCGGCGTCACCTTGTGATTATTTAGGGAAAACACGGAAACTTAAGTCAAAGCAAGCTTTGTATCCCACTGCTCCCAATAACGCGTTCTGTACCACACAGCCTCGACGATTTTCAGCAGTAAATGTGGATATTACGTTTTATTACAAGTAAAATTAATGGTTGAGGTGTGACGACACTATAGGAGATACACCGTATTTCACAAATATACCGCATTTACGGATAAATAACGCTTTTACCATGCACTCTCCGCCATACACCGTAAAGTAGCGACCTATGATTGCTGATGTAGATATCCTTGCTACTAACTAACTAAACCTGAATTAAAAATGTATATCGGTTCATAATCAGAACACGGCCTCCGGATCGACTGCAGCGATCGAGTTGGGAAGTGGTGGCGTTATTTCATTGGCATAACCAGTTTCATTCGATTAACATACAGCAGGCTGAAGTATGCGAAGTGGCTTATGCGCCTCATTATTTGGGGAGCGTGATACATCGGAGGCGACATCATTGTGGCTTAAGTGGACGAAAGGCTACTAAATCGACGTCAGGGCGCTGTCTCGTTCCGAGCTCTACAGAGAACTGAAGGGCTAGTTTTTTTTCTTCCAACGTGTGTTTGTCGTGCCTAACTTGTTTGGAATAGTAGGAAGGAGGAAAGAAAATAATGGTTTAAGGTCCTGTCGATGAGATGATTGTTGGATACGGAGCACTAACTCGGATAAGGAAACTATGAGGCAAGTAATGGGCCGTGGCCTTTCAAAGGAACAATCCTGGCACTTAGGGGAATCACGGAAAACCTAGATCTGGATGGTCGCACGGGGATTTGAACAGTCGTATTCTCGAATGCTGGTTCAGTGTCTTAGCGTCGGCCTGAAGAGGCCCAAACAGCTGTTTATTCATTTACCACTAGATGAGAGGCCGTGGCAGCATACAATAAACATCCTTACATAAAATATCTTACGCTCATGTATGACAATGTATTAGCTTTACTCGTAGCCGCAGGTGTTCACTCTGTGAAGACAAAAAGGCGAATTCTAAGAAAATAACAATTTCTGCAGTGTCTAACCAACAATGCAATAGCACTGTGTTATGTCTGGGTAGAGTTATTTTATCAGCACTGTCGTCTTGTCCTTACGTTACGTAAAGGTGATTTACGACAGAGCTTGACAATAGTTAAGATTGTAAAGCGAATTGGCTTCAATCAATAGTCTCTTACTAACAAGCCTCCTCCATAACTGTCGACGTACACACATTATTAATAGCGAGCTTGTCTTCATAAACTATGAAACATATATGCTGTAAGTATTTCCGGGTTCACGAGCTTAAACGTACGTGCAGTATTGGAAGCGACGTCAGGCAAGATAATGATAAATAACAAATGCTCTCGTGGTATCTCCTCGGCATCTCACATGCGTGATTGCGTCTCAGCTTGACATTTTTCACAGTATATTCCACAAACAGGTTTCGAATATTTAAAGCCATATCTGCACATTGTTTAATCCTTAGCTTAGATAATCCATCGTATGACTAAGAGATTACGTGGCGACGTAGTGTATTTTTACTTGGCTCTGAGCAAATGTTTGAGCACTATGGGACTTAACTTCTGAGGTCATCAGTCCCCTAGAACTTAGAACTACTTAAACCTAATTAACATAAGGACATCACACAGATCCATGCCCGACGCAGGATTCGAACCTGCGACCGTAGCAGCCGCGCGGTTCCAGACTGTAGCGCCTAGAACCGCTCGTGTATTTGTACTATATTGTATCTTTGTTGTGCAATAATCTAAAGGGAATTTATTTGTTATATACGTTACCAAGGTGTGTTAGTAAGATCTATTGATAGTTGTTATATGCACCAGTGTCCGTACAAAAGTGTTTCAGTTATAAAATGTACCAACTATGTAATTAAGTGGCATATACAGCAAACACACATAAATAAACAGAAAAAAGCCCATATGATATTACTCTTTCAGTTGCTGTCGCCTGGTCTCTGGAACTATAATATCGTACTGAAAGCTTCATTACAATACGCCTGAGAAGGCCTGAACATGGTCAAAAAGGACAACTCAGAAACTAGAATTTCAGAACACAAAATACTCTGAGAGAAGTTATGGGCCTCATCAAAGACGATGGGTATACAGAATCAGAACTCTACTAACACCTAGAGCGCGTTACAACTGCAACAAGAAAGAAGAGGCTAATTTTTTATAGTCATGAGGCCAGGAAGGACAACCCGAGACACACGTCGTGACCACCGTTTCTAGAGGGGAATTGGCTAACGATAAATGGCCAGGACTATTTGGGAAAGACCTCGATCAGCTAAAAGTTGACCATAATAACATTCAGGCTGGGATCAGAACATCAGATTCTCGCCAGTCATTAACAACAGTAAAATTGCGTTCCCGGAGTGGAGAATTACGGACGTAAGACTGTAAAAACACCCATTGCCCAAGCTGAGGAAAGCTCGCAAGAATTAACAATGACGTGGCCGACTGCAGGCCTAAATGAAGTAAAATAATAATAATAATAACAATAATAATAATAACTAATTAAATTACAGCTTAAACCAACACGAACACGAATACCTTGAATTGCAAAGCGTAAAAATGTGTACAGCACGATGGTAGACGTACGGCTAGAGAAGCACTCACTAAGGAAAAATATCTGCGCCCTCAATGAACTGAAGGCTACATTTAACTATATAATAGCATAAGCAGTGTAAGAAATGGTTCAAATGGCTCTGAGCACTATGCGACTTAACTTCTGAGGTCATCAGTCGCCCAGAACTTAGAACTAATCAAACCTAACTAACCTAAGGACATCACACACATCCATGCCCGAGGCAGGATTCGAACCTGCGACCGTAGCGGTCGCTCGGCTCCAGACTGTAGCGCCTAGAACCGCACGGCCACTCCGGCAGGCAGCAGTGTAAGTCTTAAATCGTAAATATAAGGTCAAAATATTTACAATATAAAACTGGTTGTAAGATACACACTTCCTAAAGTATGAATTAAGAGAAATTAGTTATAACTGGTGCAGGTAAGCTAGACGTTCATTGGAAGCGTGGTAGATAACTACCGCGTTTAGACACAACCCAGGAGTGGGAAAGTGAACACCGGCGTCCACAAGTGTGCACTAAACAGTCGATATCAAACATCTGTTAGTCAAACTACTACAAAAATAGGCTAAACCGGCATAAGAACGGCAACGGAGGATAAAGGCAAGGGACAGACAGAACATATGTCATAACAGATGAGAAAATATTTCTGAAAAGATTCTGTTCATTTTTAGCAACTGGCGTGACTATCTCTCTCTCTCTTTTTAATTCAGTAAAATTCAGTTGTTAAAATGTTTGGAAATGGTATCCTTGAGGAAATAGTGACAGATTTATGCGTCCTACATTACGTTCATGATTTATTTTTCAAAAAGTTACTTTATTGCTGTGTTACGTAATATTCTTAGTAGTTTACTATACTCCTTTTCTCTTTCTTTTTGAACAGACCACCTGATAACGAGTTTCTAAGAAACAGAAATCGGATATGATAAAATTTGTACACTCCGCGGCTCGAAAAATATACTAAAATAATTCTGTTAATAATACGATCACCATATCCCTCTCTTACATTATTCACTACTTAGTCTATGTAAGGCTGCCTGGTCTATGCAAGATTCTTGTGCTGATACAAAATTCTTTGCTACTCTGCAAGGCACCTTGTGGTGTGTGGTGGGGGATACTTCTGCTGGCCCTATCTTGCCCTCCTCCTCCCCTGCCACTGTTCCACTCGCGAATGGTGCGTAGGAAGAATGGTTGCGGGAAAACCTCCGTATGAGCTCAAATTCTCTGATTTTCTCGTCGTGGTCGTTTCGCAAGAGACGTACACTCCAGGAATTTAAACTGTTAACTTCTTCTTGGTGCATAACGCTTCTCTTCTAGTGTCTACCACTGGAGTTCATTGAGCATATAACACTGTCGGTTGGTACAGACTTAGCGATACACCGATAATGTTCCTCCTGTGAAAGGATTTTAGGCGCTTCAGTCCGGAACCACGCGACCGCTACGGTCGCAGGCTCGATTCCTGCCTCGGGCATGGACGTGTGTGATGTTCTTAGGTTGGTTAGGTTTAAGTAGTTCTAAGTCCAGGGGACTGATGACCTCAGATGTTAAGTCCCATAGTGCTCAGAGCCATTTGAACCATTGTTTGAAAATATTTTAATTTTTGACAGTGACGGTGTATAATGGAAAGGGATTGGACTGTTTTAAGTCTCTCTAAAGATTTCTGTTGAAAGGAACCAATAGTAAAACTAACGGGAATGGAACAAAGGTCCTATTAGTAATAAAGTAATTGTAACTACGCAGAAGGAAACGGAGGAGAATTACGCAAAGTTGTGCCAAGTACTAACACCGTTCATGAAGATAGTTAACTATTAAGACTGACTTTACTTGATACTGAAATTTTGTTTTGCAAGTAAGATATAAGGCAGTAGCGCAATTTAGCAAGTAATGTACCACTGAAATGAACTACAAAGGAGAAATATTAACTCGTTTTGGCAACAACTAGCTCTCAATAACGATTACTATCTGTATATTAAAGCAGCATACTGACGAACATAACAAGTAAATGATTTACTGATGGTGGGGAAGTACGAACTTGGACAAAAGGTTCTTTTAACAGTTTAATTATTGGAAAACACTGTCACTGAAATAGTTTTCTGATAATAAATTTCTCTGTTATGCTTATTATTTGTATCCTCAAGGAGCATTCACTTATTTTTGCTGTATAACTCAAATGGGTCATGCGATACCTAGATCTAGCATAGTTTGAACAGTTGTAGCTATTTGCTTATTATAGTACTGACAGATTAGATTATGGGTCCTCATGCTAATTGTTGAGCTAGATTTCAATGTCACAGTACAACTGCAGCATTAATAAAGTGCATTTGCCAGTCTTCTAACATTTTTTACTATAATAAGCAAATAGCTAGGAATATTCAAACAACACTGGATCTGGGTATCACATTTCCTATTTGAATTATATAGTACAAATAACTGAATGCTCCTTGAGGATACAAACAGTAATCAGTTGTCAGAAAAACATTTCATTGACAGGAATGTAAATAAAGTTAATTCCAAATCTGCACAATAATTAATCCTTAAGTTGGCCCTCGAAGGCTACTAGCCAGTAACTATTAAGAATTATGACAGTTTTTGCTAATAGCTGTAATACTGTACTGAGATTTCATTAAGAACAAACTTCAAGGCTGAATACTTTAAATCGTTTCTTTGGAATTATACTTTAATAAAACTTCAACTATTCTTTTATGAAAAACGTGAATTTAATGAGAAAATTTCGAGTTCATCAGAGGCTTCGCATATTGCTCGTCTTACGCACTCTGTCGTCGTTCAGCGTTGGTTTGTCAGGTTGGCATTGACTTCACGCATATCTGTGACGGAGCTCTCTTTGCTTTCGTAGCAACTATCTGACACGGCTACTCACACACGGAGGGTCTCTCCCAGCCCTCACAAACCTGCTGGACGTACTGCTCTGAGGCGTATTGATCAATGCTTTTGAATGCTTAACATATTGAAACCTCCCCTTTGAACAATTATACATGACTGTGCTTAAACTGACACACAATATTTTGTTAGCGCAACGCAATCTGACTTTCAAAATTCCCTACAAAAGAATGGCCCTGACTAACATTAAACTATACCTTTCACAAATCACTTACCTCACCAAAATCTTCGCTGCTCAAGCTACTGCAATACAGCGAGCGCCACTACTGCCAGCTAAATAAAAGATTCAAACTATGGAAGGCACTAACTACTGATAGGGATAGTTAGCAAATGAAAGATAGTAATAGAGAACAAACAATGTATTTACCTTGATATCATCATATATAAATATAGCAGTTCATGACAAATTTCAAAACTCCGCCATCTCTCTCCCCACATCCACCACTGCTGGCGGCTCACCTCCAACTGCGCAACGCTACGCGTTGTTCACAGCCAGCTGCCTAACACTACAATGGCGAGTATTACAACAATGCAAAGCAGCCACAGACTGCACACAGCACAGCCAGTGATTTTCATACAGAGGTGGCGTTACCAATAAAAAAACCTAAACAGCCTACTTACAATATGTGCTCTACATCTTCGTCTTTGCAGCTAAATATTGGATGTGGACTACTTACATACTGTGCAATTTGTGTACTGTCACTCTTTGTAAAGAAATTATTTTCCTATCTTTCTTAACATGCCTTATAACACCTGAGCTTAATAATGCTATCAAAATGTAACATCCGCTCCCATACGTCTCTGTTGCATTAGTTCTCTTCCCCTATTCCTACCTTATCTCATCCTTTCTCAAATAGTAGGTCAAAGTCCGTATTTTGCTGGATATGATTATATTGCTTCAGTAATGCTACGAATTTTGAAGTTAGGATCGGATGACGACGTAGATTTTAGAAAACGTAATTTTAAATAACCAATTACGGATAAAAAACTTCGAGTTCATTTTTCTCGTTTGTTATACGAACATCAATAACGGAAATATGAAATGGCTGAAAACTGCCAAAACGTCACGAAATCCCAGATAATTTTTCACATTGAAACACCAACTCAGACCAAAATTCGGTCGCGGTTAATTAATTTACTATCGAGTATTTTATCTGGAATAATAATCGATAGTATAAGGTGCCACGACACAAATCGACGGGTCCACATGTCACGAATGCAATAAACTGCAAGTTACGACTCCCAGCTCGCTACAGACTCCTATCATGCGGACAGCGCTAACAACAACGATTAACGGGGAACGACAGGATGACGGTCGCAAAAATTCGAATTTTTTTAATCACGGATTTTGAATGTACATATATTGAAGAAATATTCCCCAAAATATTATGTACGAACTCCAAAAAGCGCTAGCGTTTGAAGCCGCGCATGCACGGCATGCCTCGGCGTTAGAGAACGGGTTCCGCGCTCCCGCTCCCTTCGTTGAGTCCGTGAGATTTTTAGGGCAGATTCTAATGCTGCAAATGTTTACTAATCTCACGAACACATAGTCGACTTTTACTTTTTTCTCGTTGGCGCGTGGCAGACGCTTAGACAGCTGTTTCGTGGCCGAGTTAGCGTTAGTCGGCGTCATTCAGAGACGTGTGTTTTTTTTATTGTTCGGCGTAAAGTGAAAATCAATTTTGCTTGGTATTTTTTACATTTAACGCACGGGGCAAATTCCCTTCAAATCACAATCGGCGCTGAAATGCACCGATTCAGTGAAAATAGACACGCCAGCGGCGACGCGCTCAGCGATGAAAAGGGCTTTGAGGGCTTGTCAGGTCAAAGCAGCAGAAAGCAGCCATCCAGTATCCGGGGCGATAGCTATATGACATCAGTAATATCCCGCAAGTTTAAAGTTTTGTCCTTCTTTTATACGAAAAATACTTGTCAGACTTTAAACGCGTTTCGCTCTAAACTATGCTTTTCGGCATGGTCGTCCTCGCCGACGTTACAATTTTCATCCGATTTTAATGATTTTTGGTCGCCCTTGAAGCAAACTGAATTTTCTTCAGTTTATCGAAGCCGATTTGTTTTTATGATGTTGTCTAGTTTTCTTTCTGCCAACAAAAAGAGGGTCCAAAAATGGCCATTTTTCAGATAATTATAATTTCGCCAAAAAAATTTTTTTAAAATCCCTTCGATGCAGTATAATGACACCTGTAAGGATCAGGGTGACATATTAATTCCGCGTTCTGGAAAGAAGTTACAGCAACAACCGTCGATCTACCTTCTTCCACAGCTGCCTTGGGAAAATCCTAATTACACAGTGAAGATATTAATATTTTTCAGTAAAAAATACCAACAAAAACTTCAATGTAATTTTAGCACTCGGCGCATCTTAATTATCTGTGCTGCGCGATTAGAGAGACATAACAATATACGCAGAATGAACTCAATAGTAAAATGACAAAAGCGACGTTTATGAAGCGTGAGGGTATAGGAGCCTCTCAGCAGCTTTATGACCATTGACGCCCTTCTCTGCGTTAACTGATTCGAGCAGTATGGTCACACTGACAAACCTGTGCTCGTAGTCGTATACGAAAATTCCACATAGGAGGGAACACTGGAAGCAACCCTCCCAGGAAGGGCGGGAGGATGAGGGGGAGGGATAGGAGGCCAGAAGTGAGGTGTGGCGAAGCGTGGCGATGTGCCGCCGGCCTTGAGACGAAGCGGTCGGCGCCTGCCGTGGCCCGCGGCGTCTGATGAGCGCGTTTTCTGTGGGCAGTCACGCCCCAGCCAGACGGAAGCTATGCTCATTCCCCGCACGTGCCGGATGCCGGACACAGCTGCACAACCCGCCTCCGGACCACATAGAGTATAGACAGTCGTGTCTGACGGGAATCTTCGCCACTGCGTGCAGCTCGCAAATGCCACTCGGGTTTCTCGACACAACTGGATGGCAAAATATAACGTAATTATGTATCGTTACACTAGGGATGGACTCGTAACGCCCAAATTTCATTGTTTTCTACGCTGCTGGTCATTAACACTTTCAGCACTAAGCCCGTACGCATTACGGGTGCGTATGTACCGGCTAGTGAGCAAGATGTATCAGACAGGCGAAATACCCTCAGACTTCAAGAAGAATATAATAATTCCAATCTCAAAGAAAGCAGGTGTTGACAGATGTGAAAATTACCGAACTGTCAGTTTAATAAGCCACGGCTGCAAAATACTAACACGAATTCTTTACAGACGAATGGAAAAACTGGTAGAAGCCGACCTCGGGGAAGATCAGTTTGGATTCCGTAGAAAGATTGGAACACGTGAGGCAGTACTGACCCTACGACTTATCTTAGAAAATAGATTAAGGAAAGGCAAACCTACGTTTCTAGCATTTGTAGACTTAGAGAAAGCTTTTGACAATGGTGACTGGAATAGTCTCTTTCAAATTCTGAAGGTGGCAGGGGTAAAATACAGGGAGCGATAGGCTATTTACAATTTGCACAGAAACCAGATGGCAGTTATAAGAGTCGAGGGGCACGAAAGGGAAGCAGCGGTTGGGAAAGGAGTGGGACAGGGTTGTAGCCTATCCCGATGTTATTCAATCTGTACATTGAGCAAGCAGTGAAGGAAACAAAAGAAAAATTCTGAGTAGGAATTAAAATCCATGGAGAAGAAATAAAAACTTTGAGGTTCGCCGATGATATTGTAATTCTGTCAGAGACAGCAAAGGACCTGGAAAAGCAGCTGAACGGAATGGACAGTCTCTTGAAAGGAGGATATAAGATGAACATCAACAGAAGCAAAACGAGGATAATGGAATGTAGTCGAATTAAATCGAGTGATGCTGAGGGAATTAGATTAGGAAATGAGACGCTTAAAGTAGTCAAGGAGTTTTGCTATTTGGGGAGCAAAATAACTGATGATGGTCGAAGTAGAGACGATATAAAATGTAGACTGTCAATGGCAAGTAAAGCGTTTCTGAAGAAGAGAAATTTGTTAACATCGAGTATAGATTTAAGTGACAGGAAGTCGTTTCTGAAAGTATTCGTATGGAGTGTAGCCATGTATGGAAGTGAAACGTGAACGATAAATAGTTGAGGCAAGAAGAGAATAGAAGCTTTCGAAATGTGGTGCTACAGAAGATTGCTGAAGATTAGATGGGTAGATCACATAAGTAATGAGGAGGTACTGAACAGAACTGGGGAGAAAAAAATTTGTGGCACAACTCGACTAGAAAAAGGGATCGGTTGGTAGGGCATGTTCTGAGGCATCAAGGGATCACCAATTTAGTATTGGAGGGCAGCGTGGCGGGTAAAAATTGTAGAGGGAGAACAAGAGATGAATACACTAAACAGATTCAGAAGGATGTAGGTGCAGTAGGTACTGGAAGATGAAGAAGCTTGCACAGGATAGAGTAGCATGGAGAGCTGCATCAAACCAGTCACAGGACTGAAGACCACAACAACAACAACAACATGTATGGGTGCAGCTTTTCCATTCGTCTAAAAGTGTTTCTTCGCATGCTACACGATTGCCGGCTGTAGGAGAGAGGTGTATTTTGTCTGCTAGATGGAGGAAGAGTCGATTTACAAATTTGCCTTTACTGAGCATGCTGTAAGAACATCAGAGACTAGCTGTAGGAGTGTCATTGAGAACCAAAACAGCCTACCAACAAGCTTCAAAACAACGAAGCTGAAGCAAAATGTATTGGCTTTAAAAATGCAGTTTTTATTTATTTATTTCTTCTAATGAAGGATCCTAGTCTAGCGACCAAATGGAAAAATATACATGATATATATCGTCCTCGCAAAATATGTTCTAAAGGAGGTTTTACAATGATAATAAAGCCAAACATTTACATAGTCTAACTTGAACAAGACTGGTACAGACAGTGTCAATCAACTTTACAGCTACGATCCATCGTCAAGAAAACAATGAACTGGCGGAAAAAACTTATCTTTCTCCTTTTTCAATTCTGCTGTGGATGACTTAATTTTGTACAAACATATCACCAAGTAAAAGACAGCTCTACTGGAATTTACAAGAAAAGCTTGCATGAACTTAGTAGTTGCAGGAGGATCTATTCGATAATTGCAACCAACACGAACCATTTTCCAGAAAATATACCACCCACTGCCAAGAAAGTAAACGCCACATGCTATTGTAAAGTTTGTTCTGACAAACGACAGAAAGAGACTGGCAGGAACAAAAAAGACAGGCAGCAGAAGGGTGTACACAGACTGCAACGTTCGGCTTTGTATATCACAATGTTTTCAAGACTACAACTTGGAACTAAATTTTGTATAATTTACATGCAATCATTTTTTGTCATAAAAATGAAATAATTATGCACCTATGAAGTTTTAAACTTTTTTCAGGGGGAGTTTATTCATGTTCTTGGCAACGCCAATACACCAGCACTGACGCGAGTACATATATATATGCTAGCGCATTCCTTCATCTGTAATGTATAGGGTTAAGATGCTATTGTGTTATTATTGTTTCAGTTTGGTAGAAAATCGCCAGTTCACCTCCGCAGTCGAGAAGGAAAGAGCACTATTGAATGTGTTAAAAGACGGCACTGTTGAATGTGTTAAAACTGCAGTAACGAATTTTTGTTCTTATGCGTATACTGAAGAACACATGTTTAAACTTGTATATGATTTAGAGGTTTACAGGATGCGTAATTTACACTTATGCTCATAAATTAAAGATAATGCTGATACTTGGTGAAACAACGCTCTGGTGGGCGGTTTGCGGGTTTAAATCACCTCGGGGCATGATCATGCGGTGCATCTGACCTGCAGTCGTCGCACGGTGGCGCTGGCAGCAGTCCACATACACAGAAGTGTGATGGTGCATGTCAGAGTACGGTGCAGAGAGTAAGTGTGCAGACATTTTCAAACGTGCAAATGGTGACTGTGTGTTGAAAATGGCTCAAAGAACACATATTGATGACGTTATGAGCGATAGAATACTAGGGCGACTGGAGGCTGGACAAACACAGCAGGTCGTCGCACGGGTCCTCCGTGTGCCACAAAGTGTGACTTCAAGATTATGGCAACGATTCCAGCAAACAGGAAACGTGTCAAGGCGCGCTACGGTACAGGACGGTTCACAGTTTACGGCACCACAAGAAGAACGATATCTCACCATCAGTGCCCGCAGACGTCCAAGGAGTACTGCAGGTAGCCTTGCTCGGGACCTTACTACGTGAGTCATTCTATGTCAAATCAACACACCTATTTTACCTCACCCTTTTAGATTTTGCTGAAAGTTGGTCTACTTATAGGAGGCACTGAGACTAAGAGAAATACCAAATTTCAACTTTTTATCTCAAACCATTCCTGAAATATGGCTATGTAAACTTTTCAAAAACCAGCCAAAAATGTGTGAACGGACTTTTTTAAAATTGTCCTAGGAGCTGCCCCAATTGAGCTAGAGAACTGGGAAAGATTTCATTTTGCAGCATTTTGCATGCTCTTTGCAGGGATATACAACAAAACATAGCTTCTAATTAATAACCTTTTTCAAAATACTAATTAATATTTTGATTTAATTTTAATTTTTTTACAAAAAGCACATAACTGAAAATTTTTAAAATATTTCCATAACTACTTCATACTATTGTAAATCACATGGTAAAATATAAATCTGGGATGATGATGGGTTCGTTGTTAAAAAAAATTATTCTGGACTCTTGTTTTTCACTAACGGCCCTAGTTTGACCACATTGACCTTTAACAAACAGGAATTTCCTTAAAATATACTGAAAGGTAAGTAAAAAAAAGTATTAGAAATGTCAAAACATCACCTCATTAAACGAAAACTAATCAGCATATTTTATAATTAAGTTGATTGCTTACTTTAATTTCATGCAACTTCACTAACAGTATATTAACCGATATAACAAAAACAAGAAATTGAGCATTTAACTACAAACTGAAATAAAGCATGAATAAGTACAAGTATTTACATAATAGTTCTGGTCCATGATGTTTGAACAAATTAAATACGTAATGCTTGTTTTTGAGTAACAGGTATCTGTACACAGCTAAATTTAACACAATAGGTACTAACTATAATTTTGAAACAACTTTCTATAAAATATAAATTAACACTAACCTGAGACAAAAATTAAGTTTTGAGTTGAAAGCAGTTTCCCAATAAATTGTCTTGGAACTTCACATATTACATTTTAATAAAGCTGACTGGGTTTGGTTTACATCACTTTCATTAAGAATGTATATTCTCCCTGTCGGAGTACATGGATTCACTTTTGTGAGAACATCCCCAACTGACACCCAAAGGACATCTGCATGTGCAGGATAAGAGAATGACTTAGCTGGTCCACATGGATGAAGAAAAGTTATTTTTGTTGTGGACTGACAAGACAGCCAGTCCACAGTGACGGGTAACCGGAAGGCACGCGTTTAAACTCACGCAAGCTGGCGTGAGGTCTGAAACAGGATACGTAATGAATGCTATAAAGAAAAGTACGTAGCTTCTGGAATACTAAACTTTAATCCACATTTGTAGAACATCGCTCTTGATGATACATGTTATAACCACAATATATATATCAAAGGATTATGGCGCCTTGCTAGGTCGGAGCAATTGTAGCTGAAGGCTATGCTAACTATCGTCTCGGCAAATGAGAGCGTAGTTGTCAGTGAACTGTAGCTATGAACGTCGGCTGTACAACTGGGGCGAGTGCCAGTACGTCTCTCTAGACCTGCCGTGTGGCGGCGCTCGGTCTGCAATTACTGACAGTGGCGACACGCGGGTCCGTCGTATACTAGCGGACCGCGGCCAATTTAAAAGGCTACCACCTAGCAAGTGTGGTGTCTGGCGGTGACACCACAATTTTCACTTCAAGTTCTTTGTTTTTTTTCTAAAATGTACCCAAGCCACCAGTTTCTGCCATATACAGTGGTGACATAGCCTGATACATCTTGTATCTTCAGTTGGTCTGGTGATGTAGTTACTTCCCTCTCCCAACTCTGCATATCACCTGAGAAGTATTTGACTATTAATTTTCATGTAGTGTTGGGAATGAAAGTGTGAAATTGCTGTGTTCCTTTGATTGTCAATGCCTCTTCAAGTCGGCTTTTTAAGAATATTTCTGAAGCAGCGTAGTCTTCTTGAGTGGAATATGCAAAATCAACATTTGTGATATTGTCTACTGCCCACTCAAATAGATCTCGTGCGGTTTGGATCTGATTTTGGTATGGCCTTTGCGAACTTGCACGAGCTGCCAGTCTCTTTACTGAACCCCCTACTCCATCATAAGTCCCTTTCCCATGTGCTGTGGCTGAAAAGTGCCACTCAGCTTTTATGTTGAAGTCTTCCTCATGAAGGCAAAGGTTCAGGAAGTTTTTCTTATTTTTATACTGAGCGGCAGAACCGTCAGAATAATAGTATATCTTTTTTGGAATCTTTTGAAATTTATTTGTTAGATATGAAATTAGCTTCTTTTGAAAGGTGTAAACCACAGTTGTATTGTGCTCCAGGCAATCAGAAGCAATGACAAAGCTCATATGCTCAATTTTGTCTTCCTGTTTGTAATATATAACAAAAGGATGAATGGTAATCTGTTGTCTTGTCCAGTGGAAACTCTGAGCTTCATCCTGTAGAACTATACTATAATTTTCTGAAAAATCACATATGACAACAAATTCAGATTCCATAAGGTTTTCTCTTGTGGAGTTAAGGAATGTTCGTTGTTGCTTGGCAATGAAGTCATGCCGAATCAAAGTCGACATCTTACTACAAAATAAATCTATGAATTCTTCAGAAGTTTTCTGAACAATTTCCAGATTACATCGGTCAACTGACATCCACTGTCGGAACTGAACTTGTTCAATTAAGTTTTCATGAAAAAGAGTCTTTTAAAATTTTACGTGTGACAGTTTCTCCTGGGCAGTATTCACGGTTTCCCCATGTTGCAATCAACTGATGATGGGCTGCAAAGTATTTTTGCAATGCACTGCTTATAATTGTTTAAGCTGCTGTTTGTTACTGTATTTAGTTTGGCATTTTCTATCATTAATTTTATGTTTTGGTGAGTTGTGCACACGCAGACAGTGTGTGTGCCACTCTGGCCAGCTAATACACAATGTTTTGGTCTCAACTCTGCAAATTTAGAGAAACCTATTTTTATGTTAGTCTTGTCTTTAAAATGCTTGTAAGCTTCTTTAAGGTTACACAAAATAAGTCTTTTTGATATTTTTGTTTATTTCCACATGTTTCTGTAATTGTCACACAGTCTTTAATACCTGGCATTGCCCTGCTAACTTCATCATTTTCATAAAATGAATGTACAGTTTTGACAGTTTCTGTTGGTAAACACTTCCCTGATTTTGGGTTTCGACCTTCCATGAATCCTTTCTCTTTCAAAATTTTTTTGGACTGCCAAACAATGTAATTAGGAGCATTAAATTCCCTCATTATTTTCCTGACACTCCACTTTTCAGGTAAACTTGTAAGAATCATTAGTTTTTTTGCTCTACTTATAGAATTTTTAAAGTTTCTTTTAAGATTTTCAAGAACAGATTCATCAGTATCAGTATCTGACGAAGAATTTTCAGGAGCCACAAAAGTTTACATGTCATTGATGAGATTTTCTTCACTTTTGATTTGGAGTGCTTAGATGTTAGTTTTCTCTTGTCAATTGGGGACTCACCTAGTTCTTGAAGTGTTGTGTTAAATGTTTTAACAGCTACTGAAGTTGGAGTGAAGTCAGGGTCTTGGTCTCGGATTTTATTTATTTATTTATTTATTTATTTCGAGTCAAAAACATTACAACAATATTTACAATATATACAATATAACAAATCAGGTCAAATCATAAAAGAACAAACTAAACGGTATTAGCCCAAAATTGTGCAACGGCAGCAGCATTGTCTGAAACATCAACAAGCTCTTGTGTGGAACATGATACAGGACATCTAGGACAGTTAATTAAATGTTTGGTTGTCTGTTCTTCTCCGCAGTCACACAAGGTGGAAGATTCCTTCATGAAGCCCCATTTAAACAGATTGTCCTTAGTTCGTCCGACGCCACTCCTGAGCCTTGGTCTCGGATGATTATCTCTGATCCAGAAGATTCTTCTTCAACACTTTCATCACCAATGGGCTCTGGTGTATTTTTCAATTTGGTTACATCTTTCCTACATTTATCACAAATCTTGGCACAACTTGGTATTTGAGGAAATAACTTGGGCATCCATGTTGTGACATTTCTCAGTTTTTTTCTGTCTCTAATAAAATGATTTGACTTCTTCAATGGATTACAACACTTCAATCTTACAGCACTGCACTTTTTACTTGGTTCCATATTTATACAAAAACCACTTATAAACTGTCCTTCAATATATAGATTTACTTGAAAATGAACTATTAAATATAATAGATACAGACTGGTCAACACAGAGGTAACAATTGGTTTGCACTAAAACCACAGTGCACAATAATGCTGTAGGCACACAAAGCCTTAGAAGGTAACAATGCAGACTACATCATCTCAACAATGGCTCCAGTCTCTGAATTATTGTACAGACATCAAGCCCTACGTATATGGTCCTCTACTGATGTACTACCTTAAAGGTCAGTTTGGTCAAACTAGGGCCGTTAGTGAAAAACAAGAGGCCGGAATAATTTTTTTTTAACGATGAACCCATCATCATCCCACATTTATATTTTGCCATGTGATTTACAACAGTATGAAGTAGTTATGGAAATATTTTGAAAATTTTCAATTATGTACTTTTTGTAAAAAAATTAAATCAAAATATTAATTACCATTTTGAAAAAGGTTATTAATTAGAAGCTATGTTTTTTGTCTATCACTGGAAAGAGCATGAAAAATGCTGCAAAATGACACCTTTCCCAGTTCTCTAGCTCAATTAGGGCAGCTCCTAGGGCAATTTAAATAAAGTCCGTTCACACATTTTTGGCCAGTTTTTGAAAAGTTTACATGACCATATTTCAGGAATGGTTTGAGGTAAAAAATTGAAATTTGGTATTTTTCTTAGTTTTCAGCACCCACTATAAGTATACCAACTTTCAGCAAAATCTAAGAGGGTGAGGTAAAATTTTAATTTAAAGTGTGTTGATTTGACATGGAATTACTTTGCAGCCATTGGAACAGTTGTCTCCAGACACACAGTCTGCAGACGACTGAACAGACATGGTTTATTCGCCCAGAGACCTGAAAGGTGCATTCCACTGACCCTTGGTCACAGCAGAGCCTATAAAGCCTGGTGTCAGGAACACAGTACATGGTCATTGGAACAGTGGTCCCAGGTTATGTTCACGGACGAGTCCAGATATAGTCAGAACAGTGATTCTTGCCGGGTTTTCATCTGGCGTGAACCAGGAACCAGATAGCAACCCCTAAATGTCCTTGAAAAGGGCCTGTATGTAGGTTGTTGTTTGATGGTGCGGGGTGCGATTATGATTGGTGCACTTACACCCCTGCATGTCTTTGACAGAGGAACTGTAACAGGTCAGGTGTATCGGGACGTCATTTTGCATCAGTATGTCAGCCTTTTCTGGGTTGCAGTGTGTCCCACCTTCCTCCTGATGGATGATAACGCACGGCCCCACCAATCTGCCATCGTGGAGGAGTACCTTGAAACGGTAGATATCAGGCGACTGGAATGGCCTGCCTGTTCTCCAGACCTAAACCCCATCAAGCACGCCGGGGTGCTCTCGATCGACGTATTATAGCTTAACGTCTTCAAACCCCTAGGACACTTCAGGAGCGCCGACACGCACTGGTGCAAGAATGGGAGGCTATACCTCAGCAGCTTCTCGACCACCTGATCCAGAGTATGCCAACCTGTTGTGTGGCCTGTGCATGCGTGCATGGTGATCATATCCCATATTGATGTCGGGGTACAGGCGCAGGAAACAGTGGCGTTTTGTAGCGCATGTGTTTCGGGACTGTTTTCTTAACTTATCACCAAGGCCGTGGACTTACAGATCTGTGTCGTTTGTGATCCCTATGTGCCTATGCTATTAGCGCCAGTTTTGTGTAGTGCCACGTTGTGTGGCACCACATTCTGCAATTATCCTTAATTTATGACCATGAGTGTAGTACTAATAGCATACTGTGAGAGGTGATGTTTCCGTTCGAAAATCATACAGTCAGTACGCTGATCAGACACAATCGCCGTGAGCAATGTGGTAATCATCCTACTGATAGACCAGGTTGAAGATACCCGTTTGGAAAAACACCGTATCCTGTTGACTGAAGAAGTCCGTAATTGCCTGCTGCGCATCCTTTTTTAAGGTACCGAAGGCGTAATAATCGCATGGGGAGCGATCAGGACTATTGGCCTGGTGCTCCAGTGTCACCCACTTGAGTTGGCGTAGCTTTCGAGTTACGACGTCGGCGACATGGGGACGTACGTTATCATGAAGCAGCACGGAACTGGCGCACCATTCTATAACAGTCGTTTTCGACATACATGCAAGTTCTTCACTCTCCGATAGATGTCTACCGGTGTTTGTCTTTCAGCGAACAAAAGAATAACAGCACGTTGGTCCTAATTGGCCGCATATGGTAATAACGTCGTCACAGTTAGCGTTAGAGCATTTACCGCATGCACGTTGGAAAGATTCGAATACTGCACTAATACCCTGCCTACATGTCGGAGCTTATATATCCGCATCGGAGTCGCGCTACATTGCACATAGGCTGCAGCAACGCCCTCAAACAGAAGCTTTTTGATCGCCCCTTATAAAAGTAATGTGCTCACTGAAGCTCTCTGCCCAAATCCTTGAGCGCCATGCACTCCGCCTCGCTTATTGCATCCGTCTCCCCCATGCTACGATTTGATCCCCTTCCCCCATCTCCTCTCGTTCCTTGAACGGAATCCTATATTTCTCGTGCAAACTGGATCCTCCCCATCCTTTGGTTTCCCCCATCCTCTCCCACCCCAGCCCGCTGGCGCGCCTGTACCACAGTGTCCCACCTGGTCTCTATCTTCACACACTCCATACCCTTGCCCAAGGTGGCTTCCGCCAGTTCCCCCTCCTGGATAATGTCCTCGCGCCTTCCATACTCCCGTCCTAACAAATCTAGTCCCCCCTTCTACCCCTCCCCCTCCTCAGGGCTCCCTCTCCCCCACTTCCCTCTTCCCTTCTTTCTCCTTTTCCTCTGCCACCCACCTTCTTTCTCCTTTCCACCCCACCTCTGGGGGCTTCCGGCTCCTTTCCTTCTCCCCTCCACCGCCCCCTTCCTCCCCCCTCCTGGTTTCCCCTTACCGTCTTTACCCCTCCCTTTTCTTCCCCCCCCCCTTCGGTGCAGTGATTTTTTACGTTTTTGGGGTGGTGCAGTGTTTCTCCAGTGCCGTGTGCAGTGCTACATTACATCGCCACAACAGTGTCGCCACCTTCACTCATTTGTGTTCCCCCTGTGGTGCTTCTTTGTTTTTGCTTCGGTCTACAGTGTTCATTTTCCACATGTGTGTGTGGCTCTCATCTATGTTTTTAAATCTACCTTTTATACTCATCTGTTTTTGTTATCATTTATTCACCCATTTTTACCATTCCCATTTATGTATTCTTTTCTCATGTGGTTATGTTTTTTGTAACTCTCTTGACTGCAGAGAGGCGTATTGTGCCACTGCCAGCCTGCTCCATTATGGGGAGTGAAATGGCAATAAAGGAAAAAAATGAAGCTCTCTGCCAGCATCGTGGAGAACTTGAACACAGAAGATAACCCCTACAAGACAAAAGAGTGATATGAACGCATGAGAAGAGTGGAAAAGAGATAAATATCAAGAAGGATGTTCGAAGTGGAGCGTCAAGAACGAAATCGAGAGGAAGACGGAGGGATAGAGGACCGAAAGGAGTACAGGAAAGTCTAGAGAGGAAGGGAAGGAAATGAAATGTGGTGAAGGACGAGAAAAAGAAATGGGAAGATACAAAATGGTGCGCAGCTTGTCTTTACAGCAGATGAGACCCACGACTGATGGCGATAGTGATGATGATAATGGTAAATTCCAAATACTTTGATATGTGCAACCGGTTACCAGTTCCGCAAAATTTGTCTAGACTTTTAAAGCCAACCGTAACGGAAACAGGGCAACCTCTCGGCTTGGGGCCCGTTCACACAGGACGCAGTACAGCCTGATTCAGTGTGCCGAAGCGATTAGATGTGCACAGAACCTCGTGGGCCCTTTCACACAAGAGTCGCAAAACTTCGTCTAGCTGCCTTTGTGACCGCCATGCCGCTTTGCTTTCAAGTGATTTGCTGCTCTTCGATTTACACGGAGTCAACAAATGGGACCCATCACACGGTGGGCAGAGGAGGGGAGGGGGGCGGTGAGCAGCTTGAAGGTAGTGGAGCGTCCTTCGCGCGCCGTTATGTCACATTATCGACTCTGCAGTTGTATTCTTTTCACTCATTGTCCACTGTTTATCACTAGCGTACAGTGTAATAAAGGTTTTTTTTGTATGTATCTGACTATGTAGTAAATAGTGGCCTTACTTGGTGTAGAGAGTTTCCTTGTCGAAGTTCAATCTAGGCTAGTACTGCGGGACAGTCCCCTACTTGACTATTCAAACAAGTTAAAATAATTATTTGAGTAAAAATAAATTTCTAATATACCACATTTTAAATTGGACTAAAAACTATAAAATAATTTCTCCTAGCCCCGTTCAGACCACTAGCCCCACAAAGATAATCTGTGTCTATCTTTGAGGAATTCGTTCAAAAAAAAAAAATTAGATCTGCGATAATGCATCCTTCAGTCGTTTTTTAACAACAATTTTTTTAAAGAAATTTAAAATTATCTGGTATGGAGGAAACTGGTGTACAGCCTGGCTCAGTTTTCTTGTTGCTCTTTAACAACAAATTTCTTATTCATGTTGCTTTCTACACAAATGAATTCTTATTATTGCTGGTACATCCAGTTTGTATTCAACCTGTATTAAATATGTCCATGGTTTGTTATATTAAAAGCCTGTAAAAACTTTTATCGATATAACACTGTAAAGGCATTGTGATGCACGTTTATTTTTTACATATGATGGTTTTTTACATACGATGTTACATAGTGCCATTTTTTACTAGAGTAGTAGGTTTCACCTTTGTATTTTGTACTTTCTTCAAACATTTTCACCTTAAATATTACGTTGTAAAAAGGATTCCTAAGGGGAGTTTCTATATTTTGATTCAGATCTGAAGATGGTTCTTAATTACAACCAAAACTAGATAGTAATCATATGTTAATTGTCTTATGTTAATGCGGGCTAGGCATGAAAAGATTTTTGCGAAAAAATATTTTTTTTAAATTTCAACAAATTTTGAAATAGTCGTGAAAAGGGTTGTAAGATTTCAAACGAAAAACGTGATGTGCATGCAGTAAATAATAGTAAGGACGTGAATTTTTGTTGCATGAAGTATGTACTGCAAGCGCCCCAAGTTTTTCGTTTTAAATCTCACAAGTGTTTTCACAGCTGTTAAAAATCCATAATTTTCAGGACTTCCTGATTGTGTTTAAGAATCAGTATGGGGCTAGAAGAAATTATTCTATACTTTTTGGTCCACATTAAAATTGTGGTATATTAAAAATTTATTTTATTTCGATAATAATTTTTCTGTCTAGTCCGTGTGAAATTTGTCTATTTATTTATAAGAGCGAGATGTGTTAAATTTCAGGTTTCTTTAAGTGTTTTTTTCACCTAATAAAATCTGAAATAGAATAGTATCATATCTAAATATTAACAACATAGCAAACTATTTCATAGTTTTGACCTAAACAAAAATAAAATAAAGAAGCAGGCAGGCAGGTATCCAGATGTATCAGCTGTCGTGCAAAAGCGACCTTAAGCCGCCCTCTCACGGAACGTGAAAAGGCACGTGGACGAGGAGCTGGTGACGTCACAGCGTGTAATTCCACGTTCCACTGCACTGTGGAACGCGAAACAAAGACTCTGGTTTGTCAGAGGTTAGCCTCGTGCAGAGGAACGTTGCCAAATGAGATACGACATCGTTTTACGTCTAAAGCACAACGTAGGAAACCGCGGAACTGTATGGCGTTAAACATCGTATTTCATTGATTTTCTTTCTCTCACAAAATGTGGTACGGATATAAGCCGTTTCGAAGCATCAGAAAATTGAGGATCTGTCGAAAACGCGTCCTTTTAGGTACGATGTATCATAATAAAATGAAGGAAAACTTCATAGACTTCCTGTATTTGCTTTTACTGTTATAACTTGTGTCTACGAAAATATACCGTTTCAAGTCTACGGCACAATGATGATCAATCACAAGCGCGTCTTTCTGGTACAATTTGCATATTAAATATAAGATAATGACATTTGTAGATACAGTATCTACAAACTCTAAACCATATATGAAGATGCTATTGCAATGTCGATATCGTAGCGCAGTGCCTAGCACCGTGAACACTGCGTTGAAGAGCGCAACGTAGCAAGTTCGTGTGCACCGTATACCAAAAAAATGTTTTTCCAACTTACCTTTTCTAAGAGATTCTGTATGTTTCTTACTCATTTACTAGAAATATTATCTCAAAAATGGATGTTATTTATTGTAAATAATGTATTTGCTACTATTCTGGTTACAAAGACCGACATCTGGAATGTTTCCCCAGTGGTTATTATGAAACTTTCTGTGAAATATAAGTACTTACCTCTGGGTTTATGTGCTGCTTCTTGTTTGTATCTTTCCGGTAAATATCTTTTTCAATCATGGTGAGCAGCTTCGAGAAATCTCCTCCCCGGTTCGAATGAAATTACGAAACGGATCAGCGAGCTAGGTGGCGCAGTGGTTAGCAAACTGGACTCGCATTCGGGAGGAAGACGCTTCAAACCCGCGTCCGGCCATCCTGATTTAGGTTTTCGGTGATTCCCCTAAACGACTTCAGGCAAATGCCGGGATGGTTTCCTTCAAATGGCACGGCCAACTTCGTTGACTAATCCAGTGGGGCCGATGACTTCGGTGTTTGGTCCTCTCCCCCACATCAACCAACCAACGAAACGAATCTCGATCTTGAAATCTATTTGATAAAGTACGTTACTTCGGAGCGTGGGTAGTCAATGCAACGTCTCGAATATGGCGCTGCAGTCATGTACTGTGCGGCTGGTCCCGGCGGAGGTTCGAGTCCTCCCTCGGGCATAGGTGTGTGTTTGTCAATTTCGGTTAAGTAGTGTGTAAGCTTAGGGACTGATGACCTTAGCAGTTAAGTGCCATAAGATTTTACACACATTTGAACATTTTTGAATATGGCTATTAAGTACGCGCAAACTTGCATTACACACTATTCACTGAAAATGTGATGGGATGAAAATTCAGTGGAGTTAGCGAATAGCTTCTACTAGTATGTATCTCAAATTTTTCTGCAGCATTATGTAGTGTTCCTCAGCCAGCAGCCGGCCGCTGTGGCCGAGCCGTTCTAGGCGCTTCAGTCTTGAACTGCGCGACCGCTACGTTCGCAGGTTCGAATCCTGCCTCGGGCATGGATGTGTGTGATGTCCTTAGGTTAGGTTTAAGTAGTTCTAAGTTCTAGGGGACTGATGACCTCAGCAGTTAAGTCCCATAGTGCTCACAGCCATTTGACTCATCAGCCAACAGATCGCTGTTTAAGCCATCGGCTAGTCTAGAATCTGCTTCGCGATTTTCTCCGCTCTTCTTTGACAATCGCTAATAGATCTGACGCAGCTATTTTACGGGCGTCCATTGTCGTAAGAAAACTGCGTGGTTTGCGAGCCAAATAAAGCCGTTAACGGCCGTTGCAGAGCGCCAAAAGCGCATCACTTTACCCAGCTCGTCCAGAGTATCAACGGCGCAGTCGCTCGTGAAGTCGGGTGTCCCGTTCGCATCGGCGTCAACGTTAGCCGTTTCGTTCCGTGTGAGGACAGCTTTGTAGGAGACAAGGGTGGTATGACGAGGCGAGGAATGAGGCAAGGCGAGCAGGCGGACGTCGCAAGACGTGAATCGGCGAGCTGGGACGGCAGGTGGGGGATGAGGGCGTGGGCGGGCTGGGGCGATCGTGACCAGGTGAGGCGTGCCGGGAAAGTGCGAGCCGCTCGCCAAATGCCGGCAGCGGCCGCGGCGGTGCGCGAGGCGTCCGCGCCGGAGATAGCCATCGGCCTGGCCGGGGGCCGCCGCCGGTCCCTTGCCTCGCCCCTGCCAACGGCAGAATTAAGGGCCGCTCTCACACAACAGGCCACACAGCGCTCGCCTTATCTCATCTCAGGGACAGCTCCTATTTTTTCGGCCCCGTCTATCGAAACCGCGTCTGTGTCCGCCGGAGGCTCGGTATTTACGTTCGTAGAGTACCTGGCAAGCTAACAGCCACTTCAGTCATACCAACTTGAATTCACTCTAAGAAAAAAAAAACGCACCACGAAGTGATTAATCGAATGGACAGAAAGCGGTACTCGTGGCGTTCATGTACAGACAAACAAATAGCTAAAGTTTCAGAAAGGTTGGATGATACCCTACTGGCCATTAAAATTGCTACACCAAGAAAAAATGCAGATGACAAACGGGTATTCATTGGACAAATATATATTACTAGAACTGACATGTGATTACATTTTAACGCAATTTGGATGCATAAATCCTGAGAAATCAGTACCCAGAACAACCACCTCTGGCCTTAATAACGGCCTTGATATGCCTCGGCATTGAGTCAAACAGAGCTTGCATGGCGTGTACAGGTACAGCTGCCCATGCAGCTTCAACACGATACCACAGTTCATCAAGAGTAGTGACTGGCGTATTGTGACGAGCCAGTTGCTCGGCCACCATTGACCAGACGTTAACAATTGGTGAGTGATCTGGAGAATGCGCTGGCCAGGGCAGCAGTCGAACATTTTCTGTATCCAGAAAGGCCCGTACAGGACCTGCAAACATGCGGTCTTGCACTATCCTGCTGAAATGTAGGGTTTCGCAGGGATCGAATGAAGCGTAGCACATCTGAAATGTAGCGTCCACCGAAGTGCCGTCAATGCGAACAAGAGGTGACCGAGACGTGTAACCAATGGCACCCCATACCATCACGCCGGGTGATACGCCAATATGGCGATGACGAATACATGCTTCCAATGTGCGTTCACCGCGATCTCGCCAAACACGGATGCGACCATCATGGTGCTGTAAACAGAACCTGGATTCATCTGAAAAAATGACGTTTTGCCATTCGTGCACCCAGGTTCGTCGTTGAGTACACCATCGCAGGCGCTCCTGTCTGTGATGCAGCGTCAAGGGTAACTGCAGCCATGATCTCCTAGCTGATAGTTCATGCTGCTGCAAACGTCGTCGAACTGTTCGTGCAGATGGTTGTTGTCTTGAAAACGTCCCCATCTGTTGACTCAGGGATCGAGACGTGGCTACACGATCCGTTACAGCCATGCGGGTAAGATGCCTGTCATCTCGACTGCTAGTAATACGAGGCCGTTGGGATCCAGCACGGCGTTTCGTATTACCCTCCTGAACCCACAGATTCCATATTCTGGTAACAGTCATTGAATCTCGACGAACGCGAGCAGCAATGTCGCGATACGATAAACCGCAATCCCGACAGGGTACAATCCGACCTTTATGAAAGTCGGAAACGTGATGGTACGCATTTCTCCTCCTTACACGAGGCATCACAACAATGTTTCACCAGGCAACGCCAGTCAACTGCCGTTTGTGTATGAGAAATCGGTTGGAAACTTTTCTCATGTCACCACGTTGTAGGTGTCGCCACCGGCGCCTACCTTGTGTGAATGCTCTGAAAAGATAGTCATTTCGATATCACAGCATCTTCTTCCTGTCGCTTAAATTTCTCGTCTTTAGCACGTCATCTTCGTGGTGTAGCAATTTTAAAGGCCAGTAGTGAAATTAAAGTTTCAGAAAGGTTGTATGATATATTCAAAAGAGAGAGTTTCACAGATTGAGCAAGTCACTAACACGTTGGTGCCACTCTGGTCCTCAAGCAAGAAGTTATTCGCCTTGGTATTGACTGGGGTTGTTGTATGTCGTCTGAGGGATATCGTGCCAAATTATGTGTAACTGGCATCTTAGATCTTCAAAATCGCTAGCTGGTTGCTAGATCTTGCCCGTAATGCAGCAAATGTTCTCAACTGGGGAGAGATCAGGTGACCTCGCTGGCCGAGTTATGGTTTGACAAGCACGAAGACAAGCAGTAGAAACTCATGACACGTGTGGGGCTGTGGGCGGGTATTATCTTGCTGAAATTTAAGCCAATGATGGCTTGCCATAAATGGAAACAAAACCGGGTAAAATATCGTCGACGTACCGATATACAGCTGATCACAACCAGAAGGGTTGGTCCTTCTATGACAAGAAATTACGCCCCAGATACCGCCATATGATGGGCGACAGCAGGAGAGTATCCCACTGCTGTCCGGGGTCTCTCCAAATGCGTCTTCGCTGGTCATCGGGGCTCAATTCGAAGGGGGACTCGTCACTGAAGACAATTCTACTCCCGTAAATGACATTCCTGATCGAAGACGTGTCTGGAGGCGATCCGAACAGAGGTGCGGTACCAACCTAATTGTCGCCCGCCATACAGTCCGACAAGCAAGAGTGATGGTCTCGGTGCCATTTGTTTTCATAGCAGGACCCTTTGGTTGATGTGCGGCACCCTTACAGCACAGCGGTACATCGACGACATTCTACGTGCCATTTTGTTGCCCTTCACTTCAAGCTTACATTTCAGCAAGATAATGCCTTCGCGCATATCTCAATCTACTGCTTTTCTTTGTGTTTGCCAAACCCTACTTTGGCCAACAAGGTCGCCACGTCTCTCACCAATTGGGAACGTTCGGAGCATTATGAACAGGGCCCTGCAGTCGTCCGCTGTGGCCGAGCGGTTCTAGGCGCTTCAGTCCGGAACCGCGCTGCTGCTACGGTCGCAGGTTCGAATCCTGCCTCGGGCATGGATGTGTGCGATGTCCTTATGTTAGGTAGGCTTAAGTAATTCTAAGTCTAGGGGACTCATGACCTCCGATGTTAACTCCCATAGTGCTTAGAGCCATTTGAACCATTTTGAAGGGCCCTCCAACCAGCTCGGTATTTGGACGATGTAAGGAGCCAGTTATACAGAATTTGGTACGATAACCATCAACAGGACATCCAACAACTGTATCAATCAATGCCAAGCCGAATAACTGCTTGCATAAGAGCCAGAGGTGGGCCAACGCTTTATTGACTCGCTCAATTTGTGAAGCTCTTTCTCTTGCATGAATCAAGCAGTTTTTCTGAAATTGGAATCTCCTCTTTGTCTGTAGATATACATTACGATAAAGAAGTAATTGATAAAGTCGTCCGACAGGCTTTTACAAGCAATACTGTTTTCAGTTAGAGGACGGGGAAACCGAAAAATTTTAACTATCACCTCGAAAAAAAAAAATGAAAATGCGAGAGTGAAACTTGATAGTGTGAAACGTTAAACTTTGAAAATTACATCGTCGTCATTTCAGAAATATCTGTCGCTAAATGCTGTCATCATTCAAGGAACGAAGAAGTCCCTGGACGCCATTTCAGGATGATATGATGGAAGAGGGAGCAGCATGCCCTGGACAGAATGATATGGGACGTTGTTGTGCGGCAGAAACAAAAAATATAGGATACTCTACCCTAAAATAACTGGAACTTCTGGTGAATTAAAAACAGCTAATGCGAAAGTTTTCCTTCCATTATTAAAAACGGTCACAGATCGCATCAGCTCAGTCCTAAGACACAAAATTGGCACAGTGTTTAAATGGGCAAGAAAGTTACACGAATATTTGAGTATTGTAAGCACCTGTACCCAACGCTTATCGCGGCAGGATTATAGCAAATTCCTTGTACACGGGATCAGGTGTATATACGAATGACCAGAAGAAGCATCACTCGTACCTTAAAAATACAGAAACTGTCGTTTAGGAGACACGGATAAATCGGCAACAGCGAGGCCTGCGTGGGGACCAAAGAAACACTACATTCGATCTACTTTTCATCAGTACTGGAATATTACTCTACATACGACCAGGATTTCTTTGGGTTTTCTGCCAGATTTTGAGACAGAGTTTCGTTGAGAAAACTAATTAAAAAGCGTCTCACATTGAAGTTCGCGCTAAATTTCGAGCGTCTATAATACTTCGCCTATTATGGCGATATTGCGTTGTTTTAACTTTGACATGTTTTTTTCATTGCTTCTGCAATAGTGTTCTGCCCTGTTTTGTGTACCATGAAGGATCAGTACCATCTCTCATTAATTTGTTTGGAACATATCTCTCAACTGCCGTCGATTCTATTTCTTTGAATTTAAACCATATATGGTCTACGCTTACTTTGTCAGATTGGAAACCAAGCGAGGTGGCGCAGTGGTTAGCACACTGGACTCGCATTCGGGAGGACGACGGTTCAATCCCGTCTCCGGCCATCCTGATTTAGGTTTTCCGTGATTTCCCTAAATCGTTTCAGGCAAATGCCGGTGTTGTGTCGGTAGCTGGGCCGACACCGTGAAGTTGAGATGGCTGAAAATGAACTCTAGTCTAAAGTTGACGGGCGTGAAGTCTGGAACATGAGAACTTATAAATGAATAAGAAGAAAAGTATGTAGATGCTTATTACTTATCTTTTAATTAGTCCTTGGAATACATCTCTCTTGAATACTCGTAAGCTATAGGCACTGATACAAATGGCGCCTTGCTAGTTGTAGCCATTAACTTAGCTGATGGCTATTCTGTCTCTCGGCTAATGAGAGAGAAAGGCTTCGTACAACTGGGCGGTAGCTAGGTTCTCGTACAACTGGGCGGTAGCTAGGTTCTCGTACAACTGGGGCGAGTCCACTCTCGTATCACGAGACCTGCCTTGGTGGTGGCGCTAGGTCTGCGATCACAGTGGCGACACGCGGGTCCGACATGTACTACATGGACCGCGGCCGATTTAAGCTACCACCTAGCAAGTGTGGTGTCTGGCGGTGACACCACAGCCGGGATGGTTCCTTTGAAAGGGCACGACCGATTTCCTTCCCAATCCTTCCCTAACCCGAGCTTGCGCTCCGTCTCTAATGACCTCGTTGTCGACGGGACGTTAAACACTACCCACCACCACCACTCAGATTGGAAGGTGTGAAGACTGTCTCCTAAGAAGGTTTCAAATCAGCTTTTTTAAATAGATGTATTTTGCGTTTGCTTTGGTTAGATTTGGATGTTAGGTATCCAGTCTAGCCACAACAATCTTGCGGTCACTAATCCTTGTCTCTCTCATGATGCTCCTTATTTGATCAGAATTATTTGTTGCTAAGAAGTCAAGTATGTTTTCGAAATCATTTCTACTTCGAGTGGGCTCCTGAACTAGTTGTTAAAAAATTTTCTGAGAGGGCATTCAGTATGACTTCGGACGACGTTTTATGCCTACCACCGAGGGTAGATTGAAGTCACCATGAACTATAATTATATGCATGGGGCACCTGTTTGAAATGACACTCAAGCTTCCTTTGAACTGTTCAGCAGTTTATCATCTGTATAGGGGGGGGGGGGGGGGGGGCTGCTGAAATGAACCAATTACTAATTTATTCCGCTTGTTAAGTGTAGCCTCTACCCATACTATCTCACAGAAACTATCTACTCAAATTTCACTATAAGGTAAACTACTTCTAACAGCAACAAACACCGCATCATCAACTTAGGCGCTTCACTCCGGAACCACGCGGCTGCTACTGTCGCAGGTTCGAATCCTGCCTTGGGCATGGATGTGTGTGATGTCCTTCGGTTAGTTAGGTTTAAATAGATCTAAGTTCTAGGGGACTGATGACCTTAGAGTTAAGTCCCATAGTGCTCAGAGCCATTTAAACCATTTGATCAGCTATATTTAACCTACACTTTCTGAAGACGATAAAGCCCTTTGTAAAAATTTCAGCTGAACTTATTTCCACTTCTAGCCAGCTTTCCATACCTATAACGATTTGAGATTCAGTGCTTTCTATTAGCGCTTGAAGCTCTGGTTCTTTTCCGAAAACAGGTACGACAGTTTACAACAACAATATTTATTGTTTCTTTCCGCACCCTTTGAAACTGGAGCCCTTTCTGCGTATTCCGGAGATCCTCTAACCTAAAAAAACCGTTCAGTCCCCTCCACACAATCCCCGCTATCTGTGTAGCCGTTTCCTGTGTGTGGTGAACCCCTGACTATTTAGCGGAACCTAAAAACCCACCACCTTACGGCGCAAGTCGAGGAATCTGCAATCTATACGGTCGCAGAACCGTCTGAGCCCCTGATTCAGACCCTCCATTCGGCTCTGTAGCAAAGGACCAACATCACCATTATTATCATGCAGTGCGTCTTGGTTCTGGTGTACGTACGACCAGGATCTCTTTGGGTTTTCTGCCAGATTTCGAGACGGAGTTTCGTTGAGGACGACGATACTACAGATGACGAACTCCACCTTCATCTTGCAAGCAAGACTGGCAGTCTTTACTACTTCAGCTAGTCGCCCGAAACCAGAGATCTTCTGATCCAAAGCGACACACATTGTTAGTCCCAACATGGGTTACCACCTGCAACTGGCTGCACCCTGTGCTCTACATGGCATCCGGAAGCACCCATTCCACCACTGGAATGACTGCTCCTGGTACGCGCACAGAATGCACACTGGATTCCTTCCCTTCCTTCGCAGCTATATCCCCAAGGGGCCCGATCTAACGTTGACACTCCCAATTACCAGTAATGTTACCCTCTGCATACGCCCACACCTTGCAGGCCGAGAGGATTCTCCTGGAACAGGGTGACGATTCCATTTGGTTCAGGGACTTCGCCAGCCACAGAGCGCGTGTAACACGTTCGTCAGACGAGGCTCTTCGATCGGCCCCTCAGAAAGTCTTTCGCTGCCGGTCGTATCTTGGAACGACCTCTCACTCGGCCACGGGCGAGGGGCCAACCTTAGTGCGGGCAACACCCGGGGCGGCCACAGTAGTGGACCGATAGGGGGCACGTGGATCGTGCTGGGCAACCCTCGGATCGCCTCGACCGGCTCCCCACAATGATGCCCATTGGCAACAGCCTCAAGCTGTGCGACCGAAGCCAACGCCGTCTGGATTTGTGAGCGATGGGTCACCAACTAGGCTCGCAGCTGAACACAGTAATCACATTTTCTGTCCGTACTAAAGACGGCCTGATAACTACACACATACGCACAAAATATTGGAGTTGAAACTAAGGAACATTGGTGCAATTTAAAGTAAGTCGCTTCTAATGAAGAGCTGTGTCAACTTACAGTACTCGTAAGCATAATTCTCAAACGAACGGCGTACTCGCCTTTGTCTGCAGCAGGAACGCTTGTCCTCTCTCACTGTAGGTCTAACGGACACTGACCTGATCTCACTAAAACAAAAACCTATACGATATGAGGGTCGATGGAAGCGGGATGCTTTACACTACACTGGCATTAAAACGAAAAACTATGTCTAGTAAGCAAACAAACGCGCAAGAAATTAAAAAAAATAAACTTGTATCCAAATAGATAACTGAAACAAATCGCTTCGGTTTGAAGCTCGTAAACATAATTCTCAACGAACGGTGTAGTTGCCTTTATCTGCAACAGAAACGCAGAATGAACAGAAAGGCCAAAGAAATAGAAAAACACAAAAACAATTTAAATAGAAAAAGTGGCCGAACTTAGTGCGAAACAAAGGAAACACTAGCAACTTTCCTGCAGTAAAAACTTCAATAACAACGCCGACGTGACTCCATGATCTTTGTCAGCGGTCGAACGACTTCACGATCAGACCTTTGTGCGGTTACGTATAAACCGTTCGGCTTGCTCACATTGCCTGAGACAAAAAATCAACTAACGCTGTCTTTGTAGTCTCTGACCGTGACTCCAGCATTAGAAGACGAAACGTTAACCATTGAAACATGCCTTAGACCACAGCCGAATGCCCGTGTAACTATTACGTTTTTCCATTGGTTGATGAAGTATATTTCCGAAAGAACCAAAGTATCCAAAGTGATCAGCAAAATGAAAGTGGTTTAGATATGTTCCATCAGCAAGTATTCCTTATTTTGTTTCCTGATTTTATAATCATAAACGTTTATCTCTGATTGGTGAGAATAGTTCTGTCTATATGGAATCTGCTTGCCTGACATCTAATCCACTTAATCAGAATCATGTAATTATTTGTTTGTATTCAATACATATACTGGTAATTCCAACTAAGAGAGGAGTTCAAAAAGAGAAATTTACACATTATCAAGGCTGCCCGAGTAACTTTGACTGAAAACTGAAATTCACTTCACAGCCAAACAGATACATGACATTATTTTTCATCATAGTCGCCAAGTCTCGGTAAAGAATGTCCGGAACATGCTATTGGTCGTCCAGTTCCTTGACGGGAAAAATTCGCTCCTTGGTGACGGAGCCATTCGAGCCCAGCTATGTGAATGTTGTCACCACTGAAAAATCTCTCGTCCCCCCCCCCCCCCCCCCGCGCCCTTCCCACTGCGCACTAGATGTTCTTTCGGTTTGCCGAAGAGATAGAAATCACGTAGTGGAAGATCTGGACTTCCCGATCAGCCATGTTACATTGGTCAGATTGTCGGCATCATTTCACTACGCTGGATGCGACATTGCATTTGGCCCATACACAGCCAGATTTTCAAGGCGAATCTGTTTGAAATTTAGACGTTTTGCTCACAAGCATCGTACTGACTCGCGTTCTTCAGCTGTGGAGTGCGTTCCCATTTCCTGCGTCATTTTTATTACTCGTTACCCGTACCGCAGCATAACCCTGCTTGAAGGAAACACGGAACACGCACTCTTCTCTGACAATGAACCACTCTTGGGCGCAATTGTCTTAGCATGGGTCGACATGTGAAACTTACTTCCTGAAATTCGTAAGTAAGTTCATTTCCAGGGACCTGAGACGCAACAATAACTCCGAGAATTAAGTTCTGATATCCTTTTACTCCGTCTGTCTATTTATCTATCTGTGTTTCCATATCTCAGTATATTTCTCGAAGTCACAGCTCGAAGACAACGTGGGCCTTTGTGGCTGCACACGTAGCTGCCAGAACAACAACTGACAGATGAAAGACACAAAATAAAATTCACGGGACTGCTCTGCTCTCAAACTTACGACGCTCAAATTAAGGACTAGTACCAACTACATTCAATTCTGCAAGCCGCTGTAGTGTTTGCGGCGGACAATGCGCCAGTGTCACTTTACCCCGCTTAACTCGAAACGGTCCGCGTCTAGAGTGAATGTCGCCACACATTCGTTTAAGTGCAAATGTGTCGGCGCGCACTCGCGTTCCCCAGCGCCACTACTGGAGATTGATGATAAACTGAATACGCTGCTTGTCCACGACTGTAGCTACCAGAAACACACTCACACACTTACAAAACACTATCGACAGACTCTGCATGATACATTGCGCTTAAAATGTAGAATGATTAAGGTTTCGCAAACGACAGCGCTCTGAAGTTTGTGTTTTCGGAAGTCAGTCGTTAAGTTTGAACCTTTTGAACGAAACGGCCATATTTAATACTATTTAAGTGGAATCAAAACGCTCAAAAGCACAGTCAGGGTTAGAAATAATGATATTACCAAAGGAATGAGTATTAGCATAGCAAGAGGGAAACACGGCAAGTTAGAAAGTTAAGAAAACTTTTTAAAAAAAGCTTTCCATTGGGAAAACAGCATTATAAATAACATTTCTATACAAAATCTCCGTCAGCTTCTATACAGGTTGGTCCATTGATCGTGACCGAGCCAAATATCTCACGAAATAAGCGTCAAACGAAAAAACTACAAACAACGAAACTTGTCTAGCTTGAAGGGGGAAACCAGATGGCACTATGGTTGGCCCGCTAGATGACGCTGCCATAGGTCAAACGGATATCAACTGCGTTTTTTTAAATAGGTACCCGGATTTTTTATTACATATTCGTGTAGTACGTAAAGAAATATGAATGTTTTAGTTGGACCATTTTTTTCGCTTTGTGATAGATGGCGCTGTAATAGTCACAAATATATGGCTCACAATTTTAGACGAACAGTTGGTAACAGGTAGGTTTTTTAAATTAGAATACAGAACGTAGGTACGTTTGAACATTTTATTTCGGTTGTTCCAATGTGATACATGTACCTTTGTGAACTTATCATTTCTGAGAACGCATGCTGCTACAGCGTGATTACCTGTAAATACCACATTAATGCAATAAATGCATTTGGCAATACGTGTAACGACATTCCTCTCAACAGCGAGTAGTTCGCCTTCCGTAATGTTCGCACATGCATTGCAATGCGCTGACGCATGTTGTCAGCCGTTGTCGGTGGATCACGATGACGCTTCGTCGCTGACGCGTGCAAAAAATCTGTCATCGTCCCGTAATTTCTCTTGTGCTCAGTGGCAGAACTGTACACGACGTTCAAAGTCGTCGCCATGCAATTCCTGGTGCATAGAAATATGGTACGCGTGCAATCGATGTTGATGTAGCATTCTCAACACCGACGGTTTTGAGATTCCCGAGTCTCGTGCAATTTGTCTCCTACTGATGTGCGGATTAACCGCGACAGCAGCTAAAACACCTACTTGGGCATCATCATTTGTTGCAGGTAGTGGCTGACGTTTCACGTGTGGCTGAACACTTCCTGTTTCCTTAAATAACGTAAGTATCCGGCGAACGGTCCGGACACTTGGATGATGTCGTCCAGGATACCGAGCGGCATACAAAGCAAACGCCCGTTGGGCATTTTGATCACAATAGCCATACATCAACACGATATCGACCTGTTCCGCAATTGGTAAACGCTCCATTTTAACAAGTGTAATGTATCACGAAGCAAATACCGTCCGCACTGGCGGAATGTTACGTGATATCACGTACTTACACGTTTGTGGCTATTACAGCACCATCTATCACAAAGCGAAAAAAGTGGTCCAGCTAAACCATTCATATTTCTTTACGTACTACACGAATATGTAATAAAAAAATGGGAGTTCCTATTTTAAAAAAAGGCAGTTGATATCCGCTTGACCTATGGCAGCGCCATCTAGCGGGCCAACCATAGCACAATCTGGTTTCCCGCTTCGTTCTTTGTAGTTTTTTCGTTTGATGCTTATTTCGTGAGATATTCGGCCCGGTCACTATCAATGGACCACCCTGTATACTTGGTTGATATCTTGACAAGCTTCGTAACTCCGTCCTGGAAGAGGCCTTGTCGCATCGTCATATCCAATCCTGCACTGCCTCCACAACGTCGTCATGGGACGAAAACTTGGATTCATGCGTTGCTCCTTCATCGGACCGAAAATGTGAAACTCACTTCCAGCTAGGTCAGTACTGTATGGTGTGTGTTCCAGTAACTCAGAACCAAGATTCTGAATCCACTGGATTGTTTTCCCATCAGTGTGGGTGCGGGCACTATCCTGAAGCAAAATCACACCTTCGTTCAGATTCTGGGTTTCAGATATCGCAACAGCTCACACCAACTGTCACTATTAACTGTTTGACCATTAGGGGTGTAATGCATCAGCAGTGTGACATTTCACACCCCAAAATACGCACTATGGTCACTAACTTTCTTGCAGAAGTTTGACTTTTGAGTCTGAATGCTGTAGACGAAGATGGATCTTTCCTCAACATGCTCTACCACACACTGGCTTGTGTGAGGGACAACGACAGTCGTAAGCAGACACCTTGAATAATAACCGCTTGGCTGCTCTTGTAAATAATTTATTTAACGATCGTTTTAGTAGCCTAGAAATCACATCAACAGGTTAAATCGGTTAAATTACAAAAAAAGGTATAAGAACCGTCATGAAGTATCCTCTCAACCTAACGCGGCAAAAAACCAATACTAGAATAGAACACTCAGTCAAAAATTAAAAACACATATTTCATATCGGTTTTTATAGTTAAAAAAATTAGGTACGCTGGAAGAATCGTGGACCCATACTTCCCGCTTATCTGACGATCTGCTAATTGCATCATTTATGCATAGACATGGAATGATCAGTGCCGTCCATGTTGCAACATTAATCTCATGATTGACCATGTAAGTAATTTGCTCTATTTTTCACTAGTGATTGTAACTTTAATTCGACCAAAACTGTAGCGAACACTTTTTGTAATTTAACGGATTTAACCTGTGATGTGGTTCCTAGGCTACGAAACCGGTCGTTAATAAATTATTTTAAGAGCAGCCGAGCGGTTATTATCCAAGATGTATAGTTATTGTGTCATTAGTAGAAATGGACTATGAACTATCCGACTTTTTCCTCAAACCGCCCCTAACAAGTACAAAAAATGATAGTTTAGATATTTTTGGAGCTAGCAAATGAAAACTTTAGCTAGTGCTGAACTCCTGTCAAGATAATCAATCCTGGTGCGGCCACGAATCATTCACTTAACTGTCTCGATGATGTGGCCGGTTTTCGAAATGGATGACCTATCCGAACGCTTTTCGTCGAAGACAGGTACTCGTCCAGTTTTAAAGTGATTTATCCACCAGTACTTTTTTCGTTCACCAAGACAGCTACCACTACAATTATTATAGCTGCTTTCTTCGAATAATATTCGAACTTTAGTCCGTTCAGCGTACAGAAGAGGAAACACTCCATCATTTCTTCTCTGGTGCGCACGGACAACGGGGTCAAAAAAAAAAAAAAAAAAAAACTCCGAAATTAGATTGGAGAAATTCACTGAATCAATGCAACCAATGCACAGGAACAACAGAAAGGTTGAGTCAGTTGTTTCAACGTAAAGAACACAGAAAAAAACTGCCCTTGGTTATTGATTTCTCCTCGTATGCTAATTACTTTGCAACTGAATTCTCATTTCTGTGATGGTTTCACAGAAGTTGAGGTCTGTCCGTTACGGAGATAAGCTAGCATACCAGAGCAGTGTACTATCTCATTATGCCACAGAAACAAAGCAGACTGCTTGCAGTAGGACTCCGTATTGTATACTGAAGGTAAAGATCCTGTCAACGGGCGACTGTAGAGGCGCAAATAATGTCATAAAACAGCAGTAGAACCGATGTGGCGAGTCGGTAACAGCGTACGGTATTATGTTCATTTGCGTGCGCCAGCGCCGCGGTGACAAGGGGACTAATAAATATGCACCAACTACGGAGTGTAGTAGTTTCTTTCGAGCGATCGTGCCGCCTTGTCCGTTGGCGTTTGTTGCGATGTACCGTGTGCATTGTCCAGCACTGGGAGCGTGAAGCGGAAAGGAAATACGAGACGCCGCGTGCTACCACTGTGTTCTGTGATACACACATGGTGAGCAAATGACAAGCTGCGCACAGGAAGTTAGCGTTCCGTACACAACGATGTGGCAACAGCAGCACAAGTGTTTTCGGATGTAACTTCAGTGGGCTCGTGTCTTGCTTGAGAACTACTGTTTCACCTAGAATGACTTGTGGATGCCATGGAAACCTGCCAGACACGAAGGCAATAGTTTTCTCTACAAATCTAGCTCTTCATTCGCACGAAGCAGTGGGTTTTATCGACAGGAAATCCCAAACTGATTCCATATTTTGTTTACTTCCAGAAGCCTTTTGACATCGTTACTCATAAGCGACTTCTAATCAAATTTCGTGCCTACTAAATGGTTCAAATGGCTCTAAGCACTATGGGACTTAACATCTGAGGTCATCAGTCCCCTAGGCTTAGAACTACTTAAACCTAACTAACCTAAGGAAATCAAACACATCCATGCACGTGGCAGGATTCGAACCTACGACCGCAGCAGCAGCGCGGTTACGGACTGCAGCGTCTAGAACCACAACGTGCGTGCCTACAGCCAACTGCATTCGTGATTTCCTGTCAGAAAGACTCACCGGAGGAAAATCCCCCCTCTGAAGATGTCCAGCGCAGCTCTGGACGAAACGTTAGGAGCTGAAGAGTTTCATGGACCACGACCTTACATCCCGGAAGGTTTACCAGAAGAGAAAGGTCACAGTTCGTAGTAATCGTAGTAACAGACGGAAAATCGTCGAGAAAAACGTAAGTGATAATTGGCGTTTTCAGGTAAGTGTTATAGGCACTCTCCTAATCCTAATCTAAATTTCGTCGTAATTGACGGATGGTCATCGAGAGAAATAAAATGATAGCTAGCGTTCACCAAGCACGTTTTACAGGCACTGTCTGTTCCTAATCTATTATAAACTATTCAGGAGACAACCTGAGCTCTTAGATTGTTTGTAGATGATGCCGTCATTTACCGTCTCGTAAAGTCATCACGATATCAAAAAGAATTCCAAATTAATTTAAACGGCATTTGTTTACGGCGTGAAAAGTGGAAATTAACTCTAAATAATGAAAAGTGTGAAGTCATCTACATGAGTACCAAAAGGAATCCGCTAAATGGATAACACAAATCTAACGGCTCTGAATTCAATTATATATATAGTTTAAGATCAATTGTAAAATTTGTATCGAACAGACAGGTAGACAGACAAATAGACCGAAAAATAAGGTACGCTCCGCAACACACCAGAAAGCGATTTAACCAGGAAGCTAGTTTAATACGTTCTTATTAGGTCGGTTTCTTCCCTTTTTTTTTCGCTACAAATTTTGCAATTGATTTTAAACTAGCTTCCTGGTAAGCTACAGACTTGAACCTTTCAACTTAACCAAGAACTGGATGACAATGCAATATTAACTCGCTTTCATTTCTGGTATGCGGCGCACAGTAGGTACTTGGTGTAAGAACTGGATGCCACTGGAATGTTAAATCGCTTTCTGGTGTGTTGCGGAGCGTACCTTAATTTTCGGTATATTTGTCAGTCTGTCCGTCTGTCTGTCTGTTCAGTACAAATTTTACAATTGATCTTAAACTAACTTCCTGATCAGCTATAGACTAAAACTTATAGCTCAGCTCAGAAGTGGATGACAATGTAATATTAACACGCCTTCTCTTTTTGTGTGTGGCGGAGAGTAGGTACTTGGTGTACCACAGCGATTTCCCTGTTGTCATGTTCCAGTCTGGAATGTTTCGCAGTTAAGAACGACTGCTGCTAAGCTTCCCTGGGCGCTCGATCTCTCTCATTTTTACATTCGCGGTCTTTTGGCGACATATGTCTATGAGGAAGCAATATATTGATTGACTCAGTTGGAAAGAAAATAAATAAACCTGAAGTTTATTTTAAAACGTTCTAATAAGTATTAACTAATCTCTCCTAGCCCCTTACAGATTTCTAACGTCATACAGGTAGTACTGAAAATCTGTGCTTTCGAATTTTTTATAGCTATGACACTACCTGTAAACCGGAAAAATTCAGGGGGCGTGTATGTAGCTGACATGATTTTCTGTACAAAATATTTATCTTCCACACAAATAACTGGCTGAATATTCAAATGATTTTTCAGCATTCGTCGACATCGTTAAACACTGCCTATAAAAAGGAATGCAAACTGTCGCTAAAAGGAGTCAAGATTCCTTTCTTATTCAGGGAACCATTGCGCTCATCTTTGAATCCCAAGTTAGGGCTGCAATACGTCCGGATTTCCGCAGATTGGTACTAATCTTGTAGGCGACCAGAAGCGTGATGCAGGAATTTTAATATAACTGACCGGGTAAGGCTGGACCTTCTTCCGTGTCTGTGGAAATTCGATTGACTGAAAATAGATGATAATAAACTTTAAGTAAAATTTATTATAGGAGGAGCGAAGCAGAGACAGTTTCTTCGCTTTAATCTGTTAAAAACGCAACGCCAAGCACCCTTACATGCTGTCCTATACGCATACAGTAAGTTCCAAAATGATCTTTACAACTTTTTTCACGTATATGGTAGTAGGTAGAAAGGTGCGGCTTGTGGCATAATATTTACACACACCTAAAGCTGATTTTTTTCTTATTTTCCCATGTTAATTATTGACTGGCTACCCTCCAGCAGTTGACACAATGTGTGGAATGGTTGGTAGAGACCAGATTTGACACCCAGGTCCTGCGGAACCACATTACATTTTTTTCTTCAGGCGAAACTTGCACCAAGTGTGAGCTCACATCACAGCAGCAATGAATGAATGAATGAAAATTAATTAATTAAAATGAAACAATGAAAATAGCCTGCGTTGTCCCATTGAGGGCAAAGGCCTCCTACAAGTAGGGGTAGCTGCTTTTAAATAATCACGCGGTGAGCTAGTCCGCATAAGAGGGTACAGCACTTAATGCACACTACACATTGAATTACACTTGCTCACTTAGTTGTAGTTCTAATTCTTTCCACTCCTTTCTGTCTCAGCCTATGCTGGTCCACTGTCTTCCTACTTGTTTTCTGAATAAGTGGGGGCCGGCCGGGGTGGCCGCGCGGTTCTAGGCGCTACAGTCTGGAACCGCGCGACCGCTACGGTCGCAGGTTCGAATCCTGCCTCGGGCATGGATGTGTGTGATGTCCTTAGGTTAGTTAGGTTTAAGTAGTTCTAAGTTCTAGGGGACTGATGACCTCAGAAGTTAAGTCCCATAGTGCTCAGAGCCATTTGAACCATTTTTTTTTTCTGAATAAGTCCGGCCATTTGCCTCTTGGTCTGCCTGGGAGTCTCTTGCCGATGTTGGTGGTTCCATGTGGTAGCTCGTGCCTTCCATCTGTCGTCTTGCAGCCTCGCTACGTGGTCGCCCCATTTCCATTTGGTCTTCGTAGCCTGCTGTGCTGTGTCTATTGTTGCTGACATCTTGTGTATCGAGGTGTTCGATATTCTGTCTTTCAGGGAGATGCCAAGGATATTCCTCTGCATTTTCCTTTGGCATACCTGCAAAGTGTTCCTCTCTTTGCCTTTGAGAGCCCATGTCTGATAACCATATAATAACACTGGAAAAACGCAGCTTTCGAATGCCTCCATTTTGAGCCTCCTATTCATGGTTCTGCCTAGCAATATGAACTTTAAGACCCAGAAAGCTTTCCAAGCTAAGGAAACTCTTCGTTTTATTTCTTTTTCCATTTTGTTGTTAAAGGAAATTATTTGGCCTAGGTATATCTATTGTGATGCATAAATCAGTTCCTTTCCTTCAAGATATATTGGGGTTTCTAATCCATTTGTCATTACCTGCGTTTTAGCTTTGTTCACTGTGAGTCCTGCCATCTTGCTTTGTGTGCTAAGCTCCTGGAGCATTGTTGCAGTTCCCTTGCAATTTTGGCAAAGATGACTATGTCGTCAGCGAGCCTAAAATTTTTAGTCTCTTGTCGTTGAGGCACATGCCGTCTTTCATATTCCATTTTAGTTTCCTGTATATGTGCTCCAATATGCAGGAAATTAGTTTTGGGGAGATGGGATCCCCTTGTCTAACTCCTCTTTCCACGCGGAAAGGTTGATCCATCTTTTCGGTTTTAACTCTAGCGAAGCTGTGGTTTTGAATGTTTCTTAGTAATTGGATGTATTTTGCTTCTACTCCTTGATTTCTTAGTGCTTGAAGTATGTTGGGGTGTTCGATGGTATCGGATGCTTTGCTGTAATCGACAAAGGCAAGGTATATTTTGAGGCGGCGACCTTCCGATTTTTCTGTTACCTGATTAATGGTTTGAATATGGTCAACAGTGCTGAATCCTTTGCAGAATACTGCTTGTACTGAGGGCTGGTTTTCGTCTAGCGTTTTTGTTAATCGCCTTGTTCGTATTTCCGTGAGCAGTTTATATAGGCCAGGCATCAGGCCTAAGGGCCTATAATTGTTCATGTCATCTTTCGTACCTTTTTTGTGCAAAAGTAGGCCTACAATCGTACTTGTTTTCCACTGATAGGGAATGTCTTCAGTTTGCACGATTTTTTGAATACTTCTGTGATGATTGGAGTTAGGAGATCTTGGGCTTCTTTTAAGAGCTCATTGTACATGTTGTCTTCTCCAGGTGACTTCCCATTTTTCAATTCAGTGACGGTTGTTCTAACCTCGCTGTGTATTATAACGGGTATGGTTTCAGTGATTGGGTCTTGATCGACAGGGTTGCGATCTGTGGCTTTGTTTGGTAGAGAACTTGCTTTGTAGAATTCCGTTGCTGATTTGATTATATCCTCTCTTGTGTTTAGATGTTCTCCCGCCTGATTCTTCGTTCCTAGTATTCATTGTTTCCCGCCCTGGGCGCTTATCCTCGCTTTTCTAATTGACTTGTTTGTTCCTAGTATTTGTCTCGTTGTTGCTGATTGGTTCAAATGGTTCCGAGCACTATGCGACTTAACTTCTGAGGTCATCAGTCGCCTAGAACTTAGAACTAATTAAACCTAACTAACCTAAGGACATCACACACAGCCATGCCCGAGGCAGGATTCGAACCTGCGACCGTAGCGGTCGCTCGGCTCCAGACTGTAACGCCTAGAGCCGCACGGCCACTCCGGCCGGCTGCTGATTGGTGCTCGCGGATATCTTTCGTATTTCCATTTTCGAATTTTTTTATAGTTATACATATTCTTCTTTATTCCGACTTAATTTGCCTCGACTTTTCTTCATTAGCTCGTCTTTGCTTGTGTCCTTGTGAGCTTGGTATATGCATTTTTCTAGTGCGTTATACATTTCTTGAGTGCCTTGTTTTGTACTGATCTTTACTTGTTGTAATTGCTTCTGTATTTCTTGTTTTAATTTGTCTCTGTTCAGTTTTTCTGTTTCTGGTTTTCTTGCTTTTCCTACGTTTCTTCGTTTCTTTGGAATTTTTATTTTTGCTCTCACCATTCAATGGTCTGTACTAAATTTTAATTGTGAGATTTCTTGGATGTTCTTCATTATGTTTTGTTTCTCCGTTAGAATGTAATCTATTTCGTTTTTCGTCTTGCCATCTGGCGAGCGCCAAGTCCATCTTTGCTTTTGATTTTTGCTGAAGAAGGTGTTGGTTACTTTCACTTTGTGTTCTTGAACAAGCTGTACCATTCTTTCTCCTCCTCTCCTGTTCCTTGTACCAAAGCCGTGTGGTCCGACTGGGACTCCATCATCGTTACTGCGGGGGACGACTTTACTGTTGAAGTCTCCTATTAGTAGGTTTATTGGTGACTGACATATCTCTAATGTGTCATCTAGTTTCTCACAGAAATCTTCTACTTCTTCGTCGGTACTCCTGTCTGTTCACAGCACACTCTAATGAGGCCGTCCTAGGCCAGTCATGGAACTGGAATGTCGTTTCGTTAAGCTGTGTGCTACAGACGACGCACACATTTGAGGTGGATATCCGTCCCTCCATCCCTCCTTTTTTCGTGACAGTCGCGATTTTCCTAGCTCTGTCCCGAATTTTTTCGAAAGTAATTTGGGACATCTATTTGCCCGGGATTTAACTATTATAAAAATACTTACCCGGAATTATATGTTCATTTCACCTGTATCGGAATGCTGTTACTGAAAGGTTATTTTCCCAAATGAGTAATGTATGAAACAGTGACAAAACGCAATTTGTTGTAGACACTACGACAGCCATATCAATGACGAAAGTGTATTATGGTGAAACTTTAGTTTAATGTTTTCATAAAGGTGTTAAAGAATACAGACAAGCTGAAGAAAATTGACAGCGCTCATGAATACTGTATGTCTGCTCGCACCCCTTCATCTTAGAAGGTACTAACAAGATATAAATTAATGTACTTTTTATAACTAATTAAAGTGATAGTTTGCATTTATTACATTCAATTAAGACTTTTTTTAAATATCAAAATTTTTTAATGTGTCCCGAATTGGGCTCTAGATAATCTGGTCACCTTAACACACTCAACTCTGCTCAGCGGCTACTAGAACCTTGGGTACGTATGGACATCATGAAGCAAACGGCGCTTTTCTACCTTTCCCCATTTTTTAAATATATGTGATCAAAGTTGCAAAGGCAATTTTGGAACATTGTATTTTCCATACTTTTTTATTGAGGCAAAGGGAAGTCGCCGACAATGGGCGATCGCATACGCCTCCCCGCCCCCCCCCCCCCCCCCTCCCGGTCAGCTAACTGAATGTCTTAAATGCCACCATTTGCCTTCCACTCACTGAGCTGTATAGAACGGAATTAATTTACTATCATTTTCGTTACTGCAAATTCATATTACGTCTGAACATGAACTTCTCTATAATGCGCGTTTCACAAATCCTTGTTACTCTCAGGTGTAATTTATATCTGCTGGTCGGATGGAGGCGCTGGCGTTGTCGGAGCTGAAACGCAAGCGAGGAAACATTCCCTCCCCCCCCCCCCCCCCCCGACCTCATGTCCCTGCTTTCTGGGCAACATCGTGACCATGGACCACCTTATCGTCTACATGCTGTTTATGTCCAGGAAAATAATTCGATTTCGAAGTTTTTGTCTGGGGTCGGCAATTTAGGTTCAAATGGCTCTGAGCACTACGGGACTTAACATCGAAGGTCATCAGTCCCCTAGAACTTAGAACTAATTAAACGTAACTAACCTACGGACATCATACACATCCATGCCCGAGGCAGGATTCGAACCTGCGACCGTAGCGGTCGCGTGGTTCGAGACTGAAGCGCCTAGAACCGCTCGGCCACACCTGCCGGCGGCAATTTAGGTGATGGCAGGCCTACACCAGTGATACTCAGGTTTATTAGTTACGCGTTAATGGCACCTGGAACAGTTTAATCCACAACAATACATGAATCAGTTTTAAAAGATGAAAAGAAAAATTACTCCATCCAGTACATAATTAAATGAACATGTATACTGCTTATTTTAACTCTGGCATACCGCTGACACACGTCTTCACTTAGGACCACCCTCTGTCAATATAATGTAGCACTGCATTAGTTCAACTAATTATATTATTGCAGGCTGGTTTCACTCCTAAGAAGGAATGGATAGCTCCGTCATCTAAAACCCTGAAGAGTGGTTTCAGTTAAAAGCATGCACACTCGGTTCAACCGACAGAAAAACTAATACTTCTTTTCATTTGAAATAAAGAAATGAATAACTCAATACGCAAAACTTCAACGATGTCGAATCTTTTAATTCGATTGCTACCACTGACTGCTTCTACTAGGAAAAGGTAAATGAATTACAACCCAACCGACAGGAAAAACTACAATTGTCTGACACGATTGCTTTCATTCGGTTGCTTCCTCATACTGGTTTCACACAAAAGTTTGAATGAGCAGTCCAATGACTGAATCGACTGTTTTCATTCGGTTGCTCCCACAAACTAGTTTCACCCAACAGAATGAATAAATAATACAACCAATACATGTAACTACAACCGAATGAGTCGACTGTTTTCCAACAATCAAGTGAATCGACTGTTTTCATTCGGTTGTTCCCATCACTAGATATGATACGCGAGATGGGGTGGCAATCGTGAAAACAAAGGCGGTTTTCGTTGCGGCAGGATCTTTTCAAGAAACATCAGTAACCAACTTTCCCCTCCTAATGCAAAAGTATTTCTTTGGCGCCCACCTATATACGGCGAATAATAATTGTAAGAGAAATAGCTCGACCGTTGTTCGATGAACGCTTTGCCAGGACTTAATCTGTGTCTTGCAGGGTAGTTATGTAGATGCAGATGTAGGTTTTATATCTTACTGATATTTTATGGCTTTTTTTATAACCTGAGTTGGTCACAGAAGGCTCGCGCACGAATTTGAGGGCAACTACACTAATATAGAAATTAGAAGGGCAGACTGAAAACTCCGATGAAAGAGCATTTTATTCCGCGCCAATTTAGACTGTTTTAACCTACTTCTGACTCAAACATTCCATCAGGATTACGTCATAACAATCCCAAAAAAATTGTCATTACCTTCTGACCCCATAAATAGTCGTCCCCTCTCTGCTGATTTCTCAGAACTACGCTAAAAAAAGAAATATAGAAAAAATGGCGCAACACGAAGGAATTATTCCAATGGGATGGGAGTATGTAAATGTGGCGTACATCTACAGACAAACAATATCACAAAAATTGGATGATTTATTCAAGAGAAAGAGCTTCACAAATCCTGCAAGTCAATGACGCGTTAGTCAAACTCTGGGCCTTACACAAATAGTTATACGGCTTGGCGTTGATTGACAAAGTTGTTTGATGTGCTAGTTAGGGAAATCGCACCAGATTCCGTCCAAATGGCGCGTTAGAACGTTAAAATCCCGAGCTGGTTGGAGGGCCATGCTCATTATGCTCCAAATGTCCTCAATTAGATCCGGAGACCTTTCTGGCCACTGTAGGGTCTGGCAAGCAGGAGGTTAATCAATAGAGACAATCGCCTTGCGCAGGCGGACATTATGTTGCTGAAAGGTAAGCTAGGATGGCTCGCAATGGAGGACAACAAAACGGGACGTTGAATATGCTCGACGTACGGCTGTGCTGTAAGGGTGTCTCGGATGGCAACGAAAGGCGTCCCGCTATGAAATGAAATCAAATCGAACCCAACTCCTGGTTGTCAGACTGTATGGCAGGCGACAGTCAGCTTCATACCCCACTGACACCCAGAGCGCCTCGAGACATGTCTTCGACCTGGAATCTCATTGATTGGAGTAGCATTCTCTTCACTGATGAGACCCGCTGGGAACTGAACCCCGATAACCAGCGAAGATTTGTCTGGAGGCGCACCAGACAGCGCTGGATATAACCTGACCGTCGCCCGCAAATTTGCAAATTTACATCATGGTTATTCGCTTTAACTGTTTCAGCACTGTTTGATGCAGTTACTATTTTCTGAGATACTGCTACTTATTTATGCAGTTGCAGCTTCGTGTAAATTAACTAGCTCGAAAATATCAAATAACGCAGTAACAATTAGCAAGAATCACTTTCATGTGTAGCTGATGTGAAAAGAGCTTTGATATAAAGTTGATGTAAAAAAGAGATAATGCAACAGCAGTCTCGAAAATCTGTATAACCTTAAACACATTTCTATTTTGCATAGTTTGTATCTAAATTTCGTTTTGTTGTGATAAGTAAATACGAAAGAACCTTCCATCACTTAATGGAGCTGATGCAGATGATACTCAGTTGCTCGTCGTCTGGATCGCAATAGAACAATAGTAACGAGGATAATGGAATGTAGTCGAATTAAATCGGGTGATGCTGTGGGAATTAGATTAGGAAACGAGACGCTTAAAGTAGTAAAGGAGTTTTGCTATTTGGGGAGCAAAATAACTGATGATGGTCGAAGTAGAGAGGATATAAAATGTAGACTGGCAATGGCAAGGAAAGCGTTTCTGAAGAAGAGAAACTTGTTAACATCGAGTATAGATTTAAGTGTCAGGAAGTCGTTTCTGAAAGTATTTGTATGGAGTGTGACCATGTATGGAAGTGAAACGTGGACCATACATAGTTTAGACAAGAAGAGAAAATAAGCTTTCGAAATGCGGTGCTACAGAAGAATGCTGAAGATTAGATGAGTAGATCACATAACTAATGAGGAGGTATTGAATAGAATTGGAGAGAAGAGAAATTTATGGCAGAACTTGACTAGAAGAAGGGATCGGTTGGTAGGGTATATTCTAAGGCATCAAGGGATCACCAGTTTATTATTAGAGGGCAGCGTGGAGGGTAAAAATCGTAGAGGGAGACCAAGAGATGAATACACTAAACAGATTCAGAAGGATGTAGGTTGCAGTAGGTACTGGGAGATGAAGAAGCTTGCACAGGATAGAGTAGCATGGACAGCTGCATCAAACCAGTCTCTGGACTTTGAAGACCACAACAACAACAGCGAGATGACAATCCGAAGGCAGAATCAAAAATAGGAGCCCTCTCCATATTGAATTAACCATTTTTGAAGTGTCAGTGAAGGACAATAAAAAATTATGAGCTGAGAATTTCACAGTATATTAACAACAATATACCAACGGTGTACAAGTTATCTTTAAGGGTTATACATTGTTTTGGCCACTTATCTTTAAAATACTAGGTTGTTTACTCATGAAAGAACACTAGGCTTCCTATGATCAGATATTTGGTGCTAGCTGTGACCAAGAACTCATAGAACCAAGCAAGAAAGAAACATGTTGCCGCTACTGGCAGCATATGATGCCCCGCGGCTGAAACTCTGTGAATTTCAGCGTCAGATGCATTAAACGCCGTCAGTACCAAAACAGACGCAGCTCGATCCCAAAACAGCGTTTGCGCGTATGGGTGTAAAAAAGGGAAAAAAAGAGAAGGGGGACATATCGACACGTGGAAACACATATACACGTTCAAAGCTCTAAAATGTATCAAATTTCGTCCCTTTGATGAAAGAAATACACCGGCGGTCATTGGATTGTTCTACTGGCAATAACACTGAGGCTTTTTGTTTCAGCTGGTCGTAAAAAATTAATCACAAGTTACACATTTGCCGAACACTTTGATTACTGCTACGGCGAACACGGTCTAACAAAATGTCGACTCCCTTTGCGGTGAAATCCAACCAATATATTGCGCGCTGATGATTGAAAAACATGTTATTCGTGGCGCCTGTAAGGCACTTGTTGTCGCGAGTTAATTACCTGCCTACGGGCGCGCCCGCTTTGCACGACTCGCTGCGCGGAATGACGCGCGCGCGATCTGCAGACATGCGCGTTCCAACAACGTACGTGTTACATAAAGCACCTGCTCATTATTAGACACTTCAGCCGCGTATCACACGCGCACTTCAGTGATTAAATCCCGCTCGCCAACTGTATTCAGGTGGTCCTTCCTGTTTCCGTACGCCTTCAATCAGCATCTATTTATAACCTGCACAAAGTGGTTATTAATAAACTAGTTATTGAATGACATCTTCGCAAATACTGTACGGACGGAAAAAACAGCGACACGAAAAAATTATTAATGTAGTGTAATGAAATTTCAGGAATACATTTGTTTAAGAAACATTTTTCAATAATTAACATTGCAAGATCACAAGTTAAAGCAACCCCCAGATAAGCCATCGCAACTGTGAAACGCTCGTACATTAATAACTGATCTAACCGCCAGAATGATGAATGTAAGCACGCAAGCATGCCTGCATTGTGTTGTGAGGTGCCGTATGTCAGTTTGAGGGATGGAGTTCCATGCCTGTTGCTTTTGGTCGAACCATACAGGGACGGTTAATGCTGTTTGCGGACGACGCTGCAGTTGTCGTCTGATGTTCCATATGTGTTCGACTGGAGACATATCTGGCGATCAAGCAGGCCAAGACAACAAATGTGTGCCAGTTCCTAAGGGACCAAACTGCTGAGGTCATCGGTCCCTAAGACTTGAACACCACTTAAACTAACTTATGCTAAGAACAACACAGATACCCTTGCCCGAGAGAGGACTCGAACCTTCGAGGAGGGGAGGGGGGGGGAGGGGAGGGCCGCATTCCGTGACATGGCAGCTCTAACCACGTTGTCACTCCACGCGGCCAGGACAAGTCGACACTCTGTAGGGCGTATGGATTACAACAGCTGTATGTGGGTGAGCGTTATCCTGTTGGAAAACACTCCCTGGAATGCTGTTCATGAATGGCAGCACAACAGGTCGTACAACTAGACTGACATACATATTTTCCGTTAGAGCACGTGGGATCACCACGAGAATGAACCTGCTGTCATACGAAATCGCACCCCAGACCGCAACTGCACGTGTAGGGCCAGTATGTCTAGCACGCAGACAGGTTAGTTGCAGGTTCGTTCTAACCAACACAAAGCCATCACTGGTACCGAGGCAGAACCAGCTTTCATTAGAAAACACAACAGACCTCCACCTTACCCTCCAAGGAGCTCTCGCTTGATATGATTGAAGTCGCAGATGGCGGTGGTTTGGTGTCTACATCTATATCTACATCCGTACTCAGCAAGCGGAGGGTACTTTGGGCACCTCTATCGGTTCTCCCTTCTATACCAGAGTCATATTGTTCGTGGAATGAAAGATTGTCGGTATGTCTCCATGTGGGTTCCAATCTCTCTGATTTTATCCTCATGGTCTCTTCGCGAGATATACGTAGGAGGGAGCAATATACTGCTTGACTCCTCGGTGAAGGTATGTTCTCGAAACTTCAACAAAATCCCGTACCAAGCTACTGAGCGTCTCTCCTGCAGAGTCTTCCACTGGAGTTTATCATCTCCGTAACGCTTTCGCGATTACTGAATGATCTTGTAACAAAGCGCGCTGCTCTTCGTTGGATCTTCTCTATCTCTTCTATCAACCCTATCTGGTACGGATACCACACTGGTGAGCAATATTCAAGCAGTGGGCAAACAAGTGCACTGTAACCTACTTCCTTTGTTTTCGGATTGCATTTCCTTAGGATTCTTCCAATGAATCTCAGTCTGGCATCTGCTTTGACGACGATCAACTTCATATGATCATTCCATTTTAAATCACTCCTAATGCCTACTCCCAGATAATTTATGGAATAACTGCTTCCAGTTGCTGACCTGCTATATTGTAGCTAAATGATAAAGGGTCTTTCTTTCTATGTATTCGCAGCACATTACACGTGTCTACATTGAGATTCAATTGCCATTCCCTGCACCATGCGTCAATTCGTTGCATATCCTCCGGCATTTCAGTACAATTTTCCATTGTTACAACCTCTCGAGATACCACAGCATCAGCCGCAAAGAGCCTCAGTGAACTTCCGATGTTATCCACAAGGTCATTTATGTACACTCCTGGAAATTGAAATAAGAACACCGTGAATTCATTGTCCCAGGAAGGGGAAACTTTATTGACACATTCCTGGGGTCAGATACATCACATGATCACACTGACAGAACCACAGGCACATAGACACAGGCAACAGAGCATGCACAATGTCGGCACTAGTACAGTGTATATCCACCTTTCGCAGCATGCAGGCTGCTATTCTTCCATGGAGACGATCGTAGAGATGCTGGATGTAGTCCTGTGGAACGGCTTGCCATGCCATTTCCACCTGGCGCCTCAGTTGGACCAGCGTTCGTGCTGGACGTGCAGACCGCATGAGACGACGCTTCATCCAGTCCCAAACATGCTCAATGGGGGACAGATCCGGAGATCTTGCTGGCCAGGGTAGTTGACTTACACCTTCTAGAGCACGTTGGGTGGCACGGGATACATGCGGACGTGCATTGTCCTGTTGGAACAGCAAGTTCCCTTGCCGGTCTAGGAATGGTAGAACGACGGGTTCGATGACGGTTTGGATGTACCGTGCACTATTCAGTGTCCCCTCGACGATCACCAGTGGTGTACGGCCAGTGTAGGAGATCGCTCCCCACACCATGATGCCGGGTGTTGGCCCTGTGTGCCTCGGTCGTATGCAGTTCTGATTGTGGCGCTCACCTGCACGGCGCCAAACACGCATACGACCATCATTGGCACCAAGGCAGAAGCGACTCTCATCGCTTAAGACGACACGTCTCCATTCGTCCCTCCATTCACGCCTGTCGCGACACCACTGGAGGCGGGCTGCACGATGTTGGGGCGTGAGCGGAAGACGGCCTAACGGTGTGCGGGACCGTAGCCCAGCTTCATGGAGACGGTTGCGAATGGTCCTCGCCGATACCCCAGGAGCAACAGTGTCCCTAATTTGCTGAGAAGTGGCGGTGCGGTCCCCTACGGCACTGCGTACGATCCTACGGTCTTGGCGTGCATCCGTGCGTCGCTGCGGTCCGGTCCCAGGTCGACGGGCACGTGCACCTTCCGCCGACCACTGGCGACAACATCGACGTACTGTGGAGACCTCACGCCCCACGTGTTGAGCAATTCGGCGGTACGTCCACCCGACCTCCCGCATGCCCACTATACGCCCTCGCTCAAAGTCCGTCAACTGCACATACGGTTCACGTCCACGCTGTCGCGGCATGCTACCAGTGTTAAAGACTGCGATGGAGCTCCGTATGCCACGGCAAACTGGCTGACACTGACGGCGGCGGTGCACAAATGCTGCGCAGCTAGCGCCATTCGACGGCCAACACCGCGGTTCCTGGTGTGTCCGCTGTGCCGTGTTGTGATCATTGCTTGTACAGCCCTCTCGCAGTGTCCGGAGCAAGTATGGTGGGTCTGACACACCGGTGTCAATGTGTTCTTTTTTCCGTTTCCAGGAGTGTATATTGTGAATACCAACGGAATTCACGCAACAGGGCGTCTGGCTAGGAGTTGCCCTTGAAGTAACCGATTAGTAACAGTTCGCTGTGTCACGGTGAAGACAACTGCTGCTCAAATTGCTGCTGCAGGTCCAGTACGATGCGCCAGTCCCACACGTCGAAAAGACGATCTTTCCTCTAGGGTCGCGTGGTCAAGGGCGCCTTGTCACGGTCCGCGCGGCTTCCCCCCCATCGGAGGTTCGAGTCCTCCCTCGGACATGGGTGTGTGTGTGTGTGTGTCGTCCTTAGCGTAAGTTAGTTTCAGTTTAGTGTGTAAGCTTAGGGACCGATGACCTCGGCAGTTTGGTCCCATAAGACATTGCCACAAATTTCCAAATTTCCGTCTATGCAGTGCCACGTGGCCGTCCAGAGTGCGACCGTACATTACCGTGGCCACCACTGCCAGCAATCATGTACAGTGGCTACATTGCTGCCACGTCTTTCAGAAGTATCGCAGAAGGAACATTCAGCTTCTCGTAGACCTATTAGATGACCTCATTCGAATTGTGAGGTGTTGATTATAGCGTCTTTGTCGTCTTAAAGGCATTCTTGTCTAACATCAGGTGATCACGTCCAATCTCCACGACCGTTACACCGTGTATTTAAGGCAAACCTGATTTGCATCTTCATAATGGTGTTGCCAGCGCCAATCTTACGCGACTTGCGCGAATCTGAATAGACATCACCTGTCAAATATAGAAACACGCATACAACTTTCGTTTTCTTTGGACATCTCCTGTTTGGTCTTGCGGTTTTTTTCCGTCAGTGTACTTGCATACGATAGATAGTCAAAAAATTTCATCACCTCTAAAAGTTACGGAATTAATTTTTTGTTTGTTTCGAGGTTATGTCTGAAATACTGGCGCGCAGTGAAACCCCGCGGCATAGTACGTAGCATCCTGTTAGGGGAACCAAAGAAAAGTAGCGCGGTCTACTGATAAAATGGAGGTGCGCTGTGGAGTTTTTCCACATAATAGTGGGGCTTCAATATATGTTTGTGAAGACTGTGATATTCAACAAGTAGTGTATTTAATTACCAGATCGAGAAGTTTATAGATCGTTCGTGATAAAGGACATATTGATGGTGGAAATATTCCGGTTGATTGTTGTTTTATATAGTATCGGTTCCAACATTTTACAGCATACATTACTAATTAACAATAAAGTAACTAAATAAGTGTCAAATTATAAATATTTGGGCTGTGACACGATGTATGATTCAGGGAATGATACAGACGAAAATCTGCACAAATTACAAGCAACGTGAGGAACAATAAACAGAAATCTTACCTATAAAATGTGGCAAGACACAAAAACTAGTGCTAATTCAGTTTTGCAAAACAAAAACTTACATGTTTAGCGAATGTATGGTAGCTATTGTCCTATGATTTGACGTGCAATTAATACTGTGTAATGTATCGAATGATTAGATGGCCTGGTTGCTACATGGACGGATGTATATGATATATACTGTCTGATCAAAAACATCCAGACACTCCCATGTAATGGGGAATTGACCGCTGGGTGGCACGAAAGGCGTACACGCCAGTATAAAAGGACACGAGGAGTACTGTGTAGGTCAGGACTGCACAGTGATTTCGAACGTGGACAACTCGTTTGGTGCCATCTGAGTAACAAATCCATCAGGGACGTTTCAGCCGTTCTGAAGCTGCCAGAGTCGATTGTTGGTGATGCGATTGTGAAGTGGAAAGGTGAATGAACAACAACAGCTACACCAAGACCACTCAGACCTCATGTACTGACGGAAAGGAACCTTCGATCGTTGTGTAGGGCCACTGTAAAAAATCGCATGAAATAAGCGGAATGAATCACATTTGAAATCCAAAGTGCCACCAGCAACCAGCTAGCAGAATAATTGTGCGTAGAGACTTAAAAGGAATGGAGTACAATGGGTCAACACCTCCTCATAAGCCAAACATTTCAGCACTCAAGGTTAAGTTACGCTTGAGGTGGTGTAAACAACGACGGCACGGGATAATGGATGACTGGAAGCGAGAGATCTGGAGCGGTAAATTCCTCTAAGCTCTGTGAAAATCAGATGGAAGAGCTTGGATTTGATGAAAGCTCTGAGAACGATTCCTGCCGTCCACGTGTAGCGCCAACAGTGAACCACGAAGGAGGTAGTGTTAAAACATGGTGATGTTTTTAGTGGTTAGTGTGTAGTCCCCTTATTGTGCTACCAAAAACAGTAAATGCTGACGGTTATGAACATATCTAACACTATCGTGTGCTGCATAGAGTAGAGGAACACTTTGAAGGCAATAATTGCATCAGCATGACAACGCACCCTGTCATAAAGCAGCAATGGCTTGTGGACGACAACGTTTCTGAAATGGACTGGGTTGCCCAGAGACGTGACTTGAACCCATTAGAACATGCATGCAGGTTAGGTTGATTTGGGGAGGAGACCAGACTGCGAGGTCATCGGTCTCATCGGGTTAGGGAAGGATGGGGACGGAAATCGGCCGTGCCCTTTCAAAGGAACCATCCCGGCATTTGCCTGAAGCGATTTAGGGAAATTACGGAAAACCTAAAACAGGATAGCCGGACGCGGGATTGAACCGTCGCCCTCCCGAATGCGAGTCCAGTGTGCTTACCACTGCACCACCTCGCTCGGTCCATTAGAACACCTTTGGGATAAGGTAGAGGGTCGACTTCGGTCTTGAGGAAGAATAAGTTGCCATTCTTCCATAGATATTCAGACACTTCATTAATAGTGTCTCCGGCAGAGTTCAAGCCGCTATAATGACTATGGGTGGACTCACCCCATAATAATGTCCACTATTATGTGTCCGGATACTTTCGATCAGATGGTGAGCATTGGTGGATTTGTTCACTTGCAAACGGCTGTATTAGCGAAACTGGCAAGTAGTGGTTTCAGTAAATGTTGTTCTATGTACATAACAGTCTCGGGAGAATTGATGTCTTTCAAGAAATTTCAGTTGACTGTGGAACCGAACATGATTGAGTAAGACACGCCTGGACAAACCCATTTTCAGAACTGACTTTGATTACATACAGATATCATGTTACAAGTATTTCTTAACTGTAGTAGACTGAAAAAACAGACAATTTTCCGTTTATTTAACAACATATACATGTTGAATAATTTGTGCTTCTTGATAAGTAAACTAAAATCGAATGTACACGTCTTGAGACTGACACTGTAGCATCAGCATAAAAATACTGCGAATTCTGCACATTTTCACCTCTGACTTACTGGGTTTGTCCGGAAATTATCGATGTCTAGTTTTTACAATACAGGGTCTACAAGTACGCAGAAAATGCATAGTAGGTATCAGCTAGTTCCAAAGTAGGTGAGAAATGCTTTCTGGTGTTACGTCACTGAAAGCATATACAAACTATTACAAACAGCAAATACGTTAAAAAAGCGAAAACCTCTGTAAGGAAGAGCAGAGGAGGAAGTTAAAAAGTTAAGGGTGGATTATTTCCCGCAACGTGTCCGTACTGGACGGTACAGCGAAACAGAAGGAATATGTCCTTAATCTTGCGCTCTATGACCTAATACTGAAAACACGACTATAACGGATGTGTGGACCATAAATGACCAAGAAAGGACTCTCGTCATTTTTTTCATTTATTATGAAGATGTCAGGAAAGATCGTAATCGTTACGAAATACCTTTCATGTTAGTGTATATTGTCAAAGCAATACAAGATGTACACAATCACAGAAATGAAGAGGGCTCTTTTGGAGCAATATGTGGAGAGTGATCTTCATTTGGGTGTACTTAACAGCATAACTAGCGTATGGCAACAAGTACACATGCCCCGTGTACCTCCTCCCCTGGAGTGTAGTTTTGTGAGAGGCGAAAAAATGAGGAAGAGCAAAAGACAATGGGGAGGAAGACGTAGTAGAGCGAGAAGGAAGCATGAGTACAAGAAGAAGGGAAAAGACGGCAGGGAAATAAAATTATGTAGAAATACGGAGTGGACTGTGCTGAAGAACAGTTTCAATAGACATAGTTCTCCCCGATACGGAGACACTTGCTTCTTTTTTCGGTTTTCAGATGGAGTCACTCTCATTATTCCAGATGGGCCAATACCTTGAGGGACGGAACTAATTCCGTTAAAAAATATCTGGGCCGTAGATTTCGTCATACGGCAAAAATGTACCAATTATTCGCTTCGCCCATTATTGAATATCATGCTGAAGGGTACCTGCCATATCGGCCGAAAAGTTGGAACGTTTGGCCGCATGACGCTTCACACGACATATAACACGCTTCGCACTGATCGTTAACGAACAATGAAAATCGAACGTGTTGTTGGAAACACTACGCAATGAACTGAGTGCTGCTCCGTGTTTTAATTTGTTGTTGCGGTGTTTGGTTCGAAGACTGGTTTTATGCAGCTGTCCATACTAATTTATTCCGTATATGCCTCTATATCTCCGCGTAACTAATGCAGTCTACGTCCGTTTCAAACGGTATGAAGTGTATCAAGTTTCGTGCCTCTCCTCTAGAATCCTCCCCCAACACACACGCACACGTTTGTCTCCATCACGAAACTGACGACCCCTTGATGCCTCAGGATATGTCCTATCAACTGATTCTTTCTTTTAGTCAACTTGTGCCATACATTTATTTTTTCCTCAATATGGTTAAGTATCGTTTCATTTCTCTTCGACCTATTCATCTATTCCTCAGCTTTCTTCTGTAGCACCACATTTCAAAAGATTTTCTTATCTGATTATCATCCACGTTTCACTTCCCTACAACGCAACACTCCAGGAAAACACCTTCAGCAAAGATTTCCTACCACTTAAATTTATGTTCGATACCAACAAATTTATATCTTTTAGAAATTCTGATCTTCCTATTGCAAATCTGCATTTTATGTCGTTTCTGCTTCTACCATCATTAGTTACTTTGCTGCTCAAGCAGCAAACCGTATCGACTGCTTTCAGCGTCTCTAAGTCCCTCAGAATAGATTGATTCAGTTCCATTCCAGTACCTCTGGTATACTTTCATTCATGATCATCTCATAACCTCTTTCCATCCCGTTCAACAGAACACCTAACTTCTGTGCTATCTGACAGAATTACAATGTAGTCGACAAATCATCACGTTTCACTTCCTTCTCCCTCAACTTAAATTATCTTTCCAAATTTATCCTTGGTTACCTTTACTGCTTGCCCAATGTGCAAACTGAATAACACTGGAGATAGAATGTCTCAATCCCTTCTCAACTGCTGCTTCCTTTCGAAACGTCCCCTTTGAAAAATTGAACATGACTGTGCTGGTAAACTTCTACGTTATTTGATTTTCAAACAGCTGAGCAAAACTCAACATATTCAAACAGGTTTCTCTTTACTTATTCTGATAATCGCTAAACTGACACACAATATATTTAGCCAACGCAATCTGACTTTCAAAAATCCCTACAAAATAATGGCCCTGACTAACAATAACCTATACCTTTCATGAATCACTTACCTCACAAAAATCTTCGTTACTCGGACTACTGCAATACGGCGATCGCCAATACTGCCAGCTAAATAAAAGATTCTAACTACTGATAGGCATAGTTAGCAAATTAAGATCTTGATAGAGAACAAACAATGTATTTACCTTAATAATATCCAAAAGTCATCATTACATATCAGTACATGAAATACAGTATTACAAGTTTACTCTCTCTGATGGACACACGTCCAGATCGTCCGCTCTCAAAACTCTGGCATCTCTCTCCTCACATCTACCACTGCTGGCGGCTCACCTCCAACTGCGCAACGCAACGCGCTGTTCCCATCCAACTGCCCAACACAAAAATAGCGAATATTCCAACAATGCCAACCAGCCACAGACTGCACACAGCACAGTCAGTGATTTTCATACTGAGCGCTACGCGGCGTTACCAACAGCCTACTTACGCTTTTTACGTCGGTCCATTCTTGTAACTGCAATATGGTTTCTGTATAAGCTGTGGACAACCTTTAGCTTCCTATTATTTTATCCCTGCTACCTTTGCTTTTCTTCAACTTATCTTCTATGAAGATAAACTGTAAGGCCAGGCCGGCCGGTGTGGCCGTGCGGTTCTAGGCACTTCAGTCTGGAACCGCGTGACCGCTACGGTCGCAGGTTCGAATCCTGCCTCGGGCATGGATGTGTGTGATGTCCTTAGGTTAGCTAGGTTTAAGTAGTTCTAAGTTATAGGGGACTGATGACCATAGATGTTAAGTCCCATAGTGCTCAGAGCCATTTGAACCATTTTTTTGTAAGGCCAGTATTGCCACGTGTGTTCCTTTTCTTCGGGGCCAAAACTAATCTTCCGTGAGGTCGACTTCTACAAGTCTTCTGCAAACACTTCGAATTAGTATTTTGTTATCTTCATTTATTAAACTTAAGGTTCTGTAATATTAATACCGTCAGCACCTAAACTGTATCACACAAAAAAGAATTGCTGAAATGTGTACCTCTTACTTCCTCGTAAAATTGCATTGATCTCAATTAGCGAATAAATAGGCGAAGCAGCGATGAATATTAAACAAAGAAATAGGAAAGAAGGGGAAGGGGTGCAGTGTATAAGTTTGCCCTCCACACCGATTAGCTTGGTTATATCACTGAGTGTTCTAAGGCAAAAACTACGCTACTGAAGCTAATTATATGACACTTTCCGTACGTCAGACAAGAACTGTTATTTTCGTATGGAAGTCAAGAAATAAGATTTCACAGGTAAATCATCATCTCTTAAAACGCTGTACCTCTAATCAGCACACATGGAGTAATATGAATAGTTTCCCTACGCTACTGGCAAGGTCGCCTAACATTTTTCTGAACATGCGGCACATTAAGTCATGCCCCTACGAAAGCTACGCAGCGCAGCCGCGAGAATGTTCTCCGGTGTGCTAACCGGTTCTGCCGAAACCCAGTGTGCGCACGCAGCTTGAACCTGCATTGGAAGACATCAGAGATTATGTTAAAATTCTTTCCGACTCGGAGTGTCTAATTACCATTTTCTAGCAGCTAATGCCTGCGACGAACGGAATGAGATATGTAGACGTCTTTCTTAATTAAACCTGAACCAGTTATGACTGCCATGATTCAAATACGGCGATTAAAATTCCAAGCTGGTATTTTTTTGTGATGAACAGTCGTTTAAAAGCTACCTCAACCATACCAATGCAACAGGGTTCCAGACTTCTCCCCCCGTTTTTATTTTTCATCTTCTTTCCAGTGTTGACAGGAATTTTTTGATTCAACATGAAACAGTTAAAAAAGGGAGACAATACCTGACATTTACCAAACGATATCTTTGACATATAATATAATTTCTAGTCATTACTAACTCCAGTTCTATAGCCATGCACAAATTTGTAGCTCCGATTATGTCTATCAACAAATTTTCAACACAAGGATGAGATGAAATGTGTGCACAGAGGAATTTTTATTTAAGGTGTAGACGACTGGTAAAAAACACAGTTGTTCTGCGAGAAAGTTTCTGAAAGTAGAAAAAAAATGCGTAGTTACTTGGTGCGACAATCACACATTCAGATACTTATTGATGTTGTATCAGCTAAATTCATATGTTAAATGGTAGGTGATGTACTAATTCTTTATAGATCTTCGCGGTAATAATGTCTCTACTATGTGCACTAGCTACACAGAATTTCAGGCATGTAATATCAATTAATTTAGTGGATGATAGTGATGTATTTGAGCAGCTTCTCTTCACTCCAGTGTTCAATACAATTCAGTTCTAACTTCGGACAAATGAATGCGTTGCTGTAGGCGCTTAAAATTACTTGATAGCTGACACATAACGCGATGGAGCTGGTTTCCTCCAGTCAGAACGCTCAACGACACGCCCGAACCATTCAGCTTTGCAAGACTGCTACGACTGGTCAGTTCACTTCCTTGTCTGGATTTCTTTCTTGACATCCTCAGCCATCAAGGAATAGTCCGTTCGGTTACGGGACGAAATGTGTGTATGCGCATGTCAGTGTGTGGGATGCAGGAGGAGGTAGGGGGAGGGGTGCGGGAGAGCTTTGGGGGAGTGGCGGTGATCAAATAAATTGATTAAATACGATTCAGTGAAAATGAAACTGGTGGTCAGACATTGTTGGCCCGTAGGGCAATACGAACACCCAGTCTCAGAGCGGAGATGATGTCCGACCCGGCCTCCAGACCACGAGTTGCGGTCTCGGGTTTAGTAGTAATGATTAAATAAATTTCCTTACGAGGCTATAGAAGAACAACAACAGGTCGAAATTGACAGCAACATGGAATGTTACTGGCGCCAACTTCGAGCTTTCACAGCTAGAGCCCTTTAGCAGGAGACTAATGGATATGTTGTTCTTGTGGTCTTCAGTCCTGAGACTGGTTTGATGCAGCTCTCCATGCTATTCTATTCTGTGCAAGCTCCTTCATCTCCCAATACTTACTGCAACCTACGTCCTTCTGAATCTGCTTAGTGTATTCATCTCTTGGTCTCCCTCTACGATTTTTACCCTCCACACTACCCTCCAATGCTAAATTTGTGATCCCTTGATGCCTCAGAACATGTCCTACCAACCGGTCCTTTCTTCTCGTCAAGTTGTGCCACAAATTCCTCTTCTCCCCAATTCTATTCAATACCTCCTCATTAGTTATGTGATCTACTCATCTAATCTTCAGCATTCTTCTGTAGCACCACATTTCGAATGCTTCTATTCTCTTCTTGCCCAAACTATTTATCGTCCATGTTTCACTTCCATACATGGCTACACTCCATACAAATACTTAAATCTATACTCGATGTTAACAAATTTCTCTTCTTCAGAAATGCTTTTCTTGCCATTGTCAGTCTACATTTTATATCCTCTCTACTTCGACCATTATCAGTTATTTTACTCCCCAAATAGCAAAACTCCTTTACTACTTTAAGTGTCTCATTTCCTAATCTAATTCCCCCAGCATCACCCGACTTAATTCGACTACATTCCATTATCCTCGTTTTGCTAATGGATATAGGAAGAATTAAAACGTATTTCTACGAAACGCAGAGGCGAGCAGCACACCAGTTGAACAGCATTTCCCACTGATGCACTGCCTGTCTCTCGTGAACTAGCTTCGGAACCTCTCGACCAGGCGTTAAATATTAATCTTCTTTCTCTCTGAATATCTCCTATTTATCTCTTTCTCCGGTTCTTCTTGCTCTATAGAAAAATATGACTCCAAAAACTCAAAATACGACGCCTTTAAGTTTGTCGTATTGACGTTGCTCTGCCCAAATTATTCCAGTTCTATTAGGCGCTGTGTTCGTTCTACTCCCCATTTTGGCCTAACGAAGGAATGTGTCTTAATTAAAATTATCCTAATGTATATGAATGACGGTAGCATCTACGTGACCATTTTTCGGTAAATTTTAAAAGCATGTTGCGGTATAAATTATGAATGCTTGTGGAAGACGCCAACATAATTTACCACCAAATAATCTTTCTCACTATGATGTAGAGTGACTGCTTTAAAACCAATGTGACCAGTATTAGAGCGCGTACAGAGTGATAGCATTTAATTTGCTGGCGGTTGTTTAAGAATCCACTTGGCAGTTCATCTTCGGTGAGACAGGAGAGCCTTCACTTGGTGTAATCTCAAATTACAATCTTTCTGTTTTTAATCTTTTCACGCGAAAAGTAAATAGGTAAAACTTTTAGCTTCAGTACTGTATCCAGGGTCTTTGCATTGACCTGGAGGTAATGGGTAGGGGAAAGGGGTTTCAACTCTCTATCATCGATCCAGCATCCAGAGCAACATTCCCACTGATTTTGCCATGGATCTTATTCAGTTGGATTATTGCAGTCTATTACATTTCACGTAGCCTTTCTTACAGCAGACAGTGTCCCGTTTTCCAGCAAATAGCGTAAATTTGTAGCGGTAACTTATTTTATGGTATGATATGGCCAATAAATTAGTGTACCGAGAGTGAAAAGAGACTTACATGATAATATAAGCAAATTTACTTGCAAAATAATACAGTCGAGGATTGCAACAGCACTGCCACGTCACAGCTGCTTTGTTTAACTTCCTCTTTTTCGTACACGGTATCAGCATGTTAATTATTGGATTTGGCAGTGTTAGTGGTAGAGGGTGGTCGGACGCTCTTCCTGTAGCCTGTAGCCACGCCTTGTCTCCCCCCCTCCCCCCCCCCCCCCCCGCCAGTCTCATCCCAACTCTCGGGCCGCAATCTAACGTGAAAATGATCCAAAGTTGTCTAAATATTGCGAATCGTATAACTAACGCAGTATTCACCTCGTCGGATGTGGGAAACCGCCTAAAAACTACGTACAGGCTGGCCGGTATACTGGCAGTCGTTGTTGATCCGCTGGGATCGGTGCTCATCCGCAAACCCAGAATCGATGTGTTAACGCACGCGGCTATCCGGGCGGGTCACGTCACACTTTCGTTAATGCTACGAGTAACACAAAATGCGTTATTATCACGATGGTTAAATCCATGCATTAATTATTGAGAGTTTAGATAATAGGGGAGGGGGGGGAGGAGGAGAGGGAGTGATATTATTCTCTTGGCTTGTTTGCTGTTGCTTTCTATCTGAGGATGACGTATTGCAAGTGTAACTGTATCGTATTGACGAGTGCGATAATATTTGCAGTGCAATGCTGTATTGTTATGGAAATTAAAGGAACAGAAAGGCGGGGCAGGGACAGTGCCAGCACATAGCCTACTCTTCTAGAATAGCATCAACCGGGCCCCTGATGTAACAACGCCACTCAATGAAGTACTGTCGACAGCGTCACCTACCCTCACTCTGTGAGATACAGCGAAGAATCTTGGGGCTTCACCCATGATTTTGATAGACTTCCTTTTGCGAAAAGCAGCTGTACGTCCCAGTCCCTGCTCGATGCGACTCAAAAATCTGCGATGAAGATTTCTTCCATGATCGGAATTAAATGGTTCAAATGGCTCTGAGCACTATGGGACTCAACTGCTGTGGTCATAAGTCCCCTAGAACTTAGAACTACTTAAACCTAACTAACCTAAGGACATCACACACATCCATGCCCGAGGCAGGATTCGAACCTGCGGCCGTAGCGGTCGCGCGGTTCCAGACTGTAGCGCCTAGAACCGCTCGGCCACCCCGGCCGGCAATTTTCTGACAAATCCGGCCGTTTGAATGGCTTACTGTATATACTGAAAAGAGGAGGGAAGGAAGATTGGGGTTAAAGTACCGTCATCATCAAGACCATTAGAGTTAGAACATTAGCTCCGTTAGGAAAGGGATGATATAAGAAATCAGCGGTTTCATTTTCACGGAGACCATCCCACCGAAATTCGCCTCGATTAACTTAGGGAAATTACGGAAAAACTACGAGTATATCTGGATGAATAAAGGCTGTTTCAGTCGTGCTTCTCTCCTACACCGACCCAGCGTTTTAAACACAGCCCCTTCTCGCTCTGCAAGGCTGTACGTAACACACACAAGTATACACATTGCCCGACAAGGCCCAATGTAAAACAGTGAGTCGTTACAAGAATCCGCCGTCATTTATTCGGTGTAGGCGTACATTTTTCCACTGTAAGAATAATCTACAACTGGTTGTTTATCGAGAAAATCAGTTAATCCCCTCAATATGTTACTGAATTTGTATAAGGTACTATGTATTATATTAAGAACCAACAGCCCATTGGCAGTGAGAGCCATAAGCTACTACGGAAATTGTCATATCTAGACATGACTAGGAAAGGAAGGTTTGCGGTCCAATCATCGGTCGCTCCGGGGGTTTCCTTCAGTCACTTACCACTTATTTCACTTCTGCCAACGTCTGGTACGTATGAAAAGACCAAGTAGCATTACGGGTCTGACTCCACGTTAAACTGTAGGTCCCCCTATTTAAATAAGATCAAAGGTCGCATGAAGGCAAGAGCATACCCAAGGCCGGTTCGGAAGTATTTTCCAGAAAAGCGATTTATCATTTGGTGTCCCCCCCCCCCTCCCCCTTTTCCCTCATACATTTAAAACTGTGTCAGTTTTTCGCACTCTACACAAATCTTGTACTCGGTCGCCCCGTCCCAACTTTGCACCCCAAGCCGCGGTTTGTGTCACTTGGACCTCCGAGCGAATCTGGGCTTACCACCTCGTATGCGACAATGTCTTGTAAAGTACTATGGTGTCCAAACCACCGTTGGAGTTGAAGACAACCTTACCTTACATTCTTCCAATAAACGAAGACACAATTTCGAGCTCCAGTTCGAAGCGTTACAGCTTAATTTTTTATAATAGGGTTATCCAAACAAGAAGCACAAAGTATCGAATATTCGTGAAATATTTATACTTTCAGTCTATAAGTCGTTCATTTCAACAGTCAGTCCATTATAAAGTGGCTGGTTATATTTTACGTGTTACAGTTTGTTTGTGAGATCGGAACGGGCAATAGCATAATTCTTGAAAAAGAGACGACGACGACGACATTTGTTTATTTAACATTTACCTCACTGAGACCGACAGTACAAGACCGATTATTGACATTGCATATGTGTACTCAAATTACTTGCTGTTACCTGATGCATTTTCCCGTCGATAGCTATCTCACCAGCTTAGTCCCAATAGATGTAAGATAATGGATCGATAAGTTTTCGTTGGAGGACTGTAGAATTTTATTCGATGCTTTAGCTAAAAATATTTTTTTCTTCATAAAAGTAATTTCTAGCGCCGCCAGGGGGGGGGGGGCATTTCCATAGCTCAACTGACGGGAAGCTACATGCACGACCTTCACCGAAACTGGTACGCAATACTGACGTGAACTATTATGGTGTTTCACTTTGTATCTATTCTGTTTGTTTTCGGTACGTGTTATTGTACATGTGTTGTTTTGTACGTACAGGTCTTGTGTGTGGCCCGAACACCACCAATACAATTTCAGAGGTTGTTCAGTGGTATCTTCAGAGTATTTTAGCATAAGGAAGACGTGTCTCCTGCAGCTTGTTTCTGAGCCATTGCATTTCCATTGATCTCTTACCCCATTTACCGCCGCGCGGTCTGAGGCGCTGCAGTCATGGACTGTGCGGCTGGTCCCGGTGGAGGTTCGAGTGCTCACTCCGACATGGGTGTGTGTGTTTGTCCTTAGGATAATTTAGGTTAAGTAGTGTGTAAGCTTAGGGACTGAGGACCCTATCAGTTAAGTCCCATAAGATTTCACACATATTTGAACATTCTGAACCCCATTTACTTTTGTAAGCGTACTGCGCTGAAAATATCCACACAACAGTAGAAGTGTCGACTGTAAACGCTGTGTGTCTTGTTTAACCACCAGTTTGTTCCAGTCACTTTACTCTTCGACCTCACGCGTTCATTCGGTACAGCTCAGTTCTGCAAAAGGTTTTGTTTTTCGTGAAGCATTAGTTGTACGTTGACAGCAATGAAAAACAGTAAACATTGACAAAATCCCTCATATCATTTAGGTATAGCGACGAAAAATTTTCAACACAACTCCCTTACCGTCCTCTGAACCTCAAGCGTAATAATGGAATCAGTAAACCAGACCCCACAGCAAAATTTCCCAAAATGACCCCAACCAGCATCTTTCATATTCTGCAAATGAAGCAATAAGCAACACAGTACGCAACACTCACGACCGTATGGAGTCTGAAGGAACTTTCAAATGCAAGGATCGCTATTAAAGAATTTATTTATTAGACTTCGATAACCGGCTTCGGGAAGGCTATACTACCATCTTCGGGTCTTAATGTTTTATAAGACTACATCAGCTTTTGCATCTGTGCGGCAGGTGTATTACACGACGTATACACGTCACTAGAGATCGGCTTGTCAAACGCAAATTTAATACACTGACACGTGTGTGCGTGTTGTAACACCATTTGAGGTGCCGATGAAAAAAATGATGTAATGTTATAAAACATAAGATCCAAAGACGGCGAAATAGCCTTGCCGAAACCGGTTATCTAGGCCTAATAAATGCCTTATTAGCGATCTTGGCGTTTGAAAGTTTATTCAGAGTCCACACTACCGCAAATCGCCACAAGCCGATACAATGTCAGGAATATAAGAGGGTTGGAACTTAACTAGTGGTAACTATTTATTTACAGCTCGTACAAAATAGATAAGTGTTTCAAAGTTTTACTGACCTTCAAAGTAGTCACCAGCATTGTGTATAACCTGTTGTCAGAGATGTGGAAATCGTAGGCTACTCTTCGCAGTGCCAGTCGTGTTGACAATTCGAGCGGCGCGGTCTATTGCCTGACGAATTTGTAGCAGGTCTGAAGCGAACGCCGTGAAGTGTTTCCTTCAGTTTAGAAATCGAGTTGAACTTACGAGGGCTTAAGTCAGAGGAGTGCAGTAGGTGGTGTAGGACTTGGTAGCCTACCAGTCAAACAAATCAGTAACAGTTTGCACTGTACGTGCTTGAGCATTGTCCTGCAAAATGGTGGTCAGGTCCTGCAGAAAGTGTCATCGCTTCTGTCTCTAAGCTGGTCGTAGGTTGTGGTGCATAAATGAACAGTATAGAGACAGAAGTGATGACACTTTCTGCAGGACCTGACCATCATTTTGCAGGACAACGCTCAAGCACGTACAGTGCAAGCTGTTACTGATTTGTTTGACTGACAGGGCTGCTAAGTGCTATGCCACCGACTGCACTCCCCTGACTTAAGCCCTCATGAGCTCAACTCGATTTCTAAACTGAAGGAAACACTTCACGGCATTCGCTTCAGAACTGCTACAAATTCGTCAGGCAATAGACCGCGCCGCTCGAACTGTCAACACAACTGGCACTGCTAAGAGCATCCTACGACTTCCACATCGCTGGCAACGGGTTATGCACATTGCTGGTGACTGCTCTGAAGGTCAGTAAAACTTTGAAACACATATATTTTGTACGAGCTGCAAATAAACATTTGCCACTATTAAAGTTCCAACGCTCGTATAATCATAACCCTACCGTAAAATCATTTTCGCGACCCCGCTTGTTAGATAAAATGTATGGATGTAAATAGATGCGATCCTTCGAGACAAATAGGGGTCTCTAACTCATCAGACAAGCGAATGGCAGTATGGACAGGTCAACTGGTGAACAATATTTCTAAGGGAACCGGTCTGCATTTGTCTCGACTGTACTGCACAGTTGCGGTGCTGATTGAACATCCTGTGATAAAAGTGTGTGTGTTTCGCCTGTAGGTTGTTGCATTACTCTGTATTTTCAAAAAAATGGCTCTGAGCACTGTGGGACTCAACTGCTGTGGTCATAAGTCCCCTAGAACTTAGAACTACTTAAACCTAACTAACCTAAGGACAGCACACAACACCCAGCCATCACGAGGCAGAGAAAATCCCTGACCCCGCCGGGAATCGAACCCGGGAACCCGGGCGCGGGAAGCGAGAACGCTACCGCACGACCACGAGATGCGGGCTTCTGTATTTTGTGTCGTATGTTACGGTAACTGCATATTACATGCTTTTTAACTGTTTCGAAGGTATTCTCACAGAAATTTATGTAACTGGGGTAGAAGACCCAATAAATCGTAATTTGACCATACATTATTACTTTGTAACGAGTCACCAGAGACCACGGGTCCCATATATCAAAATATTCAGAAAATATCCCTATACTACCGCCGAAATTTTATCAGTAGAAGTCGGGCTGTGTTTAGTCAGAAAGGCAAAATGGGATTTAAACTCAATGAGCAGACTACAGAGTTATCTCTCTTGATAATTGAATGTCATCGATTAATGGGAAGAAGAAGAAAACAGTTGTATTAGCCAGTCTTCTTTAGGTAGTCCCTTCTCATCAAGTTAGTATTAAACGTAAAAGCTCAGTTAAGCATCATTCGATAAGGAGTAGTATCAAAAAGTGCAGAAAATCACTTTCGATATATATCAAACGTTTACTATACACGCCACCCGCATGTTTAAGCGTTTGATGAAGAACCAAATAACGCCCATGTTTGAAAACTAAACATTCAAGATGTCTTAACGTGATTACTCCAAAAATGAATGTAAACATACGTCCCGCAGTGAACATCTCCCTCAAGTGGGAATCCGGCCTCTAGTGGCGGGCAGAAGATAGTATGCACGGCGCGACTGCACGTCATGACAATCCCTGCCAATCACGCAGTGCAGACACTTTTTGAGAGGTGTATATAGCGTGTTTCCTCAAAACTCCCACTAATGCTCAAAAAAAGCTAATCCGGAACCTACCTTAATGCCAGTTAATTACGTGCCTCTCTGCTGTCCCAGCAGGGCATGAAAACGAGAGTGGCAGCTGGAAATACGACAAGTTGGGTTAATGGGAAGGGGCAGTTGTGACTGATACTGCAATTTAGAAAAGACTGTCACCAGGAGGGCACCTGTTTGCAAGGGCTAAAATGCTAGAACAGTTACTGAAAACAAATAAGAGTAAATAAATTAAGGAATGACTGGATGTGATCGGTATGGTAGAATTAAATAGATAAGCTTACAAAGCTGGAATTTTCCTTAACTCCATGCCATCCAACTTCAGTCTGACTGAATTACAGTACTAATACGGAAAGCCTTCCACACGCTGCGGAGAGAAAATGTAATAAACAGCTTAAACCTACAAAAATGTTATGTCAAAAACAACAGCAGTAGTACTGGCGCAAACCGGACAGATGGTTTCAGAAAAAGGTGCTGAGATATGCAATGTAAGGGAAATGCGCAGATGGTAGTGAGTTGGATTCAAGTGACTCAGGGTCCCACAATAACGCAGAATATGGCAAACCAACACCATAAATACTTGAGCTTGAGAAATAGCTTAAGACTTCAACAAGAATGTAATAGCACAAATTCCAAAAAAGCCAGGTACTGGCAAGTGTGAATGTTACTGAACCGTCAATTTAATACACCATGGTTGCGAAACACTAACACAAATTCTTTGCAGACGAGTGGTAAAACTAACAGAAACCGATCTCAGGAAAAATTTGTTTGTATTCCGCAGAAATGTAGTAACACGTAAGACAATACTGACTCCGACTTATCTTACACACTTACAAAATGGTTCAAATGGCTCTGAGCACTATGGGACTTATCATCTATGGTCATCAGTCCCCTAGAACTTAGAACTACTTAAACCTAACTAACCTAAGGACATCACACAACACCCAGTCATCACGAGGCAGAGAATTACACACTTACATTTACAGCATTTCTAAATTAAGAGAATTTTTATCTACGATGACTGCGACACACTCTTTGAAATCCTAAGGGTAATAAAGATGAAATACAGAGGGCGGAACGGTGTCTACTTGTACAGAAACCGAACTGCGGATATAAGATGCGAAGAACATGAAAGAGAGCAGTAATGGAAGCTAAGGAGCAGTTTGGAAGGGGAATTAAAGTTCAAGGAGAAAAAAAAAATCCTAGTTTAGCGATGACACTGAAATTCTGTCAGTGGCCGCGAAAGATTTAGGGAGTCAGTTGAACGGAATGGTGAGAGTCTTGAAAGGAGGTAATAAGATGAATTTCAATAAAATAAAGGTAATGAAATATATTCGAGCTAAATCGGACAGTGCTGAGGAAATTAAATTAGGAAATGAGACACTGGAAGTAGAAGACAAGTACTGCTATTTGGGGAGCAAATGGTTCAAATGGCTCTGAGGCCATCAGTCCCCTAGAACTTAGAACTAATTGAACCTAACTAACCTAAGAACATCACACACATCCATGCCCGAGGCAGGATTCGAACCTGCGACCGTAGCAGTCGCGCGGTTCCAGACTGAAGCGCCTAGAACCGCTCGACCACCGTGGTCGGCATTTGGGCAGCAAAATAAAATGACAATACCAGAAGAAAAATGGAGGCTGACAGTAGTAAGAATACTTTTCCAAATGAAATAAATATTTGTCAGTTTCAAAACAACCATTTGAACAATTATTGACGTTTCCAGTACAACATTCCAAAGAATTAAATAACATAAATTTAAGTGTTAGAAAGTCTTTCCTGTAAGTGTTTGTCTAGAATGTACCTTAAGCAAAAGTGAAACCTCGGCTACAAACAAAACAGACTGGATGAAAATACAGTGTTTTAAACACGGTGACACAGGTGTATGCTGAAGATTAGGAGGGGAGATCGGATAACGAATTCAAGAGCTACTGAATAGAGTTGAGGAGAAAATAAATTTATGGCACAGCTTCACTAAAATAATGGATCGGTTGATAGGATACATACTGATGCGTCAAAGAATAGATGGTAGGAAGTATGGAGGAAAGTGTGGGGGAGCGGGTAAAAATACCAGAGGCAGATCAACGCTTTACTACAGTAAGAAGGTCAAGTTGATCTCGGTTGCACCGGGCTATGCAGGAGACTTGCACTGAATAGCCTGGCGTCTACAGCTGAATCAAATCAGTATTCGGACTGAAAATCAGAAGAACAACATTTGGTTTGGAAAAATACAGCGCACAACAGCGTAGAGCGTAAGGTAGTTATGTATTTTATTATTAGTAAGACCAGATATGAGACTGTGTATTAGCACAATTTATTTCCAATGCCAATTCTAGATGGAGAGTTTCTGTTATGAATTGAACAGTGAAGACTTGCTAAAATCTGGAGCAGAAGATTCGGCCTGAGCCTGGCTTAAACATTAAATAACTTAGGCAAGTATCGGAACTGGTATGTAACCTAAGTTGTCATTCCATTCTTCATTGATCGACTGTTAAATATAACAACTGAATTAGGTCTGTGAAGACAGGGCTGCATTCCAGTCTGTACTGTAAGATAAGGATTCACAAGGCATCGGTACCAGTTCATAGCTCCTGCAAGGCATGTGCCTCGCATCTCCCTCCCCCCCCCCCCCCACCCACGCAAAAAATATGCATATAAGGAAAACAGTACGTCGATCGCAAAAACGGACGATGGTCTTATAGAATTTGTCCAACAGGTACCTCTCACCACATAAAAGTATAGTTGGTGAATTCCTAGAAATACTGTCCAGCGATGAGTTACGGTTTTATAACCCCCTTTGCTCAAACACACTTAGCGTTAAAATAACAGCAAGGTGGTTTGTAGCGTGAAATGAATAGTGAAAAACAATCCTCCTGTCGACGGAATGCTGATAAAGATCTGGGGTTTCCAATCATAAATTTGAAAGTGTGTGTACTACACTGAATAAAATATTTCATTGTAAGACTCGTGCTTATTACTGAGATAAAAATAATTTTGATATCGCTTTGTATTGATAGTGCGTCGACAGATCATGAAAGTAGAATTCTATTCATCGTCGTCCGCTTCTGTTACATGCTGCTACGTATACTTATGATGGCTTGACAATGGAGCATGGATTCGAAACACGGTATGAATAAAAGATACGGCGACTGTATTGGTTATTGTTTCTATTCTCACTAAACAATTACGGGTTAAAGTCACGCACTACATTCATATAAACGTGCTTACGTCTAGAGCAATCTCTTCGCAAAACAGTGTATTTTTATCGTAATTATGTCGACATTCGTCGACGAAGTCGGTCTCTTCAATTTGTCCCAATGATTTGCATTGTTACTGTACACTTCTGACACAAAAAGTCTATTGATGATGTTTTGTTCTTCCAATTTAATTTAAAGCACAGAAATCAGAACTAACAAATCGAAGACCTTTAATATTTTCCTCCCCGCTTATTGAAGTAGCTGCATGCTAAATTATCTTAGTGGAAGCTTACTTTCTTCTTCACAGATATGTTTTCTGAAACCTGGTACAGAGTAATTTTTGTCGACATATTCAAACAATGAGAAATCATATTATTTTATTTTGGAACTACAGGAAACTGATGCCACAAATTTCAAACCGAAAACAAAAATGTTGCCGCAGTCGTGAAAAATAAAATGCTCAGTGGTATCAATTGTTTCCCTTTGCAAGCAATATAGTAATGCTTCCGAACTGTTGACAAACATCGACTTCACGATAAGCAGCGGGATAAATACTTGGCAGTTCAAGTTTAAATTCACTGATTCTCTTTTTTATCATTATCAAAATGAATTATGCAGATGTTGAATCATTTGTAATGGAAGAATTCGGACACAGCCTCCCAGTAGAAATCGTTATTTCAAAACTTCGACGTTGTAAACAAAAAACTGGATTTATTTTAGCTGTTTACTGCACAGCTGTCATTTCTGTAGCACCGTATAATGTTATAATATTCCCGTTAAAGTGATAAATTTGTGAATTTGTTTTCGTCGTGCAGCCCATGTACACTAATTCAGCAGTAAATACTTAACACCAAAAGGAAGGCTATACATTCCGCGTGTAATACTATTATGACTTCTCTGGAGGAGCCTTCAGAGAGGCAAACGACCCTATTTTCTTACCACTAAAAATACCTCCTTTTCTGGTATGAAAGGCATCTGGTTTGCTGTTCATGCCCGATGACGGTGCCAAGATATGATTTAAGCAGCACAGGAGATATATTTGTGTAATTCGGATAACCCAACATTCTCTCTGTGCAATACTGCACCAAGAAAATTCAACCGATGCTTACTTAGAAAAGTAAAAATCGCCCTGTGTATACGACTACTGAGAGTTGTCACCAACATTGTATCTGTGTATCATACACACTCTTCCAGTATCAACTATGTGGTGCTCTTCCCCTGTTGAGAAGCAAAGAACTCCACCGATTGAAGTAAGCATTCACTCCAAGCGTGGTCTCGATGCAGACGGTAAATTGTTTCAATATTTTTATTTCCACCTCCAGCGTAGAACTGTTCGACAACAGTCTAGTAGCAGTTATAATTATCTGCAACATTTGTTGTAACACAACCACACCATATAGAAAAATTTAAGGAGAGAAAGCGCGTAGAGTCTAGTTTTCTGAGAAATAGAAATGCGTGTGCAAGCGCTCTCTATTGAAAGCACTGTTGAGAAAAAGCTTCAGTTTCCTTACTGGGAGACAATGTAATACACAAACAAAAAATTATAATAATTAGCGAGCTGCATCAGATTTTATACTAAAGTTTTCAATCACGTCCTTTGGTTTGGCAACAAAAGGAACACATTACAATTCAAAAGAAGCTAACGGCAAAAATCAGAGTTCGCAAAGAAAAATTAAGATCTTTCCTATGAGCCTTAGAATATAAATTTCAACGTAAGCGCTCCACACGTGACCAGTGTCGCGTTCCGTTGATAAAATTTTGACAGTTGATCCACAAGATTATCCTGCATAAATATACACCACAATTTGAGATGTTTGTTCTCACAGAAGACGTTAATAACCACATTTGTACGTGATTCACCACAAAATATCCCAAGAAAAACTTCACCTGCCTTGTTGACGCGCTATGTTGTTATTTATTTTTTACAGTGAAAGAACTTCTTTACGTGAAGGTCTAAGTACTAACCAAGGACCATGCACGAGCATGTGGTTTTGGGAAAATAGGCCGTAACAAAGAATTTATTCTTGGCCGTACGTTATACTGTGTAAGATCAACCAACATAATTCACAAACAATGGACTGGTTCATTCTCTGAATATTTTGGTTTCGATTATCGCATGTTGGCAATGCTTCTAAATTTATGACACGTTAAGGATTCTGACAAGACGTCTATTGGTATCCAAATTTAAAGAAAAACTTTAGGAAAGGAAAACCCCATACGTTTAAAATGTGAGAATGACTATGAAGCGTAACTAATCATGATATATTAAAAATGCAAACAGTTTCAACACGAAATAATGCGATGAACACTGCAATGCATGACAAATAATCTGATTCATAACCCGCTTTGTTCTATGAAAGTTTCTTAAAACAAAACAAAAATATTACTGGTATAAAGTTTGCTCACGTGAAGATGCTGCGCGAAACTATAAATTCTAATTTATTTCTTACGTCTAGAGCAATCTCTTCGCAAAACAGTGTATTTTTATCGTAATTATGTCGGTATTCGTCGACGAAGTCGGTCTCTTCAATTTGTCCCAATGATTTGCATTGTTACTGTACACTTCTGACACAAAAAGTCTATTGTGGTAAAGCTGTTTCAAAGTCAAATATTCTTAGTAGCGGATATTTTCAAACGTACTAATACACAAAAATAATGCAAATAGACGCAGCGTGATACACTTTTCTTAAAAAGAGAGATTTTAATTATTGCAGTGATTTCGTGTGACGAAAATATTAACTCCGAAGCTAAACCCTGGTAAAGACGCATTTTAAACAACTAGAGACAACGAAAATAAAAACATTACAAAATACACCATATGAATAACACGCAAAAACGATCACGTCATTCCGATCGCACACGGAAAACAGTATCTGAATGACAAGAACTGAAGAAATGCTCGGAAACTGTCCAACAAGTTCGACACCGTGCTCACTATTAACGTCACTTCGCTTAAAACCACATTTATAGTAACTTTCACACTTTTTTTACACATGAAACTACGTCAGTTCCGACATTCACGAATTATTTCTTTCGCTACAGTATCGTAATCATACTGGTGAAAGATGTGTATTGTTGTGACAGTAAAACACATGTGCACTTAACAAAAAAAAGGCAATCGTAATCCAAACGTGCGCCAATCAATGCACCGCTGGAGCGTCGCGCCGCTATTGGCCCGGGCCCGCCTCTAAATGTTCTTCTGTCTCGGACGCTGCTGCCACCTGGCACCGGGCGCGGCAAACACAACATAAATCTTAGCGCTAGCCTCGCGAGCGGGAGCTCGGGTATTCTCAGCGCCGCCTACCGCCGCTCCGACCAACCCAGGCTGCTACGAGTTGAGGTTATGTTGCCTCTAACTGCTTAGTAAAAAGAGATAACGTCGTCTTTCAAGGCAAACGAGCAAAAATTGAACTGAGTTGATGATCTGGTGTTGTCGGAATAAATGATAAACACCGGTTATCAGAAGCTATCTGTTTCGCTTGCGGAGCAATATACGGTGCCCAACATGGACGCCCGCTAGCGAGTGAAATGACACGAGTAACGTTTCACACGACGTATGTCAGCAGCAGAAAGATTCACAGGGAGGAAATACGCTAACTGCGATCTCTGTGACACCAGAAATAATGTAGTATCACTTACCTGTGATTTCGAGGTCAGGAAAAAGTCGGGGAAATGCTTCTCGTAGCACTGTATTAACCCCCTCTCGCTGTGATCGAATGGACTGGCCGCGCAGTGGAGGGGAGCGGAGGGGAAGGGATGGGCGGTGACTGGCGCAGGCTCCGCCCAGCACGCGTGACGTCACCAGCAGACCCATGAGGTTACTCGCACCGCGGCAGCGCGCGGTGGCGGTGTTTGCTACGCGACGACGTTTAGATTTTCGGAATACTCGGTGACGAGGAGTTGACAGCGGGAGCCGCGCGGTGCGTGAGGGAGCACGAAGTGAGCGAGAGAGGGGGGAAGGTGTCGAGAGTGAGAGAGAGGGAGAGGGGAGGGCGTGCGAGTGAGAAAGAGAGAAAGAAAGGGGGAGGGAGAGAGAGAGAGACAGCGCGCGCGCGGACTACGGAGTGGCTGGTGATTGCGCCGCCCGGTCGGCCGGCCTGGGTCTATCTGTCCGCCCGCCGGCCGCCTGTCTACTGTAGCGGAGCCGTGTCAGTCAGTCAGTCAGTGTCTGTCGAGGCTGGCTGACCGCTTCGCCCCGCCGTCGCCACCGCCGCCGCCGCCACAGCCGGCCAGCGTTGCGTCGCCACGCCACGCCGCTCAGTTGTCGGCGCGCAGGTGACCGAGGAGGAGCTACTACCACCACCACCGGCGCGCTCTGTGCTTTAATGTGATTGTTGCGTGCCGCGCTCTCTGCGGAGTGGGGGGGTTTCCCCGCGCGAGTGAGAAGCGACGCGTGATGTGTGGCGTCACTATGACAAATCGGTGAAAACTAGAGGAGAGGCAGGGAAAAGGGGCAAAAATAGAGCGAGAGAGAGAGAGAGAGAGAGAGAGAAACGAAAAGTGTAGGGGAGAGTGGAAGAGTAATTACACAGCTCAGTGTTTGTCGCGGGCGTCCGTCGTCATGGTGATGAAGCGCTGCTGAAACTGACACTTGCCGTCACAACTGGCTCGCCGACAGCCGTCAGCTGCCCGAGTGCCGGAGGTCGTCGTCGTCGCCGCCGCTGCAGCCATGCCGAGGAGGAAGCAGGACTGTCCGAAACGCATGAAATGTAAGTACGCGGCCCTGTGTTCCTTCCCCGGCGCGGAGTTTCGATTTTTGCGCCGGCCCGGCGCGGCGCGCCCGCCGGCTTCCTCTTTGTGCTGTGAGTGACACTTGAGTGACGGGGCCACGGGGGAGAACCGGGCGGGCCCTTTTGTTGTCGCGCGCCGAGCACATGGCTGGGAGCTGTAGGTCGCGCAGGTCGATGCAATGTAGCGCGCGCGCACACGTGCGGACCGCCGCTCACGTGGAGACGCGGCGCAGCGCCGGCGATAACGCCACGCCACACGCCACATGCTTACCAGCGCTCCACTATACACGCCCTCCAGTTTCCGTAAATTCGGATACTGAGCGATTCACTTGTTGTAGACTGCTTCGATTTTCTGTAGACCGCTGACCACCTTTGTAGTTTTCAAGCACACCGCGTGATATCGTCTCTTATTGGGCATCTGTGGCACTGCAAAGCTTTCAGTAGCGTGACAACCTAGAATTTTAGATTGTACGAAACCGGCCAGTATAAAACGTGCGATGTGAGGCAGTTTTACTGTTTAAACGCATTTTGCATTACTGTTGCCAGCGATATACAGTCAGCAAAGTACTCTCGGTTTCGGAGGCCGCTTCGCTTTTCTGTAGCTGCATCACAGCCGTCGTTTTGGCTGGAGTGCGATATTTGATCCCCCCTCAAATCTCGGTTGTGGTGATAGTCTGATATGTAGCATAGCCCGAGATCTAGATTAGCTCTGACTTGTGAGTTAACGAAGCCAACGAATGTGACGCCAAAGAAAGACCAGTCTTTAGCGTAGCCTAACGTTTACCCAGCCCTCCACAACACACGCTCTTCAGTTTCCATCAAATTCCTAAAAATAAATTCGAGTATGGAGCAATTTACTTGCTGAAGACCTCTTCGGTTTTCTGTATACCGCTGACAACCGTGGTAATTTGCAAGCAAGTCCCGTAATGTCGTTGATTATTGGACGTCTGTCGCGCTGCAAAGCTTTCTGCAGCTGCCACAACCTAGAATTTTAGATCGTATGAAACCAACCAGGATAAACTGAGCTACGCGATGTAGTTTTACTGAGTGGATACGTTTCGCAAACAAAAAAAAAATACCAGTTCTACTTTCGGAGACCGCTTCGCTTTTCTGTTGCTGCCTATCACTGCCATCGTTTTGGCTAGAAGGTTGATACTGATATTGGATCCCCCCTGAAATCTCGGTTGTGATGACAATCTCGTCTGTAGCATAGCCCGATACTTACGTTAGCTCTGACTTTTGAGTTGGCAAAGCCAACGAATGCGATCGCCAAACTTAGGTTGTTGTAACAGATAGACCGGTAGCGTAATCTAACGTTTACGTTTGCGCCATATTTAACGCATTCATCGTCATAAAAACTGAAACAGCAAGGTAAATTCCAGAAAACATATATTAGATAATGGAGAAGTCTTAGACAATTATTTTGATATATACTAAGTTCATATCAGTAAACTAAAAAGGTGCAAGGGTGATGGATTGCGTAACGCAATTAACCCTAATTCAACACAACCCTCGTGACATCGTTGTCTATTCGATATACGCGTCATTGCAATCATTTTGATAACCGCGACAACCAAGAATTTTAGGCTGTGCGAAACCGGCCAGAATAAATTGTAGTACATCAGCCGCTTTACTATAGACAGACATTTTGCTTATTTGTAGCTACTGAGATTTATAATCAGCATTGTGAATATACTCCCGTTTTCAAGCAAACAAAAAAGAACTATAAAAATGCGCCTCTACAGTTCACAGGCGAAATCTTTCTACATCGTTGTTTTTCTGACTTACTAACAATTTTAGTAATATTGTCAATTCCGCCCCAACATGCCTAGCAGCTCTCGCGATATGCTTATTAGTTTTAGTCAAACAGCAAAAAATAAAGTCGGGAATGGAACGCTTCGCTTTGCCGTAAACTGCCGATTACCGTCGGCGATCTTAAGCAGATAACCCCTAATCCAATGCAAAACGCGTGACGACTTTCTTTCTTAGGTAAACGTGGCAATAATCGCAACGACACGGAAATTTACATTGTGTGAGTGCGACAGAATAAACCGCGCCACGTGAGACGGTTTCACTGTACAGAAGGCATTTTGCTTTTCTGTAGCTACGATACACAACTAGCGTCGTGAGTACAGACTCTTTTCCCGGCAAAAAAAAAAAGGCAAATGTTCGCCAGTCCTCTTTTGTTGAAGTTCTTTCGCTCCTACTACATCCTAGAGCATACCAAAAATTTTAATAATTTTGCCAATTTAAGACTTACTTTAAAAAATGCAAAAAAAGGAAATAAAACAGCTGTATTTGCCCATTTCGTATTCCGTCGTGTTTCAGTATTGGCAACCTTACCTTTGTTTATACCAAAATATTTCTGGAAAAATCTTACTTTTTACTGTAGGTATTGGAATCTACGTGATCGCCCTCGTGGTGTGAGTAAAACAAAAATAAAAAGTGTCATGAACCTTCTCCCTTCATGTTTGTACGTCATCTCAAGCTTACCACGTGGGTTTCGTAGGTAATTTTGGTAACCGCACCACCTCCTCTATCTGTATACGTTGTAATACAAACATAGTTTAGGAGGAAATTCCAAACAAATTCTCGAACGTGTGTAGCTAAAGAAATCGTCACGACTATGTACCAAATCTCATTTCCGCACTAAATAAATTTTCGCCACCCTTTCCTCCTTTAAGGACGCAAATACTTGCAGATAAAGCCCCAAACTGCTCGTGAATTTCCTTACACCGTCAACATCTGTCGCATTTTAGGCCAACACCTGTGACAACATCGGGCCAGTGAATCTCTGTGAAATTTCAGTTTTCTGTCACTGCTGAAACAGTCGTCTTTTCATGCCTGAGCACTTCAACCAGTTTTTTTCTTCTGCTTTTCATCTTATCGCGTCCTAAAATATTTCATATATAGGTATATCATACCTACATTGTGGACTGAGACGTACTTTATTGAGAACTGTTAAGTTCTCTTGAGAGCACAAGAAAAAGTCGCAATGTATACATGATTCCGCTTTCCAGATGAATCTTTGCTTTTCTCCTGGTGCTTATATTTACTGCAAGTCATTGCATATTAGTTGTGTGCCCTATCAAAGAGATCATGGGTTTTAGCATCGTTAGTTTCCTCCAGTCCATCACAGTGCATTGCCAAATAAACTGAAGCGATTATTGTTGGAAGAGACAGGATTTTATTTTTTTTTTTAAATTTCTGGTATTTATCTTTCACGCTGATGTGCAGTTCGTCTTCTGCTGCGGAATAAATACCTTTACCAGCAACTTTTTCTACAGTCAAATCGCTGTATAATTTACCTCATGAAACGCATATTTTTTACCCACTACTGTGCATTCCTGTGTCATTACAGCAGTAGCTACAGAAACTGTTTCATATTGTCAGTACTCTGAACCGGTACAACGAAACTCTGGGAACTATTGTAGAGTGCTGAAGGAATCTCCAGATTGGCATTGCCAAATAAACTGAAGCGATTATTATTGGAAGAAACAGGTTTTTTTTTTAATTTCTGGTATTCATATTTTACGCTGATGTACAGTTCGTCCTCTGCTGTGGAATAAATACCTTTACCAGCAACTTTTTCTACAGTCAAATCGCTGTATAATTTACCTCATGAAACGAATATTTTTTACCCACTACTGTGCATTCCTGTGTTGTATCACGAAGACTGCCTCTTCAAGATAACGTAGATACCGCCAATAATGCTCTAGTCTTTGAACAAGTAACATTATCGCGTTCTTTTTCCTTTCAGTTTGGAGAGGAGGGTGACAATGGTTATTTCGTTCCCGTGTCGTCCTGAATGGCACTTCTGCCACGTTGAATATTGCCGTTTTCTGAGGAGGCCACGGCGTGGAATAGAGCAGGCGAGTGCCTTGTTAGTTGGTCTGTTCCTGCCACTCGGAGAACTTAGTGCGGGTCGCGACGCATTCCAGTCGTCGGTTCCGGGAAGGCGGCTGTTTGCTCGCCCCCAGAGAAGACGCGCGCCGTGAAATTGGAGGCCCTCGTGGACAAAAGGCCGCGCCAGATAAGCGCCGCACGTGTCCATCCATCAGACGCGCCCGCCTGCCAATCAGGTGTCAGCCGCTGTCTTTGTGGCGGGCGCTCCTCATCCATCTCTTGTCGCCGCTCCGAATTAACACGGCTCCAGCTGCCGCCAAAAACCCCGGGCCTCGCGGCGACCCCGCTCCAGGCGTTCGAAACACCGGCGATACGCGACAACTGCGCCGTATAGGGCCAATGTCACAAGCTACCGGCAGACTCCGGTGGACCCTGGCCGAGGAATACTCTGTTACGTGAAATTATCGGTACACTGGACGAGAAAGAAGAAATAATCACCATGTGTGACAGATCACATCTCTATCAACGTGAAATGGATCAGACCCTTAAGGTATCATTCACTTTCATCGTCCGCGATACGATACAAAAGCGTAGCAACCATCTAAAATGCAATCTGACACTTTGTATACTTTTGCCACTGTAGCGAAAATAGAATTCAGACCTTAATTACAGCAAACCCTGCACACAGTGGTCTCAGGACGAATTTCTTAACTTTTCCTCGTTGTCATCTCTCAATTACTGTATGTATGTCGCACAGAAACGAGACGAAGAGGCAGCTTTTCGCAACCGCTAGCGCGTATGATTCACTGCTACGTTATCCATAATTAAATATAAATCGAGCCTGCAAATGTTGTCATTATGAATCTGCCATCTGGATGTCATTACAACAATAGCCACACAAACCGTTTACATTGTCAGTACTTTGTATCAGTACTACACCTTCTAGGACCAGTCAAGGTACTGGCGGATTCCTATGAACGCTGGTCGAGCATTACTGTTATGTGAAGTTACTGCTGGACCGGACGAAAAAGAAGAAATAATCACAATGTGTGGAAGACTTCGTCGCGTCTCTATCAACTTCAAATTGCTAAGACCCTTAAGATATCACTCACTTTCGGTACAAATCGTCCGCGATGCGATATAAAGCAGTAGCAACCATCTAAAATACAATTTGACACTTTTTTATTTTTGCCATTGTACCGACAACAGAAATTAATTCTTAATTATAGTAAACTCTGTACGCAGTAGTGATAGGAGGAAGCTCTTAATTTTCCATCGCTGTCATCTCTCAAGTACTGATATATGTCGCACTTAGCAGAAACGAATGAGGCAGCTTATCGTAGCCGTAAGCGCGTCTGTGATTTACCGCTGTTTCATCCAAAATTTGAAAAAGATAATGTAGAAAGACTAAAAATGTTGCCTTTACTAATCTGTGTGGCTGTCCTTACAGCAGTAGCTACAGAAACTGTTTCACTTTGTCAGTACTCTGAACCGGTACAACGAAACTCTGGTAACTATCGTAGAGTGCTGAAGGAATCTCCAGACAGGCATTGTGAGCAAATTTTAGGTTTTAGTGTCCTGTAAGAACAAACAAAATTACTGATGCCTTGTTCAGCTACGCAGAAAGCGGTGCTTAATAGGAAATCACAACTGTACTGGGAAAAAAGCGTGCAAGTGCGAAAGAGAGAAGCTGTCTTCCGTATTCGCTTACAGCTGGAATGTGCTTAGGCGCCAATATACGGTAAATTTGTGCGTTATGTGAAATAGAATTTAGAGAAATGTTTGTAAAGACTGTTTGTCACACTGAGATTATTTGCTCTGACATAGCACTAACAGTGACTTGACAGGAATTATATCTCTAACACATTACATTGACTGCATACGATTGTTCAAGAGAAGCAATCTGATTCTAGCCTGCCCACATAAGTCACAATTGACTTCTCTATGACGTCGACCACGCGTAATAAATATCGCCAAGACTGGAGACAAACACTTTGAAACAAATATCTCAGTCTCTTCGCGCCACTTAAGGAAACATAATCTTCATACAAATCCATTATAAAGTACAAGTATGGTAAGCTGAGTGGAGACGAAAGAAATTGTTTTGCACAGTCACTAGCTTCCTGTGTAAATTTCTGTAAAAAAGTACTGTGGAATTCTGAGGCTTTTGCATGGATCTAACAGCGGTAGAGTGGCAGGTTTTTCGCTTAGTTTCGTAAGGGCGCAAATGCCATTTTAAGCTCATTAGTGGCATAGTTTAGTAATACTATTTTATTGGTAATATTGGTGGTACATAAAGCACAATAACGACGTTAATTTTGTAGCATTTCTGTCCTGTCCCAGAATCGTCAGGGGAACAGAAAAACAAGTAATGACGTAAATGCTAGTGACAACACTACTGGACACACTCTTCGGTGAACTGTTCGATTAGTACGTATATACGACAATACTCTACGCATCACGTCGCTGATGAAATTTTCAATATTTCGACGTTAGAAAAAGTATTCTCCCATTACAATGCAAATCATAGCCAACGTCTTACGGAGAACGCGTGTTCTACCAAAAAATGCAATTTACTGGTAGCAATTGGGGGATTATTTATTTTCACACTACCTGACAGAGCATTATTAGACGACAGACAGCCTCGCTGGATCGTATAAGGAACTTTTCCAGATTAAAAAACGTCAATCATTTACAACGGCGGTAAATTTAGCCTTGCGACTTACTGTTTTAAAACAGCAAAGTCTTTTGGCAATAACAATTGTGGAGCCTTAGAAACATGCAAAATATATTCTTAGACTTCTTACAACTGCAGTTGTTTCTGTTTTCACGAATGCTGTTTGACTTTTCCATAATTCTTAACACTAAAAGTAACATACCTGACAATATGCGTCGTGAAGAGAAGTACTGTACAATCAAATGTCGTACTTTTTTAGAAATAAGTTAATGAAATAATTACTTTGATTAAAACCACGTATTTGAAATGTGAATAAAAATTTAAAACAAGATATTTATATGGCATAGTACATTTTAGAATTTTTACTTAAGTTACATTACGTTTATATCTTAATTTGTAGCTTTTCAGCTTTGTCATAATTAATAATAACTGATATTTATAGCAACTAATTTTTGTGGACAACTGCATCTACTACATTTTTAAATGTAATTAATATCGCCAAAACGTGAATCAGTAAAACTATGCGTTACGTACATGTCTATACCGAAGAGTCCTTGTTTTAGGCTTTCACAAAGTAGTTAACAAGGAATTTTTCTAGTTTCCTGCTGACGTAGAATTACATGGCGGGTAGGTGGTTTACGAAAGTGTGATGGCAGTACGTACTAGTACTCTTGCAATCAGTAATATTAAGGAAACAAAGTTGTTGCTATTGTTGCGCTGTAGGCATATTGTCAGTAGAAATATCGTTATGAAACGGTACGTCATGAAACATCACCTGGCCATTACACTTTTGCAGATAACTTCTGGTATTATAGTTGCTTACAATTTTTCGTGGCTCTCAAAAAGATGCTAGCAAGTAAAAATTATCTGTAAGGTTTTTTTTCTAAAATATACGTAACTTATCAACGGTCGCCCACAGAATAAAAAGAGTCCTTATATCATGAAGGCTATTACGATTATACCGCTTGATTCCATGCATTTAAAATTTATAGTTTAGGGCTGTAGGCTGTAAAATTTCCGCCACATGCGTATCTCGTTTTCAAAGCGTCGTAGTTATGTACTTTCGAAGCCACACTCGTTGCTTATCTTTTCCGATCATAATTGCATTATTATATGAGAAAATGGAGAAAAAAATCGTCAGCCACTAGGTAGCTTGCTACTTTGGATTGGTATACCCTTGCTTTCTTTAGAGCTATGAATCAGCTCTCTCGGCAGTTACAGCAAAACACATAGCTTAGTGTAAAACTGAAGCCGCGGTAACATTTCGACGAACAACACAGTATTATGTTAATAGGTCTGACAAGAAAGTTAGTCACTGAAGTATAAAACGCAAAGCAGAGGAAAAGAATCTGCGGAAATATTATGGTCTTGAAATGAAAGAGACATACGCTTCAAGAAACTGTAGTGCCACGCACAATTTTTGTAGTCCCTTCCTAGCATGTGCAGTTGATCTAGTTCGCAAAATTGCTTGCTTCTGCGTTTTTCCAACTTTTCTTTCATGTCTAGTTCATCTAGATCAGGGGTGTCCAACCCGCGGCCCGTGGACCGCATGCGGCCCAAGAAGTGAGCATCTATCACACGATCCGTGAGGGGAAAAAAATTCCATGAAATTCCGTTAATCTAGAGTTATCACAAATTGAATAATTTCAGTCTGAAACTCCAGCCACACAGTGCTATTCTCTCATTGGTCGACACTTTTTTTTTCCTCCGTGTCAGCGGTTATTGTTAGAGTTAATTATATTATGGGCGGCACAAAAATACTCGTCACCTTCCAGGGCGACATAGATAAGCTAAAAGGCTGGACATCCCTGATTTACATGGTAAAATTTTATATTTTTCCTCTGGCAGTTAACACTTAGGGCATGAAGCACTGCCACGCTCAGATAAAAGAACTTGAATCTCGAGGAATCTTCGAGTGATGCGCAGCCCAGCAGGAAAAATGCTGGTGTAGCGATGCAGGCGAGACGCAAGGAGTTTGCGTGGAGGCGGAGAGCCGGGCAGTCAGATAAGGCCCGTAGGCTTTCCGAAATCTGTGCGGGGGAAGCGAGCGATGCGACACGCAGGTGCGTGGCGGTGCAGCGGCGCCTGTGTTACATGGAGCGGCGGCAGGAATGCCGGAGAGGTGGAGTGGAGGCGGAGGCGCCACGCCAAGTGAAATGGACCGCGCCGCCGCATGTTTTCGGCACGGCTAGTAGCACGGGCCAAGCCCGCCCCCGCTCGTGTTGGCCACCGACTTAGGAAAAGGGAGCGCCGTCCTAGGACAAACGGCGACCACGGTAAAACACGACTGTTCTTGCCTTCTCCTCTTTGCTTTCTTCCATGCCCGCACTCTAGATCATTTGTTGTCATTCCCTTTCTCACCCTCTGATTTCAATGTCCAATCTCAGTACCTTCTAAGATACGAAGATAATAAAATAGAAATCGCTGGGGAAAATCGTGAACGTGTAAAAAATATTAGGCAGAACAGCTGTTCCCCTCTTCATCTTGTGGCTTGTCCGTGTCTGATTTAACATATAATTATAGAGGTACGGTTCTATCTCGAGCTGTCGCAAGTGAATTCCCTGTAGTGGATGAAATTGCAGAGTCCACAGAATATGACATACTAGAACAAAATATCAACTGTACTGCAAATTGGTACTATGAATAAATTCCCATTGATTCTCCAAAACAATATTAAAACATCCTTAAAAAAAATGAATGAAAATTCTTCAAGGCCTCATTTGCTCCATACATGTTCCTTCATTAGGCAACACAACCTGTTCTAGACCATTACAGGTGCATCTTCAGGTTATAATCTGTATTGAATACAAAAAGTGTTTTTGTAAATTTGCTGGTATATAACAGCGAGAAAAAGGAACAGGTTTTTACTGACAACCTTTCACTTCATAAGGCTAGAGAGAATATGTGATGTCCCAACGTTAAAGTTGTATATCGATTAATTGCCTAACCTCAAAAGGCTAATCATCGAATGGCTAAACTTGGAATTTGCACTATTCTAAGACGGACGTCGAAAGCGTCAATAAAATACCTGGGGAACGAGAGAAAAGCACTGCAAATAAGAGCATATAAGGCGAAAACAGTGGCATTGGAGACTCATACTCCAATAAAAATACATAAGGAACAAGGGCAAATCACTGAACATTAAAACATACAGAGCAGAAACAGTGGTAATGGACGCCGTTTAGTGAAAAATGTCACTCACCCAAGACTGTGTTGTGACTGACTCAAGGAGTAAAATGTTGAACTCCTTATTAAATGTAAAGCTAAAATGCGGTTCGCGACAGAAGAGGAGTGCAGTTAGAACACACAACATCTCCGCCGCGTGCATAAAACTACAGTTCTTGTAAATCACCTACAGACAAACATGAACCGATTTTCTTTTTAAATGATCGTAGGCGAGCACAAATAGGGAAAAATGGGGCAGCAAGCGCAATCTTGTTAACCGGGAAGAAATGATAACAAAAAGCTTTTTGGACACTTACCAGTCAAACTGTGCTAAAACATTGCTGAAGGAAGTTTGGAGTGGTCATTCGGTGGTAGGTTCTTGCACCAGGCTATTGGGAGTCCCTCTTGTGTATCCTTTACAGTGGGTTGTTATGACAGTCATACAGCAGAATAGATCGCTGAGAGGCACTAATACGTGCTGAACGCGTCCCGACCACGAGTTTTAGAAAGGATTTCTTAATTTTGGAGAAGATTTGAAGATTTCTTTACAGTAACAATGTATAATCTAAGCTGTGGTTGCCGTAATTAAAAAATAGTCTGTACTACAGATGTCAGACAGCCACATAAACATTATTATGTGATTTTAATAAGATAAAAGGGCCCACTGACGATTGAGAAACTTCATCGAAGCACGTTGGTTGTTAAACAGGATGAATTTGTGTTTGCTCAAGTTGAGGTCTTCAGTGGGAAGACTGGTTTCATGCAACACGCCACACTACCCTGTTCTGTGCAAGCTTCTTCATCTCTGCATAACTACCGCAACCTACATCCATTTGGGCTTGCTTAGTGGAGTCAGGCGGTTGTCTCCCTCTACACTGTTTACCCCTCCATAAGGGAATTAACTATTCCTTTTTGTTTCAAAATCATTCCATCCCCGAAACTTTCTTTTCAGAATGTCAAACACCTTTCGACTGTTGTCGGCAGGTGACTTTGAAGTGATCATGGCCTCAAAAAGCGGTCTTGGAAAGCGGGCCCCTACTTTGACCCGACGAAAGGTGTGAATCTTTTTACACGTCTGCCATGGGGCCTGAAGATGAGCTAATGTATCGCCGAAACTGGTCGTCCAATAAAATAACAATTTCGAAATACATACGACTGCAAAATGTTCGATTTGACATCCTGTACTGAACAGTCGAGGTTCCACAACCATCTGTGGAACGTTGGACATAAAGATCCCTTTTTTTTTAGTCAAATTGTGCAATTAATTTCTGTTCTCACATCTAATCTTAGGCATACCATCTAACTGTAGCACCACACCTCAAAAGCTTCTATTTTCGACTTATGTGAACTTTTGTCGTCCAAGTTCCACTTCCATACGAGGCGCCTACTATTTATATTATAAATTTCTCTCGTTTAGAAACGCTTTTCTTGCTATTGATAGTCAGCATTTGATATCTGCTATAGCTGGGCTATCGTCAGTTTTCTGCTGTCCAGGTACCAATCCTCATCAATTACTTTCAGTGTTTCAATTTCTTAACCTAATGCTGCCACCACCATCTTATTACATTTGTTGTCTACATTCCGTTACCCTCGATTCACTTTTGCACGTACATTTTATAACATATTTTTCAAGTCACTAACCGTCTCCTTCAACTGATCTTCCACGTCGTTTTGCCGTCCATGACAGATTACCTTTTTATAAAATTTTTCCCACCGAATTTTAATTCTTTTTTCAAATTTCTCCTTGGTTTACTTTACTGCTTATTCACGGCATATATCAGATAGGGACAGGCCACAGCCCTGTCTCACCCCCTTCTCAGCTACTGTTCTCTTTTTTGTACTAGATGTAATCAATCTTCCACTCCATGCGTTTTATCCCTGCCACATCCAAAAGAGTGTATTCCTATCAATATTGTCAAAAGGTTTCTCTAAATTTGCAGATGCTATAAACGTGAATTTTCCTTTCTTCAGACGATCTTCTAAGACAAGTCGCAGATGCAGTATTGCCATTCAAGTAATAAAATTGAATGGAGGCTGACATATGTGAAGCTGGAACTTGCCAATCCTGAAAATATTGGTCTCAAAATCATCCTCGTAGGACTAATAACGCTGCATCTAGTGATACATCTTTTCTCCTTTTCATTAGATTTTTAAGGCAGTTTAATATAAAAGGTAGCTCAACAGCTCCGTATTATGCAATAAAATTAAACCTTTGAGCATAATTCGAAAAAAAATCAAGACCAGTTGCGACTTTTCTCTCCAAATGCTTTTCTCTTCATCATCAGATGATGACAATTAAGAGTAAACTACAGAGAGTAGACAACAAGTAAATCAGGGCAAAAACTGTGATTTTTAAAACAGCCACCGAAACAATCACGGAAGGCTCCGATCAGAAGTATTATTTCTCATTACGCCATATAGAAACAAGAACAACATTAGAAATCTTTCAAAGATTTAAAATATTACATTTTTGTAGCGATGATTCCGACTTTATGAATTTCGCACTTCCTTGTTACTGCTATGATTAGAACGATTCCGCTCCAAATTTTACGTCGTTACTTTTGTATCAGGCTCCATCTGAACGTATTTTACAAAGTACTGAAGCTTTTTTCAAATGTTTACATTTTTATCTACTGCGGATAACATCATCAGTTGATGAGTCTGCCGAACTTTTAAAACATGTTAACATTTCCAGCATAAAAGCAAGTACGCTTTTTATTTCATCAAGAATTATATTCAAATTACATCATTCAACAACCTGTTCAATGAACAAGCTAATGTCGAACAGTTTCTAAGCCCAAAATATTCGACTTTACAAGCTTTTCTCCCAAACTGTTATTTCTTATTTTCTTGGTTTTGTTTTGTAGCTTCAGTGGCGCTGTATAATAGAGCGGTTACGTTCGTCTTATTCATTGAGTCACAGTCACCTCAAACGGTACTATAACTCTTTATTTTAGCGAATTCTGCTCGAAGCTATTAAGAAAAATCTTCATAATCCTTCCCCTTTGTAGGTCATGTAAAATAGTGCTTCGGTAAAATTTAACAAGTATTCCTATTTTATTTTTTCTGTGTAGATCTTCCTCGATTTTCTTTACTTTGCATGCCACCATTGTCTCTTTCACAACTGGTATCTTCATCATCTTTATTAATTAATTTATTGTTATGGAAATCCTACTGTATTCGACCCATTAGTTTTAACTGCAAAGAATATTTCATATACTGAGGTCCGCTTGTAATTGTTCATCTTATGTTTCCGGTTTGTAAGTCTGACCAGAATTTTGAACGGCATTTATATTATGGGTTTCAATCATCGCACATTAAGGTCCAGTACCACTGTTTGCAAACCTGTCATGTAATATACCAAATGATGTTTCGTTTAAATATTTCACCACTGTCATTTCGAACATCAGCGCCTTCATTTCGTCTTGGAAGTTCGTCAGGTATTTTTATGATTATTCGGCTTCTTCTGGAGAGTCAGAATAGGACTGAAATATTTCACTAGTGTCGTCAGATACGAGAGAATGGAAATAATATTGTTGGTTCAGAACTTCTAAGGATTTGAGCTATGGGAGCGTCAAGCGCAGACATAATTTTGTAGAAACGTAACACTTGCAGAGAATTCAATGTGTGGTTAATATATACATATCGTAAAACAGACAAACAATTAAAGCTACAATGCTAATGCTCAAGGATTTAATGACGAAGTTATCAAGATTACGGTGTACAATGAATCTTTGGTAAGCTGTGGAAAAGTCATAATTTAAGACAATTGTGGCAGATATTTCTTTGTACGTTGGTTCAAATAAGTTGTGCAGCGCCCAGGAGGATTTACACCGCATTCCAAACATGCTGCTCTTTACCAGGAAGCGAAAAATATTGAACAGAAGGTGAAAAAATTGTATCTAGAGATTGGTTTCGAAACCCTCGTGTCAGCTTACAGTCCAGATCTCAGAAAAATGACACACAAATCGAAACAATAAAAAACAACTTAAATAAATAATCTGATTTCTGACATCACAGCCCGCTTAAGTCTAGAGCAGGCGTTCCCAAACTTTTCTATTGACGGAATACTTTGAGAACACTGATATAATGAGTTGCTTACCTTTTTTTTATATTGAAGGTTAATAAAATTTTAAAAAATAAGAAAAACTCGTTTTATGCAATGATTACTTCAGTTTATATCATAGCAAATAATACAGAAACCATAATGAAATTTTAAATAATAATTAGTATCGGCCAAATGTCAAAGAAAAAAAACGCCATGTTATTTATAGTTTTTCGAGGAGAATTCATTCACTTCTCTCAGAACTGCAGAACACAGTTTGGGAAACCCTGTTCTAAAGTACAGATCAAGTTGTATTCTTCAATGGGATACAAAATTTTGAATTTGCCCATTCATAAATATTACTTTTTTTGTAGCGAATTGGTACAATAATTTCGATGCGCTGCTAATCGTTATTGATCGCGTAAGAAAGGTAAATTTATTTAAAAAATGGAAGAACATCACAGCAAATAAATATATAAATTTGTTAATGTTTGAAAATAAATATTTTGACCTCGTTTTCAGTTATTTAGGGTTATACATAACCATTATGTGGGGCACAATACAAGCGATTCAGTGTTTGCAGAAATGTACATTGAAAGCATCGAAGACCCATTTGACGTAAACAAAAATTTCCACTTGCGTACGTACCTCTTACTTTCGAAACTAGTAATAAGTAACGAGATATTAGAGGTTGATACATCAGTCTGTTTCCGATTTTCTTAGTCGACAACAGAAAGAAGTAATAATTAGCTCAAAACTAGACGCAGTTATTTATTCTACTCGAAGAAAGAAAGAAAGACAATTTTAAGTCCCGCAAAATGCTACTCTTGTACTTCTTCAGTATATAACTCTAACGCTCCTTTGTTTTGAGTAATCGTTTTCTGCTCGTCATGTGTACATATTTCTATGTATTTTCCGTAAGGACTTCAGTTCCAGTATGATGCTGACGGTGGAATTCTTTCATTATTAAGCTCGAAGACATTGCACAATTTAACGTTTTCTTATGATGCTACTCCATGTAAATAACGAAGAACATTTTAATAATATTTCTTGTTAAGCTTTTAGTGGTAAGAGATACGGATACCGAGCGAGGTGGCGCAGTGGTTAGACACTGGACTCGCATTCGGGAGGACGACGGTTCAATCCCGCGTCCGGCCATCCTGATTTAGGTTTTCCGTGATTTCCCTAAATCACTCCAGGCAAATGCCGGGATGGTTCCTCTGAAAGGGCACGGCCGACTTCCTTCCCCATCCTTCCCTAATCCGATGAGACCGATGACCACGCTGTCTGGTCTCCTTCCCCAAAACAACCAACCAAGATACGGATAATTGTGGAATTCTACTCCAGAAATTCGAGAGCCTGTTTCCTTTCTCAGTGTTCTTCTGTGTGTGTGTGTGTTGTATCACTGTTCCCGAACATAGCTCAACAGCCACGCAGAAACGCGGTTATTTTACGGCAAGTTGCCAGCTTATGGGGTGAATGACCTTAATTGCCGTAGAGTGTGTTGCAGAACATTTTTCACATAACACTCAGTAAATTCCCTAACCTCAATACATGATATTTCTTAATGGCACAATGAGCGGAGAATAAACGATCGGCTCTGAATACACTTTGAACAAGTAGAAGCTCTCCATAATAATGTTAGTTTTTCCGTTCGGAGCATGTCTACTAGGCTTATCAGTGTACTTACGCCGGACTGGGTGAAACAGCGGAGCGGTTGACATATTGGATTCGCGTAGTGCAAAAGTGGAGTTTAAAGATCCGTCTGATCATACTATTTTCGGGGCTTCACCAAGTAACTTCAGCGAATGACTGAATAGTTTATCACGACCGCGATTTTTGCCATCATTTTTTAACTGAGCTCACATCCCCTGTCCAATGATTTTGATGTCGATCCTTACTCCAATAAATCCTAATATGGTACTGACAAGTTTTCACTAATAGGCTATTGTTAAAATTGAATGTGAGCATAAAAATGGCCCCAATTAATACCATTTTCGTCGAACATCGCGGAAGAGCATTTATATTTATGTAATGCAGTTTGAGTTTGCTTTAACCGTCTGGATTGGTCCAACATTTTCTTCATTCTTTGGTGTATTATTCTTATGCGATTGGAAGATGATAGCAAGGCACAAAACGATCCTAAGAAACATAACCTATCATGTAGCGTGGCCTAAATTGTATCACAGGAAGAACCGAACTCAATAGAAAGCTTTGGGCGTAGGGGAACCGATTAAAGATGGCGGTGGATGCAGATGGTGGTGGTGTGGAGCTTACAAAACAACTATTTATATGATTGCAGTGAATGAGACATAGGACATTACTAGCGTGCTCCGTATACAGACTGGATGGATAACCATCACCTTAGTTCGCAAGTACGACGCTGTGCTGGCTGGAGAAAACGGGTGCAATACTGTAGAATAACTGGACCTTCCTATTGTTACATTTTGTTGTTGTGGTCTGCAATCCAAAGACTGGTTTTACACCTCCATGCTACTAAATCCTGTGCAGGTCTCTTCATCTCCGAATAACTACTGCAACCTACTTCTTTCTGAATCTGCTTACTGTCTCCCTTTACAATTTTTACCCCAACACTTACCTCCAATACTAAATTGGTGACCTGTTGATGCCTCAGAATGTGTCCTATCAATTGATACCTTCTTTTAGTCAAGTTGTGCCACTGATTCCTTGTCTGCCCAATTCCATTCAGTACTTAATCATTAATTACGTGGTCTCACAAGGTGCGACATTGTCGCGAATTGAACAGTGACCCGAACAGAGAATAAATTTGCATGACTTTATGTCTACTGTCACAATTTTTTTGTCATCAGACTACCTGTTTTGGTATATAATGACCATCTTCAGATCTATTTTATAAAAACATGTCCTAATATACTGGAGCCCTAGTGGCATCGTCAAGTGCTAAACATAAAATCAGCCCCAGCATCGTCAAATGTATATAAATAATGGTATATGCAAGAGTCATCTTGTCAGCAACACTCAATTGCGTGGTCTAATGATCTAATCATCAGTATTCTTCTGTATCACCACGTTTCAAGAGCTTCTATTCTCTTCTTGCCTAAACTCTTTCGCGTTTCACTTCCATATATGGCTACACTCCAGACAAATACCTCCAGAAAAGACTTCCGAACACTTAAAACTATGTGTAATGTTAGCAAAGTTCTCTTCTTCGGAAAGGCTTTTCTTGCCCTTCTATTCTACATTTCATATCCTCTCTGCTTCGGCTGTTATAATTTATTTTGCTTCCTAAATAGCAAAACCTGTATTATACTTTACGTGTCTCGCCTCCTAATCTAATTCCACCACATTTAAAATTCGACTGGATTCTATTATCCTTGCTTTGCTTTTGTTGATGTAATCTTGTATCGTCCAATCAAGACACTGCCCATTCCGTTCAACTGCTCTTCCAAGTCTTTTGCTGTCTCTGACAGAATTACAATGTCATCAGCAAACCTCAAGATTTTTATTTCTCCTCCCTGAACTTGAATTCTTACTCCAATTTTTCTTTCGTTTCCTTGGCTGCTTCTTCAATGTACAGATTGAATTACATCGGGGATAGTTACAATGCTGTCCCACTCACTTCTCAACCACTGTTTCCCTTTCATGCCCCTCAACTCTTATAACTGCCATATGGTTTCTGCACAAGTTGTAAACAGCCTTTCGCTCCCTATATTTCAGCTCTGCCACCCTCAGAATTTCAAATACAGTATTCCAGTCAAAGTCGTCAAAAGCTTTCTCTAAGTCTACAAATGCTAGAAAAGTAGGTTTTTGCCGATCGGTATTAGCCGAGCGGTCTGAGGCGCTGCAGTCATGGACTGTGCGGCTGGTCCCGGCGGAGGTTCGAGTCCTCCCTTGGGCATGGGTGTGTGCGTTTGTCCTTAGAATAATTTAGGTTAAGTAGTTTGTAAGCTTAGGGGCTGATGACCTTAGCAGTTAAGTCCCTTAAGATTTCACATACATTTGAACATTTTTGAACATCAGCAAACCGTAAGGTTTTTATTTCTCCTCCCTGAACATCAATTCTTACTCCAATTTTTCTTTCGTTTGCTTGGCTACTTCTTCAATGTACATATTAAGTTACATCGGGGATAGTTACAATGCTGTCTCACTCACTTCTCAACCACTGTCTCCCTTTCATGCCCCTCAACTCTTATAACTGCCATATGGGTTCTGCACAAATTTTAAGTAGCCTTTCGCTTCCTATATTTCAGCTCTGCTACCCTCAGAATTTCAAAGACAGTATTCCAGTCAAAGTCGTCAAAAGCTTCCTCTAACTCTACAAATGCTACAAAAGTAGGTTTACCTTTCCTTAACCTATCTTCTACGTGAAGTCATGTGTTCCTACATTTCTCCGGAATCCAAACTGGTGTTCCCCGAAGTCGGCTTCTATCAGTTTGATTTCCTTTATTGCTCGCTCATTGTGCATTTTATGCTACATTGCATGCTCTGCAAAATGTATGGGTGCATTTGTTATAGCGAACCAGTAAATAAATAAATTCCGTACGGGAAGAAAGAAATAGTGTTATGATATTCGGACGAGTTCTTTGTCAGTACGGATTAGCAAGTGTGAAGAAGTTTCCGTGGGGAGGGGGTTGGGGCGGGGTTTCACGCATGCTGCGGGAGCAGAATCATTTCACGGTTATAAAAGTGTTGTCGCATCGAGTGTATTAGCCCGGTGAAGAAGTGGGTCCCGGCAGCGACAAGCCTCGCGCCTTTTTACAATTTCCCCCCTCCCCGGTGCCAGCCCGTGGCGCGGCGTTCCCGCGTAATATATTTTTAAAGACCGGCGCCGGTGGGTGAATGGCGCGCGGCGGCTGTGTACCTGACCAGAAGGGTGCACGGAGCCTGCAGCCCGGATCGCGCCCCCCCTTCGGTCCTCACAGGGGCCGGTGCGGTGCGGTGCACGCTGCAGCCGGAGCTGTCTGTGCAGGCGCGCGCGCCGCTCTTTGAAAGCCCAAAGTCCTCTCCTCTCCTCTCCTCGGCAACTCCCTTTCGCCTCCTTTCTTCGCGTGCTCCCCCTCCCACTTTCCTGTGGCCGGCCCGTGCCGCCGCCGTCTTCTTCTACTACTTCTTCTTCTTCGGCGGCGGCGGCACACTCATTCAACAAGCGCCCGCCACGCTGTGCCTTATCGACCAAAAAGTGTGCGTGGGCAGGCGGCGGCTACCGAGACCAGAGGACTCCCTCATTGAGACCGCCGCCGAGCCGCGGGGAAGAGGGTGCGAGAACGGGAGAGCGGGGGAAGAAAATGGTAAGGAACGGAAGGAGAAGGAAGAGAAAAAAATAGTGGCCGGTGACGTGTGCAGTACCGAGATGGTATCGCGGATCGATCACCTCCGACGTCCCTTTCCTGTCTGTCATACCTGGCGCGCCGCTGGACTCCAGGCGACATTCCTGCATCCCGGCACGCCGAGGGCCTCACTTCCAGCCGGCTGGACACGCCGACGTTTCCTTCCCGCTCTGCCTCCACCTCCTCCCCTTCCGCATCTCTCTCTGTCCAAAGAGCTCTCACTCTTTTCTCCTTGCCCTCTCCCGCTGCATATTCTCCCCCCGTCTGGAAGCAGGCTGGCTTCACTGAATAAAGACGTCAAAACACAGTGACCCACCAAACGGTGGCGGCGCCCTCCTAGCGCGGGGGCGGAATGCAGAGGACGCCCTGTTTCGTAATTCTGTCGCAGAATGAAACGCTACTTCTTCCTTCAGGGCTACAGGCCTTCACAACCCGACAATCGCCCCTCACCAATAAGGACGCTATAGTACCTGATTCGGAACGATATTTTTAGTATCGACAGTAATACGTAACGCAAGATACTGTTTGCATTTTTACATATTTCTGAACTTAGTTTAGCGCAAACGTTCTTATTTAGACTACAAAACGAAATATGAAAGCCGGCCGGGGTGGCCGAGCGGTTCTAGGCGCTACAGTCTGGAACCGCGCGACCGCTACGGTCGCAGGTTCGAATCCTGCCTCGGGCATGGATGTGTGTGATGTCCTTAGGTTAGTTAGGTTTAAGTAGTTCCAAGTTCTAGGGGACTGATGACCTCAGAAGTTAAGACCCATAGTGCTCAGAGCCATTTGAACCATTTTTTGAAATATGAAAATTATGAATCAAATTGAGTTTAAAAACAAATCTACATCTACATCCATACTCTGCAAACCACCGCGATATGCACGGGAGAGGGTACGTCCCATTGTACCAGTTATTAGGGTTTCTTCCTGATCCATTCACGTATGGAACGCGGGAAGAATGATTGTTTGAATGCCTCTCTGCGTGCAGTAATTATTTTAATCTTATCCTCACGATCCTTATAAGAGCGCTACGTAGGCGGTTGTAAAATATTGCTAGAGAGACATCATTTAAAGTCAGTTCTTGGAACTTTGTTAATATACTTTCTCGTGATACTTTACGTCTATCTTCAGGAGTCTTCCAGAGCAGTACCTCTGTGACACTTTCCCACAGATCAGACAAACCTGCCCTTCTCTGCATACGTTCAATATCTCCTGTTAACCCTACCTGGTACGGGTCCCGCACTCGTGAAGGTATTTTAGAACCGATCGCACGAGCGATTTGTTGGCAATCTTCTGTGTAGGCTGATTTCACTTGCCCAATACTCTAACAATAAACCGACGTCTACCACCTGCCTAACCCACGATTGAGACTATGTGATCATTCCATTTAATATCCCTACAAAATGTTAGAATCAGGTATTTGTATGAGCTGGCCGGTTCCAACTGCGATTCACTGAAATTACGTTCATAGGACACTACGGTTTTTTTGTTTCCGCAACCACAAGCATTAAAAAGAGACATAATCCAAACAGGAAATACAAAACATGCCATACTTTGAATTTTATGCTTCACCCATGTACCGTTACTACAAACAAAACTATTTTTGCAATGAAATGTCACGTTTACTTCATTTATTCTTTTCTCTGATAAACTGCCTAAAAAAATTAACTTTTCTAGATGTTTACCATGAAGCTGAATACTCTGTTCAAGGACTCTGGCTCCAAATTGCGAGAAAAGATATACACATGACAGTAAAGTTGAACTTGCCATCTTGAGTACATAAATTCCTTTTGAGTACTCAAACTAATTTTATAAGTTAATGGGTGTGTACTTTATATTGTCGGTATTGTTGCTGAAGTCTGATACATCCGCAATGAGCTGCTTATGTCATGCATACTTTACTACTGCTCTTGTGTCCTATATATTACACAGACGCTGTATACAATTCTCATCAATATAGTGTCAAGTTATTGTTTCCCGCACACTATTCGATAACTTCGTCACCGATTCTCTGATATTTCTTGCAAAAGTATGAAATTATCAAAAGCCTTCTATCAATACTTATATCAATGTTATCAAAGCGTCCCTTCATAGAATACATTGGCCTTTTGTCGTCTTATTCACCATTTTTTACAGATGTGTTGATATTTTCTTGCATCATTCTGTCGTAAAACAATTTCCTATTTAAGAGTGAAACTCACAATGACTATAATTCACGCTGTGTTTTTTTATCTACTGCCCCTTTTTATTAACTTTTGTACCTTTGCATTCCACATAGTAATTAGCATATTAGTCAGAAATTAGTAACAAAAGCTTACTTCAGTAGCTTAAGACTGTTTTCTTTCCGAGACTACTTAGAGTACTGTGAGAAGACGGTATTTTTGCTGGAGATGTATACTAGTCAGATGCTTCCACCAGAAGGATCGGAATATTTTTCCTGCCATACATCTACAAACAGACTCCGCAAGTCACTTTACAGTGCTGGTAATTCCTACCAGTACTAGTGATTTGTTCTCCTATTTCATTCGTGTGTAGGGCTAGGAAAGAATGACTTACGTCTGCCCTCTCTCACTTTATTCTTGCTATTTCTACTCAGGAACTACGTCGAAGACTGTAGAATTGCCGTACGGTCTCTCCGAACACCAGTTTTCCAATTTAGTAAATAGTAAACTGCCACAATACGTTTACGCTGACAGTTGCTGACAATGTTACATCTGCAGTGCACCGTTTGCAAGTTATCTTTTTGTATTTATTTATTTTTAAAAAAATGCTGTCTTACGTGACGATAACGGGAAACATAAAAATGTCTTTTGCATATATCTCCGCTCACAACTTGGACAAAGAAAGTCTTTCAAGCTTGTACATTATTTTAAAGTTCATATTTTGTTTCTTTCGGAATTTATTTTGACAAATTTCCACGAAAGGAGAAGTTCGTTCAACATGGTGACAATGCGCGAGTGCAGAGTGTGCATGCGTTGCGCAATCTTATTCCTGTATGTATATAGTGTTTCGCATGATTGTACAACATGTCCTGGAGAGGAAATTTATAGTCTGGTCCGCATGCGAAAACTGTATGGAACCAAGTACACATTTGTCATTATTGTGACTAGAAAACTACTAGTTACTAAACTAGCTTACTCTTTGTTTCCATAGCAACTTCGCTCTGTGAAAAAAAAAATCGTATGAATGAACGTTGTAATCGTCTGAACTACCAGCAGCAGGAGTGCTGGATTTCGTACAGTCTGATAAAGTTATGTTTCGGTTGCCCTTGGCTGCCACTACACTGAAATGTCATCGATCTCGTTGGAAGTCACCTTACAACACGTCTCTTAAAGATAAGTTAGAGAAAAAGACACTCAGATGCACGGCCTTCGCAAAACCCGTCTCTGAAGCAATCGCTGGTAGATTCACGCTTCTGCCTCTTGGAAGGCGCCAACTTTCCTCTTCGAGCGGTAGTGCTAACAGCTGTGAAAATACTACTGATCGTACAAGCGATCTGAGGTTGTCACTGAAGTTACAAGCATACCATGCTTTCCCCCATATTTCTTATTCTGCGTCGATAGGAACACGGATCAAGACTTAATTAAGTCCGTATCGAGAGTTATGCAGATTTTAGCGATAACGCCGTTTACCTATACGCCGGTGTTCTAAATCAGGCTTAGAACCGACTTAGATTTTATTTTCTCCTGAGGTAGATGCTGGAAAGCCAAAGGCGAATACGTGTGCAAGAACAGAAGTCACAGTCTCATGCGTTCTACAACAGATTGCATGTCGATTAGCAGCTTCAGTGATGGGACTGTTCTTAAGCTATTAAGACGTCTGTGACATTCTTGAGGATTTTATTATGTAAGTATTTAACAATTACGTGTTAAGTACGTAGCAGTTTCCTGGCATTACAGCAATGATGTATATTCGAGGTTTTATCGCCTCTTAACTTGCTTTTTCCGTTCTTTTTTTGTGCTGTATGCTAATCACATCAGTGTGTAACCTTTTTTCGTGTTATAGCGTGCTGTTAGTCTTAACTGCCCACGTATGCTGATTACCTGTGCATATCCTCTAATTCAGTGTTGCTCCTGTAACTTCCTCACTGTACTTATTCACTAGAGTAGCCATCGTGTTGATATTCTTATTAAACGAAGTTGTCTTCCGACATTGTTGTTCTTGTATGAAATGGGTAATGTTTCTTCGTAGTATTGGCAAAAACTATAGAAAACGCATCAGTGCTACTCAGATATTCTCTTGGATTTTGGGCAACGTTTTGAAAAATTTGTAAACAATTTGTGTGATACCGATAGTGACCTGGAACTGTGCAGATGTATGGTAAAGGTTTGATTTTGGTTTCTGGCGACATTCGTATGTTGGAGGATGTGGAGAATTACACGTAATCAAACTGAAAATCATTGTAGACGCATGCAACCATTAGGAATAATCGATGGTAGGCAATGAAAACCTCGCAACTCCTTTTCGATGAATTTTGCAGGGGAAACAAAAATGGCTTCTTAAAAAATAATGTTAAGTGATTCAGAAAGTTGCTACATGTGGAACTGTTTAGTAGAAGCCTAGTTATTGACAGATTAGATAAATCCATGCCCTTTCAAACCTCCTTTTGATTATGAAGTTACTGGATACTATAATTACGAGTTTTCACAGACAATGGAGTTACAAGGTTTTCATTGCCTACCACTGTTATAATTACTGGAAGGAATTTAAAAAAGCTGTGCGGTTGCTTAAAAAGAGTCTCTGGTTTTCTTTGAATTTTATATTAACTGCAATGATGCGTTTCTGGTTTGACCCATCATCTGATGGCCTACTATAAACAGACAAAAGTAACAGAGGCTATGTCACAAATTTTACAGAAATGCATTTTTTTAATAAAAGTCAGTTCTAAACGAACAATAGTCAAAAACAAAACCCCTTTTGATACAGAAATATATATCATGTTAGATATTAATACATGAGAATTTGAGGTAGACGTCAAATACTGCCATTACTGATATGCAGAATGACAGGTGGTGCCATTAGTTGCACCGTTCGAGCCTAACTATTGCAGTACCACACACGTAATCTCAGTGCCACCGTATGCTGGGATGAAGGCTCAGTCACATTAGGTGGCATAACTATGTCGGTGCAGGTTTAAAGAGTGCCAAACAGTTTCGTGGCCCATGAAAGTATTACATTTAAATTTTTAAGAAACAATTGCGGAAAGTGCGTGTCAATGTACAAACACTTAAAAATTGCTTGCCCACACACAGGCAATAACCCTAACTTATAAAAATTCAAGTGACATGTTATCATGAAACCAGCATATAAAATTCTATACAATGTTTTTTTGTTTGTATACATACGTCAACTTATCAAGATATGACCAACTGAAACCTGTCACAGTACAAATTGGCTATGTAACCACAAAAATACATTTCCATTTTCATTACAAAGTAAAAGTTCACGGGTTATTGCTCATCCGACACACATTCTTACAACATTAGATAAAGTTAAAACTTCACAAATGAAAGGCAACAATTTCAGTTTCACAACAGAACAGAGACTCACGTGCCGTCAAAGACGCGACCTAGTACATAATAGGTGTAAAATAAGATGAAGTTAAAATTTCACAAAGAAAATGCTATGAACGGGGTAAGCAGGAACGGGATACTATATTCTTTCATTTTATTCTGGTGGAAGAACAGTTATCCGAAAATCCCAAATTACATAATTAGACCTCTTAACTTTGTTAGCGTCTATTCAGAGCTGGACCCGCCGATCGTAAAGTTTCGATCAAACCTTCCTGCAAGGGGCTGTGAACGCATGCTTAATTTTCATGACGATATGAAGTTCACGTACGATGAAATTGAGTAGCGAAAGCAATCAGAGATCTCATCCAAAATGGTATAAGGTGCCGTGCATAAGGCCTGGACACACCACCTCGGTGATAATATACGGAACTTACTGTGAGAGCAATGTACACATAACGGCCGTTCAGCAAATTTCCTATGTCAAATGGTAATTCGCAGTCGCGTCAGAAAGTCTAGCTGTAACTGACTACCGATACCATCGCTGGAAATTATTTTAATAGGAAAACACGCGCGCCGGTTGTCCCCGCCGTGAGATAGGATCTCGATGGCGAGTGCGTGTGCGATGTAAATTGGCGCGTTCGGCACAATTTGTGTCATCAAAAGGAGCCGGCAGCGAGTGGGGGCGGCGGGCGGCGCAGGGCGCCTAATTTTAGCCGCGGAGCGAGGGGCCCCACCCGCAGGTGGGAAGCGAGGCGCTTCGCCCAGCCGAGGACGCGACCTGCCGGCGCGGCCCAAGTCTACCCGGGCGCTTCACTCGCCTCGCTACTTGCTCGCGTCCAGTGGGCACAACCTGCCTCCACATCGACAGTCTTAACCCTTTCGCTGTTGTCGATCCTGCAACGCCGTTCCCCAGGTGCTGTGGACCTGTACATGCGCGCCTCTTGGTTTTCCCTGTAGTGCTATGGACGTCTGTATGGATCCAGAACCGCCGATCTCTCACTGCTGCGGGCGAGTTCCTTCCCTAACTCGGCGAATGAGAAAGTTTCGAGTATTTATCGTACAACATATGTACCTCATTGCGTGCTACCATTTGCAAAAAAACCACATTTCGATATCTTTAGTCGTTTACGAAATATGACGACTGTTACGACCACATGATTTGCAGTGCGCGAGGAGGTGAAATGGCGCGTCGCGCGCGACCCTCCGTCGGATGTAAAATCCAATAACTCGAGGACGAAATGAGGTATCGTTCTGCTTTCAAATTTAAATAATATTTCTATATGAAAGAATTTGAAATACCATTAAAATTAATCAAATTAGTTAAAATGTGTTTGGAAGAAACCATATGCAAAGTTAAGACACCTGCAGGAGAAACTGAAAATTTTAAGGTGTACACTGGACTGAGACAAGGGGATGCCATCTCACCTATTCTATTTAATATTATCTTAGAGAAGATTGATAGAGAATTCACCAAAACTAATCCACAAGGGATCCAACTGCAGGGACAGAACATTACTAGACTTGCTTATGCAGATGATGTAGCCTTAATAAGCACTTCAAAAGCTGAATTAATCAGGATGATGCAAAATTATTACAAAATAGCTGAGAAAGCTGGACTTCATGTGAATGAAGAAAAGACAGAATATCTAGTCATAAGTAAAAAACTCCAAAAGAATACACCACTTACCGTAAATGGTCTCACTTTCAAGGCAGTTGACCACTTCAAGTACTTAGGGAGTCTTTTTAGCAGAGACAATAGAGCAGAAATAGAAATAGACGCCCGTCTAGCAGCAGCTAATAGAACTTTTTACAGCTGTATCAAAATTTTAAGGATGAGATCACTTAGTACTGAATTCAAAATCCGTTTTTATCAGTCAACTATTGTACCAGTAGCATTAAATGGATGTGAAGCTATTACATTCAGGAAAAAAGATAAAGAAAAACTGTTGATATTTGAAAGAAAAATACTAAGAAAAATATTTGGACCAATCTTCGATGAAAATGTCATGGAGTGGAGGATAAGGAAAAATGAAGAACTACGGGAGCTGTACAAACATAGTACCATTGTGGAAATGTTAAAGAAGAGAAGACTGAACAGGGCTGGTCATGTAGCAAGGATGCCGGAGAACAGACTACCCAAAATAGCATCCACTAAGAAATTAGAAGGAAAGAGAAGAAGAGGAAGACCTCGAATTAGGTGGATGGAGAATATCCGGGAAGATGCAGCTAGGATGGGCATCAACTCTGATTGGACAACAATTTCCCTGGATAGAAATAATTGGAAGAGGCTCGTAGAGCAGGTGTATGGTCGATAAGGCCTTAGCCACGTGTAAAGTAAAGTAAAAGTATTTCTATATCTTATATACATTTCATTTACAGAAATCTATGAGCTAAAGTTTACAAAATGCATTTTTACCTTTGGAAGATCTTGAAAATTTCGCGCAACGTTTCGCTTAATTTGATGCAGCGCAGTAACTATGGGCCGCGCGGAGTGGCCGCGCGGTTTGAGGCGCCATAACACGGAATGCACGGCCCCTCCCTCCGGACATAGGTGTGTGTGTCGTTCTTAGCATAAGTTCGTTTAAGTAGTGTGTAAGTCGAGGGACCGATGACCTCAGCAGTTTGGTCCCCTAGGAATTCACAAACATTGAACAGTAACTATGGCAGATAACGGAAAGAAATTCAGTCACTCATCGAGAGAAGAGATCAGACTGTAAAACATGCAAAAATAATTTTCTTAGTTGACACCTGTAGTTTTCTTTAAAGCGGATGCTAAGTATTTCATATTGGCTGGAACGCCATCTCTTAGCACAGGCATCAGTAAATGGTGAGGACAGCCACAACAACAGCCACCCTCTGCACGGAACGCAGAGAGAACATCTGCAACAGCAACAGGGTTACTGTCGGCCGCTGTGGGCGAGCGGTTCTAGGCGCTTCAGTCTGGAACCGCGCGACCGCTACGGTCGCAGGTTCGAATCCTGCCTCGGGAATGGATGTGTGTGATGTACTTAGGTTAGTTAGGTTTAATTGGCTCTGAGTTCTAGGGGACTGACGACCTCAGATGTTAAGTGCCATAGTGCTCAGAGCCATTTGAACCATTGTGTCTCCAGTGTCACATCTGGGGCTGCGAATTTCAATGACGTCACCACCACCACCTCCACCACTACCACCATTACCACCATCACCAAAAAAAATGGTTCAAATGGCTCTGAGCACTATGGGACTCAACTGCTGAGGTCATTAGTCACCTAGAACTTAGAACTAGTTAAACCTAACTAACCTAAGGACATCACAAACATCCATGCCCGAGGCAGGATTCGAACCTGCGACCGTAGCGGTCTTGCGGTTCCAGACTGCAGCGCCTTTAACCGCACGGCCACTTCGGCCGGCTACCACCATCACCATCACTAACTTTGTTACATTGCTAGATACAGGTCTTCTCTATTCACTTCCACTCATTTCTTCAGCTATACGCATGCTACTTCCAATTTTATCTTATCCATCATGAACAGTGAACTTGCGACTATGGATCATATGTCGGATGCTTTGTATTGATAGTGCTCAGTCACTTCATAATGCTTTTTTTCCTTTCCACTCACGAACAGCACGCTCGAAAAACCAAAAATTAGCTCTTTCCGTGCCAGCTCTGATTGCTTTCATTTTATTGCGATGATCATTTATCCCTATGTAGATGGGCGCCAGCAAAATATTTTCGCATACGGAGGAGAAAGCCGGTGTTTGAAATTGCATGAAAAGATCTCACCTCGACGAAAGACGTCTTTGTTTTAATTATAGCCACCCAACGTCGCATATCATGTCCGTGACACCCTCTCCCCTATTTCTCGATAGTATAGAAAGAGCTTCCCTGATGTGAACTTTGTGGACGTGCTCCGTCAATACTAGCTGGTAAGGGTCCCATATCGGACAACAATATTCCAGCAGAGGACTCTGCAGACGTTTTGTTTTATAAATAATTTATTGTCCGGCGCAACGACTATCCGCAGTTCATAAAACATACGCCGTGGTTCAGTCCCATCACTGCTGAAACCACTTTGACTATTGCCAATAGCAGAAACTGGTCACTTCGTTTGGAATTATTGTGGTCGTGCTACCCGTTAAATCACCATTCACTGTGCGTCTGCAGCTCGACTAAAACGTGGCTTTTTCCAAAACCTTGTTTTATACGAGGCGAACCTACTGGCTGGAATCGTGATGCAAATAAAAAAAAAAGGTTACAAGGCATCACCCGTTAGTGAATATTATACACGTAAGACACATTAATGTAACTCATCATTTATTCTGGAAAGAGCCGGTACACATATACGGATTTTGTTGCATTTTTTTATCTTTTGTAGTTTAGTTTCGGGGTTGTAACTTCATTTTCATTGTCAGCAGCCAAGACGTCAGGGACCACCATTGGCTGTGACCAGTGCTGAGGCCGGGTCACAGCCAGTTGGACTGGCTGGGGGCAGGAATGATTGGTTGAGAGTAGGGCTACGATCCTGAAACCAAAATAAAAACAAAAAACAAATAGCACCAATAAAAGCAGTAGTGCAGCGATAGTAGTCCCAACTTAATTGTATTAAATCTCATGGAATTAATGATGAATATACAGTTAATATATTGGAAGGTACGTCCTTCCCACCCTTTCTACAACTATGTCTATAGAGCAGGAGTGTCGAACTTTTCGCTTTACATGGGCCACACTGGAAAAAAAACGAGTATTTTTGGGCCTCATGTAATGCATTTAACACAATAACAACTGAACAAAAAAAATTGTGTTCCAGAAAAGCAAGACACTATTAATTTGACATCTTATATATGAGTTTTCATTAAATTACTTTCATAACTGTACATAAACGTAATTTTATTTATGTTTATTGGCAGATGCACACTTCTTGGGCCGCACTGAAACTTGCTTTTGGCCACACGCGGCTGTTGAAATGCGGGTTGGACACCCCTGCTGTAGAAAATAATCCCTGTTCTATCAGCTCATAGCTATCTACTTTTACCTTCCTATCAAGTTTGCAAACACCCGACAATTTTTATATCTGCGATGTATCTTGTACCTTTATGTGACCCATTATTTCTTTTGCTATGTGTTGGCAAAAAAAAGTATATTATGTCACACCTTAACACTAAAAATTAAATATTAAAAAAATTAGTGTTAAGAGCAAAGTGGATTACTTGGATTTACATTCCTGAATATCTCTGCCTGAGATGGAGTACAATATACTAATCGCGATTACCTAGTTGAAACTCTCACTTACTATTTATGTATCCTGAACATTATTGTAGTACTTAAGCCAACTGCATCTGTCCGTACATTTTGGGTAACAAAATCATATTCTTTTTTCATTTTAGCACTCAAGAGAAGACGTCGGCGTAACTATGCTGAATATCTTTCGACAGGTGACCCTGACATGCCAAAGGACTTAATGTTGCAAGTCTCACATCTCACATCTTGTAATCCTTGGCGCTTAAGTCGATTGTTTGTACAGAAGCTATGAAACCATGTGCATCTAAGTGCTGTTTTTTGTTCGCTGGTGAATACTGCGACGCCTTAAAGTGCTGAACTTACAACTTAGGAAATTACATAACGTATAAGTAATAAGATCACACCAAAGTCCTTTATTTATTTGCATAAAGTGGCACAATATATAAAAACTTGAAATATTTTCACCTCCCGGGCCTACCATTTGAGGATGTGTCTGATATGGCTGGAAAGGTAGCCAATGGAAGAGTGAAGGTCTTTTCTTTTTAAAAAAAAAAAAAAAAAAGTAATAAATTGACTGGTCATAATGTCAGTTGTAACGTCCAATGTTTTCTGACGTCATGCAATCATTCTAGATCGTTGTCTCGAACTTCTCTTGGAATCTAACAGTGAGCTTCTACACCTACATCCATACTTTGCAGGACTGTCAAATGCATGACACAAAGTACTTACAAGGGGACAATACTAACTTCCCGTCATCGATTTGACAGTGTGCACAGGGCACGACTAAGATTGTAATATATGTAAGCAGGAAGAAACTAGTCTCAACTATGTTTGAGAAAATAGAGCTTGAAAACTGTAATGTTGCTTATGCTGTATTCTTTGTAGGACCGGCATTATTCGAGGAGTCCGGAGCCGAGTGAGTAAGCGCTTGGTTTGATACGGGCGAAGTCTCTGTATCGACTCTCGCTGTCAGTAGTTTTTTTTTCACCCCCACGTAATTCTAAGAATAGATTTATTATGACCGTGCAAAGTATGAGTATTTAATCATTCATTTACTATTTTCCTAATGTTTGGCATGAAAAAAGGATTGAGAGTTTTTTCTCTCAAGGAGTTTGGAAATGAAAAAGAATACACGAGAACTTTGAGTCAAATACATATAGTCATTTTATTTATATTGTTGTATCTACCCTTGTGACAAGTACAATGTGCAATCTACGGAGCTCTGCGCAAATCAGGATGATACTGATCGCAAAGCACAGAAAACAATCATTATGCGACATACAACACAAATAATGACGCCCGCTTTTTGCATGTTCTTGGTTTTTTCAATGTGCCTATTTGCAAAACAAAACTGGTTTACATTCATAAGCGGTTCTGGGTCGTCACACCATTTTGCGGTGTACCACGCATATCGAAACATGGTAACGAATGCGATAGCCAGTTTCAAGTTTTTCGGTATATCTGTGATTTTCTCCCATTAGTCAAACAATAATGTAACCTAATCAGACATGTTGTCCTTCTTCGAATACGCTGACCGTACTCTCTTAATCCTGTTTGGTATTAATCCCACACAGCAAGCGCAAGTTATTTGCAAACAGTCTTCTTTGTAGAGTGACTGCATTTTCCCACCAGCGAACTGAAATCTGCCATCTGTTTTACTTACGACTGAGTCTACGTTACGATTCCATTTCATACCAATGAAAACTGAAAACCCCAGGTATCTGTGCGAATTGTTGTGATCCTCGGTCGGAAGTATGGTCTGATGCAGTTCTCCATGCTAGACTATCTTGGGCAAGCCTTTTTATCTCTACATAATTGCCCCAATCTACTTCCACTTGAACCTGTTTACTGTACTCAAACCTTCTTCGATTGTTACCCACAACACATCATTCCATTACCAGTTTGATAATTTGTTGATGCCTTAGAAAATGTCCTCTCAACCGATCCGCTCTTTTAGTCAGATTAAGCCATAAACTTCTTTCTTCCCCAATTCGATTAGGTACCTCCTCATTTGTGATTCGATTTACCCATCCAATGTATGAACTGAGTGATTCCAAATGATATTGTATAGGACACTACATTTATGATTTTCCTCCATTGCACGGTTTTCTGCTTCTGTGCGTTTAAAGCAAGTTGCCATGAATTGAGCGATTGCAATTGTAACTCATTGGTATTGTATAGGACACAACGTTTCTGATCTTTGTCTAGTGCACAGTTTTATGCTTCTGTACGTTTAAAGCAAGTTGCCAATCTTTGCACCTATGTGAAATCTTATCAATATCTGCCTCTTTATGCTGTTTTTCAGACCGAAGTTTATTATATGCATATCTGCAAAAAGTCTAGAGTCACATTTAATATTGTCTGCCAGATCTACACAGCACGAACAGTACTGTCGCAACAAACTTCTCTGTGGCACTCCTACATCTGTGATGACTCTCCACGCAGGATAAAATACTGCGTCTTCCCCACCAATCTCGGTCCATTTACCACTATGTCGCTCTGTTACATCTACCTCCCACCTTCATTTGATTTGCACTACGGCCCTAATTATGCCTTCCACTCCAGTTTGTTGCTTGCGCCATTTGTCTGTTTCCCTGTCTCTATTAATAATTCTCAACAAACATCTCACCATTGCTCGCTGAATAATCCCCACCGGCATCAATCAAAATCGGCAACTCAAATTCGTCGTAAGCTTTCCTTTCCAGACTTCGTTCTGAAAATCGTATTTACTTTACCAAAACCAGTTCCGATACATGTTTATTCACCTGTTTACCTCTTTCCCAGTCCACCCAGTCGCTGCCTTGGTGTGCCCCGATTAGAAAACTTCATTCTTAAATTGTAGTAATTTCTTTTCAGTATATTCGCTATGCATTATTTTAGTCTCAATGAACTCGGTTTTTCAAGCCAACTTTCAAACTCTGTCCGTCAAGATATTCTTGTCAGGTTAGGTTATTGGAGCTCACTTGAAATGGAGGTAAACAGTACAATGTCATGGACAAAACGAAAAACGGTTGAGATGTTTTCCATTAAAATATATTTCTTCTTAGTTTCCCCAATTTAAACTTCATCTAGGGCCGTCAAGAAAAGTTTTGGTGATACTGCATCTTGTAGCCTGACTTCTCTTTCAATTCTGAATTTCTTATTATCCAGATGAAGTGTAGTGGAAGCTGTAACATTGATGTAAACATTCTGCAATATACAAACATAAGTTGAATGAATACCTCGTTTCTAAAATGTTGCTGGTACAGATTTTGGCCTGTTGTGCTTTATGCACTTCTAATGCCAGCTTACTCCTTTATCTGATTAAAATCCAATGTTTTTTTCTATTTTTGGCCCTTATGTCCACAGCTGAATCAATAAAGTGTGTTGCGGAGGGCATTTTTTTTAATTTCGTGTTAAGACGTGCCCATGCTATTCACGGATGCAGCGTGCAAGGAAACATTGTTAATATTGAGCGCTATGGGACTTAACTTCTGAGGTCATCAGTCCCCTAGAACTTAAAAGAACTACTTAAACCCAAATAACCTAAGGACATCACAAACATCCATGCCCGAGGCAGGATTCGAACCTGCGACCGTAGCGGTCGCGCAGTTCCAGACTGTAGCCCCTAGAACCGCTCGGCCACCACGGCCGACATTGTTAATATGCCTACGTGTATGTGTAATTAGTCTCACCTTATCTTCATGTTGCTACAGGTGTTATGTCAGGCTTGTCCTCCATATCAAAACTGGCTCTGGAAATATTTCCTTGGAAGTTATTGCAAGGTAATGTCTACTTTTAATCATTTCTGCGATAATCTCCCAGACTAGAACAACTCTGTGTAAATCTGTGCCGGTGTTGACAATTGGTACCCACCACCTTCTACAGATTACAAAAGTAGACATTCTACGTAGTACAAATTAGTGAGGAGAATTTTTTTCAGGTTATTTTCAAATTTAACATTGCCATCTGCCAAACATTTTATGCCCCTGGGTAAGTGATAAGAAATTTTGATGGCAGTGTCGTGCACGGCTTTTGGATGCCGAAGCATATGTCCCACAAATCTAATCCACCTCCTGACAAAAGCGTTCAATAGATTTCTTCGCTATCCAGTTGTTTCTTTTGCTTTTTCGTTTAATACTTTATCTGCCATCCTTCGAACGCGTCGTATGTCGAATGCTTTCAGCTTATTCTTCTCCAGATTTCCTGTGGTACTGGTATCACTTCCATACAGTACTGTACTCCAGATGTACAGTTTTAGCAGCTTCTTCCTCATTTCCATATCAAAACCTGGTACCAGTAGCTCCCTTAAATTATGAAAACTTTCTTCGACTGTGCCAGTCGGCGTCTGACATCTCCCTTATTTCCGCCAATCTGTGTAATTTTACTCACCAGACAGGAAGATTACTCCACTGCTTCTATTGTTTCTTTCCCAATTTTGATGTTAAACAAGTCGTTACTGTACTCTTCATTACCTTCATCTTTGCTTCGTTTATCCGTAAACCATATTCTTTGATACAGATGCTGTCAAATATTTTTTAAAGATAAGTCATTCTTAGATCCGGCAAGAAGTGCTATGTCAGCTTTACTTTATGGCTGCAGATGTGCTCCTTACATATTTTTTCGACTTCTGAAATTTTGACTTTCTTCTTTGCTTCTTCGACGTACAATTGAACAACATTGGTTATTTATTTATCGTACGACGAAAACAAATATAGATACACAAAATTTACAGACAAATGTATACAATCAAATGTTCGTAGAATCGTACATCTCCAAACCAAGTTCTCTGATCCATTCGATGGCTTCATCCGATGCGTGGTGATTGTCCATTATCGTTCTATTTACGCTGGAAAATGACAGTCATCAACGAAGTGATGGACGGGCTGTAAGAAGGCACCACAGTCACAGTCTGCAAAGCCATTCCATTCTTACTTTGCATTAGGTAACCACATCTGCCTTGTTTGAATACAGTTCATGATCCTCCATTGACGCCTGGGGCGATCAAGTCCATATCATGGAAGAGTTCTGAACTAGATGTTCGTTGATTTCTGATGACTGCTCACACTGGATTTTCCATGAATGTTTGGTACTGGAAGAGGACACAACAAGATAGTTTACTGTGAGCCACGATGATTTCCGTTATTTAAAGCGTTCGTGTTCTGCTTACGCAATATCTTGATGAATGGATGGCTGAGCGTTCTTCAGAATTTTATTCTAGACGTACAGGAGAGCTCTGATCTTGGAACAGGAGGTGGGGATATTGCTGAAAACAGAAATCCGTAGGGCATCTGTACCCCAAATATATCTTTCTCAACATGAACTTGTTTCTCTTGACCTTCCGCTTTTATTGTTCTCACTCGTGTTCGTATTGACATCGTCTTGCATCCCCTCCTTCTTATGCCGTTCACGGAGACGAGGCAAGTTCGACTGTGGATAGTCCTTCATGTTAACAAGACTGTTGTTTCGAATTTTAAGGCATGGTCATTTAACGACGTGTATGTGAGAGGAAAGTATCTGTTTTTAACTAATCCTGGAATGTCTGCCCATTTAATCGAAAAAAAAACGTTCAGATGGTCTACTTTCCAGCTGAAACTCCCACTGGAGACTAAGTGACGAAACAAACCTTCACCAGTCTTCCAACTCTTCTTTGAATTTTCTATATTTTGTTGAGTTAACGGAGGAACAGCCTGACTAACAATGCTCGAGAATTAGTCGGACAAGAGTTGCGTATAGGATGGATGTATACTTTCAACGGATCTCAGTTTGATACTTGATACATAGATTGATAGGGTTGTTTCACACCAATTGGCTCCGGACAGACGCCCGTCGGTATTTGACCGTCTCGTTTACCTCTGTGACTGTTTCCAGCGATACTAAGATGGAACGTTAATTTCATTAAAAAACGTATTTCGCTGAGGAACTTGGGTTTTCCACTGTCCAACCATTGGACCTAGCACTGCTACTTGTCTCAGCCACTACTGAAATCGTTTTCCCCTGTCTTGTTACCCGTAGTATTTGTATGACATGAAACAGATCTCAATTGATATACTAAACTTCACGTCACCCATGTTTTCAGAAACAGTGTCGGCTGTCATGCAGCTGGCTATTTTAGTTCAAACTGAGAGTGTGTGTTTGGAGGGGATGGAGGGGAGGACAAGTGGTACAGTTGGAGTGAAGGCTGGATAGAGTGGCATCATAGAAATTGTTGTGGTATGGCGAGAAGGTTACACCTACTTTGTCACTTTTGTTCCACGTGCTTCATTTACTGTAAGTGACATATGATCTATCGCGATGGTTGCTGTGGGCATATCAACAAGGCTTTTACAGGCTCACTGATTTCGCTGCTTACATATTCGATTTTTGTAGCTTGCGGGCGGGCGGTGGTGGGGTGGAGAGTGGGGGTTGGGGGAGGTATATTCCAGCTTTCCCCACCAGCCATAAATAGCCTATCTTCTTACGCATGTCAGTCCAGCTGTAACTCCGATTGGATATATTCCTGTTTGTTTTGCGTTGCAAATCTTCTTAATCCTAAGTGATTCCACTGACTTTTTCACCCCCCTGTAATAAATTTCAAGATCTCCTCGAGAACTACGCGATCAGCTCTGACGTGTTTTCTTCGTACCTCTACTCCAAAAATACACCTTGATTGAAGCTCATTATAATTCCATTAAAGAATCATTGGTATTTTTATGGTAGTCATACATTTTACATCTAAATTTTGCCTCATCGCACTGGAACCACAGTAACAAAAGCTGTTTTGCACGTAATTATACGCATCATCTGATGGGAAAGAGTGAGCATTGTACGCTTTGTGCCATTTGCGTTGGCAGGTATGGAATCGCGGTAGTAACTTGAAAACAGGGTATAGGCTACAACTGCCGTTTTATATACAGTACTGTAAATTTTCAGTTTAGTAATACCGAAGCTGAGATACATATTGTTGTGTAAGCAATTGTATATATTACTTAAAAAGGTGTCTTGAAGATACACACATCAAAAAAAAGTTTTTCATTACGTCGGTTCCGAGAGTTCCGAAACCTGTACAGAAAATTGGTGTAGAGATCAACATAAACATCATTTTCGCCCTTTTTATTGCTCATGAAAACCACACATTACATGTTGTACCACCGTACAGTGAGACCTTCAGAGGTGGTGGTCCAGATTGCTGTATACACTGGTACCTCTAATACCCAGTAGCACCTCTTCTTGCATTGATGCATACCTGTATTCGTCGCGGCATACTATCCACTAGTTCATCAAGGCGCTGTTGGTCGAGATTGTCCCATTCCTCAACGGCGATTCGACGTAGATCCCTCAGAGTGGTTGGTGGGTCACGTCGTCCATAAACAGCCCTTTTCAATCTGTCGCAGGCATGTTCGATAGGGTTCATGTCTGGAGAACATGCTGGCCACCCTAGTCGAGCGATGTCGTTATCCTGAAGGAAGTCATTCACAAAATGTGTACGATGGGGGCGCGAATTGTCGTCCATGAAAACAAATGCCTCGCCAATATACTGCCGATATAGTTGCACTATCGGTCGGGGGATGACATTCACGTATCGTACAGCCGTTACGGCGTCTTCCATGACCACCAGCAGCGTACGTCGGCTCCACATAATGCCACCCCAAAACAGCAGGGAACCTCCACCTTGCTGCACTCGCCGGACAGTGTGTCTTATGCGTTCAGCCTGACCGGGTTACCTTCACACACGTCTCCGACGATTGTCTGGTTGAAGGCATATGCGACACTCATCGGTGAACAGAACGTGATGCCAATCCTGAGCGGTCCATTCGGCATGTTGTTGGGCCCACCTGTGCCGACGAACTGCATGGTGTCATGGTTGCAAAGACGGACCTCGGCATGGTCGTCGGGAGTGTGAAGTTGCGCATCATGCACCCTATTGCGCACAGTTTGAGTCGTAGCACGACGTCCTGTGGCTGCACGAAAAGCATTATTCAACATGGTGGCGTTGCTGTCACGGTTCCTCCAAGCCATAATCCGTAGGCAGCTGCCATCCACTGCAGTAGTAGCCCTCGGGTGGCCTGAGCGAGGTTTGTCATCGACAGTTCCTGTCTCTCTGTATCTTCTCCACATCCGAACAACATAGCTTTGGTCACTCCGAGATGCCTGGACACTTCCCTCGTTGAGAGCCCTTCCTGGCACTAAGTAACAATGCGGACGCGACCGAACCGTGATATTGACCGTCTAATTTTATAGATAGACTATATCTGATATGCGTAGCAACCTGGTTGTACCTTAGCACAACAGGCAATTTTTCTTCGTCTCCTTCTGCATTTCAATCCTACGACTATGAAACAAATTTCCCTTTAACATGCAGCTTATTGACAACCGCTGCGCAATAAGAGAAGATTAAAACTTTGTCTTCGTTTCTGTTTCTATTTTATTCATTTGCTAAACTTACCTTAATATTTCTCGCTTTTCGTCTGACCAATCAACTGCTCCACAGTGATTCCTTCTGCACTGCTGTTACACGTCTCTGATGTGACTATTTACATTCGACAAGAACGTAGTGGAATAAATTCCGTAATATTATTAAGATCGACATTTCTTAAGCCACTGGTATTCATTACTACACCATATTGTCACTATTATTATTATTATTATTATTATTATTATTATTGCTATTACTATATATTGTCCAGGTACCATACAGACTGTAATGTTAACTCACTGAGGAAGTCTGCTTAGATGTAATAAGAGAGGACCTGAAGGCCGTAATCTTTGTCAAGGGGAATAATTGCGTGGATAAATAAATATCTTAATCGTATATTTTAGGGCAATTCCTAACATTAAAATGAGCAACTAAAACACTCAAGTAACTCCAGAGATACTTGTGTTTACTTCTTGAACACGTGGATATAGCAGTGAATTGGCATCTGAACATTTTAAGATAAAACTCCTTGCAACGAATGCTTTGAGTTCCGAAGACATTTTATTTTGATGTGACGTTAGCACAGTATAGTAAGAGCCAATTAATTGTACCATATACGAAAAATGTTTAGTATGCCCTGCCAGGACTAAGATAAAACTAGTCACATGGAAAGACGTGGCAAACAGCAACAACGTAGTTATTTAAATAACACTTATAAGGAGGTATTCGTTTAGTTTCGTATGGTATGGGTGATGTAAAGCGTATAAGACCAGCAGAGCGTGACCATAAATGGACAGTCTCTATTGCATTGCGATAACTGGCTTCTTTTTACGGTTTGGTTCCTGGTGGCTGTAGTTCCTTATACCGTAGCAATAAATTATATTCCTAACCTGTAATGGCTGCAAGGCTTTCCGCATAATCTGTCAAAGAAATAATTTTTTCTTGGCAAGACTGTCTTTCGAAAGAATCGAGATCTTACGGCGGCCGTTCTGGGAAGTAGTGTGTATAATTATGTTCAGCGGTGTTTCCTAGAAATTTGGGGAAGAGCCTGGCAGGCGAGGGCTGGTCGTGGCCGGGCGCTCACGACACTGACGTATCTGACAGGCGCGCTCGCTATCAATCACGCCGTTACTTATCGGTCACAGCGCCACTTAGGCGCGACAGCCTGCAGACTGCGGCCGGCAAGATCCTCGCCGACGGCTGCAGTTGCCGCCTCTGCTGCCCTAGCGCCTTTGCTTTACAGGCTCTAGCCTTTCTGGCAGTCGCGACCATCAGCAACTTTTGGAAAACGTGGACCGCTGTGCTCTCATCGTTACAAGTGAAATACCATCAACTGAAGTGGAAAGTAAACCACTGCCTACAAGGAACTGCTAGTTACAGACGCGATTTTTTTCCAGTACCCATAACCTTTGTTGTATATGTAAACATGCAACATAGCCCCTCTGGGATACAAAGACACTGGAGATACTTGCTTTCTAGTTGAAGGCTGTCTCTAAGAAGAGGAGGAGAAATAACCAAAATTGTAAGATTATGCCTATTCGTGTTCAATTATAAGAAAAGTGCATTGTCGCGGAGGTAGGTTTGAGTATGACAGTGCCTTACTAACCATAGTGAGAACTGCCACAGACCGCTACGGTCGCAGGTTCGAATCCTGCCTCGGGCATGGATGTGTGTGATGTCCTTAGGTTAGTTAGGTTTAAGTAGTTCTAAGTTCTAGGGGACTGATGAGCTCAGATGTTAAGTCCCATAGTGCTCAGAGCCATTTGAACCATTAGAACTACCACAGCGAGTAGATCGTACAGGGGACAGCGCTCTGCTTAATGTAACAAACTTTGCATGGTGCTCAGCCTCTGGTAGATGATGGAACAGCCACTCATTTAACACATAACGTGCGTGATCCATACCATTACATATCCGGCGGAACTCGAAAAGCAAAGTTTACAGTAGTTGCTGTTGTTCGGATGAAATGCAGAATGACTCGGGAATTAACAAGGTCTATTAAAATGAGACTTTCAGTTTATTGTAATAATACCAATGGTAGTAGTAGTAGTAGTAGTAGTAGTAGTAGTAGCAGTAAAAGAAGATTAGGAAATATTATATAAATCGAGTGAGCAGTGTAGAAATATTGGACAATTGTTATTAAACATTCCCAAAACGGAATATACTGGTAGATTCACCGACTGAATATCAGCAAATATCAGTTCCTAACACTTTAGGCATGAAATGGAAAGAAACGCCCCAAATTAGGTTTTTACATTACCATAGCTCAAAATAGAGAAAAAGCGCTTAACGAAACTATGTTTTGCCCTGTCGTTAGCAATCATTCTCCTAAAATGTGGCGCCCTGTTGTATGAAATCAACGATCACTACTTACTTCTGGATCCTGTCGCTGGAAGAGGAAGAGGGACAGACCATCATGCAAAATTGTTCGCCCACTCTGACATTAAATTCCTCCTTTCAGATTGTGGAAAACTATGAGCATTTCGGCTTATCGAAAACTATGAACTAGAATAAATAAACTTTTTTGGAAAGAAATTAAACTCGCTATGACACCGCCAGAATGATACTTGGAAGTGTATACAGAAGAACTAGGGTTTTTTCAGCATTGTTAAGCCATGTTCAAAATGGCATTCCCTAGCACAAAACATTGCTTAAAGATATCGAAAACACTCCTGTTCTGCCTTGCAGATTTCCAAGTATCGTTCTGGCTAAGTCAAAGCAAATTTGGTTCCTAACCATGAAATTTCCTCGTTTTCTGAATTAGATTCAAAATGAAGACATTTTTTCATTATTCCGCTTTAAGAAACATCCGAGCACAGTTTTTGTTTACAAGTTTCTAAGTTTCTACAAATCCGCGACTGCACCAGGATTCGCCATTTCATATGGTTTTTATTTCCTATCTCCAAAAACCCTACAAAATAGTAATATCCTACAGGACCAGTCTGTGCTTTTAAAACACTACAGACCTTTTACAACGGGGCAGGATTGCAAGTCACTTTCCTCAGCACGTATCTAATACCTCGCAAGTTACGGTTTTGTAACATATCGATAGGAGCATTACATTTTGGTGGCGCAAAACGTTAACTTACAAGACTCTTGTGGACCCCTCTTGACTATTCACCTTCTATAAGGCAGCGCTTCAGGTAAAATTACGATTGACTTATGGAATAATTGAGTAAATACGATAGTAAAAGTAAATACGTCAGAAGCGAATTGCAACCTGTATGTTTTCTCAGCTCTGATACTCAGGTTGTGAATTATAAAAATATATTTTTGCTGTTTTGTAATCTTCAGGCAATAATAATAATAATAATAATAATAATGACATTTTTTGTAAATTCAAACTTTCACGGGTACTCTTTTTTGACCAGAGTTGCTCAGAGACAAAACTTTTTAAACTATGGACTTAATTTTTCAAGGCTGACGTGTGACAGTGGAATACTAATTATTTTCAATAATAATATTCCACTTCAGTTTGCTGACTCATAGGTTTAAGTCATTTTTAAAAAATGTGTGCAAAACTCGTAGGCTAGTCGGATTCGTTAAGAATGTGCAAAATTCGTCGCGGAACTGAAGCACAGTAGTAAGAGACAAATTATAGAAATGGTAAGAGAATTGTTGCTCGTGACACGTTACTTTTGATCATTCAACATTCGTCACATCTTAATTACCAGTTCATTGATGCACTTAACTGCTACAGCTGATAGGCCATATCTAACACTTTTTGCGGAACGTATCTAAAAGGTTTTTCCAATAGAGAAAGAAAAAGTAAAGCTTCAACTGTCAGTGTTCACAGAAAATTGACTAAATAGCAATGTGCAGAAGCCTTTAATTACTGGAACCTGATGTTGGCTCTATGCTCTAGCTGTCGGAGAGATACTTAACTACAATTTAAGCGACCTGTCTGAGTAACAGATGGTCGACAGATACTTTGAAAATAATATTTCTGACACATTTACAATTCCTCTTTCATGTTTTGTCTTGTTGTACAATCCACCAGGCAATGCTAGAAATACAAAGGATTTGCATCTCGCCATCGGACTATCTACTTTGTAAAAAGAAACCAGATGCCCAAGAGTTATTGAGCACTCGCTGTAGCGAAGCGAAGCTGCACAGTTTTATGATGGGTTGTTTTAATAAAAGAACTCCATGCTAATGTAGAAAATATTACTTGCTAATCATCCATGCGTGACCATAAAAAAGTAATAGGTATTTTACATTGTCTACCATTGCCCGTACATGACCCCTGTTTGTAAAGTCCTCCTTAATACGCTGTACACGTTGCAGCAAATCTTAGAACATATTTTTTGGAAAGATTTCCCATTTGTTAACGGTGTCGTATTCCTCTTTTGCGGCCGGTGACGGAATAATTGTGGCGTCATTGATAATAAGGCAAATTTGCTTCTGCGTTACGTCGCAATCACATCTCCTTCTTGGCCGCCGTTACAAACTGACATGATCTTTGATCAGTCATACATTTTATAGGTGCGTTTCTTCAATCCACGTTTATGGTTTCAATTTTTATACCATTTTCACTCCAAAAACCTCTTCATCTGTCTTCTACCCTTCCTCGTTCGGTCCTTTAGTTACGCTGGTGTTTCTTTGTTCTGTTTTTTAACTCTTGATGAACGTCTGTCACTTTTATGTACACGCATTTATCTATTATGTTACCTGTCCTTAAGCCTAGTTCTTCCAACTGTTCTATAACTTCTTTCATCCATATCCTGTTGGTCTTGCATTTCTTGCTGTATTCCCAGATCCTCGTGGTCAATCTGCTATTGTGCGTCATATAGATATCTACATCCATCTACCCTGCAAACTTCATTCCCTTTTTTTTTTTTAAAGGATTTTGTTTATTAGTTCATTGGTACATGTGTATAGCCTCTTATTTTGCCCTTTCATCCAAAAATCGCCCTCCTTTAAGGGGCCAAATAACCTCCTTAGTGTTCACCTCTAGACGTTTCTTAGCTCCATGGTTTCTTTTACTTATTGTGAATTAAGACATTTGGATGCATCATGTGCCTCTGGCATCCTCATTGTGTTCTAGTGCCTTACTTAGATGGTGGATATTGCTTCTTGTTGTAAACGAGATGCGTTAGTTTGCAAGCCAAACAACAATTTTTTCCGTAATTTATATTAACTGAGAATGCTGCTCTCGAGTGAGACCGAAGACAGTGCTTCTGTCTTCTGCAATTCAGCTTTTCGAAAACATGGATTTCATAATGAATGTCTTCTAAGTATTCTTGCATTTTCGAGAGACTGTCTATAGGAGATTTAGGCAGCGAAAGAAGAAAACTGCAACGCTGGTGAAAATTTTCAGAGATTTGTTTTTAACTGAATAATTTCTGTCTTCTTCACCATAACTATTCTATATGTCCACATCTTTGTCTTGATTTTTTAATGCAAAATCTCCCATGTTTTGCGTCTTATGAGACGTTTGATATATTTCTGCGTGCACGCGAGAGTGTTCTGCGTTTGTTACGTCGCATATTCTACGTCTGATTCATGTCCTAGATCCCAGATAATACTTTCATACACTGCCACTAGAGGTCGGTCTTTTTATGAATGAACAGTAAATATTTTCTTGTCAACATGTTGTAGAGCGCTCTTGAAATCTCATCGTATTCGGACGTTACCGAGATCAAAACGCAAAATACAAGTATCAGCTGTTCTGTAAGCAAAACAGAAATGCAAAGAATCATTCGATTTGAATCCGGCAGGTCTCCACAGTGCATGAGTGCTGTACTTAAGAGTTACCGTTGCGTTGAAAACGCGACTAGATATTCCAGTCATCATTCTCGTGCTGGCATGTTGATAAAGGAGTATGTGACTGCGTTGTAACATAGCAGCATTTTTTTATAATACCAAACCATACATACTGATTATTAACATCGTTTTGATATTAAGAATTATTTTCTTATCATGAGCAGATTTTCGCGTTTGTTCTATGTACTCTGCAGAAGAAATATCTGCACACGAAGGACCTATGTCGATGGTGTTCACTCCATCAGAAACGTGTTCCCGCATGATGGCGGAATATAATGGAACGAAATGCTGACAAGGTTCTACCAACAAGCCTTCAGCATTTCATTTGAAAAGGTACGGCTTCCAGGCTTCGTGTTCCCTGTTGTTGTTCGTAACCATATTTTCAAAGAAGCTTGTCTCTAGTTTTATTAAATCTTGGAGAACAAACGGATCATAATCTTCAATAAGGCACAGTTTCGGTACTCGTCTAAAGTGTTTTGGAGAAAACTTTGTCACTTTATCCACGGTGGCATAATCTTAATTCAAATTATAATCATTCGCACATGAACCTACCGAACGTTAACTTGCAAACATAAAATTTAGTTGTAAAGTAATACAAACTGAGGAAATTGGGGACAAAGCAAAATGTAAGAATAATTGAGAGATCACGTATTGAATTGTATCGTCCTTTGTGCTTGACTTCGAGTAGAATGACAGACTGAAATCTGCTGGTCGTCTGTACATTGCCTGTTGACGACGAGGGGATCGCCATATTTCTTTTGCCAACATGTGTATTGAATTTTACAGTGTGAAAAGTGAGGCGTTGTAGAGTACTTTAGTGCTAACACGGATTTGTAGGAGCCACGACAAATAAGTGATTAGCGTCAAATGAATGCAATTCTTGTGCCAAGTTTGTCATGACTTGTTGTTAACTGGTTTCATCTGGTGTCGTACCTCGGTAATTGCGGAACGGAACTGTAATTACACGAATTCAGAGTTAATTTTGGGGCACACATCTCCTGTTTACAGGGAAATTAATTCGCAGGAGCTGAAGAACGGCTTTGTAGCTACGTCTATTTGCAGAATTCATCTACGTAAAGTTGCGCAGACATTGCGTCACGAAATCCATTTGCTGAATATACAATTGTTATATTGTTTGAGCTCGCTAATTCGGATGTACGAGTTCAGTAGGACACGAGCATACGGGAGGCAAATTATAGTTCCTTGTTAAATAAGGCCTCATATGCTGACGGCCAGGCAGACAAAGAGCGTATGAATTATTTTCCCCCCCGGGCGGAAATCCCAGCGGTGGCGACGGGCGGGATTTTGGAGCCCGTGTGTGCGCAATAATGTAATGCAAGATCCCGTATATTCTTCAGATAAATATCCTCCGGCAAACAGCGCACCAGGATTCGTGCAAATAAAAACACCGGGAGCGCGACTCGATGTAAAGCGGGGGAAATTTATGTAATCTCTGAACTTCAAACAGGGCGACTGCCTTAAATCCGCGAATAGTGTTGTTTTTTCATTTCAAACGTAATTCCTTGTTAACTTGCGCTAAGAACCTCTGCATTGTTCTGTGCTTTGATAAGGGTTACCAGCCAGCCAACAGGAGGCTGTTTTTACACGAGTCTTCAGCAAACATAGTGATATTACTTCTGCAGTTCATCGATGGTCGCTGTTGGCTCGTTAGTGGTTCCCGTAATTACTGTCTTGCATACGGCAACAGGCGTACCTCACCGACGTGGGTGGTCTTCACTTCGATGTCACGCGGGCGAATAACGGCCTAATTGGAATATTCAAATGAAAGTATTCGTGTAATGCAATGTTGCTTGAATAAGTGCATTTTAGCGGCAATAACAAAATATTTTGGAGCCAACTGATTACGGTGTGCCGTATCGACCGCGCTTTTCCGCTGTCAAATAACTATGAGCAATGTCTCTCCGTGCTATTAATTAGTATATTCGTTTCGTAGCGGCTGATTATTTATTGCTATTGGTACGGCAATCCAAATAAATCAGGCGAGCCTTTTACAATGACCTGTGTCGCTTTTGACAAATGTTTTGTCAAGCCCTAGTCTGTGACATATGGTCTGCGAGGGGTACATCGCCTTATAATCGGTTGCCCGCCATTGTATGGTTGTCGAAATGGATTTTGTTACACCGCTCTAATTACATACATGTGTTTAAAATATTCTTTTAGTTAATATATTGTTTCTATTCGCCTCAGTTTAGTATTACTTTTCAGGTTAACAATTCCATTTTAGGTACAAGATCTAACAATTGCACTACATGTGATCGCCTCACGTTTCACCGACGCATTGCCTCTAGTCTAATATTTACAGTCTCAAAGCTGTGGAAATGGATATTTTTTACTTGCGCGAACTAAGTCTATATTGAAATACTTTCCTAAGGTTTATTTGGACATAATGTCAAGCTGTTAATCAGTTTTTATTTCTATTGTGAGAAAATTACGGGAGTCCTCATTATGGCGAATAATGTCCATTGTCTTCCTGAGTATTCTTATTTGTGGCATATAATATCCAGAGACATTTGACAGCCCAGTCGAACAGATTACTTCCTAATTTGTTTACTGTTTTGTTTTAACATGTATCAGAACACGATATTAGGAGATAGAATAGCATTATGACATTAAACTTAAAACTTCAAAGTTGACCAGCCATTTAGTAACGAGTTTTAATACGACTGTCCAGGATAGTAGGAACTAAAACTTGTACGCCAAATAACACACAAGCTCTGTATGACTTTTGGGAATAAGTGTCACATCCTCACGGTTTTCTAAAGTTACTTTAAGCAGATTGATACAGATTCGTCAAGATTTGTTACTACAGACTGCTAAGGAATATCTTGCAGTAATCATTTTACATTCACCATTATAGCAGTGAATAAACAGCTTGCCGATCCATTGTGATAAAATAAATACAATATTTGATTGTATGCAGAACTTCCATTTGTCAACTAAGTTAACGGCTTTGCAGTAGCCATTATGACAGCAAACAGCTTGCCAATATGTCGTTAGTTGTAAAATAAATATTTTTGTTTGATGACAATTCACTGCCATATTTGCTATCATATCAAAACAAGTATTTGCTCACAAACGTGTAAATAGATATGTAGGTACATATTTCTTTTGAAATCTTCATAACTATTCATGTTCAGACAGTAATAAAGAATTATGTGGCTCAAAAATGGTTCAAATGGCTCTGAGCACTATGGGACTCAACTGCTGAGGTCATTAGTCCCCTAGAACTTAGAACTAGTTAAACCTAACTAACCTAAGGACATCACAAACATCCATGCCCGAGGCAGGATTCGAACCTGCGACCGTAGCGGTCTTGCGGTTCCAGACTGCAGCGCCTTTAACCGCACGGCCACCTCGGCCGGCAAGAATTATGTAAAATATGGAGATGTTCTGTCTCATGAATAGCCTCCTACAAAAAGTAGGTGAAAATACTGAATGGCAATCTTGCCCAAAGAGCACTAAGTATTTATAATGCTCCGTGTGAATGTTACTAACACTTGGTTTAAGAATCATAAAAGAAGGTTGTATACCTGGAGGAATCCTGGAGATACTAAAAGATATCAGATAGATTATATAATGGTAAGACAGAGATTTAGGAACCAGGTTTTAAATTGTAAGACATTTCCAGGGGCAGATGTGGATTCTGACCACAATCTATTGGTTATGAACTGCAGACTGAAACTGAAGAAACTGCAAAAAGGTGGAAATTTAAGGAGATGGGACCTGGATAAACTGAAAGAACCAGAGGTTGTAGAGAATTTGAGGGAGAGCATAAGGGAACAATTGACAGGAATGGGAGAAAGAAATAAAGTAGAAGAAGAATGGATAGCTCTGAGGGATGAAGTAGTGAAGGCAGCAGACGATCAAGTAGGTAAAAATACGAGGGCTAATAGAAATCCTTGGGTAACAGAAGAAATATTGAATTTAATTGATGAAAGGAGAAAATATAAAAATGCAGTAAATGAAGCAGGCAAAAAGGAATAGAAACGTCTCAAAAATGAGATCGACAGGAAGTGCAAAATGGCTAAGCAGGGCTGGCTAGAGGACAAATGTAAGGATGTAGAGGCTTGTCTCACTAGGGGTAAGATAGATACTGCCTACAGGAAAATTAAAGAGACCTTTGGAGAGAAGAGAACCACTTGTACGAATATCAAGAGCTCAGATGGCAACCCAGTTCTAAGCAAAGAAGGAAAGGCAGAAAGGTGGAAGGAGTATATAGAGGGTTTATACAAGGGCGATGTACTTGAGGACAATATTATGGAAATGGAAGAGGATGTAGATGAAGACGAAATGGGAGATAAGATACTGCGTGAAGAGTTTGACAGAGCACTGAAAGACCAGAGTCGAAACAAGGCCCCGGGAGTAGACAACATTCCATTAGAACTACTGATGGCCTTGGGAGAGCCAGTCATGACAAAACTCTACCATCTGGTGAGCAAGATGTATGAGACAGGCGAAATACCCTCAGACTTCAAGAAGAATATAATAATTCCAATCCCAGAGAAAGCAGGTGTTGACAGATGTGAAAATTACCGAACTATCAGTTTAATAAGTCACAGCTGCAAAATACTAACGCGAATTCTTTACAGACGAATGGAAAAACTGGTAGAAGCGGATCTCGGGGAAGATCAGTTTGGATTCCGTAGAAATATTGGGACACCTTACGACTTATCTTAGAAGAAAGATTAAGAAAAGGCAAACCTACGTTTCTGGCATTTGTAGACTTAGAGAAAGCTTTTGACAATGTTGAGTGGAGTACTCTCTTTCAAATTCTGAAGGTGGCAGGGGTAAAATACAGGGAGCGAAAGACTATTTACAATTTGTACAGAAACCAGAGGGCAGTTATAAGGGTCGAGGGGCATGAAAGGGAAGCAGTGGTTGGGAAAGGAGTGAGACAGGGTTGTAGCCTCTCCCCGATGTTATTCAATCTGTATATTGAGCAAGCAGTAAAGGAAACAAAAGAAAAATTCGCAGTAGGTATTAAAATTCATGGAGAAGAAGTAAAAACTTTGAGGTTCGCCGATGACATTGTAATTCTGTCAGAGACAGCAAAGGACTTGGAAGAGCAGTTGAACGGAATGAACAGAGTCTTGAAAGGAGGATATGAGATGAACATCAACAAAAGCAAAACAAGGATAATGGAATGTAGTCAAATTAAATCGGGTGATGCTGAGGGAATTAGATTAGGAAATGAGACACTTAAAGTAGTAAAGGAGTTTTGCTATTTGGGGAGTAAAATAACATGATGATCGAAGTAGAGAGGATATAAAATGTAGGCTGGTAATGGCAAGGAAATCGTTTCTGAAGAAGAGAAATTTGTTAACATCGAGTATAGATTTAAGTGTCAGGAAGTCGTTTCTGAAAGTATTTGTATGGAGTGTAGCCATGTATGGAAGTGAAACATGGACGATAACTAGTTTGGACAAGAAGAGAATAGAAGCTTTCGAAATGTGGTGCTACAGAAGAATGCTGAAGATAAGGTGGGTAGATCACGTAACTAATGAGGAGGTATTGAATAGGATTGGTGAGAAGAGAAGCTTGTGGCACAACGTGACTAGAAGAAGGGATCGGTTGGTAGGACATGTTTTGAGGCATCAAGGGATCACAAATTTAGCATTGGAGGGCAGCGTGGAGGGTAAAAATCGTAGAGGGAGACCAAAAGACGAATACACTAAGCAGATTCAGAAGGATGTAGGTTGCAGTAGGTACTGGGAGATGAAGAAGCTTGCACAGGATAGAGTAGCATGGAGAGCTGCATCAAACCAGTCTCAGGACTGAAGACCACAACAACAACAACATGAATGTTACAGTATTTACATGAAACAGGTTAGTAGAACCGCTTCCCGGCCTTGCCATCAAACACCAGCATGACACATTGTACAGAAAACTGGGAAAAATCTGTGATGTCTAGACGGATGCTTAGTAATAATTACTACACTACATGATCAAAAGTATCCGCATACCTTTAGTATGGAGTGCCTCCACTCTTCATCTTTATGGCTGCCTGAAGTCTGCCGGGAACACTTTCAGTGAGGTGTCTATATGTCTGTGGAGCAATGGCAGTCCATTCTTTCTCAAGAGCCGGAACCAGAGACGGTAGTGATGTTCCTCGTTGGGGTCTGGAGCGAAGTCGAGGTTGTAACTCATCCCAAAAGTGTTCCACTCGGTTTAGATTGGAATTAAGGGCTGGCTAGCTCGTTTTAGAAATATAATTGTCGACAAACGATTGCCAGATAAATGCTGCATTATGAACAATGTACTGTCATGCTGATGCAAACACTCACCGTCTCCGACCTGTTCCTCTATTGTAACCAGGACTCAGTGCTGTGAAATTGTTCACACCTGTCCGCATTCAGCGGTTTCTTAAGCGCAATAACTTTCCTTAGCACTGACTACAGAAATGTGTGGGTTGTTACGAGCTGCTCAGCAATTGTACTGCATTATTTTTAGCTCTTAGGCGCATTCGTCCTGCTAACTGGTCTGCTGGTTGCATTTTGCGGAAGTGATTTCTTCCGCTGATTTTATGCGATTTTTTACAGTCGCCGTCCGTGGTACTGGACGATTCGTGTGTGCAAGTAGATAAGGTCTAGTCTTGCTGTAGTTTTTCCTTCGAATTTCCACTTCACAATCACATCACCAAAGTCGACTTGGTCAGCTTTAGGAGGGTGGAAATGTCCCTGACGAATTTGTTACTCGTTTCACGTCCAGTGACTAATTAACTGACTGACCAATTCTGCTATTACTGGTTATCTACTGACTCCCCGACTCCTTTTATATTGGCGGGTCGACCTTCCCTGACATCCAGCGGTCAGTTCCACGTTACATAGGGGTGCGCAGCTAGTTTTGATCAGATAGTGTAGATCTTAGTTGAGGAGAGACGAATTCCGGCACACACTTCCAAATTATTACCGTTCAGCAGTTATTGAGGCTATGGAAGTCAGACTGTACGTCACCAAACATAATTTTTATAGGGCTTCTTACTCAACAACGTGTGGTAGTGGGTGCTCGGCGCAGAGAGGCTACAAAGAACTACATCGTGTTTCAAAAAGACTCATCCGGTTTCACAAGACTGTGTCTACTACATGAATGAAGATAGTGACTTTGGATGAATTTTAGCTTACGTATAGAACCAAACTGAATGTAAAGTCAGTCCGAACAGGTCTCGGAAGACCCTAACAGCACTGACCGACCGCCGTGTCATCCTCAGCCTATAGGCGGCACTGCATGCAGGTGTGGAGGGGTGCTTGGTAAGCACACCGCTGTCCCTTCCGTTGTCAGTTCTCGTGACCGCTGCTTCTTAATCAAGTGGCTCCTCAGTTTGCCTCCCAAGGGCTGAGTGCACCCCGCTTGCCAACAGCGCATCCAAGTGTTAGCCAATCCCGACAGCGCTAAGCTTCGGTGATCTGCCGGGGACCGATGTTACCACTGCGGCAAACCGTTGGCTTACACATAGATCTACAAGGTTTTAATTTTCAAAAGAATCATTCGATTTTAGAATGTTATATCCCTTACATGTGTTTAAACTTACGGTTACACTCAGGATCGAAGTGCTCATCTACTTTTCAAAATATGTTCAATGTACCTTCCACTTGTTGCATGACAAGCATACAGGCGATTATCAATCTGGTGTCACCCTTTTGGAGCACGTCTGGAATTAATGCATTCCCTACTGTTGGGCTGCGCGACCTGGCCGCGCGGTTAGAGGCACCATGTCACGGTTTGCGTGGCCCCACCCGTCGGAGGTTCGGGTCCTCCCTTGGGTATGGGTGTGTGTGTTGTTCTTAGCATAAGTCAATTTAATTAGTGCGTAAGTCTAGGAACCGATGACCTCAGCCGTTTAGCCGGCCGAGATGATCGAGCGGTTCTAGGCGCTACAGTCTGGAACAGCGCGACCGCTGCGGTCGGAGGTTCGAATCCTGCCTCGGGCATGGATGTGTGTGATGTCCTTAGGTTAGTTAGGTTTAAGTAGTTCTAAGTTCTAGGGGACTGATGACCTCAGATGTTAAGTCCCATAGTGCTCCGAGCCATTTGAACCATTTTGAACCTCAGCAGTTTGGTGCCTTAGGAATTCACACACATTTGAACTCCTGTTGATATGTGGAGGAGCAGTTCATTCAGTTATGGGAAGCTCAGTTACGTGCATGCAGTCTTCTACAAACCCGCACAAAAAATGAACTTGCAGGCCAGTGGTGCAAGAAGATAACCGTACGCCTCTTAAGGTACGTCATTGTTAAGAAATGGCCTTTCTCACAAGCATAACTAGGTACGTAACTCGAATAAACGCCAGCGAGCTAGGTGCACTAGAGGCGACAGCAACAATATGAACTGGCAGTTTACTGGCGCCAAGGTGTACTTTTAGTTCCGATTCGTAACTTAAAATCCACCCCAAGTTTTTATCTTCATTCAGGTAGATTAGTCTTGTCAAATAGAATGAATCAGATTCACCATGTAGTCTGTAAAACGTCAGTTTTTTTTACAATTTTTCAGGCTTTTATGGCCGGCCGAAGTGGCCGAGCTGTTCTAGGCAGTACAGTCGCAGGTTCGAATCCTGTCTCGGGCATGGATGTGTGTGATGTCCTTAGGTTAGTTAGGTTTAAGTAGTTCTAAGTTCTAGGGGCTGATGACCTCAGAAGTTAAATCCCAATATGCTCAGGGCCATTTGAACCAAGCTTTTATGCCGTGGTTGGATGAATTTCTTGTTGAAACCGAACATTTCGTCCCCCCTGCGGAGGACATCGTCAAGAGGGGTATTTAGCTCTTTAGACGGTCCGAGCTGTGGTGTATTGTAGCAACTAAAGTACTTCAGTAGGAGGTCGAAGAGATACTACAACACACACACACACACACACACACACACACATATATATATATATATATATATACAAATTATTAGTAATATATTAAAACTTGAACGTGGTAAAGACTTACCTTTGGTAACAATTAGTGTCCACACAGATGACATGTATGTGAGGCTGTTGCTGACACTTATAACATTTAACACTTCGTCACTGCAGAATTATAATTCACATCAGAGTACAATTGTCTTTATAAAGTCCTGAGTAACTGTTTTATTGGCACACAGCCAGATCTGTGCTAAGACGATACTGTCATCGTTAGCAGTGATTACAAGAGGTCGCTGATTACATAGAGACTGGGCTGAGCGGCACTGTGCTCGGAGATAAATGGTTTTCCGGCTGCGGCGACATTAGGAAACATATGAGGGCGTGCCTACTCCGACGTCGCCGATTCGTTGATGGGTCTGGCAGCGACTGTCTTTGTTTGTGGTGTCGTACCAACTTTTGCATGAGATCTAGTTCTGCGGACGACACCACACGAGGCTCACCCTGGCTTGCTTCGCTTCAACAAGAAATTCATCCGACCACGGTATAATAACATATTAATGAGTGTGACCCTGTAGCCGACGTCGTGATCATATCAACGACGCTGTAGGCAACCTATCATCGTATCGTCTTTGTGGATTCAAAAGTTCAAATGGCTCTGAGCACTATGGGACTTAACATCTGTGGTCATCAGTCCCCTAGAACTTAGAACTACTTAAACCTAACTAACCTAAGGACATCACACACATCCATGGCCGAGGCTAGATTCGAAACTGCGACCGGAGCAGTCGCGCGGTACCGGACTGGGCGCCTAGAACCGTGAGACCACCGCGGCCGGCCCTTTGTGGATTCCAGCCATATTTGCCAGATCTGGTTGCTTCCGTGCCGAAGGAAATGAAGGATATTAAAGCGGCTACACAAGTAACTGCATGCTTGACAAACACTCTTGGACAAGCATGCTTGCGCAAGCATGCACAAAATCCGCTCGCTTCCATACGGCTCAAGTATATTTGCACAAGCAGCTGTGTATTTAGGCTGGAAAATGTCGATCTCAGTCAATAATGCGCTGGCTATGGCACAAGACACATTGCGCAGACTCACTCTTGAACGCTTGCACAAGTCTGATGATTGAACAACTTTATCCTACATATGCTCTAGCATGCTTGTGCAAGAGTGCTGGTCAAGCATGCTTGAATGTATATAGACAAGCAGCTGTGTATTTAGGCTGGAAAATGTCGATCTCAGTCGACAGTGCACTGGCTATGGCACAAGACACATTGCGCAGACTCACTCTTGAACGCTTGCACAAGTCTGATGATTGAACAACTTTATCCTACATATGCTCAAGCATGCTTGTGCAAGTGTGCTGTTCAAGCATGCTTGAACGTATATAGCCTCTTTGACGTCACTAGCATACTGAGATGCTTTATATTGTAGAAATGCGGTTTTCTACTTCTTGAAATGTATTGAACACGTTATAACTCGGGATGGTGATACTCTTGGGACTAAGCACTGTGGATGGCTTGAATATTTTCAAGATGCTACGTATAGGTCGCATCTCGTACGCTCGCGCAAGTTATCAGATTGAGTTGGCCCTCCACAGACACCTTTGTGTAGCGCCCACTGTTTACGCTCTGCGGAGCACTTGTTTGTAGGCGGCGTGTTTTCACAGCGCAGCACAGCGCGGACGTCGTCGGCGGGTCGGTCCGGCAGGGACGATTTCAATCATCCGGCAGGCACAATGGGAGCACTGTGGGTGACGGACAGCTCGATAGAAGGATCGGCGCTAAGAGATAGGGCCAAGTGCGCCGGACGCTCGCCCCTCCAGAGCAGAGCAGGGAGCAGGGCTCGGCTGGCTGTCCCTGCCGCTCGCAAGATCGCCGTCGCGCACACTCGCACCGCCTCAACCTAGTCAGAGCTTCCAGCTTCGCCTCTGTTACTCCAAGACAACTGATAAGCTCACCAGGCAAAAACTTAGTCATCCCCCAGGAGATGTCATGCCAACACCGTTGGATACCGCCTCGCCTCAAGTAAATACTCTCCAATATAGTCGATGTATTAGTAGTGATCGAATTTTCCTCTTTCAGTCTCCTGACTGGTTCGAAGCGGTCAGTCACGAATTCCTCTTATAAAGTAACTTATCTCTTGGACAGAGAGAGAGAGATTGATTTTTGATTGTGATTTTTACTTTAAGTCGTAACTGGTACCTGAATTTTGGTTGCTGCCTCCTTGAATGATCAGCTTCTGCACCAGTTGGTGACAATTTGGAAGAAGTTATTGTTCTTTAAGGTTTAAAATACGACTCTGTTAGTTACTTGGCCGTATTGCGGATAGCTTTGAGCCCAAGTTTTCGTAGCCGGCCGTAGTGGCCAAGCGGTTCTAGGCGCTACAGTCTGGAACCGCGCGACCGCTACGGTCGCAGGTTCGAATACTGCCTCGGGCATGGATGTGTGTGATGTCCTTAGGTTAGTTACGTTTAAGTAGTTCTAAGTTCTAGGGGACTGGTGACTTCAGCAGTTAAGTCCCATATTGCTCAATGTATAGAAAGACTTATACCCTCTTTAATCCTGCACTTCGTTCCTGGTCTTTCACTCTTATTTTCCCTCTTGGTTCTTGCACATATTGTACATTACCTGTCTTTCCTTATCCCTTACTTCTATTTTTCTCAGGATTTCGAACATATTGCACCATTTCACAGTGTCGAACGCTTTTTCTAGGTTGACAGATCCTATGAACGTGTGTTTCATCTATAGAAGACTAAATGTACTCTGTTTTTGTGGATAAATCTGCTTACAGGTAGATTTTGTTCTTCATTGCCATTTCGTCATTGTCCTGCAACCATACATCAGATTTAGAAAGTATCATTACTAAACGATTATTTTATGTATAACTGATATTTACAAAAAATGGGGCATGGATAAGTGTTGAGATATTATACCACTAGAAACTACGAATAAAGTAATTATACCATAGAAAGAAACATAGCATACCTAGACATCTTGTGCACAGTATATCTAGACAGACACACACATTTAAATTCTTTATCATTACATTTAATACTAGTTCAAGTGTTTTGGGTTGACAGCAGCGTTGAAGCTGATGTTGGAAGGGGAACCTTTGCGTTACTCAGTGCTCGGATAAAAGGATTTTGTTGTGTCTTGTACCTGGTACACGAGAATTGAAGACGATTCACGTCTCCCTGTTCATTGCATATAACACGCAATGCATATTCCTTCAATCCTATTCGGAGCAGGTGGGTTGGAAATTTAGCTCGGTTTAATCGCACGCGCGTAATCGTTGTTACGAATTTTCTGCTTCTATTCCAATCGATAAATAGAATAGATAATATTATTTTAAGTTGCAGCCGGCCGAAAGCAAAACTTTAGAAATATTTCTCGAATCTCACTGTTGCGTCTGTCTGTCGTTTCTCATTTCTTCCTTGATTGATCTCAGCCTTTCTTGGTAAGGAAGTCCGTCAGCCACTGGCTGGTTGCTGTTGTCTTCTCTGAGAGAGTCGACCTGTATTTTGTACACAGACATGGGCTCAGAATGTTTGTTTTCGACAAAATAGCATTTTCATTTAAGTTTTCTTCTATGTTCATTGTTCGCTTCAGTATTCTATCTACTGTATCCTGATGAAAGATACCACTGTGCTCTGGAATCCACAATTACTTAATTACTATTCTGGCTTGCTTAGTTGCAGCGACTTCTTTAATAGTGTCTATGATTATAGGCCACACACTTCTGTTCCGTTTGGTTTTTTGGGGCTCTTCAGTACACTTAGTGAGTCGGTTAATACCACTATACTGCTCCATACTTTACCGCTATCTTAACTGCGATGGCTTCCGCGTAGTAGATTGTAACCTCCTTAGGGAGGGAATATGTGGGATTGTAACCTCCTTCGGGAGGGAATATGTGGCTTGATAATTTTTTGCAGGCTTATGTACTGAGCTTCCTACTTTGCCACCTTTCAACTAGCTGCACTTCGATATTACCTATTCCAGTTCGATAATCATCTGACAGTATCCGTAGCACGTAGCCATAATCTGAATTAAATTTCCTTAGCCACATGGCTGCACTGTGACCAAAACGCTTGTAATACCGTTCAGAAATAAGGTTTGCTTAAAAGTTAGTACCTCACGTCTGATACTGTACCTCAAAAATATACACTTCCCAAATAAACTGAGCCGGCCGGTGTGGCCGAGCAGTTCTAGGCGCTACAGTCTGGAACCGCGCGACCGCTACGGTCGCAGGTTCGATTCCTGCCTCGGGCAGTCCGCAGCTCGTGGTCGTGCGGTAGCGTTCTCGCTTCCCGCGCCCGGGTTCTCGGGTTCGATTCCCGGCGGGGTCAGGGATTTTCTCTGCCTCGTGATGACTGGGTGTTGTGTGATGTCCTTAGGTTAGTTAGGTTTAAGTAGTTCTAAGTTCTAGGGGACTGATGACCATAGATGTTAAGTCCCATAGCGCTCAGAGCCATTTGAACCATTAAATACACTGACTGGGCTCCAAATTAAACGCCCTTCTGGTGTTCAAAGAATAAGCATAGCAGACTACTCGAAATAAGTAACATCCAGCTGTATACATGCTTTTCAATTTTCCTTGGACAATGTGCTTAAAAACTCAGTTTTTCCTGCGAGATATCCGGTATGAAGCAATAAAGGGAGCAAGTGATATTAATTAATGTACGTCATATATAGGATTCTGGGTTGCAGTTGTGAAACAAAAAGCCCTTTAGATTAATGCTGATTGTGCCATTGTTTTATAAATATTAATTCCTATCTCATTTATATTTGCAGCTACATCGACAATTCTCAAACCACTTTACAGTTTGTGGCGGAAGGGACTTGTACCGACAGCCTTCCTGTTCTGTTGGCGAATGGTGGACACTTCCGTATTTTCCCGTCATAGCAATTACGCAAGTCGCATGTGGGACGAAATAAACAGCTGTCGGACTCGTCTTGGAACGTAAGCTCTCTAAATTTTACCTGAAAATCTCTCCACTATGGACAACGCCCCACTTGTAGCTGCCGTCATTGAACTGCGTGATGCTCTCGCGCTTTCTAAATGAACCCGTGCGAAAAGTGCTGCTCTTCTTCGGATTTTTTTCTGTGTCTAGTACCCATTCTACCTGGTAAGAGTCCCAGACCAAGGAGCAGTACTCAATAACCGATCGAACCAGGTTTTTGCAAGCTACGGATTTCGTGGGTAAATTAAACTTCGACAGAATTGTTCCAGTGAATCTGTCTGTCACCTTTTACAAAGGCTAGTTTTGTGTGGTTATTCTGTTTCAGATCATTCTGGACGTTTACGTAGGGATTTTACTGCTGTTATTTTTCGAGTGATTTTTCGCTAATAATGTAATCAAACAATAACGGCTCTTCTCTCCTATTTGAGCGCAGTATGTACTTTGGCTGAGAACCAACTTCCATTCTGCGCTAAACATCGATCGTTCGCAGATATTATTCAACGAAATATTAATTTCGACAGAGACACGTTCTACTAAAACTGTGGTTCGGCAGTTTTCGTACTCTACGTAAATGATGTAGTAAATAGTAGGATTACCATTAGAATAGGTAGAATTTGAAGGAAAAGAAACATAAATGAATGTGTGAGAGAGAAAATGGGAGCCGACGACTTCCCTTTATTTGTTTGTTTGGTCGTTTGTTTTGCACATAATTAGAACCGCACATCATTCAGTCCATTGTGCATTTTATGTCCTTACAGAATTGCGTTTTATAAGTAACTGAATTGTGTTTTTATTGAATTGCGTATTATAAGTAAAAAAAATTAATTGATCCCGTAACTTCTGCGCTTTTATGAAACTAAAACAATTACTTTTGATGCAACTACAGTTTACATGCACAAATATAAAGAGTATTTGTAATTATTGTTGTTATTTTTTATTCATTGCAAAACGTGAAAGTGTGTTACTTGCTAGCACTATATTATAAATCTGTATTGTTTCCTTTATTTTTTTACAGCATTCCTCTGTTTCACATGACAAAACAAGAATTTTCGAATAAAATGTGAATTAAACATTAACAATTTTAGTGATACTATAAATATTGTTTATTTTTAAATAACGGATAGGAGGATAACTACGCAGAACAAAAATGTTCCATAGATTACCTGGCCATTTATATATCCTCACACAGTTTCTAGACCGTTCACTACATTCGATTTTTATGGCAATCTGGTAAGACACTGATCGTATACATAAGGAAAACAGTCGTTATGAGGTAACGCCCGATAGGTATGCAACACACCCAACATACTGGTAACACGGGTATGACATTAACTGATCAAAGAGACTAGGAAAACTACTGTCGTCTGCACTTACTTATGGTAATCTATGGAAGCCTATGGTAGTTTTACAACTCTAAACCACACACACACACACGCACACACACACACACACACACACACACACACACACACTACTACAGTTAACTATACTCGATAGATACTCTTAGCACACACCACTCACATTTCGTGAAGGGAAGGTGTCATTGGCGCAAAGAAAGGGAACTCTTCCCCATCTGAACCTACCATTTGGAGTCTCCCAACTAACGATACCATGATACTTTTGTTGATTTTCATCCTATAACCCGCAAGTATGAGCCTCAAATGAATAGGCATGAATATGGAGAGGCTCGAATGATGAAGATGAAGGCCACAAACACCGGAGCAGCTAACCATATGAGGGGAACATGGTCTTTTTCAGCAATGCTTTTTTTGTTTTTTTTTTCCTCTCATGTGTCAGCTGTTTTATCTCAGAGTACTACTTGCAACGCACACCCTCAGTTATTTGCTGGACGTATCCTAATCTCTTTGTTCCTCTACAGTTTTTAGCCTCTACACTTCTCTGTAGTACCATGGAAGTTATTCCCTGATGTCATAACAGATGTCTTATCATCCTGTCCCTTCTTATTGTTAGTGTTTTCCATATACTGCATTCCTCGCTGATTCTACGGAGAATGTCCTCATTAGAAACCTCATAAGTGCACCTAATTTCAAACATTCTTCTGTAGCACCACATCTCAAGTGCTTCTATTCTCTTCTGTTCCGGTTTTCCCACAGTCTATGTCTCACCACCATACAATGGTGTGCTCCAAACGTACATTTCTCAGAAATTTCTCCCTCAAATTCAGACCTATGTTTGATACTGGTAGATATCTTTTGTCCAGGAATGTCCTTTTTGCTAGTGCTAGTCCGCTTTTTATGTCCTCCTTGCTCCGTCCGTAACGGGTTATTTTGCTGCCTAAGTAGCATAGTTCCTAACTTCATCTACTTCGCGATCATCATCTCTGTTCTCATTTCTGCTACTTCTCATTACTTTCATCTTTCCTCGATTTACTCTCAGTCCATATTACACTGCTCATTCCATTCAACAGATCCAGTAATTCTTCTACACTTTCTGTTAGGACAGCAATGTCATCAACGTATCTTAATACTGGTATCATTTAACGCTGAATTTTAATCCCACTATTGCCCCTTTCTTTTATTTCCATCGTTGCTTCTTCGACGCATAGATTCAACAGCAGGGGAGAAATTCTGCATCCCTGTCTTATACCCTTTTAATCCAAGCACTTCGTTCATGGCATTCCACTCTTATTATTCCCTCTTGGTTCTTGTACATATTGTATATTACCCGTCTTTCCCTAACCTCACCCCCATTTTTCTGTCAATTTCGAACGGCTTGCCCCATTTGACGCTGTCGTATGCTTGTCCCAATCGACAAATCCTGTGAACTATTTCTTCAGTCTTGCTTTCGTTATCAACGGCAATGTCAGAACTGCCTCTCTGGTGTGTTTACCTTTCCTAAAGCCAAGCTGATCATCATCTAAGACATCCTTAGTTTTCTGTAGTGTACGCGAAATATGTACCATAAATAAAACTTTTGCATCCGGCCACTTTGGCGTGTCACAATGGCCAGTTTTGCCCTCTAGGATCAGACCGGTATTAGTAGATGGCCGTCAGCAGTTTTCGCCACTTTATGTAATTAGATTCCCGAGGACTTAATGAAACTCGGCTGGCGCGGCCCGGACATCGAAGCGCGCGACACCCTTCCCCCAGCCGCGTCGGCGTGACGCTAATAACCGTGTCGTTGCTACCGGCGCAGATACCAATCTACAGCGCGGCCCGGCAAACACTGGCCAGCTAGCGCGCTCGGCCCACCTCTGATGAAACCTGAACGCCACGCGCCCACGAGCCATACACAGCGTTTGTAGCCTACTGCACTGTTGTGACTCGGAGCCCGCGGGCGACGACTGTGCAATCCACGCCTGTGAAGTTCCGCGTGCGCCAGGTGGGCGAAGTCGCGACCACAACAAACCTTTCATTTCCTTTCTATTCCTAAATGTGAAAGCTGTTTCATATGTTACTTCTCTTCCATTTATTTGTTTATTTATCACGTTCTTTGCGACGATCTGCCGGCCGCTGTGACCGAGCGGTTCTAACCGCTTCAGGCCGGAACCGCGCTGCTGCTACGGTCACAGGTTCGAATCCTGCCTCGGGCATGGATGTGTGCGATGTCCTTAGGTTAGTTAGGTTTAAATAGTTCTAAGTCTAGGCGACTGATGACCTCAGATGCTAAGTCCCATAGTGCTTAGAGCCATTTGAACCTTTTTTTTTTGTGAATAGCTGAGCCAAGGCTACTTGACCACAGAATGAGTCAGTACATATACTACTCATTAAAAGTATCTGGAAGCTAATATGAGTTATGTCCATCCTTCGCCATTACGAAGGCTTGAACTGCGCTGGGGACACTCTCACTGAGGTTTCTGCCTCTCAGTAGAGGAATGACAGCCTATTCTTTTTCAAGAGCTCAAACCAGAGAAGGCAGTGATGTTGGACCATGCAATCTGGAGCGTAGTCGACGTTATAGCTCATCCCAAATGTTCTCCACTGGGTTCAGGTCGGGACTCTGACAGGCGTACGTGAAACCCAGAACTTTACATCAGATCGCCACAGTGTGATTAATCAATCCGAATCACTCGTTTCCAGCTATCCACTACCCAGTGCCGTCGCTCTTTACACCACCTCAAGTGTCAAATGGTTCAAATGGCTCTGAGCAGTATGGGACTTAACATCTGAGGTCATCAGTCACTACTTAAATCTAACTAACCTAAGGACATCACACACATCCATGCCCGAGGCAGGAATCGAACCTGCGACCGTAGCAGCAGCGCGGTTCCGGACTGAAGCGCCTAGAACCGCTCGGCCACAGCGGCCGGCCTCAAGTGTCATTTAACAATGACTACAGGAATGTGCGACTTTGCTTGACCATCATATCCGATTCATCTCAACACCCTACGCGCAGTCATTGTGCTAGCTGGGTTGTTGCTAGTACTTTGGACCTCACTAATGATTCCTTCCGCCGAGTTCATGCTGTTTTTTTACAACCACACTGCGCGTTTATCGACGGTCCCTGTGCGATAGTATACGTGGCTTGCCTGCTCTTGTTTTAGCTGTGGCTGTTCCCTCGCGTTTCCACTTCAGCAGTCATATCGCCAACAGTCGACTTGGCCAGTTTTAGAAGGGTTGGAATCTCCCTGTTGGATTTGTTATTCACGTGACACCCAGTGACTAGTTAACATTCGGAGTCACTGACCTCTCCTTGCCGATCCATTTTGCCGTTACTGCTTTTCTGCTGACCACATGATACTCCCCACCTCCTTTTATAGCGGTGAATCCGCCTATCGTGATATCTAGGGGTCAATTGCACATTACAGTGCGGTATCCAGATACTTTTGATCTGATAATATACTTCACATTGTGTTGATTAGAAAATTTATAAAAAATGACAATTAAAACACGAAAAAATACGCTTGCGTAGAAGACTGGAACCACAAAATTTAATAGATGTGTGAAACAGGGGTGTATCTTGTCGCCCACACTTTTTAATATCTGTATTGACGATGTTGTTAGACAGTGGGAAACCAAGACAAAACGAAGCATTAAAACAGAATCAGGCAAATGGTTAAACACCATAACATACAAGTAAACATTATATGAAAAGTTGCACATCTGAATTCTCGATTTCAAAGATAATGAAGTTATTGTTACTGGATTCGTTAAAAGGCGTTAAAAGGGAGTGTACCTTGCTGTCCAAACTAACATAATAAAGTGTGAATACAAAACCTTCTCATGCCCATTATCGTACTGTAGACTTGTAGAGACGCCAGTTACAAACGACATCATAGCAATAGTTCTGTGAAAAGTGTACTGACACAGGCTAGAGCCGCAGTGGAGCTTGCTGCTGGACCAGCCTTTATTTCTTATTGCGAAGAGCATATCGGGAACACGGATTCTCACTTCCTTCAGGCGTCATAAATAATTTAGCGCAAACGTGACTTTGAAGTATAATGTTGTACTATCGTTTAGAGGAGAGTATTAAACAGTATTTTGTCTCGCACAACGCAGCCCCTGCTATAAGCATGGTCGCCGCCTGGCGCATCCGTAATTAGAAACACCTGTGGTCAGCTACAGTGCGGCCTGTATGCCAACATACCGTGACTTGACAAAATCCCCACCTGCCATTGTCGCATTGTGTCAATGTCACATTCTTTTTAGCGAAAACACGTGCGCTTTAAATTAAAGATGAGGCACCTCGCGAGCATCAGAGGACATCGCTGCTGCCTGACAAGAATGCGAGATTATCGAACAATAGCGAACGTTAATAAAACTCATCTCTTTTCACTGAAGTAGTTGCTACTAAGGATATCTCATGCTTGATAATGGTGACTTGTCAAAAGGTGACAAAGGAAAATCTCTCTTCTCTCCCATTTCTTTCTTCCTCTTAATGTAACGCTTCAAAGTGACCCTCGACCTTTCTCGCTGTGTTTTGTTGTTATTGTAATCACACCCTCTTCACTAAGCAACAATAAACATGCAGGTGAGGAAACTAACTACAGCAATTTCAGTGCGAGATTCTGCCAATAATTACGGTGTCTGTCTACAGGTTTTTAATGAAGCTACACATGTACGCTGAATTCAGGTGAAGCTCAAACACGATTTTACTGTTGTGCGACGTGTAGGTGATATTCTTAAAATGTTAACAGTATATGTTCCACCCATTTACATCGAACCGTAGAGCGAGGATTCGGTTAAATAAAATTAAGTGTGAAGTACATACGGGTATTTATATGAAGATGTGCAAACTAAACGACTTATGAACTCGAGCAAAAATCTGTTAGCGACGCTTTAGACCCTCGACTGGGCGAAGTGAAGTTCTGTTCTCATTTTTAGTTCATAAGGATATTCGTGCAAATACATATTGTGGTCTTTAATATATGCGAGACGTGTATTCGATACAGAAACGGCGAAATGCAGAGCTTTTGCTGAAACGACCTCTAGAAATGTATCTAATTTGGTTACCCCTAAGTGCTGCATGTGGCTATTTAACATTGTTACGATGCAGTTGCTTTTCTGATCCTTGGATTGTTACTCCTTTGTTACTCTGCATGCTGAGTTTATCACCTTGTTGCGCCACGTATACTTTACATTTTAAAAAAGAATTACGGGTAACTCAAGTAAGAACTTGTTAATTGGCTTACATGTGCCGCTGCTCGAATCCACACACAATTGTTGCAACAGCAGGGCTAAGGAAAATAAAAATGCTATTTATTATGATGTGAGTCGGCCACAGTTATGTTCCGAAGAACCAAATGTTATGTCCTCGTTGCTAATGATAAATGGATAAGTTGGACAAAGAGATCTGTCGACTTAGTGATCTGGTCAGGCGAGCAAAAGATTAGTTGACACAGGCGCGCTTTAAATAAATATCTTGAACTCAACTTGTGGTGTGAAGAAATGCTACACGGCTGACAACTTGTGAGAGACGCGAATATCTATAGAAAGAGCCCCGACACGGGCGTGCGTCTATGTATACAACGTTTGCCGATAGATCAAGCTATCAGCAATTCTGTGCAATGATGTTCGGCACCAACTAGCAACGCGGAACTAATCTCGAGTTAGGAGAAGGTGCCCAGGTGCCCGCCGCTTATAACATCGTCCTGGAGGCGCCGCTCACAGCGTCCGTAGGAATATTCATCAAGGCACCAGCTCCGGCCATAACGATAAGCTACTATACGACACTATTTTCGTACCGAAGGCGTAGAGCGTCGAGACGGAGATGCAGCTGTTTATTTCGGTCTTTTAACCATAGTGATATCAAATAAGTACATTGAGCAAGCATTTGGAAACTAAGATTTGGCAAAGGAATTAAAGCTTAGGGGGGAGAAATAAAATTGTTAATGTTTGTCGATGACTTTGTAATGGTCTCAGGGACGGGAAAGTGCTTGAAAGACCAGTTAAACCGGATGGACAGTGTCCTGAAAAAAGATATAAGATAAAGCTCAATAAAAATAAAACACTGGTAACGGAGTGTAATCGAATGATATTGTATGGAGGACTGGTAATGCCAGGGGAATTAGATTAGGAAATTGGAATATAAAAGCAGTATGTAACACTGTATACAAAATTAAGTATTCGTGCAGCAAAAGGTGAAAAACACCAGCCAAATCATTTTGCAAAAGTTTATTGAAAACCCCTTGACCTAGTTTTCGACGTCTTTAAGTCTTCTTCAGAAAGTTAATTGATTAACAGAGGGTAGTGAACTGAATGATATGGAAGGCAGGTGATCCTAGGGGAATTAGATGAGGTGTTAATCACTGATCTGTCTAAAGAAAACGTTTTTAAAGACGTCGAAACCTACGTCAAGGGGTTTCCAATAAACCTTGTACTATTGCAACTGATTTGGCTGGTTTTTTCCCACCTTCTGCTGTAGGAAGGGTACGTTACAGCTATGTTCATGATTTTAAAATAAAATTAACTGTTAGGAACTATTTTAAGGGAATATTTGTCTGGAGAGTATCCTTACTTGGAACCGAAACGTGGACGATAAACAATACAAGCAAGAAGGTAAGAAAACGCCCTGAAATGTGGCGCCACAGAAGAATGCTGAAGATTAGATAAGTAGATCGAATGACTAATTAGGAGGTAATGAGTGAAATCGGGAAGAAAAGAGCTTAATATCAGAAGTCGATTGAAAGGGCACTTTCTGAGGGACCAGCGAATAGTTCATTTGGTTATGAAGGAAGAGTGGGAGGGTAAAAACTGCAAAAGGGGACAAGGGCATGATGATAGTAAGCGTGCTTAAAGGATGTAAGTTGCAGTAGTTAGCAGGGCTGAAGAAACTTGCGTAGAATAGCGCGCAGATCTGCATCAGACCAGTTTTCGGACTAAAGAATACGACAAAAATAATCAAAGTGTATGTTTTCTTCTTTAGGACAAGCAGCATAATAGGTCAGATAATGCCATGATTACTTGAAAGATGCTCCAGAATAGCTACTTATAATAATTAATCATTAATGACGTGAGAATTTTCGGCATTTATCGCCACTGTCAAGTACCTGCGAATACACTTTTGGTGAGACCGTGTATAGCTGTGAATATCATTTATATTTAAGTGACTATATTGTACTCACGTCTAGAATGATGTGACGTGCATATTATGGCGTTAGGGAACTGTCTTTAACTGTCAGTGTTTCCGTCGCATGGTCAATGATGTGAATATATTGAAAATAATTCATTAATTACGGTTTAACGGTAGTCTGACAGTTCTACTTTTACGACGTTATTGAGCAGCAATATTATTTTACTAACTAAATCTTGTTACGAGTATCTTTGGTCGTTGCACATGTTAATTCCGATTTTGCTTTTTTGTTTTCTAAAAGTTAAGCCATTGAGGTATCGTATTAAACGAACATACAGTATAGAATTTAGACAGAGATACTATCTCAAAAACTTTATTGAACTTTTAGAACACGAGAAAGGATAAGTGATAAATAACATAAGCAACAGGCAAAGATAATCGTGACAGAATTTAATATCTGTATAATCATTATAAATATATAAGGTCGAAGGAGTGAAACTACTGTCAAACCATGTTGTTGTTGTTGTTGTGGTCTTCAGTCCTGAGACTGGTTTGATGCAGCTCTCCATGCTACTCTATCCTGTGCAAGCTTCTTCATCTCCCAGTACCTACTGCAACCTACATCCATCTGAATCTGCTTAGTATATTCATCTCTTGGTCTCCCCCTATGATTTTTACCCTCCACACTGCCCTCCAATACTAAATTGGTGATCCCTTGATGCCTCAGAACATGTCCTACCAACCGATCCCTTCTTCTGGTCAAGTTGTGCCACAAACTTCTCTTCTCCCCAATCCTATTCAATACTTCCTCATTAGTTATGTGATCTACCCATCTAATCTTCAACATTCTTCTGTAGCACCACATTTCAAAAGCTTCTATTCTCTTCTTGTCCAAATGAATGCAGAATCTCGCGGCGATGACATTGAATAAAATGTTCTCGGGTTTCCAACCGCGTCAACTGCTTAAAACTACACGAGCTTTCGGCCAAGCACTCCTTGGCCATTGTCAAGTGGTATGACTGCCAGTGGGCTGTTGGTGCGCCCTTATATACGCTAGCTGCCGGCTGTGACGTCACTGGTGCCAGTGACATTGCCATATATGGGCATGTTTTTGAGTCGGCGTTCGATGTGCCCTCTTCAACCGCGCGATCTCTGGATCCCACGCAGCGCTGAGCTGCAAAGCACCGTCTCTATTCAGGGTGTTTGCGGTAATTTTTATTCCAATAGCTTCCTTTATTAAACTGTCCCAGAAGCCGTTAGTGCGAGCCACGACAGAGGTATCGTCAAATTTTATGTGGTGACCGTTTTCTAACGCATGCTCAGCTAACGCAAATTTCTCTGGATAGTGTAGGCGATAATACCTCTCATGTTCTTTGCTGCGTTGTTCCACAGTGCGCACTGTTTGTCTGATGTACTTCTGGTCACACTCACAAGCTATTTCGTAGATTCTAGGTGTCCTGAGACCTACTGCGTCTTTAACTGGTCTCAGTAATTGACGGATTTTCGTTGGACGCCTGAAGATTGATTTGATCTTGTGTCTTTTCAACAGGCGGCTTATCTTACCCGACACAGAGCCACAGAATGGCAGCAAAGCAAGTTTCTTTTCCTGCTCTTTGTCGGTGGTCTTATTCTGATATTTCCCAGAAATCACTTCTTTCACTTGATGGGCGCTGTAGCCGTTATTCCTGAAAACCTTGCGTAGGTGGCTCAGTTCGTGGAGCAGGTTATCGTCGTCTGGTATTACTCTTGTACGATGCACCGATGTTTGTAATACTGTGCGCTTCTGTGTTGGACGATGATGGCTGGTGGCGTGCAGGTACATGTCTGTGTGGGTGGGTTTTCTGTAGACGCTGTGGCCAAGGCACCCATTTCGTTTACGGTGGACAAGGACGTCGAGGAAGTGCAATGCATTATCTTTTTCCACCTCCATGGTGAACTGGATATTACTGTTTATGCCATTGAGGTGTTCCAAAAACTCGTCTAGTTTCTCGCGTCCGTGTGGCCAGATACTGCGCCATTGAAGCCGAAGTGTTTCTTTCGATACGTTGACGACACGTTCGTCATTTGGCCACACGGACGCGAGAAACTAGACGAGTTTTTGCAACACCTCAGTGGAATCAACAGTAATATTCAGTTCACCATGTAGGTGGAAAAAGATAAGTGACGCTCACATTTATACACAGTCTCACCAGAATTGTGTTCATAGGTACTTGACAATGCCGGTAAGTGTCGAAACAGTCTGTCGTTAATAAAGATTAATTATTATAAGCAGCTATTCTGGTGCATCTTTCTGATAATCAAAGTGTGTGATTCTTTTTTTTTTTTTTTAACGAACGGGGCATTGCCAAGAATACGGCAAGGGCAGCGGAGGCGGCGTTCGGCGTGGCGGCCTTGGTGCCGGCCCGTCCGGCGTCCAGTGAGAGTAGCTGGCGGCTGGGTTCCGTTAGCGACTTTATGGCCCCAGATCGTTCACCTCGGCCAGCCTGGGGCCGGCTTCGCATCGCGACCACTGGCCGAGCCCGGCCGTCACCTGCCTGCCCCCACCCAACCGCGCCAGCACTCCGCAAGTGTCTGCTAGAGCTTCTACCACGCAACCTGTGGTGAAGACACTGAAGGACGGCTGGTTGAATCCTCGCCCGGCCATCCAGATTTAGGCTTTCCGTGGTTCCAACAAATCGCTCTATGGAAATGACGGCATGATTCGTTTGATTCCCTTTCCCATTCTTCCCCCACACGAGTTTGTGCTGCATCATTAATAACCACGTTGTGTCGACGGGACACCGTACGACACGTAGTGAACCATACAGTATGTAGCGGGTATAAATGTAGATATTTGTATATGTGGTACTTTAATATGTACATATAACAGTGTGTCGGTTGTTTTTCTCTGCGTCGAACAGTTTTCCCCCAAATACGTCGCAGACTGTATGACGTAGTGTATTCTGCATGGCTATACCTGGGCCACCAAGTGAACGTCGTCTGGCAGTATACGCTGTTTTGCGTGCACGTGTCCGTAATTCGACACCTGCCCTGCTGCCCAGGAGAAAGTAAGCGTTAATGGCTTCTTCTTGCCACATGTACTTGGAGCTGCTAACCGACATAAAAACACACGACTTGTGAATAGCTGTAATGATTAAACTGGAAATGGTGTAAATGATGATGTAATGTTGTTCAGTACACTGACCTCAGATACCAGTAGAAGTATCTGTACTTATTTCTGTTACACCCTGGCCGGCCGTTGTGGCCGAGCGGTTCTAGGCGCTTTGCCTCGGGCATGGACGTGTGTGATGTCCTTAGGTTAGTTAGGTTTAAGTAGTTCTAAGTCTAGGGGACTGATGACCTCAGATGTTGAGTCCCGAGCCATTTGAACCATTTTGTTACATCCTGTATGTGCAACATTTGTACAGAGCTAAGTGCCGCTGCAGTCAGAGCTCTGGATTCACAGGAACGCGGTTCAGATCCCACTCCATTTACTACGGTGGAGGCTTCCCTTGGTTCTACTGTCACTTGAGGTGATGCTTTGATAAGGCCACAGCACTTCCTCATCCTACTCCATTGAGATAATTTCCCATAATTAATTATGTGATTGACGCCGAGGCGTTGAACTCGAACGTACCTTTAGAAATTCGTCGCTGAATGGTGTATATTTCTACACCTTTTGTCCTTCTAAGCGAGGTAGAAGCTGGCGTCGAGAGATGAAAACTGAAGTCCACCTTAACCTTCGGATTGGTTCAACCACCAAGGCACTGCAACAGGCATGGACTATGGAATGCTCAGGCATTCCTTTGATCCTTGAACTGGCTTACCCAGCCAGTTACAATGGTAGCCTCAATTTAATGCGAACACCAGGACACAGTGCAACCTGACGTAAGTTCTCAGCTGGCAGCAGTAAATATTGTTGTACTCCATCATACTCTACATTACTAAACGGCTAAAACGGTCAGATATGGCCAGTTGCAGGTTGCCTGTGTATCGGCTTCTAGTCACAAAAAAATTAATTCCCAGTATTTTATATAATTACTGACCGAATTTAAAAATTTAAAATGCTGTCAGAATCCACTCGTTAAGAGGTATACTCTTACCTTAAAGGCTTATGATAATAAGTCAAGTATTAAGTTAGAAACAATATATATGTCTTGAGGACAGTAACTCATGGCGCGCAAATTAACAAGACGATATTCATACAGTATTTCAGAATTAGTGGCTAGGCGACTTTTTCTCGGTGACACAGCCTCCCCACCCCCTCCCCATTTCCCAACAGACGGACGCACAATACTGAACAGAAAAAGTTTAGCACTTGCTACATTTTCGATGTTCATACAGTAGAACTTCAGCATCAGGTATGACGTTTTAGTTTATTACGTCTTAACTGCTAACTCTGTTCGCAACATATATTTTGCATACTGTATCCACACATACCACTGAAGTACAAGCAAAAATATATCATTATACGACACATAATTTAAGAGATATTGCCTAATAAACATTGAGATGCGTGACATGGATATGTTACCATCACAAATCTTTCGCAGCAATCCTGTGACCTAGATTACACGTTATTTTACCGATGAGTGGCGGAACAGAAATTTTGTACAGAAACTGGCTCCATACAATGCAGATGCAGTCCAAAAGCATGTACTAGAGAGAGAGAGAGAGAGAGAGAGAGAGAGAGAGAGAGAACATTGACGCCGTATACAACAACCTAGATATTAATACACAAGTTGTCCTACATAAGGCGTGACCAGAATGGAAGTGAGTTTTGGTGTACTCTGTTGTCAATGTCATTCCGTTATACACGCTACGGCATTCGGATATAGATGCCATACGCGTAAGATATAGAGCTAATGAGTACTATAGGAATCCATAGTGGCACTACTGCCCAACATTCCTCTGGAATGAAGAGAAGTCGTTATCATCTGACAAATATTTCAAATCCCAGTTATTTATCCAGCTGGTTTATTAATAATTGGAATTCTGGAAGAGCCGAAAACATCAGAAATGTAGATTAATGTAGTATCCATGTGCGTTGAAACTTTCACAGTTGCTTTTAAGGTTTGTAGCTGTAGGCTCTGAGCACTATGGGACTTAACATCTGAGGTCATCAGTCCCCTAGAACTTAGAACTACTTTAACCTAAGGACAGCCCGCATCTCGTGGTCGTGCGGTAGCGTTCTCGCTTCCCACGCCCGGGTTCCCGGGTTCGTTTCCCGGCGGGGTCAGGGATTTTCTCTGCCTCGTGATGGCTGGGTGTTGTGTGCTGTCCTTAGGTTAGTTAGGTTTAAGTAATTCTAAGTTCTAGGGGACTGATGGCCATATATGTTAAGTCCCATAGTGCTCAGAGCCATTTTTGAACCTAAGGACATCATACACACTCATGCCCGAGGCAGTATCGAACCTGCGACCGTAGCGGTCGCGCGGTTCCAGACTGAAGCGCCTAGAACCGCTCGGCTACCACAGCCGGCCTATGTTTGTAGCTGAAGATAGATTTACAGTTCTTCCCAAATAAAGTTAGACGGCATTATTCCAGAATTATCGTAGTTATTGGGGTGCGTGGCCCTGTCAGACACCACTCTTGTAGCAGTGAAATATGGAGGTAAATGAGATCTTGATGTTTTTTTCTGATGACATGTTTTTCTAAAGAAGAATAAGATGCCTTCTGCTATCATCGATCTTGTCTCTGCTGACCAATGTGCGTAGTTACGTCTCTAGTAGCGTTCTTGGCTCTGGTAATCATTTAAAAAAGTCGACTGCGATAAAAGTTGATCACAGAACACAACTGATCTACTTGGCAAACTGATACCTGGAAGTATTAATGAGTAACCATACGCCGATATTTCTTCTGCCGCAAACAATAGTAGCCTCTGGAGCAGGCCGCGCCGCTCGCCGAAGAATTGCTATGCAGTGTGGCAGTCAACAGTGCTGAGTCACAGGCATCGGCGCATTTTTCTGCGACTGGTATTACGGGAGAAGCGACACGACCCTTGATTGACTCAAGACCAGAAAATACTTTTGTAACAGATTCTATTTCTTTAAAATGAGATGTTTGTAGATAAGTGAATCTGTTATGTTTTATTAGATTCAGCTTACATTTTTGTGGGAGTCATGTTGATTTGGCTTTTGCAGTGTTTTTTATCGCTCGGTGTAATCCCAAGCTCATTAACACATATTTCCTACCCAAGGTCATTAACACATATTTCCTACCCATATTTGCGGTCAAAATGTTGACGTGTATACTTTACTTGTTTAGTTCCATGTAGTAATTCCATGATTTTACCCAGTCATGCAAATTAATTGCATGTTGCACCACGTTATCTCGGCCAACATTATTCAGAAATATACGCTATACGCATAGTTTAATGTGCGTACAACTGCAGCAATAGGTAAGGCTTGCTTGAAACTGTATGTTAGCTTCGAATCCATTCTTAGAAAACACATTATTTCTCTAAATTATGCGTCTGAAGATTAGAGGGAGAAGCAAAAATATGTCTCTGCCTCCGTTGGCATGTTCTAAAGATTTCGTGAGTATTTTTTATTTTACTTATTTGCATCGTGAATAAATAGTTTGATTTAGATATAATCCAAGACGTTAAACATTACCAGAAAAAGTATTGTTATCAAAGAGGTTCATATTTTTCACAGAAGCATGCTGCTTGTCGATGGAGTAATATATTATTCTAATAGTGACTTCGCTTTCGATGAAGAAAAGAACCGCTCAGAGAATACTCCGAAAACCAGCAACAGTGACCGAAAGAAATAAAATCTTTTCTGTAAATCAAATGTTTCGAACGAGACATTGTAGATATGGCATTCACTATACATCGACTTGGCACTTTAAAGTTGCTGGAAGGAAGACACTGTAAATTAATAGACTACTTAACGAATTCGAAGCTGAGACGACGAGCGGTTGGACAGTGGAAGAAATTCCCAATGTTCCTAAATGGAAAGCTAATATTAAGTTGTAATGTGCCTCTGTGAGACACGAGGAATATCGTAATACGCGTGCCTTTCGATCGACGACACTATGGCGACTTGCATGTCAGTTTCGTTGGTGGTTTATTATTATTATTAAAGTAGCTACCGATTTGGCGTCGAGAGAATAAGCAGATCTTATTCCACAAATTACCATCGCAAAAAAATCTGTATTGGTATCGGCAACCGAATCCGGGAGCATCACGTCACTAGCCAATAACCGAGGCCCACGAGAAAGACAGCCGGCTGTTGTGGCCGAGCGGTTCTAGGCGCTTCAGTCTGGAACCGCGCGACTGCTACGGTCGCAGGTTCGAATCCTCCCTCGGGCATGGATGTGTGTGATGTCCTTAGGTTCGTTTGGTTTAAGTAGTTCTAAGTCATAGGGGACTGATGACCTCAGATGTTAAGTGCCATAGTGCTCAGAGCCATATGAACCATTTGAACCACGAGAAAGACAGGCCGCGGCGCGTCCGTCACGAAGACAGGCCTGAACTCGCTCGGTTGCTCAGGTCAGCAGACAAAATGCGTTTCTAAACCTGTCAATTCGCAGATGGACGTGTACGTGCTAACGAGAACTGCATCTTCTACTGGAATCTGCTATTGTCAAGTCTTTCTGATAACAGCACTACCCCAAAATTTAATTTAAGATCAGTACTCGATATGAATGGTATAACGGCTGGTTTACAGCATTTAGTCTCTTCTGCTTAAAAGTCCTCATTTCATACAAGAAGTGGTGTCTTACTCAACTGATTATCATTTTGACATTCTTTATAAGTTTATTGTACCCCAGTACAGCCGTAACAAATTATATGTAGGCCTATGGACTCTCGATCATTGTAGGATAACAGCAAGAGTCCATGATAGAGGATTCCAGTAGAAGATGCAATTCTCGATTGTCCGTACACACTTAGTTACGAGTTAACAGACGTAGAAACATAGTTTGTCTGCTGAGTTGAGCGAGCGAGCGCCCTCGGGCCTACCTTCGCGACGTACGCTGTCTTTCTAGTAGGCCTTGCCAATAACGTATCGTTTTAGACACTCGGTGCGTGACTGGAAGCTGTATTCACCATTTCGGTGACGTCATAGTACTGGGAAATATGAAAGCATGCTGGCCTTTAGCTTACTAGGAATCGAACTCGGCACCATCGCGTCATTAGGTAATAGCGCTAACCGCTAGACAACGGAAGGCATTCCATCGGATACTAGACACTCAGTACGTGACTGGAACCTCGATGAGACCGTAGTAGGGAGATTTTAAAAACGTAGTGGTCTTTAACTCTTCAGAGTAGCTTGGATGTGTGATTCGTCAGATCGGTGACCGGTGAGTGGCCCTTTGCGTGGTCGTCTTTCACCGAAGCCGCAGCTCGGCGGCCAGGAATAGAGAAAAGAGCGTCGCTGGCGCGGCTACTGCGGCTGCCGGCAGAGTGCGCTCTCGGCCGCAGGAGGGGAAGTGCGGCTACAGAGGGCGGAGCGAGATTCGGGTTTCTAATTTATGACGACGTGATGAACAGGCGTCATAAAGCACGCCAGTCTCTCTCTCCTCCCTCTGCGGCGCAGCCACGCCGGGCCTCGCTGCCTGCCGCTGTTATCGGCCGCCGGCTTGATTTGTGGTCCTAGACACAAAGCAGCAGCCCCCGTCTTAATGCTCATTTCTGCCCTCCTCTCCGTGAGAAACGTCCTAGACCTCGATTCTCTTCTGTCGTGTCTGGCCGTCCGTCGTCCCGTCCGGGGCGCGCCTGTAGTATCTTTCTTTTCTCGTCCGCGGGGAGTGGGGAAAAGGAAAATTCTGTTAAGCCGCGGCGCGCTGTCGAGATGCGCTGATTTGTGAGCCGGCTCGGAAACTGATCGTGGGGGCCGCGCCGGCCGCCGGCCGTGATGGCTGCTGCCGCCGCCCGGAGGTTGCCAGGTCGGCCGGTCTGCCGCCTCCCGGCGCGGCGTGGAGGGGCTCCCCGAAAATGTTCGCAGTCTGCAACTGTGGCGAGCTGAAGGGCCTGCCAGCTGCTGTGACTTTGTAGCTCAGAAATGCCGCGAAAAGATGAAGGCTGATAGCAGCCAAATATTGAATCAGGAGTTGGTTATGTCACGAAAATACACTACTGGCCATTGAAATTTTCTACGACCGAACGAGGTGGCGCAGTGGTTAGACACTGGACTCGCATTCGGGAGGACGACGGTTCAATCCCGCGTACGGCCATCCTGATTTAGGTTTTCCGTGATTTCCCTAAATCGCTCGAGGCAAATGCCGGGATGGTTCCTTTCAAAGGGCATGGCCGACTTCCTTCCCCGTCCTTCCCTAATCCGAGGAGACCGATGGCCTCGCTGTCTGGTCTCCTTCCCCAAAACAACCAACCTAAAATTTTCCACACCACGAAGATAACGTGCTACAGACGCGAAATTTAACCGACAGGAGGAAGATGCTGTGATATGCAAGTGATTAGCTTTTCAGAGCATTCACACAAGGTTGGCGCCGGTGCCGACACCTACAACGTGCTAACATGAGCAAAGTTTCCAACTGATTTCTCATATACAAACAGCAGTTGACCGGCGTTGCCTGGTGAAACGTTGTTGTGATGCCTCGTGTAAGGAGGAGAAATGCATACCATCACGTTTCCGACTTTGATAAAGGTCGGATTGTAACCTATCGCGATTGTGGTTTATCATATCGCGACATTACTCCTCGCGTTGGTCGAGATCCAAAGACTGTTAGCAGCATATGGATGGTTCAAATGGCTCTGAGCACTATGCGACTTAACTTATGAGGTCATCAATCGCCTAGAACTTAGAACTAATCAAAACTAACTAACCTTAGGACATCACACACATCCATGCCCGAGGCAGGATCGAACCTGCGACCGTAGCGGTCGCTCGGCTCCAGACTGTAGCGCCTAGAACCGCACGGCCACTGCGGCCGGCCAGCATATGGTGAGTTCAGGAGGGTAATATGGAACGCCGTGCTGGATCCCAAAGGCCTCGCATCACTAGCAGTCTCAATGGCAGGCATCTTACCCGCATGGCTGTAACAGATCGTGCAGCCACGTTTCGATCCCTGAGTCAACAGATGGGGACGTTTGCAAGACAACAACCGTCTGCATGAACAGTTCGACGACATTTGCAGCAGCATGGACTATTAGCTCGGAGACCATGGCTGCGGTTACCCTTGACGCTGCATCACAGACAGGAGCGCTTGCGATGGTGTACTCAACGACGAATGGCAAAACGTCATTTTTTCGGATGAATCCAGGTTCTGTTTACAGCATCATGATGGTCGCATCCGTGTTTGAGGACATCTCGGTGAACGCACATTGGAAGCGTGCATTCGTCATCGCCATACTGGCGTATCACCCGACGTGATGATATGTGGTGCCATTGGTTACACGTCTCGCTCACCTCTTGTTCGCATTCACGGCACTTTGAACAGTGGACGTTACATTTCAGATGTGTTACGACCCGTGGCTCTACCCTTCATTCGATCCTTGCGAAACGCTACAGTTCAGCAGCATAATGCACGACCGCATGTTGCAGGTCCTGTAGGGGCCTTTCTGGATACAGAAAATGTTCGACTGCTGCCCTGGCCAGCACATTCTCCAGATCTCTCACCTATTGAAAACGTCTGGTCAGTGGTGGCTGAGCAACTGGCGTGTCACAATACGCCAGTCACTACTCTTGATGAACTATGGTATCGTGTTGAAGCTGCATGGGGTGCTGTACCTGTACACGCCATCCAAGCTCTATTTGACTCAATGCCCAGGCGTATCAAGGCCGTTATTAGGGCCAGAGGTGGTTGTTCTGAGTACTGATTTCTCAGGACTGTGCACTCAAATTGCGTGAAAATGTAATCACATGTCAGTTCTAGTATAATATATTTGTCCAATGAATACCCGTGTATCATCTGCATTTCTTCTTGGTGTATCAATTTTAATGGCCGGTGGTGTATTACTATTATTTCCAAAGTTAGTGCAAGATCAATGGAATTCTTTGAGATCTGCAGGTGCAGTACCAAATATACACTCCTGGAAATTGAAATAAGAACACCGTGAATTCATTGTCCCAGGAAGGGGAAACTTTATTGACACATTCCTGGGGTCAGATACATCACATGATCACACTGACAGAACCACAGGCACATAGACACAGGCAACAGAGCATGCATAATGTCGGCACTAGTACAGTGTATATCCACCTTTCGCAGCAATGCAGGCTGCTATTCTCCCATGGAGACGATCGTAGAGATGCTGGATGTAGTCCTGTGGAACGGCTTGCCATGCCATTTCCACCTGGCGCCTCAATTGGACCAGCGTTCGTGCTGGACGTGCAGACCGCGTGAGACGACGCTTCATCCAGTCCCAAACATGCTCAATGGGGGACAGATCCGGAGATCTTGCTAGCCAGGGTAGTTGACTTACACCTTCTAGAGCACGTTGGGTGGCACGGGATACATGCGGACGTGCATTGTCCTGTTGGAACAGCAAGTTCCCTTGCCGGTCTAGGAATGGTAGAACGATGGGTTCGATGACGGTTTGGATGTACCGTGCACTATTCAGTGTCCCCTCGACGATCACCAGTGGTGTACGGCCAGTGTAGGAGATCGCTCCCCACACCATGATGCCGGGTGTTGGCCCTGTGTGCCTCGGTCGTATGCAGTCCTGATTGTGGCGCTCACCTGCACGGCGCCAAACACGCATACGACCATCATTGGCACCAAGGCAGAAGCGACTCTCATCGCTGAAGACGACACGTCTCCATTCGTCCCTTCATTCACGCCTGTCGCGACACCACTGGAGGCGGGCTGCACGATGTTGGGGCGTGAGCGGAAGACGGCCTAACGGTGTGCGGGACCGTAGCCCAGCTTCATGGAGACGGTTGCGAATGGTCCTCGCCGATACCCCAGGAGCAACAGTGTCCCTAATTTGCTGGGAAGTGGCGGTGCGGTCCCCTACGGCACTGCGTAGGATCCTACGGTCTTGGCGTGCATCCGTGCGTCGCTGCGGTCCGTTCCCAGGTCGACGGGCACGTGCACCTTCCGCCGACCACTGGCGACAACATCGATGTACTGTGGAGACCTCACGCCCCACGTGTTGAGCAATTCGGCGGTACGTCCACCCGGCCTCCCGCATGCCCACTATACGCCCTCGCTCAAAGTCCGTCAACTGCACATACGGTTCACGTCCACGCTGTCGCGGCATGCTACCAGTGTTAAAGACTGCGATGGAGCTCCGTATGCCACGGCAAACTGGCTGACACTGACGGCGGCGGTGCACAAATGCTGCGCAGCTAGCGCCATTCGACGGCCAACACCGCGGTTCCTGGTGTGTCCGCTGTGCCGTGCGTGTGATCATTGCTTGTACAGCCCTCTCGCAGTGTCCGGAGCAAGTATGGTGGGTCTGACACACCGGTGTCAATGTGTTCTTTTTTCCATTTCCAGGAGTGTATAAAATAAACATTTTCAGCTTGAGTGACGTTTGTTTTCCAATACTTAACGGCGTGACGCATTTCAGCGGCATTGTGGCACGATCAGATCTACATCTACATCTACATTTATACTCCGCAAGCCACCCAACGGTGTGTGTGTCTTAGGTATCCATCAGTTCTTAAACACGGACTGCATGTGCTAATGAGGTAATGTTCCGAAATACGGTTGCCCCTCTCCACAATGATTAGTACATTAGCGTGCACTATTTTGTCCGTCCAATCAAAAAATGGTTCAAATGGCTCTGAGCACTATGGGACTTCACATCTGAGGTCATGAGTCCCCTAGAACTTAGAACTACTTAAACCTAACTAACCTAAGGACATCACACACATCCATGCCCGAGGCAGGATTCGAACCTGCGACCGTAGCGGTCGCGCGGTTCCGGACTGAAGCCCCTAGAACCGCTCGGCCACACTGGCCGGCTCCGTCCAATCCATGTGTGGCATACAGCAAACCAGTGCTTAACAGTATTGGTTGAAAACAGTCTTGGTTGCAATTTTAGTTTTCTATTTTTCAACTACGCGTTTCGCCTTATTTACGTATCTTCAGGTTACCTTAATTTGGTATTTCTTAGAAGGATCCTTTAGTCAGTGTAGCGAAAGGGCATCGTCGAATATATCAAGCCAACATCGCCTTCGTTAAACTCAGAAAAAACTTTTCTAGATGGACGCGAGTGACACCAAGATCTGCATAACGCGTTCCCATTCACAGGAGCGAGTAACAGAAAAATTCCCATTAGCTTTATTAACAACAGAGCCTATGTGGAAGTTCTCCTTATTATCTGTTTACACTGTAACGTTACTTATTAATCCTCGTAGGGTCTTCTTGCTAAATAATTAAATCATTAAATAATGCATTGGCTGGTGAAAATTTCCACATTATTCAAGGCACGGTTCATTTATTTCCCTATTGACCATACTCGTTTCAGCACTGTGGTGCGACGTGCATCGACATTAACTCGTAGCCGAAGTTTTGATGAGTGCTCTCTATGACGACAATAGTTTGTGATTGAAAATGGCAGTGAGATAAAGTGATTCAACTTAGCAGCTTTCGGAGGTCAAGATGACACTTTTTAGGTGTACATGGCACAATAAGAGTACTCGCATTTAAAGAAGGGTGATGGTGATGGCAGCAGACATCTCCAAAGAAGCGTGAAGAGCAAAGGAGTGGATCGTCTGTGTTCGAGACGACCCGAGGGAGAATCCAACAGATGGCGAATAACATACAGGACCAGCTTAAATGGAAGAAACTTGTTAAAATTGTCAACGAAGCACATTGCAGAACAGGTAAAGACGCAGCATAGGGAGAAATACTGGCAGATCTTTTCAGATAGAAAATGCCCTGCATGACAGTTTTACTAATTACCTGCCTTTTCTGTGGCTCAGCCCTCATACTCGTTATACACATATATTGCACACATCTCCCCCTTCCCCGTCTTCCTACCCCTGTCTGTCTACATCAACCTTCCACCAATCTGTGCCCATCTCCTCATCCTCCTCCACACACTCTGTCGATCTCTTTCAACCCACTATCTGTATATGTGTCATACTCCCCCACTCTCTGTTGGTCCCCTTTTACCCACCTCTCTCTGTCCACACATTCTCCCCTCTCTCTGTCCTCGCCTCGTTCCCCCTGTCTCTCACTATCTTTCTCCTCCTCCTCTATTTCTGTCCATTACTTCGTGCCCCATTTCTCCCTGTCTCGCACCTCACTAGCCCCTTTCTCTGTTCATTCCCTCATCTCTCCATCTCAGCCTTTCACTAACCATGCCCAACTGCACATGAAACCCCTGCACAACAGATCTATAAAGCAGGCCAGTGGTACTCCCACAACACATCTGTTGTGCAGGGCAGCCTGCAGAGCAGGGGCTCGAAAATTGTTGTTTGCTCCTGATGGGCCGCTCAGGGTAGCCGCGAGATCTAGGGCGTCTAGTCACTGTCAGTGCAGCTCCCCCCTCGTCGGAGGTTCTAGTCCTCCCTTGGGCGTGTGTGTGTGTGTGTGTGTGTGTGTGTGTGTGTGTGTGTGTGTGTGTGGTGTGTGTTTCCCATAGTGTAAATTAGATTAAGTAGTGCGTAAGCTTAGGGACCGATGACCTCAGCAGTTTGGTCCCATAAAGCCTTACCACAAATTTCCAATTTTTTTGCCGCTGACTGTAGCCTGCCCTTCAAAGCAGGTCGAGAAGGCAGGCAAATACTACTACTACGCAACATGTCTGTTGTGCAGGACTGCCTATATGCCAGAGGTGGGAAAAACACATTTTGCCCTTGTCTCTGTCCGTATTGGAGCTAGGAGGTTATAAACCCACCCTGCTGATACTTGTGAGGCTGGCTGTTGGCAACCAAATTTGGTTGAAGCAGATCTAGGGGTTTGGGAGGAGACCCCGATATGTGCACTTTCTCTCTGCTTTAAGTATCACATAAAAGATGAACGCTACACAATCTGCTGTCATCGAGTGTTACATTTCCATAGCTGAGCCTCGCCAAGTTTGTCGGCTTCGAAAGAGTAATCGCACAATTATGAGTGGTAGAAATTTCTACTAGACAGCTTCCTGATTCCCAAATGCCAGAGTACGATTTTTCAATTTTTTTTGTGGGACAGCTAAATGTAGGAAACTAAGTGTTTTTTTAACGAAAATCATTGAAAGCTTTCACTGTAAAACTATTTATTCATAAGAATCCTTGATGGATGATAAATGAAATAAAACTTTTTAACTGTTTGCTTCATGTACGAACAATCCTTACGTGAATAATGGTCAAGGAGTTGAACAAGGTCAACATGGATAAATAATACTTTTTTAAAAAATCCACTATTAAAATTTTGGCCATGTAGTAATAATCGAATGGGGTACAGTGAAAATTAAGATTCACACATTAAAGCAGTGACATGTAGTGAAGTGAAATTCTCCCAGTTGTCCACTTCTTGTGGCCATTGGGCTGGATCTTGCAACAGTGGTTCAAATGGCTCTGAGCACTATGGCACTTAATTTATAAGGTTATCAGTCCCCTAGAACTTAGAACTACTTACACCTAACTAACCTAAGGACATCACACATCCATGCCCGAAGCAGGATTCGAACCTGCGACCGTAGGGGTCGCGCTGTTCCAGACTGTAGTGTCTAGAACCGCTCAGCCACCCCGGCCGGCTGCAATAGTGGATTGTACGAGGAAATATAAGAAGTGTTCGAAAAGTTTTGGTCTGAGCGCATTGCTGTAGCGTATATGCAACATAGCGCGACTCATCTGTTTTGTATCCCGCCCGGATAGGCGGCGGGTGGGTGTGCTCCTGTAAACTGAAAGGTAGGCCGGATGTAGGAAGCGAATAGGAGCAGGAATAGGTGAAGTACTTCGGTACTGCTTGTAGATTTTACAATCTTACTGTGGTCAAAATTATGATTGCATAATGGCTGCTTAACTTTGGCTGAGATGAGCACGTAGTTGCTCAAAATGTTCAAATGTGTGTGAAATCTTAAGGGGCTTAATTGCTAAGGTCATCAGTCCCTAAGCTTACACACTACTTAACCTAAATTATCCTAAGGACAAACACACACATCCATGCCCGAGGGAGGACTCGAACCTCCGCCGAGACCAGCCTCACAGTCCATGACTGCAGCGCCTAAGACCTCTCGGCTAATCCCGCGCGGCGGCCGTACAGGTATCAGTGCTAACAGCTGCTAGTAGTTGGACAAACTATCATTGAAGTAACTGAAGTAACAAAGTCTGTAATGACTAGCCTCCTATGAAGTAGAATCAAAGTTGCTTGGTCGTCGGCTCGGAATCAAATGGGTAGAATCCGCAGCGGCGCTCGTAGAGCTGCACAGCGCTGGCTAGAGGGCGCTGTCGTCGGTGTCGGTGTCGTAGTGCCAACCTAAGAACGTGTACCTACGGCTTGGCATCGTAGTTATCGATACCACAATCTGCGGGTATATAAGCAGCGACATTGAATCAAGGGATTAGTGTAGCATTTGTGTCTCTCTGATGTGTGTGTGGTAAATGTTCTTCTTTTATTGGCTGCAGAACAACAAACTCTGGTAGACATGCATTGTAGAATGAAGAATGTGTGTGGAGAACGTGTGCCGGCCGCGGTGGCCGTGCGGTTCTAGGCGCTGCAGTCCGGAACCGCGGGACTGCTACGGTCGCAGGTTCGAATCCTGCCTCGGGCATGGATGTGTGTGATGTCCTTAGGTTAGTTAAGTTTAAGTAGTTCTAAGTTCTAGGGGACTGATGACCTAAGATGTTAAGTCCCATAATGCTCAGAGCCATTTGAACCATTTGAGAACATGTGTGCCTGAAGCCAAAACTGTGGAATAGTACCCCAAGTGTCCTGCTGGTCGCGATTCGATGCAGGCCGCCTCATCCATTACGGACAACAACTACTCAAGTAGAACATACTCGAGAACCTACCTATAGTTCAGATCTCTTCCCCTGCGATTATGAAGCTTTGAGTCCCTTAAAAAGAGCCTTGAAGGGTCGACGATTCCTGTCTGACAAGAATGTGCAGTAACATTTACGGACTTCTTCACACAGCAGGACACGATGTTTTACCAAACACATTGTGTATCACTTCGTACACAACAGTAAGGAGAGGTGGGCTAAGTAGTGGTGTAGTAACAGTCATCGCTGGAAAGCTGTACAGTAGCAGAAATGATTTGCAAAGAAATCACAGTGCACAGAAGATTTACTTAACCGGCATTTTTCCAAACAATCGAAGATTCGAGACTCGAACTCGGGACCTTTTCCTTTCGCGGGCAAGTGCTCTATCAACTGAGCTACCCAAGCACGACTCACGCCCCGTCCTCACAGCTTTACTTCTGCCAGTACCTCGTCTCCTACTTTCCAAACTTTACAGAAGCTCTCCTGCAAGCCTTTCTTTCAGGAGTCCTAGTTCTGCAAGGTTCGCAGGAGAGCTTCTGTAAAGTTTGGAAGGTAGGAGACGAGGTACTGCCAGAAGTAAAGCTGTGAGGACGGGGCGTGAATCGTGCTTGGGTATCTCAGTTGGTAGAGCACTTGCCCGCGAAAGGCAAAGGTCCCGAGTTCGAGTCTCGGCCCGGCACACAGTTTTAATCTTCCAGGAAGTTTCATATCAGCGCACACTCCGCTGCAGAGTGAAAATCTCATTCTGGAATCGACGACTCATTAGAAATATTGCAGCAAGAAAGTCAGCTGTCAGTGTCAAGACGGATGAGGTATTACGCGGCATCAGCGTAGCGTCCCTTAGTGAAGAGGCTTCAAGAGCGAGTGGATGGTGTCGCTGCTGCCGACCATCCTATACCACGGCGGCAGAGGACGCCCGTACGGAGTCATTATAGGTGTGGCTCATTGGGCGTGCACCATTGTGTCCACCAGATCCCGCGGGACGGCTGCCAGAGTCAGACGGAAACTTGCAATTCCGTTGCTACGATGCCTATCTACATCTACATCTACATTTATACTCCGCAAGCCACACAACCGTGTGTGGCGGAGGGCACTTTACGTGCCACTGTCATTACCTCCCTTTCCTGTTCCAGTCGCGTATGGTTCGCGGGAAGAACGACTGCCGGAAAGCCTCCGTGCGCCCTCGAATCTCTCTAATTTTACATTCGTGATTTCCTCGGGAGGTATAAGTAGGGGGAAGCAATATATCCGATACCTCATCCAGAAACGCACCCTCTCGAAATCTGGACAGCAAGCTACACCGCGATGCAGAGCGCCTCTCTTGCAGAGTCTGCCACTTGAGTTAGTTAACCATCTCCGTAACGCTATCACGCGTACCAAGTAACCCTATGACGAAACGCGCCGCTCTTCTTTGGATCTTTTCTACCTCCTCAGTCAACCCGATCTGGTACGGATCCCACACTGATGAGCAATACTCAAGTATAGGTCGAACGAGTGTTTTGTAAGCCACGTCCTTTGTTGATGGACTACATTTTCTATGGACTCTCCCAATGAATCTCAACCTCGCACCCGCCTTACCAACAATTAATTTTATATGATCATTCCACTTCAAATCGTTCCATATACATACTCCCAGATATTTTACAGAAGTAACTGCTACCAGTGTTTGTTCCGCTATCATATAATCATACAATAAAGGATCCTTCTTTCTATGTATTCGCAATACATTACATTTTTCTATGTTAAGGGTCAGTTGCCACTCCCTGCACCAAGTGCCTATCCGCTGCAGATCTTCCTGCATTTCGCTACAATTTTCTAATGCTGCAACTTCTCTGTATACTACAGCATCATCCGCGGAAAGCCGCATGGAACTTCCGAGACTATCTACTAGGTCATTTATATATATTGTGAAAAGCAATGGTCCCATAATACTCCCCTGTGGCACGCCAGAGTTTACTTTAACGTCTGTAGTCGTCTCTCCATTAATAACAACATGCTGTGTTCTGTTTGCTAAAAACTCTTCAATCCACACACACAGCTGGTCTGATATTCCGTAGGCTCTTACTTTGTTTATCAGGCGACAGTACGGAACTGTATCGAACGCCTTCCGGAAGTCTATGGGGTGGTTTCAATAAGTGACAACACAAAATGGGTACTTCGGCGTGGTGCATCTGTACGCTGATTGTCTTACAGCTCACGGCGATTTTGCCCGATTGCCGTACCGATACCGGCCTGTACGGTCTTCGAACAGAAACTTTTTGATTGCTCCTTATAGTTTTGCAGTCGCTTGTTGTTGTTGTTGTGGTCTTCAGTCCTGAGACTGGTTTGATGCAGCTCTCCATGCTACTCTATCCTGTGCAAGCTTCTTCATCTCCCAGTACTTACTGCAACTTACATCCTTCTGAATCTGCTTAGTGTATTCATCTCCTGGTCTCCCTATACGATTTTTACCCTCCACGCTGCCCTCCAATGCTAAATTAGAACATGTGCTACTATTTATCGTCCATGTTTCACTTCCATACATGACTACACTCCATACTAAAACTTTCAGAAACGACTTCCTGACACTTAAATGTATACTCGATGTTAGCAAATTTCTCTTCTTCAGAAACGCTTTCCTTGTCATTGCCAGTCGACATTTCATATCCTCTCTACTTCGACCATCATCAGTTATTTTGCTCCCCAAATAGCAAAACTCCTTTACTACTTTAAGCGTCTCAATTCCTAATCTAATTCCCTCAGCATCACCCGACTTAATTCGACTACATTCCATTATCCTCGTTTTGATTTTGTTGATTTTCATCTTATATCCTCCTTTTGAAGACACTGTCCATTCCGTTCAACTGCTCTTCCAAGGCCTTTGTTGTCTCTGATAGAATTACAATGTCATCGGCGAACCTCAAAGTTTTTGACAAACTGCCTATTGGCTTCTGTCTCGGCTTCTTCGGCCGACGTTTATCTAACGATTTTTCTGACGTTTCGCCAGCACGAGTGGCTGGCATTGTCAAAGCTTGACCCTCCATTGCCAGTTCACCACCGGCAACGGAGGGTGAAGCTTTGACAATGCCAGCCACTCGTGCTGGCGAAACGTCAGAAAAATCGTTAGATGAACGTCGGCCGAAGAACCCGAGACAGAAGCCAATAGGCAGTTTGTCAACAAGTGGCCACGAAAGCCTTAACAATCTCAAAGTTTTTATTTCTTCTCCATGGATTTCAATACCTACTCCGACCTTTGCTTTCGTTTCCTTTACTGCTTGAGCAATATACAGATTGAATAGTATCGGGGAGAGGCTACAACCCTATCTCACTCCCTTCCCAACCACTGCTTCCCTTTCATACCCCTCGACTCTTACAACTGCCATTTGGTTTCTATACAAATTGTAAAAAGCCTTTCGCTCCCTGTATTTTACCCCTGCCACCTTCTGAATTTGAAAGAGAGTATTCCAGTCAACACTGTCAAAAGCTTTCTCTAAGTCTACAAATGCTAGAAACGTAGGTTTGCCTTTTATTAATCTTTTTTTCTAAGATAAGCCTTAAGGTCATTGCCTCACGTGTTCCAGTATTTCTACGGAATCCAAACTGATCTTCCCCGAGGTCGACTTCTACCAGTTTTTCCACTCGTCTGTAGAGAATTCGCGTCAGTATTTTGCAGCTGTGACTTATTAAACTCGCTTAAAAATGCTATCTGAGTACGAACCCAATTGCGAAAATTTAGATGTGTTAGACAACTGACGTTTCTCGACGGATCTGTCGGGCGACGTCTGGGCAGGTGCGCACAGGGCAGGGAGCACATAACGCTCGGTTGTCTGTGTGCGGCGGCTCTACCGCAGCTCGGGCGCGGCGCACAGAGCGGCTCTGAGTCCGCGGACACTGATGGACGGCTGGCGGCGTCGCGGCGGCCGGTGTCAAAGGCGGGGGACAAGCTACGCCTGGCAGCGTCCCAGCACAGCGCCCCGCGATCGCCCGCGCCGTTACATAAACACAATAACAAGGCGCACCGACGCCCTAACGAATGCCCGTAATTAAGAACCTGCGCTAGGAATAGAGCCGCGCAATGACTCAGCGCGCGCGTGCCTGATCCCGATGAGCTATGCGACGGCGGCCTACTTCTCCGTCAGCGCAGCGCCGACGTCCCACCACCGGCCGGCGACATGACGTCTGTACGTGTTTTATGACCTGATTTATCCTTCCATTGTTATGCCCGCCGCTTGAGCCATAACGATACGGTTTAGGAGCTGCAGTGCTTTCACTCGCATCGAGTAGCTCAGATTAAAAAAAAAAAAAAAAAAAAAAAAAAAAAAGGTGGTGTGCGCTCTACTTTACCCGGAAACAACACAAGGACTAGGTCATTACTGGGCGACACACCTGAGCTCCGGCACAATCGTTTCGATTGCCTACAGAAAAGATCGTTTCTATGGCCTCTTGAGGAAATAATGGGCACGCTAATATGTCAACTGGTGCAGATTTGCTACGCTTTCTTGTTGTACCTTTTTGTGTAACTTCAGCCAGAAAGAAAATGCTAAGCTCTATTTCCTCTCAATGACGTTACTAATCTTGCCATTAACATGTCTCTGCTTTCCGCTTGTCTTTTTCTCTCTTTTATTTTTCTCTTCTTCCATTATTTTTCTGCCGACTGAGTACAGGACATTCGATGGGCTACGAAATCACTAAAAACATTATTACTCCTGCCTGTTTCTGTGATGCCGAAGCAGCTGACCACATCTATGCAAGTGATATCTGAATTATTTTCTTCCTTGTGGACTGCACAGCCTGTACAAAGTTGTAAGGCAAAGTCATTGATCCTTTTTTTGGCTATACCTGCCACACAAAGTCAACTGATTTTGGCGGCGAAGGCCATTTTCATGTGTTTAGTATGTGAATATGATATAATGTGTTAACATTTCTGACGCATGTGCATTTTCGAATATAAATGTAAAGTGTTTTTTGAAAGAGTCAGCATGGAGTATAGGTTTAAATGGAAACTCACCTTTTACTCACATCTTTGCATATGGACACGAACAAGACCTATAACACACATCTACTCCTCCCTCTTCTCTATTTCCATCTCCTCCTCCTCCATCTCTCTTTCCGCCTCCTTCTTTCCAAATCTCTCTGCCCTTCTCCTCCTCTCCGTCTCTCTGTCCATCTCACCCTCCCCTCTCTCATCCATCTCCTCCTCCTCCATCTCTTTCCATCTCCTTCTTTCCACATCTCTCTGCCCATCTCCTCCTCCCCATCTCTCTGTCCATCTCACTATCCCCTCTTTCATCCTCCTCCATCTCTCTTCCCATTTCCTTCTTTCCACTTCTCTCTACCCATCTTCTCCTCCATGTCTCTCTGTCCATCTCATACTCCCTTCTCTCTGTCCATCTCCCCCACCACCCCATCCCCTTTCTTCTCCCTCCTCTTCCTTTTCCACCTGACCATCACGCCTCTCCATCTTCCACCTGCCTCTTACACATCCTCTTCCTTCCCTTTTCTTTGTCCGTCTCATCCTCCCATTCTCACTATCCTCCCCACTCTCCCTCCTCACCCATTCCAATCACACGTATTCCTCCTGGAAAACATTCTGACACTCTTAGCTCACAGTACTTCTTCCCAGATAATAAGTATTGTGTGCACCAAATCTGGTTGGAATCAGTCCAATGGTCTTGGAGAAAATGCTGGAAACACACATACGTGCACACATCCTTTTTCATATATGCATATGCTTAAATGTGGTCTGTTATAAGTACAGACGTGAATAGAGGACGTTCTTTTGAAATGTAGTGTTACAGGTATGCTGTAGACTAGTTGGATAGTTGGGTAACTAATGAAGGAATACGGCAACAAATTGGGAAGTAAAGAGCCGTATGCCGCTCGGGATTAGCCGAGCGGTCTGAGGCGCTCCAGTCATGGACTGTGTGGCTGGTCCCGGCAGAGGTTCCAGTCCTCCCTCAGGCATGGGAATGTGTGTTTAGGTTAAGTAGTGTGTAAGCTTGGGGACTGATGACCTTAGCAGTTAAGTCCCATAAGATTTCACACATATTTGAACATTTCTTGAAAGAGCAGTATGGCTTAATGTGAATGAAAAAAAGTTACAGGTTGATGGGACAAATTCTGATGCCTCAAAGAATAGTTAATTATGTGATGAAGCGAAGAGTGTGAGACTGAAAATTGCGTGGGGAGACGAAGACTTGATTACAGGAAGCATGTTCGAGTGGATGTGGGTTGCAGTAGTTATGCAGATATGAAAAGGCTTCCACAGCATAGACTAGCGTGGAGAGCTGCATCAGACTTTTGATGAGATACCATAACGAAAAGATCAACATTTAAGTCGACCTGCCTTTCAATACAGCAATTTCCTAAAGTCGTCCAGTGGCCATACTGTCTTTTAGTTAGCAGCTAACTATCTGTGTGGTACTGGGCGTGTCTGATATTTCGCTTATGTATGTTGAGAAAATTAAGAAACATAGTGCACTTCCTTACGGGCTATGTCGAAAGAGTCATCTGCGCTCTCCGCTTAATTTACGGAAGGCGGACCTCGAGTTGCTTCCTCTTTTAGCCAGTTTTCTTGTTGTTGTTCTCATGCGCTTGAGTGTGTGTGTGTGTGTGTGTGTGTGTGTGTGTGTGTAAGAGAGAGAGAGAGAGACCGTGACGCGCGCGTGATCTTTTGGATACGTTCCAGGAATAAAGGCGTGCATTTCTGGTGCGGGGCGCCTAGGCTAGGTACCGCGACGCGACGCAGCGGCCGTCAATTCCCGTGGAGGTTTTTAGCGGTGGTCCTCGCCTGCCTTCGCTGCTTCGCCCTGCCCCGCCTGGTCTGGGGCAGCCCTTATCGGCGCAGCCCTCTCGCTCTGTTTATCTGGCCTCCTACCCCGGCCGCGGCCACGGCCGCTTCACTCCCATTCTAACCAGGATTTATTAGATGGCCACTATCGTTGTCGTCTTCTTTACGTGATGTGTTTGAAACCGACGCCTCCTCTCCGTCTCTCCGCATCCAGCAGTGCCACAGCTCCTCCCCTCCCCCCCCTCCGACTACTCTACCCGCAGTGCTCTTTTCACTCGTCCTTGGCGGCGTCCTTCCCACATGGCACCTCCCCCCCCCCTCCCCTCCCCCCCACCCTAGCCCAATTCCTCCCACCACTGCCATCAACAGATGCGGCCTAATAGCAGAGGACGCACAGAAAAGCGGTAGGTATTTCGATTACACTGCGCGAAGAGCGCCATCTCCTATTTAGAGAGATTCACGCAACGTTCAAAGAAGAGCTGCGCCGTTCACTGTTTTAATGTCTCACTATTGCGCTCAGCGGATTCTTATGGTGTAGGCTAGGACTAGACTATGGTGCTGAGCGGCACAGAAAGGATTATTCTCAAAATTAAAATTCCGGAAATATACATTACGAAAGTAGTCATTCTACTTGCTACTAACCAACTACCTTCCACATACTCATCACATAATGATATGGCGGTGAGAGCGCCCATTTGTTTGTTTGTTTGTAATTCATACAAATCTGCAATTTTATTCCAGTCTTGATGAAATTTTGCACGTTACCTTCAAGAAAAGAGGAAGAACACTGTCTGCATAAGATTACGTAATCTGACGTATGACATATGTGTGTGTAATATATAAAGAGGAAAGATTGTTACCAAAAGTCTCAGCCGGCCGGTGTGGCCGTGCGGTTCTAAGCGCTTCAGTTTGGAACCGCGTGACCGCTAAGGTCGCAGGTTCGAATCCTGCCTCGGGCATGGATGTGTGTGATGTCCTTAGGTTAGTTAGGTTTAAGTAGTTCTAAGTTCTAGGGGACTGATGACCTCAGTAGTTAAGTCCCATAGTGCTCAGAGCCATTTTGAACCAAAAGTCTCTAAAATTTCTTGGCCGACTTACTTCGTAGCTCCTCTAATGAACATTTGGGCGGACAGGACATACGGCCAATCGCTTTGTGTGGCAGACATTAAACATCCCGGGAAACACTGGACACTTGAGCTAGTATTACGTAAATCTGAATTAATATACAAGGTCAAAATTATACTAACGATATCGGCTCCAACACTGAATAATTTGATACGAATGGTAGGAAATCAATATTTAGTTTTTTGCGGACTTAAAACAACTTACGCTTTATAACAACAACTTAAGCTCATAGAAACTATTGAGGATTGTGATGGTGCAAAAAATTTTACGACATTCGCTCGAATATGATTTTCCCATTTTTGAGAGCCACAGTCTTATAGAATTCTCTGAATGATAGTACTTTCGCCTTTCGACCTTTTATTACCTATTGCGCATTGGTACAATTCCGATTCTATACCCATTTTCAAGTATTTCATTATAATTCAATGGTAATTACTGTTGTGTGCTACAGCATGCAATGCGGTTAATTACCGTAGCATAATAATGAAATATTTGGAAAGCGAACTTGAAATGGTGTTCCAAAGAAAGTAAGAGAACAAACAGTAAAAGTCTTATCACTTAAACAACTCGCAAATGCTGTGTTGTGGGACCCTCCAGTTTCTGCTGGTGTCTCGCCCACGTACGACTTCAGGTAAACACACAGTCAACACAACTGGAGCAGGAGAATCCAACTTAACAAATCTCACGAAAGCAGCTTGATGAGATTTGTAAAGTTGCTGCGGTAATGTTGTTGGATTCTGCTGTTTGAACCGTGTTCACTATGACACGTAATGTTTTTCTGTGTGCCACACAATTTTTAAATTTTTTTATTTGTGCGTAGGCACTAAATCTTTCACCTGAAAATCACCCTACGTCGAAATTGCAAATTGACAATTGCAGATGTGTGCTAGACTGGAACTCTAACCCGGGTTTCTTGCTTTGGTGAGCAGTCGCCTTAACCGCTAGTTTACCTCAGTACGTCTCCAGGCCGGTTACAAACTTTGTCACTGGTTTTCCACCTTTTCCAGGTTTACTGTTGCTGTTATGGTCGTCAGCTAGACAACTGGTTTGATGAAGCTCTCCACTAGTCTGTCCTGTGCATGCCTCTGCTTCTGCGCATAAGTACCGCAACCTACACCCATTTGAACCTGTTTGCTGTATCAAATCCTTGGTCTCCAATTTTTGCCTCTCACACTTTCTTCCATTAACTAACTGACAATACCTTCTCGCCTCAGGATGTGTAGTATCATCCGATGCGTCTTTACGGTCAAGCTGCGCCATAAACTTCTTTTTACGCCAGTCTGGTTGAGTACCTTCTCATTTGTTACTCGATCTACCCATATTATCTTCAGCAATCTTCAACAGCACCACATTTAAAAAGCTTCTATTCTCTTCTTGTCTGAGATGCTTGTCGTCCACATGTCCCTTTCGCACCTGGTTACACTCAAGATCTTCAGAAAAGACTTCAGAAAACTTAAATTGATGTAGAGGTTAATAAGTTCCTTTGTTTCAGGAATACTTTTATTGATATCTCCCGTCCACATTTTATACCCTCACTGTTGCGCCCACCATCAGTTACTGTGATGCCAAAATAGCAGAACTCATCTACTGCTTAGAGTGTCTCGTTTCCTAATCTAATTCCCTCGCTGTTACTTGATATCCAAAGTGGTCAGAAACAGTTTGACAAGCTTGTAAGGGTTTTGCAAAATGGCTCTGAGCACTATGGGACTCAACATCTTAGGTCATAAGTCCCCTAGAACTTAGAACTACTTAAACCTAACTAACCTATGGGCATCACACACACCCATGCCCGAGGCAGGATTCGAACCTGCGACCGTAGCAGTCCTGCGGTTCCGGACTGCAGCGCCAGAACCGCTAGACCACCGCGGCCGGCAAGGGTTTTGCAGGATAGGCTGTGCGGAGAAATAACCGTTGAGAAAAAAGTTAGATAAGTTGCGCCGTTTCCGAGTTCACTAGCACTGTAGTTATCCAATCAGGCCCTTTAGTGTGCACATTCAAGCGGACCGCCAGATAAATTTAGTGGCAGTTTTTCTCGTAGACTGCTCAGCTTTTGGCTCGGGTTCGACGCTTGCTACCGTCCCACCTTCAGTTTTTGTATCGGCATCTTGTTCGCTTTAAGAGAACCTGTGAAGGACATGTTTGGCTACACCGTCTCTGGTGGGCCGTTTGAATTCTGCGCACGCAGCAGTTGAGTGGCTAACTTCAATGTTCATTAACTCGGAAAAGGCGCAACATATCGAAGTTTTTTGTTAACTGTTGTTTCTCAGCAAAATATACCCTGCAGCACCCTTATAAGCTTTTCAGACTGTTTCGGACCACCCTGAATTTCAGCGATATTCCATTACGTATCTGAAATAAGACCAATAGTCGAAGGAAAAATCGTCCTTCAAGAAGTGACATCGCCGAAGGATTACGTATTTGTCGCACGTTTACAACAGCACAATTCATTGTCTTAAGCAGGTCCAGTTAAGGCATTTCGTACAAACAAAAACAGCAAATTAGTATTTGAAATCTCATCGACGGTTTGGCCATTCGAGCAGGACTGGACGATACGTGTGACCTATTCGAAGGTCATTTTTGGCCATAAATGATTTGAAGAAAAGATGGAAAACAATGTGAATGACCGTGTAGGGATTTCGCCAGTACACTATATCGATGGAGGCTTTTGTACGTCCACTCATATGTGGCTCTTCTGTCCTTTATGTGCAATAGAATGGCACAAAAAATGTCATTGAAATTGTTAGCTATATTCTAAATGACAATGGTTGAGTGCTTAAAATGCAACCAAAGGCGGTAGTAATTCATGTGGGACGCTTAGCATGCACCAGCTGCGTTTAGTACGTTCCAGATTTGCGAATTCGGCCGAAACCCTACGCTTATGAAATTTCCGGGTGGAGAAAAGGACTTTGTACGATGACTCAGCGAGTACTCCGTCCTTCACCTCCACCCCCACCTCGAGTGCCTGCCGCAGGAACGACTTGCCACCCTTGAAGAGACGGAGACGCGAGACGACGTGGAGAACGAGGAACACAGGATGTGAGAGCTATTCCTCAGCAAAGGAGCCACTTGCCGGCAACCGTTGAGATTCTTCACATCCATCACATTTTATAGCATTTCCGAGTAATATGGACCTTTGTGTCCTAAAATAACTTGAGCGCAGCTGCGACGCTGCAGCATTCGCTTGCATTTTTCAGTGTGGCGTCTTCTCGCTGCTTGTGAGTGACAAGGAAGGATACAGCTGAGAAAACCTGTTGTTCTCGACGGTATTCTGTTTCAGTTATCCCAACGTATCTGTCCTCTACAAAATTGTAGAAATACAACAGCACAAACCAAAGTATCGGGATACATTGTGCTTTTCGAAAAATAAAAGCGTAAAATAATGTAAATGTATTCATCAGAGTGGTAGTGGACGAGCAGTTCATTATATCGTTATGTACTGGCACTCCGCCGAAAATCAAGGACGATGCGCCCCTGCACAGCACTACCGTCTAAGACATGCAGCTATGTTTAGAACATAGGAAGGAATTGAAAATGTATGTGTGGTTAAGCTCCTGGGACACTGTCATAGTTTTGCAGTTTCTGCAGATGAAGCTAAGCTTTCACGGCAAAGCTTTGGCGGTACTGCCGTTTGCCTACGCATGAATTATTTTACCTCGAACATTCTTTTGAAAACCATCCGGCACCTAGACAGAGTTGCCACGAAAAATCAACATCAACTTTCGTATTAAGTGCTGCGCTGTCCATACGCTTTTAAGCAGTTACTGTGTCGATGTGTTGCCAAGACTGTGCAAATACGACGATTTTTGCTGCCAGTACAGTTACAGATCTAAGAAGTAAATTATGTTTCGCTTCTTCAGGAAAATGAGAACATTCCAACATTCTGCAAAACTACAGACACGACTTTCAACAGCTGACTGAAACAGGTAGAGATTGTAGAAACTTTAAGATTTTGAAAACGTTCATAACCCTGCGGTACTAAACCGTCGTAAAATTTACGATTGCAGTTGGTACAAATTCGCAGGTCCCGCCAATTTCATACTGTAGTGCACGGTTTAATACGGCATTTTGTACTTATTCTGTATGTGACATGTCATTGGAGACCTTATAATTGTAATTAACTAATGCCTAAACTGTAAATTATGATCTCCTTTGAATAAAATGTTGTTGTTGTGAGGTTCAGTCCAAACATTGGTTTGGATGCAACTTTCCATGTCGCTCTATCCTGTGCGAGTCTCTTCATATCCAAATAACTACTGCAGCCTACATCCTTCTGAATCTGCTTACTGTATTCATCTCTTGCTCTTCCTCTACGATTTTTTACCCCCACATTTCTCTGCTGATCCTTTGACGTCTCAGAATGTGTCCTACCAACCGATCTCTTTTTCTAGTCAGGTTGTGCCACAATTTTCTTTTCTCCACAATGCTATTCAGCACCTCCTCATTATTTATCGTCTGCGTTTCAGTTCCATACATGCCTATATTCCACTCAAATGCTTTCCGAAAAGACTTCCTAACACTTAACTCTATATTCGATGATAACAGACTTCTCTTTTACAGAAACGCTTTTCTTGCCATTCCCAGACTTTTGCCATCATCAGTTATTTTACTGCCCAAATACCAAAACTCATCTTTACTTTAAGTGCCTCATTTTCTAAACTGATTTGCTCTGCATCACCTGATTTAATTCGACTTCATTCCATTTTTCTTGTTGTGCTTTTGTTGATATTTATCTTACACCTTTGAAAATACTGTCTATTCCGTTCAATTGCCCTTCCGAACCTTTTGCAGTCTCTGGAAGAATTACAATGTCATCGGCAAACCTCGAAGTTTTTATGTCTTCTCGCTGAACGTTAATTCCTACTCCAAATTTTTCTTTGGTTTCCTGTACTGCTTGCTCAACGTATAGACTATAACATTGGTGATAGGCTGAAATCCTGTCTCACTCTCTTCTCAACCACTGCTTCCCTATCATGCCCCTCTTTAGTTGCTGTCAGTTTTTTATTTTCATTTTATTTTTTTACAAGTAGTAACGAGACTTTCACTGCCTGTATTTTACCTTTTGTAACTTCATTATTTCAAATAGAGAATTCCAGTCAACATAGCTTTCTCTAAGTCAATAAATAGTATAAACGTAGGTTTGCCTTTCCTTAACCTATGTTCTGAGGTAAGTCCTAGGGTCAGTATTGTCTCGCATGTATCTATATTTCTCCGGAATCCAAATTCAAGCCCCCCGAGGTCGGCTTCTACTGAAATCTTATACTGAATAAAATATGCAACAATAAAACTTACGGTTGTTAAGTAACAATGTACCATTCTGTCCCCCCCCCCCTCCCCTTAGTATAGCAGTGTTATTTTCAGTATTTCCGTGGATGTGTGTACCATGACTGTAACTGCCACAATGCCCCTACGATTAAAATGGTGATTGGACACGAATGGTTGGATGTGAGAGGATGTAGACTATTGTAACAATCTGCATCACTGAAAATAAAATATTGTTATCGGTATTTTTTTCCTTTCATTAATGCATCGTCATTGAGGAGCCTTTTGTGACCGCGTATAGGACATTCGACGCTCACATCTCTGATCCTCGACATTGCGGTGGAGAGGGATACGACTTGGAGGGGGGGGGGGGGGGGGAAGTCTACGGCGGGGGGGAAGTCTACGTTACTCGCCCGCGGCGATCGTTTATATTGGCTTGGGTTGTAGGGGGATGTGGGGGGGGGGGGGCAGGGAGGAGGGATAAAGTGTCGCACGGAGGCAGTTCTTCCAGCGCGCCGTAAAACTACAACGTGCCTTGCGCTGCCAACTTTGTGGCTGGGAATTCCCTGGCCGTTCCTCCTAAGTCCGCAGAATTCATTTCCGTCACTGCGGGCGTAACTCTCTTCAGTTCTAATGAATATTGTTTACTAGTTTCGACGTTGCAAGAAAGAAACAGAAATAAGCCATTTGTGCTGCAGTAATAGTGATATGAAGTAACGTTTGTTTTCTTTTTGGAAGTCTTGCATCCTACTGAAACATATGCTTACAGTAGTATATGTTTCCCGACTGCACTCTTTTTTGACAATTTGTCAGATTTTGCTTAATTTAAATTGTGGTTTCAGCGTTACAATACGAGAAAACAAAGTTTGTGTATTTTCAGATGTGGCCTCCACTCCGAAGACTCTTTTGAGGTAGCTCTCCACGCGTTTAAATATGCAGTTATAACGCTGTGAGATAGACGAAGATGTGAAACCAGTTTAAGGAAGGCAGAGTGCTTGACGTGCTGAGAGTTTTCTAGAAAACTAAATTGTGTTTGGAAAGTAAATAAGATTGTATCAGTATTAGAGAAACCTCTGACTGAAATTTAAATAATAGTTTTCATCATGTGATAAGGTTTCAGCGATGCGCGCGTCTCACATAATATATGGAAATGACGTCTTTCGCGACTGGGTCCTTGGATAAAAAGTTCTCGGTTAAGTTGTCGCATCAAACAAGGATAACATCTTAAGCTTTCGATGATTGTCTCCATCGTCGTCGCAGGTGCAAAGCCAATACTTTGTTGGTTGCACCGTCTGCCGGCCGGTGTGACCGAGCGATTCTAGGCGCTACAGTCTGGACCCGCGCGACCGCTACGGTCGCAGGTTCGAATCCTGCCTCGGGCATGGATGTATGTGATGTCCTTAGGTTAGTTAAGTTTAAGTAGTTCTAAGTTCTAGGGGACTGATGACCTTAGAAGTTACGTCCCATAGTGCTCAGAGCCATCTGAACCATCTTAAATGTAGCTGTTTACTAAGTTTATCCGAGGTTGTCTCAAAAAATAAATAAATAAACTGAAAAATTGTATCCTCTAGTAATGTAAAGCTCTTTGAAAGGTCACTAATCTTAGATTGTAGAACATGAATTAATGATCTCTTGTTCTCTAATATCGGTGTGGTGAAGAACCGATTGACATCGATATTCAGATTTAATTGCCATAACTCGAATCGAATTTCCGGCGTTAACTTCACATGATGTAATTCCACACAATTTCGTCGATTATTCCGCTATTTTGCTTAAAGATAAATAGTTTCGCATTTTGAGCAGAAGTTTTTGAAATTTCGCACTAGGAATAGCGTTCTCGCTTCCCGCGCACGGGGTCCCGGGTTCGATTCCCGATGGTGTCAGGGATTTTTCCTGCCTCGAGATGACTGGGTGTTGTTGTGTCGCCTTCATCATCATTCATCCCCATTACGGTCGGAGGAAGGCAATGGCAAAGCACCTCCACTAGGACCTTGCCTTGTCGGCGGTGCGGTCTCCCGCATCGTCCCCTACGCTCCTCGGAGTATGAAACCTCATCATCATCGTCATTAGGAAAAACATGTGTCTCTACTGACGTGTAATTGCTCAGTTGACATCGGAAACTATTGAAAACAGCAGCTGACCGAATATTAATGGTAGCTTCTGAAATTTTCCCGGCGTATTTCTTCTTCTAATAATTTCGGGTGTGGAGCCGGATCCCGTCGACATTCTGCCACGATATTTCGGCCCAGAGACGTCCGGCCACCGTCAGGTGAGAACACAACTACTGAAGAGCCCAGGTGCAGTCGCGGTATTTATGCCGAATTTGTCGAATCTCCGGCTGCACACTCGGAAATTATTAGAAGAATTAATGGTAGCGTCTGTATACGGATCGTTGAAATAGGAGCGGGGGCTGGCTGGTGCGTGAGGCCACGTCTGAAACGGCGGTGCGAGAGTTTGCGCTGCCCGCCCGCCCCCGCCGCCCGCCTACCCCGGTAGGTGGTGTCTGTCTCCGACGCCAGACGTGGCACGGCGCGGCTCGGCGGTGCTGTCCTATCCATCACGCCCCCGCACCCCTCACGCCGGGACAGCTGTCCTTCTGTCACTGCAGCCCGCGTTTCACCCGCGTCACTGTCAGCCGGCGGCCATTATACTTAGTAAGAATTATTACGGCCAGGTTCTTTTTAAGCCCGAGGAAAGAAATGTCGTCTGCAGCGGCGCGGCGTCCCCCGGCGCCATCGGCTCCCGCGCCGCGACGCGTCGCTCAAACAACGGCCAGACTAATTTACTGCGAGGCGGGGGGAACGGCGGCCCAGGGTGACAATGGTGCGAGCCCGAGTCAAGTGGACACACTGTCTCCCTTTTGTTAGTGCAGCGCGCCGTTTTCCAGCGTTGCGCTGTTTCGCGCCATTGAAGGGGCTGGACCGCTGAGTCCAGACCACCCAGCGAGGGAGGTCCCAGGCCAGTTTCCTAGAAAGCCGAAACAGGGAACTTGGCTCCCTAAAGGAAGCGAACCAAAATTTCTCTTACAGACTTCCCATGGCACCGTTAGAAACGTACAAGGAAAGCTTACATCCAACATCTTTTTCACGATCGTAGTACACTACTGGCCATTAAAATTGCTACACCATGAAGAAATGCAGATTATAAACGGGTATTCATTGGACAAATATATTATACTAGAACTGACATGTGATTACATTTTCACACAATTTGAGTGCATAGATCCTGAGAAATCAGTACCCAAAACAACCACCTCTGGCCGTAATAACGGCCTTGATACGCCTGGGCATTCACTCAAACAGAGCTTGGATAGCGTTTACAGGTACAGCTGCCCATGCAGCTTCAACACGATACCACAGTTCATCAAGTGTAGTGACTGGCGTATTGTGACGAGCCAGTTGCTCGGCCACCATTGACGAGACGTTTTCAGTTGGTGAGAGATCTGGAGAATGTGCTGGCCAGGGCAGTAGTCGAACATGTTCTCTATCCAGAAAGGTCCATACAGGACCTGCAACAGCCGGCCGGAGTGGCCGTGCGGTTCTAGGCGCTACAGTCTGAAACCGAGCGACCGCTACGGTCTCAGGTTCGAGTCCTGACTTGGGCATGATTGTGTGTGATGTCCTTAGGTTAGTTAGGTTTAATAAGTTCTAAGTTCTAGGCGACTGATGACCTCAGAAGTTAAGTCGCATAGTATTCAGAGCCATTTGAACCAACCTGCAACATCGGTCGTGCATTATCCTGCTGATGTGTAGGGTTTCGCAGGGATCGAATGAAGGGTAGAGCCACGGGTCGTAACACATCTGAAATGTAGCGTCCACTGTTCAGAGTTCCGTCAATGCGAACAAGAGGTGACCGAGACGTGTAACCAATGGCACCCCATACCATCACGCCGGGTGATACGCCAGTATGGCGATGACGAATACACGCTTCCAATGTGCGTTCACCTCGATGTCGCCGAACACGGATGCTGTAAACAGAATCTGGATTCATCCGAAAAAATGACATTTTGCCATTCGTGCACCCAGGTTCGTCGTTGAGTACACCGTCGCAGGCGCTCCTGTCTGTGATGCAGCGTCAAGGATACCGCAGCCATGGTCTCCCAGCTGATAGTGCATGCTGCTGCAAACGTCGTCGAACTGTTCGTGCGGATTATTGTTGTCTTGCAAACGTCCCCATCAGTTGACTCAGGGATCGGGACGTTGCTGAACGATCAAATGGTTCAAATGGCTCTGAGCACTATGGGACTCAACTTCTAAGGTCATTAGTCCCCTAGAACTTAGAACTAGTTAAACCTAACTAACCTAAGGACATCACACACATCCATGCCCGAGGCAGGATTCGAACCTGCGACCGTAGCGGTCTCGCGGCTCCAGACTGCAACGCCTAGAACCGCACGGCCACACCGGCCGGCGCTGAACGATTCGTTACACCCATGCAGATAAGATGCCTGTCATCTCGACTGCTAGTGATACGAGGCCGTTTGGATCCAGCACGGCGTTACGTATTACCCTCCTGAACCCACCGATTCCATATTCATTGGATCTCGACCAACGCGAGCAGCAATGTCGCGATACGATAAACCACAATCGCGATAGGTTACAATCCGACCTTTATCAAAGTCGGAAACGTGATGGTACGCATTTCTCCTCCTTACACGAGGCATCACAACAACGTTTCACCAGGCAACGCCGGTCAACTGCTGTTTGTGCATGAGAAATCGGTTGGAAACTTTCCTCATGTCAGCACATTGTAGGTGTTGCCACCGGCGCCAACCTTGTGTGAATGCTCTGAAAAGCTAATCATTTGCGTATTACAGCATCTTCTTCCTGTCGGTTAAATTTTGCGTCTGTAGCACGTCATCTTCATGGTGTAGAAATTTTAATGGCCAGAAGTGAACATACACTGAGATGAGCAAGTCGTCGGATACCGACATGCACATACACGGATGGGGTACTACCTCACACACGAGGTATAAAATGGCAGTTCATTGGCAAAGCTGTCATTTATACTCAGGTGATTCACATGAAAAAGTTTCCGGCGTGATTACGGCTGCACGACGAGAACAGACTTCGAACGCGGAATGGTAGTTGCAGATAGACGAATGCGACATTCCATTTCGGAAATTGTTGAGGACTTCAATATCCGAGACCCACAATGTCAAGAATGTGCCGAGAATACTAAGTTTCAGGCATAACCTTTCATTACGAGCACGACACAATTGCCGACGGCCTTCACTTAACGGTCGAAAGTAGTGGCGTTTGCGTAGAGCAGTTAGTGCTAACAGACAAGCAACACTGCGTGAACTAACTGCAGGAATCAATGTGGGACGTTCGACGAAGGTATCAGGAAAGCGCGGTGAAATTTGGGGTTATGAGCTATGGCAGCAGACGACCGATGCGAATGCCTTTGCTAAGAGGACGTCACCGCCTGCAGCGCCTCTCATGGGCACGTGCCCATGTCGGTTGGACCCTAGACCACTGGAAAACCGTGGTCCGGTCAGAAGAGTCCCGACTTCAGTTGGTAAGAGCTGATGGTAGGGTTCGAGTGCAGTGCAGACCCCACAAAGCCAGGTATCCGCGTTGTGAACAAGTCACTGTGCAAGCTGGTGCTGGCTCCATAATGGTGTGAGCTATGTTTAGATGGATAATTGACTGGAAATACAAGGCTATTACAAATGATTGAAGCGATTTCATAAATTCACTGTAGCTCCATTCATTGGCATATGGTCACGACCACTACAGATACGTAGAAAAACTCATTAAGTTTTGTTCGGCTGAAGCCGCACTTCAGGTTTCTGCCGCCAGAGCGGTCGAGAGCGCAGTGAGACAAAATGGCGACAGGAGCCGAGAAAGCGTATGTCGTGCTTGCAATGCACTCACATCAGTCAGTCATAACAGTGCAACGACACTTCAGGACGAAGTTCAACAAAGATCCACCAACTGCTAACTCCATTCGGCGATGGTATGCGCAGTTTAAAGCTTCTGGATGCCTCTGTAAGGGGAAATCAACGGGGCGGCCTGCAGTGAGCGAACAAACGGTTGAACGCGTGCGAGCAAGTTTCATGCGTAGCCCGCGGAAATCGACGAATAAAGCAAGCATTTAGCTAAACGTACCACAGCCGACGGTTTGGAAAATCTTACGGAAAAGGCTAAAGCAGAAGCCTTACCGTTTACAATTGCTACAAGCCCTGACACCTGATCACAAAGTCAAACGCTTTGAATTTTCGGCGCGGTTGCAACAGCTCATGGAAGAGGATGCGTTCAGTGCGAAACTTGTTTTCAGTGATGAAGTAACATTTTTTGTTAATGGTGAAGTGAATAGACACAATGTGCGAATCTGGGCGGTAGAGAATCCTCACGCATTCATGCAGCAAATTCGCAATTCACCAAAAGTTAACATGTTTTGTGCAATCTCACAGTTTAAAATTTACGGTCCCTTTTTCTTCTGCGAAAAAAACGTTACAGGACACGTGCATCTGAACATGCTGGAAAATTGGCTCATGCCACAACGGAGACCGACAGCGCCGACTTCATCTTTCAACAGGATGGTGCTCCACTGCACTTCCATCATGATGTTCGGCATTTCTTAAACAGGAGATTGGAAAACCGATGGATCTGTCGTGGTGGAGATCATGAACAGCAATTCATGTCATGGCCTCCACGCTCTCCCGACTTAACCCCATGCGATTTCTTTCTGTGGGGTTATGTGAAAGATTCAGTGTTTAAACCTCCTCTACCAAGAAACGTGCCAGAACTGCGAGCTCGCATCAACGATGTTTTCGAACTCATTGATGGGGACATGCTGCGCCGAGTGTGGGAGGAACTTGATTATCGGCTTGATGTCTGCCGAATCACTAAAGGGGCACATATCGAACATTTGTGAACGCCTAAAAAACTTTTTGAATTTTTGTATGTGTGTGCAAAGCATTGTGAAAATATCTCAAATAATAAAGTTATTGTAGAGCTGTGAAATCGCTTCAATCATTTGTAATAACCCTGTAGTCATGTTCGGCTACTTGGAGACCATTTGCAACCATTCACGGACTTCATCTTTCCAAACAAGATTGGAAACAACTGTTCGCAGTTGGTTTGTTCTGCACAGTTCGGGAGAAAGATCTGGCCACCCAGATCGGCTGACATGGGACGTAATCGAGAGGTGAGTTTGTGTACAAAATCATGTACCGGTAACACTTTCGCAGTTATAGACGCCTATAGAGGCAGCATGGCTCAGTATCTCCGCAGGGGACTTTCAGAGACTTGTTGAGTCCATGTAACGTCGAGTTTCTCTTAAAAGACACCATAGTCGCCGTTGACTGTATAAAATATTTATTGTTACTATTGCAATTTCGGCCTTATGGCCATTTTCAAGTAGCACTGCGCAGTTACATTCTGTCAGAATATAAAACTATCTGACATGAGTACATGTCGTCGTCAAAATGCAGCCTTTTGACTGTGGGAGTCCCACAAGATCCGATATTATATGACTGTGAATCCCAACTATGAGAAGTTAATCTACCGTCGAGTTGCTGCACTATGCCAGGCAAAAAGAAGTCCAACACGATATTAGGAGATATCCCATGACTTTTCTAGCCTCAGTGTACGTCACCTGTGATTGTCGTTATCATTATTATTGCTCCTTTCCGAAAAAAAAACCAGATTCGTTATAGTGATACAAGACTCTGGTAGAAGATTAGGGGAAAAAAAGAAAAAAAGTACGGGAGTTGGACTCAGTACACGCAGAATTCTGGTCTGTCTCCTTAGCTAGTAATGCTAAAGTCTCTTCCCGATGGCTGGTGCTACCATACGGTATTTAACAGGTTGGTGAAATTTCGATTTCTGGAAAACGCTTGAGAAGCGGATCGCAGTAGAGCAGCATTTATGTCATCTAAGTGAGCAATCGTGTGGAAAATGGGCAAAATTGCTAGCGGGATGGGTGCATCCTTCCCTTCTCGGTGATGATGAAACATAGTTTTCTGCTCACTTTGTTTCGTACACGTTGGACGTGAGGAGATAGCGAAGTAGCTCAGTAACTCGCTTCAATTTTTTTATTTGCCAGACGAATAACTTCCGTTGGAAATACATTTGTTGATGTCACCTGTCATGTAGAAATTCAGATGAGATTGCAAATCTTTGAAACATGCTTGAGTGTTAGTAAAAATAGCTATTTCCTTTTATTGCTCCTCGTCGCTCTAGTGGAAAAACAATTATCTTATTCCCGGTGAATTTTGTTGAACTCCATGGCCGTAGTTAACTTAAATATTACTGTACCGCAACCAGCCACAAAAACTTATGAACAAATTTTATATTATCGTCATAATTGGTTTGTGGCAACTGTGCTCATCGCCAATTATCTTATTACATGTTCACGGTCTGCAAAATGTCATGTGTTCCTGCACCGATTGAGACGTTCCTCTGCAACTCCAGAAGAAGGGGCTGGAGAGGGGAAATCTGCGGAATGTAGCGCTAATAGTCGCATATTTCGCCAGTTGAAAAGATATATGTATGAAGATTGGACACAGTTGTTGTTTTCACTGTTGCGAGGACTGGGGAAATAATAAAATTTCTTGAGCCGGATGCTGAGGATGAATGATCTTTGGTGCCGGCCATCACCTTTCCGCGGTTCATTGACGCGCGACCCCAGACGTCGTGAGCCTCCGCCTACTGTCTAGGGCTAATCTGCATAGCCCAAGAGCACGCTTCTCTAATTCCCCTGCATTCTGCACGAAACTTCACTAGTGCTTCCTACTGCCCGCAGCGGACGAATCCAAGGATGTAGTCGCGGGGAGGCAGCGATTGCCCGGGCTAACTGCGGTCTTCGATTGCTAAATAATTCTGCACATTGACAGTCTCGTGTCAGTAAATTGCAACCTGAAGACAGTCTCTCTTAATGTTGTCGTCAAGCCCCCTACGCGAAATATATGAGGCTAGGCTGATGGGCGGAGGCGTGTTTTATCTTTATTTGTAGTTTCAAAGGTAGTTTGGTCACACAGGTGGGTCATTGACCACTCTGTATTGTTTAGGTTTACCTATTGTAGGGTTGCATGAAGAGTCTGTTTTACTTTGATATTATCTTAGATGCCATTTGTTGCTATTGGTCTGGGCACTTTGTACCTGTACCATCTCCTAGGAACTATTGACCTTGTAGTAGTTTCGAGTTGTCAGATATTGTGCCTGGTACCGTCTAGTTTTCTCGATAGTCTCTGTGCTCCGTTTTTTTTTATTATCTTTAGAGGTATTTCTCTTGCAATAGTTGGCGAATTTCAGTAGTTCTTGTCCAACGGAACACCCCTAGACTGTAATTAAGACATTTCTTTTGTAATACTGAGAAATACGGCGGTGGCTTTCGTCTGGGCTGCACCGACTTGAAACAATCCTACCACCACGTGCTTGAATTAATTCTATGTCTGTTGTCATACCTACCTCATAAGGCCTCCATACGTTGGAGTAATACTCAATAGTTAATCGCACTAACGTCTTGGAATAGATATTTTGCACAGGAGCATTGTATTTTCCCATGCGACGAGTCTAAGTCTTACATTCTCCTTATTTACTACCGATATTTCGTAATAGGCCCATCTCATATCGCTTCTTAGCATTGCCACTATATACAATATATGACGTGCTCAAGTTTTTCACCACTCATCTTGTAATCGGGCACTATCGGATTCTTGCTCTTCGTTATAGGCAATCTCTTGAATTTATACACATTTATAGTCAGCTGCCATTTATTACAGCAAGTGAAAATTTTATGCAAATCTTTCTGCATTTCCTTTTGATGTCCAACGGTTATACTTTTCGTACACAACATGCTTGCTGTGGTGCTGATCCTGTCCGACAAATCGTTAATGTATACGCCATGAAAACATTATTCTTCTCCTATAGTTGTACAGTTCATTGTGAACGTTAGTCTCTCCACCAGTTATCATGCTCCAACGTTACAGCTTTCCATCCTGTACAGCCTATTTTCTGCAGGTCCTCTGTGAATCCATCCGTCCAGCTGGTTCTTAGTTGACTCCGTCCACTCTGATGCCTTAGATTTTCATCTAACATACTTTTAGTTATTTCCATATCACTCATCTTTGCCACGTGCCCCGCCCATCTGAATCTGGCTGATTTCGCTATTCTTCTAATAGGTACAACTTCGTAGCATTGTACCAAGGGAACTTTTTTTTTTTCAAGCTCCGATCGCTCGTCAAGTTAAAACCATAGTCAAAATCAGATGAAGCTTTGCGCGGGTGTGTTGCGCGCTGTCTCTAGTACGCCCGTCGAATGCGTCACATTTTACAGTTTTAAGCACACATTGAGCACATTAAGATGCCTAGAGCAATAGAATCTTCCGTCAAGTGCTGTTATTCGATTTCTTCTTTCCGGGGGTGGATGGTGTTAGCTTGATTTCATGCAGCCTACATAACGTAACTCGCGATCGCGTTCTACAGGGGCAGTGAAAATGTTCCACCAGCGTTTTCGATGGGAAGTGCTTGGTCACTCACAATACACCCCGGATTTGGCTCATTCTGGTTTTCATCCCTGTGCTCACATGAAACATTAACTACTTTCTATGACAGTATATTGGCACAGGCAACAACAGCAGAACAGCGTAGGGAATTGGCGCAAAGCACAGACAGCTGTCTTCTATTACAAGGATATTGGAAAGTTAATAGCACGCTCTGAAAATGTCTAAGTTGGAGCGGCAATTATATAGAGAAGTAGTTGGAAGATCATGTTGCACATAAAACATTTTTGATCTTCTTTATGGTTTCCATTTCGCAAGCGATCCGCTCTTGAAAAAATACAATATAAATGAAAAAAAGAAATAGCTGTTACAATGTACACCTCATAATTGTACCTCATCCTCTATCTTTCTCTTTCACAGCCTGGGATCATGATTCTTCGTGGAACCGTTCTCTAAAAGATATCTAGCATTCCAGTATGTTCCGATGTTAATACGTAAGCATTGGTACGATACGTATTTTTTAAATTGTTAATTTGGAGATACCAGGTAAGATCATTGAGGAAAATGGTCTTTTTTTTAGCAAAATAGACTCTTTTGGCTGCTATTAATCTCTATTTAATTTCATAAGACGAGCCATTTGACTAGATTCTCGATCCCAGATATGTAGGTTGCTCAGCTCTCTCAAAAGGTTAATTGTCCAGTCTTATTGAGGATGACATTTTCTCCTTGCGTGATTTCACGGCAGCATATATTTTGTTTTCTTTTGGTTTTATTGAGTCCCATGTATCCCGCTTGTAATGAATGCCTCCCCCATTGTCTTCCGAGTTCTTACAACTATATCTACATTGTGTTTCACAATTCAAGTTACACAGTTTCAGAGCTTGTAGAGCGGACTTACTACACCAAGTTTTATATAGGAACCCATGTCCGGAGACGTTCTCATAGCTCTTAAGGTACGCATCTTAGCGCCCATGTTTACTGGACGTTTTTTCTTGTTTTGGTCCATAGTGCCACGTCTGGAAGTTGCTTACCCTACAATCTTAGTAACAACAGTACCGACAGATACAATCCACTGTCAGAGGTATCAGAACGGTTTACGCTTATAACTTTTGTATTGTTCGTTTCCGGTACAGGGACTCGTACCTCAAATTGATACATTTATCCTTTTCCACCGTCCTAGAAAGTTTGTAACGTCATCACGGAGTCACCCTATATACCGGGTGATCAAAAAGTCAGCATAAATTTGAAAACTTAATAAATCACGGAATAATGTAGATAGAGAGGTAAAAATTGACACACATGCTTGGAATGACATGGGGTTTTATTAGAACCAAACAAAACAAAGTTCACAAAATATACGACGGATGGCGCTGGACAGCAAAACGTCAGTGACTGCTACCGTGACGGGTGAGAGGTACGCCGATATGTTACAGAATCGGATCATCCCCAGCCAGGCTGGAACGTACGATGCTTATGCAGGATGGCGATCCACCCCATATTGCTAGACACGTGGAAGATCTCTTGCGCGCGTCGTGTAGTGATGCTCGTGTGCTCAGCCGCCACTTTCGTCATGCTTGGCCTCCCAGGTCCCCAGACCTCAGTACGTGCGATTATTGGCTTTAGGGTTAGCTGAAGTCGCAAGTGTATCGTGATCGACCGACATCTCTAGTGATGCTGAAAGACAGCATCCGACGCCAATGCCTCACCATAACTCCGGACATGCTTTACAGTGCTGTTTACATTATTCCTCGACTACAGCTATTGTTGAGGAATGATGGTGGACATATTGAGCATTTCCTGTAAAGAACATCATCTTTGCTTTGTCTTACTTTGTTATGCTAATTATTGCTATTCTGATCAGATGTAGCGCCATCTGTCGGACATTTTTTGAACTTTTGTATTTTTCGGTTCTAATAAAACCCTATGTCATTCCAAGCATGTGTGTCAATTTGTACCTCTATATCTACATTATTTCGTGATTTATTCAGTTTTCAAATTTATACTGACTTTTTGATCACCCGGTATATATACATTTACTTGCGCCGGCGCTTATAACTTCGACGCTGTGTAGCGCTGTTGGATGACGTTGCCGGACATGGGTTCCTACGCAAAACTTGATCTGCTAAGTCCCTTCTACAACCCCTAGAAGTGTGTAACTTGATTTGTGCAACATTCTTTATAAGGATGGCATGGGCAGAGGCGAGATTTTGCACTGATCTGTAAAAAGATTGTTCCTGTATGCTCTTTTGCTGCACAGCTTACATAATTTTTGTTTATGTAAAACATGCGGCGTCCAGTGTAGATTACAGGGTTCTGTTAGTCAGCCAGTCATCGAACAAATCACGTGTGTGCTAAGATACACCGTTAAGATCGTGTCTTTGATTGTAACACACTGTCGAACACTCACTCCGCATCTAGAAAGACTGAGTCAACTTATTCGCCTGCATCATCACTGAAATTCGCATATATGTCAGACGTTATTATACTTCCGCCGTGGAGCACTTCTGCTAGATAGAACCTGGAACCGTCTGACTTAACTGTGGCGTCCATCCCTAGTTTTCGAAGTTGGCTCGCGGTTCTCCGCGGCGACGACGCGACTTCGGCTGTCGCTCGCGCCGTATCTCCGCCGCTGACACACAGCTGCATTCGGCGCGAGGGGAGGGAAGACAGTGAAATAGTGCTCGACATCTGTAGCTCATAGTTCACCGCGGCGGCACAAAGCGGCACAAAATATGTCCCCACCTTGGCGCCATTGTCAGAGGGGCCCTTCAGGTGTACAGAACTGAGGCAATAAATCCGGGTTTACTCTAGCCCAGCTTTCTCACCTCCGATCGGCGGTCGCTTTGTGCCGGCGCGGACGCGACGCCGCAACAGTTCCGCTTCGGTTCGGATTTCCCTCAACGCACGCCGCGCTGGGATAATGACGAATTCGACATAAATTCTGTAGCCTTTTCGGAGTGTGCTCTCTTTGAGTTCTGAGGAAGAGCTGTCTTTTTTTTTTTTTCGCCCTTACGAGCGTTCACATAAAGCGATCGTATGCCATAAGATAGTTTAACGCCACTGTGCTTTACTAGTTACGATCGAACTGGAGGCGTACACACTTTCCTTCCCCTGGCATATAAAGCGAGGTGGCGCTGCGCTCAGTGCAACCGACACATTTGAATAAAATACGTTTGCGTGTTAGCCCGTGTCATTATCCGTTTTTTATTACTAAACGGCCAATTGAAGGCTGCCTATCTAAGTGCTTCCAGGGGCAAGAAATATTTGATTTCGAGTAATTCATGTAATTATTGACCAGTCTAGAAAATTTAAAATATGTCATAATCAACTAGTTAAGCGGTATAATCTTACGTTAAAGGCTTATCACAATACGTGAAGTAGCAGGTGGTTATAATTAAAGTGCACCTACTCACAGAGATTCAGTGTCGGCTGTAAATATCGTATGGCAGCAAAACTTGGTAGATATTCTGATGCGTTAATGCTGAACAGATTTACGCGAAAAAATATTAGTTCCAAATTTGGCCAACAGGTGCAAACATGACACTTTAAACGCAATTGATTAGGAGTGGGCGTGAGCACATAAGTCAAGTGGAAAAGGTATAATATTGATTTTATTATTACTTGTCGCTTACACAGTTTGTTCGATATGAGCACCGGAGACAAGAAACGAGATTTACACTTGGTGGCCAAAATTGGAACTGATTTTTTTTTTTTTCAGCGTAAACGGAGTCCACATTAACGTTTTAGCATTTCTACCAAGTGTCGCTGCCATACGATAATTATAGTCCACACTTGACCCGGTACAAGTATTAAAATTTCAGTCAGTGTAACTCACTTCATGCAGTGTTTGAGAAGGAAACCACTTAGAGACCTAGCAAATTTTACACGTAATTCCCAACGTTTTCGAAACTCTGAAAAAGTAATGAAAGAAAGAAAGTTTATCGCTCTTTACATTTTGGCTGTTCATGGGAATTCGAATCTTTAAAGAACTGAATGTGTACCGGAGGGAGGGGGGCGGGGGTATTTGGTGAAGGTCTTAAAATAAACTATAGTCATGTCGCCCTGAAGACGACCACTGCGTAGACGATCGAAACGTTTAGTGCAGTTATTTTAGTGTTTCATAACGACGTGACCTGACATTCAAAGGGATTTTATTCAAACTGAGGGCGGCGCTAATCTACGTCCATCCACGCATAGTTGCGTTTTCCGTAATTTGGCTAAGTCGTTTAAGGCTAATGTCGAGATGCTTCCTTCGCGAAAGTCACGGTTGATTTTCTTCCGCAATCTGAGTTTGTTTTCCTCCTCTAAGATCATCGTCTGTTACGGGAAATTAAAGCCTAATCATCTTCTTCCTTCCCCAGTCCACCAATTTGTAAGTGGTGCTTACAGTTTAAATTGTGAACCAAACAAATTAATAATGGCATTGTTGACATTAGCGAAGCATTGCCAGAGGTGAAAGGAGGAAAAGAAATGCTGGCCTGGAATCTAGAACATGTGGGTTAAATGTTTAATTCTGCCATGATTATTTAATTCTTGCCTTAAACGTGTTCTTTGTTTGACGTGAAAATCAGTGTTTGAATATACTGTCTCGATTACATACAAAACGGGTACATATTTTGGAAAAAAAATATTTCAATTTTATTGCTTTCAGCACCTGCCAGTGAATACTCGGGCAGTTGTCAATATGACTGAAACCAATGACCAAACTGGATGACTATAAACAGACCGGTTACCCGTTAAAGACTCAGCATGTGTCAGGATATCATTATCAGAAATTGTTGCTATCAGATTTCTTTGTTACATATGTGTGCTAGAACAGTAATTTAAATCAGATCTTTGCTTTCCATTCTTCCAGTTTAGCGTTTCGAACACGCCTTACGGATCACTTCCACTATACTCCAGCTCTTCAGTTCTCATCCACTCTCTGCAGATGCATTTCTGACGACTTTTGAGGATTATTGACGAAATAAATAAAGATGTGGTGGAGGAAGCTGTTTAATCACATCCTAGATCATTAATTAGGCAATGGCGTGTGTATCGCTCGTCTACAACATCAGTGTTGAAACCCATATCGCCTGAATTATTCGGGAAATCCGGAAGATTTCGGCAGAATGGCCAAGACAGAAATGAAGTTAGAGGATCGCTGCGATAGCCTTATGACACATTTGGGAACTAAGCTCTATGGAAGATTACAAGAAGAATGTGGGGATCAAGATACTTGGAAGTGAGGTGGTTGTATGCAGAAACAGAAAGAGAACTCTTCTACAGGAAACGTTACAGTGTAGAAGCTAAATGGGAAGTCTTGCGTGGCGCACCCTGCTTCAGTTTTTTCCAGAAGGAGCATTCTGTGGAATAACAAGATTAATTTCTCAGTGCCGACCGGAGTGGCCGAGCGGTTCTAGGCGCTTCAGTCTGGAACCGCGCGACCGCTACGGTCGCAGGTTCGAATCCTGCCTCGGGCATGGATGTGTGTGATATCCTTAGGTTAGTTAGGTTTAAGTAGTTCTAAATTCTAAGGGACTGATGACATCAGCTGTTAAGTCCCATAGTGCTCAGAGCCATTTAATTTCTAATTTTCAAAAAGGTAACTACATGAAGATTGGATGGATTTTGTACCGTATCCGATGGAGATTTTGGAAATTTTAAAAGGCCCTTTTAGTAATGTGTACCTGTTTTGCGATTTTCTGTGTAAATATCGCAATACATATGCGAACGATTAGAATCCTTTCGACACTGGTAAGGACACTCATGTGGAAAGGAATATTGGAGAGGGGTTGACAGATCACATTTATAGAATCAGCGCAGAGTCGTATTGCCCAAAAAGGTTGGGAATGGTGTGTTAATTGTATGTACTAACATCATTAGCAACGTTCCAGTTGTGAACAGTCCTTCAACATGAAATTGCTAACTCGAGATAGATACCTGGAATAGATGTCCAGTTCTTACGTCGCATAGGCGTTTCCCCGGAAATTTGATTGATTGTTTGAAGACAGGTAGAGCGATACTACACCTCATGGCTCTCTTTTGGGGTCACGAGTAGCGTAGACTAATTTACAGAGGCATAATTTATGGTGAAATACTTGTCTGTGCTTCCCATTCCAGCACTATACAGTTTGATAGAACATAACCATGTAAGGTTTGCAAGGTTTCTAAAGACGCAAGGAACTTTCCTATTAACGATCTGCATCTGAAGTGAAGGCGATGTTTCTGTCAGCCATGGAATTATTTTAGCTTTGTATTTAATCCATTTCTATTTTGCGTTCCAACAAATGTCTCTCCGTGCTGCACACTAAGTATACTTTGAAGTATTGATCTCCGAAATATTCCAGTCCATTGTAGTTTTGGACTTGAGAAGAACTGTATTCACGTTCTATCCACTGGTTTTGTAATTCTGCCGTTGTTGTCATTCAGACCGCGAGGGCCTGATTTATGGGTGATAGATGCGACTCGACTTCGCGAAAGTAATTTCAGGATACGTGACGGCGATGCCAGAATGGGGGAGCCTTCTGTTACGCCTGAAGGATTGCATGCCAGGCAGCATCTCAGCGATAATTCAAACCGTTAAACTGGTCTGTCCAGTATGAAAAATTAGTATTTAGAGAGAATACGTTTACAGTAGCTATAAAACAATGGCAAGCAAGAAATGCATAAAGGATTACATAGTGGGATTTTCACAACCACCACCCTCAAGTAGAATACTATTTTTTGTATTTTGCTTCACTTTCGAGTAACAAACTTTTATTTTGTACACACACGTGACAGTGAAGGATGAAAAAAATAAGCTCTATCAAGACCATCCCGATTCTGTCGTTTCTACGTTTTCTTTATTGTTTTAAAGGGGCTGTAGAGATGACTCCTTTCGAAAGGACACATTCACTTGCCTTCCCTAACGCTGTCTGCTGCATGCTGGTGCACCTCCCTTTATGACGACGTCATTGACAAGACGGTAGGCCCCAATCTTCTTTCCTTATAGAATTTATTAACATAAGTACATTTGTGACTGGAAACGTCGTGTACTACAGATTCCTTGGTTAGTATAATTTCACTTCTTTGCCTTCCATAAATTGACGTTTAAATTGTCACTTTCCTTTTTTTCATTACACGTTATCGCTTTCGTTCCAGCTATTTTTTAAACTTTTCTTCTCATTTTAAATGTCACCATTTCTAATCTGTCGCGGGACAATTACTGCGTAGTTCACTTAATGGTGGTAAAAAAATTATAAACACGAGAACAAAAATTGGCAGTAATATATAAAATAAATTGCGGATCACAACAGTAGGCACTACAAAACTGCTAGGAACTTTTATACAGTACATGTGGAGACTTCAAAACAAAAAACAAAACAAAAAAAAATTACATTAAGAGAGAACGGGGTAATATTGCTGTTTGTCGTTCGTGTGATTTAACTTTCTTTAGGAATGAGTAGGAAAGGAAGAGAACAACATTACCAGGAGACTGTTAAAAGTTGGAAGGAAACAGATAGCAATGCTAACGACCTAACACACTTGGCCAAAGGTAAGAAAGGAGCAATGGAATTCAACTGCTGTAGAGGAGACAAAGACGAGATTTTGCTAAACTCATTGTAAAGCAGTTCGCGATGAAATGGTTTGAAGAGTTGGATGACTATTGAAGCATTCGAAAATTTTATGACAATATGTTTCTGAAATCTCTCCTCCCATCATATACATAATTTCTTGAAATGGGTGTTCTGGTGTTTTAACTGTTTGTCTACCGTATTCTAAGATGTGGAGATGGGAACTATCCCTGCATTTACCTACGTGAACGTGGAAAATCACCTACAAGGAAAATTCATGCTGACCAGTGTACCAGACCGACCAACGATACAGTAACATTAGATATACTTTCATTGTCAGTGATCTCCTCAGGATGGTTGCTGTAAAAATGTCACAGTTTCCTACAGTCACTTAGCACAATGTCTGCGCCGACTGTTGCTTTAAACGCCGTAAGTGACTGCTACAATGAACTACATTCGTAGAAGTACCTCAGCGTACCACTAGATGTCTCTGTCTTGCAACCACATGCTAACATCACTAGTACTTTAAAAAAATTGATGAAATCGTAGTTTCAGGCAGAGACAACTGATACTCAAAGGGTTAGGTAGAACGGCTCGTGGAATGCAGTGTCCAATGATAAAGTATAAGCCGGGAATTAAAATCAGGTGCTAACGTGACATGGAAACTGCAGTGCTGAAAAAGCAGGAATTGGACTTCAGAGTTGGTATTCCTTTGTGAATCAGGAACTTGCGCGCTGGAACGGGAGGTGCGGAAGCGTGCGGGAGGAGGCGCCACTGGGTAGGCCGTCCCCGGCGCCGCCCGGCGGGGTGGGGGGTCTGATTGGCACGCACGCCTCCCTGGCGCCAGCGCCGCTTGCGTATGGGCCGCACGCGCATCCGACCTGTCCACCGACGCCAACAAATACGTCTTCGGCCGGCGACGCGAGCGCGACGGCTGGCCGCGGCGTCCGAGGCGCGCTATCGCCGAGGTCGTCGATTCCTCCTCGAATCGCTTTTCGAACACGTGTTGGGAGCTGCCACGACGGGCCGGGGTTGTCGGTCAGAGCCTTGCGCGGCTCACTGTCGGGAAAAGGCTCTCGAAGCACCTCCTTAGGACGGGAAACCTTCTGCAGCTGTACATGCTGCCTTCCTCTCGACGTCTCCGGCTCCACAAAAGACCGCCATCTATCTTCACAGCGGTCGATTTTTGTCCTACTCCAGTATGTTCCCTACTTTAAAAGCAACAGATCTGTCAGGTATTTCCATATTTCTCGGAAACAGTGTAGTCTCCATTTTTAATTTTTTTTACGATATTTTTTGTTTCCTCTTCAACTTCAAAGACCCTCTGCTTTTCAAAATCGCTTCTGTAACTAACAGCTCGTTAGGTACTTTTGCATTATTTTGCTAGAAGTCTTATGGTATACACTGACTCGCACAGCCGTTTGTAAACAGTGGTTCAAATGGCTCTGAGCACTATGGGACTTAACTTCTGAGGTCATGTCGGTTAGAACTTAGAACTACTTAAACCTAGAATGAAGGCTTTCACGACCGGATGACATAGCTGTTGATATACTTTTCGGGATGTGAGGTCGTGGTCCAAAAACTTTTCTGCTCCTTACGTTTCGTCCAGGCTGCGCTGGACTTCCTCAGAGCCGCTGCTCCGCTGAGTCTTGCCGACAGCTACTTAAACCTAACTAACCTAAGGACATCACACACATCCATGCCCGAGGCAGGATTCGAACCTGCGACCGTAGCGGTCGCGCGGTTCCAGATTGTAGCGCCTAGAACCACTCGGCCACTCTGGCCGTCTCTCTTTAAGTTCCTCGGGGCCTAACAGAAAATCATAAAAGGCCAATAAAGGACGTACTCCACTGGAAGGACTATATGCTTGATGGAGAGGTAATTGGTGCGGCAAGACATTAGCTCCGACGTCAACTAGTAGAGTGGTACCATGGAGGCATACAAGCCCTCCCAATAAGGTGACGTAAGGCCGTCGCGTTGAACTGAGATTATGTTGAAAAATAGGGTTTTGTGGCCAAAAGAATTGGGAAGAAAGTGTGTTATTGGAATCCTGAATAAACTCAATCTTTTAAAAAGAACGCCCCTTATAAGAAGGAATTTGTCATGTCCACAACACCATTTCACCGGTAACTATGAAATGAGGTATACTTGATCACACGCTGATACTGAAGATACAAATCGTATTCTTGTGAATGATCTTTTCTGTTTTTTTTTTGCCCGTGTCTCGCTGTACATGTGTTTCCATTGGAGACTGGTACTACAGTAAATGAAAACGATGTCGCAAGTCAGCCTTCAGAGCATTTTTGTAGCTTTGGTATCTGTATACGTGATAAAATTGCAGTTGTTATTATTCGGGTCTATTGACTAATAAGTTCAGTCGAGATCTTATCTGTACGTATTTCCTGCGTTACTATTTTCGGCATTTGCCGTGATCTCATCGTCTTATTGGTCGTCATCTGATGCAGTGTATTTCGTCACATGTAGTTACAGTATACTTGATCACATATCAACATACGGGGTAATATGGTGAAAGTAGTAACCTGTGAAGCAATAAAAATTAAAATTTTGACTTAATTCATCAATAAAAAGTGCAAAGTGATCACTGCGTCGTACACACATTTTAGGTATTTCGTCAGATCTCTTGTATGTCATTAGACACACTCTAGATGCCACTTGTATCTCCCTCATTTTTATACGTAAATGTTGTTTGAAATATATTACACCCGTTGGAGATGCTTGCACCGTCATGGGATAACAGCATAACTTACGATCTTAGATACCTAGCAATTTTCCTCTTCTTTTTCTTAACGTTATCCAGTATCAAGCTGTACCCCGCATGCGGCCTTGCAGGGATGGCGAGCGCAGCTGCTGCCGTGCGTCGTTACATTCTAGCGTGACAGAAATATGGCGCATTTAGAGACGTTTCCTTTCACGCACAGAGTCTTGCGCCACCCGTGGGACCGAATTTTCGTTGGCGGGCGCACTTTTTTGGGAAACGTTTAGAGGGCAGTTGCGACGTGGTCACGTTTTACGAGGAAGGAGTTTTCCTCCATTATGTCAGGGTAATAGACTGATCCATTGTGGCAGTGTGGTTATTCCCCGGCGAGCGGGTCAGGTCCTGACCCCGTCTCAATCTGTATTCACGCCATCACGGCCAGGTGATGGGCCACGCTTCGTTTTTTTATTCTTTCATTTTTTTGCCGCCGGCCGCGCCGCGCTCCAGCCGGGGATTCTGTTACTGCCGTCAGTAGCGTGCTTAAACTTTCATTATCATCTTTCTTCTGGTTCCGGGACCTCGCGGAGACTAATACCTGGACGTAAATTAACGATTTCCTAAGTGTTCCGTGACTAATTGTTCGGGAGATATTTAATTAGCGGTAAAAGCGTGTGGACTAAAAATTAGTTAGTCGGCGGGAGCGTACGGCACGCGAGTAGTGGCATATCGGCACCTGCGCTGTGCTTTGCTATAGTACAGTAGGCGATGGATTACCTACTGAGCGGCGTGAACCAGGTTGCCGCACCTGCGCGTTATCTTCTCTCGCATTGCCCATTGTTTTTCGAAAACACTCGGCATAAACGACGGAAAGGTCTCTGCACATTGAGCGTGCCATATTATCCCTACAAATACTTTCTGGAACTGGTTGTGATGGGAACTATCGAATGAAAACAATCGATTCAGTCAGTCATTATAAAACAATTGACTCTTTCGGTTGTTGTTTCACGTATGGGTTGCATTGTTATTACTTAATGCCTTTCGGGTGAAACTACCCCATAATAGCAACCAAACGAAAGCAGTCGATTCAGTCTGATCTAGTTTTGTACATTGACTGAATTATTCAGTCTTTCTTTTCAGGTGAAATCTGTGGGTAGTCTTTTCGTCGTTTCCGCCTGCTAATCTGACAATGGTTTATTTGCGGTATCACTCGTCCAAGCGAATGCTGGGCTGGTTAATCATCCAAACAATATTAACAAATGATAAAACATTTTTACAGAAAAAATACTTTATAAAGTTGGTAGTATACACCGAAAACTTAAGTTATTAAGACCTGAACAAATGAGATTCTAATATGCAATCATCAAAACGTAAAACAGATGCACGTGCAAAAGTATCAGCTTGGTTGCCCGTTAGCTAATTTGTTGCACGTTCTTGGATACCATGTCCTCCATCAACGTTCTTGGATACCATGTACTCCATCACAGTCTTGATTACCTGCAAAGCCACGTACTTTTTGATTTCACAAAGTGTTGTTGATGAAATGGTGTCTCTTGTCATCTGAGTTTCTACTATTCAACTGGCTCTTTGGCCTCATATATTTGAAAATGAAACACGCAAGTAACGCCATGGTTGACAGCTCTCTCCCAGTTCTGGTCTGCATAGGTTAAAGTATAACAATATTTTGCTTAAAACATTAAGGGTACGGTTTTTAAGGATAGTATGAATTTTCACCCATGGTCGAGGTGATGTGATCTCACGATTTCTACTGTTTTAAAACTTTAGGTTTACTTATACAAAAAATATGTGAAGAAAAGATAATTCATTTTGTTAGCGTCGGGAAACAGAAATCGGCAACAGAACCAATGCCTTAACAGCGTACGAGGCATCGTACGATAACAGAAATAAAAAATAAATAAAATAACCATAAATTCGACACTCATAGGCCTCACTCGGAGTGTGAACAGTTCGCTACGTTCGGTCGTCATGAATGTGAGAACGATACTGACACAAACTCCCTTCCTAATACGAAACGACGATAAATTTTCGAGGTGTGCCTATTTTTAAACGGTTTATCGGTTTGAAATTTAAAAGACAGAAATTGCTCGTCATTAAAGCATTTTTGCCTCCCCACGCATAGCGTTTAATGACATATACACCTATTTCCTAACGTATGTTTCATTGTGACACACTAGAGCTACGTTTTTTTCTTTATATGTGCGCTGTTTGCAATGTTCATTTGATTACCTATTCAGGAGAAGTTCCAGGACATCGGAATTATCGCTATAATTATTTCGAAAGTTCTTTTGAAGACAGCAAATTCAAGGAGAGCTATGTTTTCTACTTGTTATACGCAATGTGACGTCCATCCAACAGTTCACTTCGAGCCAGGTGGAGCAGCGATAAACAACTCGACTCGTATTCGGGAGGACGCCACTTCAAATCCCAGCCCACTAATTTGTATGTAAGTTTTCCCTGATTTCTCTAAATCGCTAAAGGAGAATGCCGTGCTGGTTCACTCGAAAGCGCACGGCTGATTTTCTTTATTCTCTCCCAGCCAGTAACCCCTCCCCACCTCCTTCCTCTCCCTCCAAACCGCGATTCTTTAAAGAATGGAACTTTCTTGAGTAAAATAGCTGCAAACGTCTTACTGCTTCACAAATGAGTGAATGTGTTAAATATTTCACGTTAAGCATGTAAAACATTTATGGCTGAAGATGCAAAACCCTAATTATGTTGCTTTGCTGAATTAGTAAAAAAAAAAAATGGCTATGAGCACTATGGGACTAACTTCTGAGGTCATCAGTCCCCTAGAACTTAGAACTACTTAAATCTAACTAACCTAAGGACTAAGGACTTCACACACATCCATGCCCGAGGCAGGATTCGAATCTGTGGCCGTAGCGGTCGCGCGGTTCCAGACTGTAGCACCAAGAACCGCTCGGCCTCTCCGGCTGGCTGAATTAGTAATATAATGACCATTTCTTTATGCTTCTTTCTTCTTTATTAAAAAGAAAGGTTATAGATACTTAAATAGTTTTTGACGCATCTCAACATTTATGATGCCATATCTAAGGAACTACATGTCGTACAATGATATAATTTTACTTGTGCGTTAAGTAGTATATGTGGATACCATCTGTAAAATCCGTTGCGAACGGAGTAGTGAAGAAGTAATAAAGTAAAACGTCATGCCTGATGCCAAAGTTTTAATGTACAGTGAAAATGTAGCGGGTGATTACAATTAAAAGGAAACTACCCACGGAGTTCCAGTGAGGTCTGTGGCAGCGAAACTTGGTAGATATCACAATGAGATAATACGGGACCGATTTACGCCAAACAAATTGGTTTCAATTCTGGCCACCAGGTGCAAATCTGGCGCTATTCAGTATCTCGTCGATTTCTCTCGTGTTGATATTGAACACACTGTGTAAGCGGCGGTTAACAATAAAATCAACATTATGCGTTTCTCACTAACCCATTACATATCAAACCATATTTTCTATACGTCTTTCTGACATTCACAGCACCAGATTTGCCCCTGGTGGCCAAAGTTGGGACTACATTTTTTCCAGCGTAAATCTGTTTCGTATTAACACATCAGAATATCTAATTAGTTTCGCTGTCGTACGATAATTGCAGCCAACACTGGACCTCTGTAGTAGTTGCACTGTAATTATAACAATCCGGTAGTAAGCGACAAACTTTTATAACTTTTCTTTATTTTGTGTGTGGAGTCAGAGAGAAAAAGCTTCGAAAAGTTTTTTAAATTTATTTTTAAAGTTCATTGGAAGTCGCTAAGGCTATCATTCTCAAATACTGGATGTGTGATTTACGCATCGTGAATTACGCTACATCAAGGCATACACACAATTTGTAATTGTAGTGCTTGAGGTATTGTGTTAAACCATCAACGAAAGTTTAAACCTGATAATGAGGAGATTAATTTTTAAATTTTTAAATTCTGTAGACTAGTACTGAAATGTTGAAAATAAAACTCAGTGTCATACATTTTTTTACGGGCAAACTGCAGTTCCAAGCTGATGACTTTAATCCGACTAAAAGTACTTTATAGTTAACGTCTGTCACTTGCCGCTGTAGTGTTGCCACATCGGCTGCCGGCTATCGCTTGCCAACAGGCGACACACCTATACAGCGGGTCACTTCACAAATGCTGTTAATGTATAACGCTGAGTAGTGTTGGAAACAGCGGACCGCGATGTGTGACGGAAATGCAAGATGCTCTGTGGACAGCTGATTCTAAGAGACCAATGACTGAATTGCGGCAGGCAACGCGTTTTGTAACCTTGAATTTAAACTCATGTCGTACACTAACAGCGTGATGTGCAATGCGCAAACGGTGGCGAACAGTCTGCGGCAGAACTAAAATCACGGTCGCTTTGTTCACACTGATTGAAGCTAATCTCCAAGAGCGACCTCCAGACAGAAACGTATGACCTTCCTCGCTAAAAGTAAACTGTAATTTCTCGCTGTCATTGGTTACCGGAAACTATCCTCACACTGGCTACACGTGAGTTACCAATCTATAAACAGTCAAAGTCAATACGATGTCCCCGCATCTCGTGGTCGTGCGGTAGCGTTCTCGCTTCCCACGCCCGGGTTCCCGCGTTCGATTCCCGGCGGGGTCAGGGATTTTCTCTGCCTCGTGATGGCTGGGTGTTGTGTGCTGTCCCTAGGTTAGTTAGGTTTAAGTAGTTCTAAGTTCTAGGGGACTTGTGACCACAGCAGTTGAGTCCCATAGTGCTCAGAGCCATTTGAACCATCAATACGATGTAAGAACGATGCGGCAAAATATTATAAATAAAAAAAATAAATTTAAACCAATTAATCGAATAAAATTGATAACGGAAGTTTTTTTGTTAGATTTAGAAATAAAAGGATTTAGGTTTATTTAAAGAGTTTCGAATCTGCGACCTTCTTCTCTACAGGTTTATACACTAACCAGTGCTCTATGGCAGTATGCTGTGTCAGGTTGTTGCATTTACGACCCCGGCGGGGTCAGGGATTTTCACCTGCCTCGAGATGACTGGGTCTTTGTGTTGTCCTCATCATTTCATCATCACTCATGCAAGTGGTGAGATTTGACTGAGCAAAAGTTGAGTTGGGAATTTGTACGGGCGCTGATTGAAAAATGGTTCAAATGGCTCTCAGCACTATGGGACTCAACATCTGAGGTCATCAGTCCCCTAGAACTTAGAACTACTTAAACCTAACTAACCTAAGGACATCACACACATCCATGCCCGATGCAGGATTCGAACCTGCGACCGTAGCAGTCACGCGGTTCCGGACTGAAGCGCCCAGAATCGCACGGCCACCGCGGCCGGCACGGGCGCTGATAACCGCGCAGTTGAGCGCCCCACAATCCAAACCATCATCATCCAACACCATCTTTTACGACTATGACGCCCCAGTAGTAACTGTGAATTGCAGCCTTCAAATATGCAGCTTCACGTAATGTAGTGCGAAGCTTATCTGAAGTAAGCCGATCTCTTTGATTATTATAACTTTATATGTGACGCTGGAAATGCCGTGTGGCTAGGGCCTCCAGGCGGGTAGACCATTCGCCTGGTGCAAATCTTTCGAGTTGACGCCACTTCGCCGTCGTGCGTGTCGATGGGGATGAAATGATGATGATAAGGACAACACAACACACACTCCCTGAGCGGATAAAATCTCCGACCCAGCCGGGAATCGAACCCGGGCCGTTAGGTATGACATTCCGTCACGCTGACCACTCAGCTACCAGGGGCGGACTTACGTGACACTGAATCGCGTCTTGTGCGAAAGGATGCAGTAGTGTTTGGTTAGTGCTGTCTATGAAACGCGTCTGTATTATATATATATATATATATATATATATATATATATATATATATATATATATATATTGTTGTGTCGGTAGCTGGGCCGACACCGTGAAGTTTAGATGGCTGAAAATGCAAGCTACACTAACGCTGTAGCCGATAGGGCACGCACGGCTAAAGCAGACGGGCGTGAAGTCTGGAACATGAGAACTTATAAATGAATAAGAAGAAAAGTATGTAGATGCTTATTACTTATCTTTTATTTAGTCCTTGGAATACATCTCTCTTGAATACTCGTAAGCTATAGGCACTGATACAAATGGCGCCTTGCTAGTTCATAGCCATTAACTTAGCTGATGGCTATTCTGTCTCTCGGCTAATGAGAGAGAAAGGCTTCGTACATCTGGTCGGTAGCTAGGTTCTCGTACAACTGGGGCTGTAGCTAGGTTCTCGTACAACTGGGGGCGAGTGCTCTCTCGTATCACGAGACCTGCCTTGGTGGTGGCGCTAGGTCTGCGATTACAGTGGCGACACGCGGGTCCGACATGTACTACATGGACCGCGGCCGATTTAAGCTACCACCTAGCAAGTGTGGTGTCTGGCGGTGACACCACATATATATATATATATATATATATATATATATATATATATATATAGGGTGTTACAAAAAGGTACGGCCAAACTTTCAGGAAACATTCCTCACACACAAAGAAAGAAAATATGTTATGTGGACATGTGTCCGGAAACGCTTACTTTCCATGTTAGAGCTCATTTTATTACTTCTCTTCAAATCACATTAATCATGGAATGGAAACACACAGCAACAGAACGTACCAGCGTGACTCCAAACACTTTGTTACAGGAAATGTTCAAAACGTCCTCCGTTAGCGAGGATACATGCATCCACCCTCAGTCGCATGGAATCCCTGATGCGCTGATACAGTCCTGGAGAATGGCGTATTGTATCACAGCCGTCCACAGTGCGAGCACGAAGAGTGTCTACATTTGGTACCGGGGTTGCGTAGACAAGAGCTTTCAAATGCCCCCATAAATGAAAGTCAAGAGGGTTGAGGTCAGGAGAGCGTGGAGGCCATGGAATTGGTCCGCCTCTACCAATCCATTGGTCACCGAATCTGTTGTTGAGAAGCGTACGAACACCTCGACCGAAATGTGCAGGAGCTCCGTCGTGCATGAACCACATGTTGTGTCGTACTTGTAAAGGCAGATGTTCTAGCAGCACAGGTAGAGTATACCGTATGAAATCATGATAACGTGCTCCACTGAGCGTAGGTGGACGAAACTAAAATGAGCTCTAACATGGAAGTTAAGCGTTTCCGGACACATGTCCACATAACATCTTTTCTTTATTTGTGTGTGAGGAGTGTTTCCTGAAAGTATGGCCGTACTTTTTTGTAACACGCTATATATATATATATATATATATATATATATATATATATATATATATATATATATATATATATGTGTGTGTGTGTGGTGTGTGTGTGTGTGTGTGTTGTTTTCGGTGTGGTTATCATATGTGATGAAATACGAAACAAAAGGCCAGACTCAGGATTCGGGATCCAAGCACATCAAGAAAGGAAGAAAGGGAGCCGGGCAAGGTGAACTGACCAACTGTTGTGGCAATTTACCAACGGCGAGAGGTTCGCAGTGACAGTGAGTGCTCTGATAGGAGGAAAGCAGCTCCAGCGCTTGTAGTGTCAAGTGTCAAATGATTTCGATCGGACTGTAGCAACTTTTAGTTACAAAATCCTGCACTACTGTGAGAATGTTGATTGAAGTATCAAACCCCGGACGGAGGTGTCGTGAGTGGAGAACGGCGAGGGAGTGAGAAGGTGGGGGAGGAGGGAGGGAGCAAGGCGCTCGGCGCCCGCTTCGCGCACTAGGCTCGCTGCCGCATAGCGGAGGAGCGCGCGCGCCCCGGCGTGGCCGTACTAGCGCGGGGCCATTCAACAGGCTTTCGCCTCCTCAGCGCCGCGCCGCGGCCTTCCTTTTATATTTTTCTTTTTTCCCCTGCCGCCTTTACCCTCCGCCCTCGCCTACGGGGCGAGCGATTCCCTCCGAGGCGTAGCGCAGCCGTAGCGCGCACGCTGCCCCACAGCCGGGGAAGTCAAGGGCCGCCGACCCGCAAGCCGCCAACCCCCATTCATAAAGTGGGTCTATTTGTGGGGCACGCACAGGTGCCCGCGCTGCACCCAAACACTGTTCTTTCATTGGTCACGACACATCGTATCTGTCAGAATAATGACAAGCTTCTACGCTAAATATATCATCGTTGATCAAGTATACGGGGTGAGTGCTACATCTACATGATTACTCTGCAGTTCACAGTGCCTGGAAGTGTGCTCATCGAACCACCTTCAAGCTCTTGCTCTATTGTTCCACGCACCAATGGCTCTGAGCGCTATGGGACTTAACTTCTGAAGTCATCAGTCCCCTAGAACTTAGAAATACTTAAACCTAACTAACTTAAGGGCATCACACACATCCATGCCCGAGGCAGGATTCGAACCTGCGACTGTAGTGGTCACGCGGTTCCAGACTGTGGCGTCTAGAACCGCTCGGCCAGTCCGGCCGGAAAAACTTTCTTTTCTTGCGAGCTCTGATTTCTGTTATTGTATTATCATGATCATCTCTCCCTACGTACGTGGGCACCAATAACATATTTTCGCACTTGAGAACAGCCAGCCGGTGTGGCCGTGTGGTTCTAGGCGCTTCAGTCTGAAACCGCGTGACCGCTACGGTCGCAGGTTCGAATCCTGCCTTGGTCATGGATGTGTGTGATGTCCTTAGGTTAGTTAGGTTTAAGTAGTTCTAAGTTCTAGGGGACTGATAACCACAGATGTTAAGTCCCATAGTGCTCCGAGCCATTTTTTTTTTTTTTTGTTAAGTTGTTGTTGTTGGGATGTTTAAGGGGGACTAAACAGCGAAGGTCAGCAGTCCCAGATGTTAAGTCCCATAGTGCTCAGAGCTATTTGAACCATTTGAACTTGAGATCAAATTTGGTGATTGAAATTTCACGTTAAAAACCATTCAAAAGCTAAGATCGCACAAAATGCTTTTTTGTGTTCAAGACAACTGATTTCAACAGTCTTAGCTGTCATCTTCAGGTCTTAAACATTCTTTTTTGTAGTAAAACATGTTCATCATACGCTGCACCTCATGTACAAGATCTTTTCCAGCGTAAAATGAACGTGTTTTACTGCAGAAAAATGTTTAACACCTGAAGATGACAGCTGAGACTGTTGAAATCGGTTGTCTTGAATAAAAACAGTTCGTACGATCTTGGCTTTTGAATGGTTTTTAACAATTAAAACAGATCGCCCTTCAATACACTCATAATGAGAAGATTCAGTGAAATTTCATGAGCGAGAAGGTCCTGCTGCAGCTGATTGCCACCCAATTCGCGTATCATACCCGTGGTACTCTCTCCCTTCTTCACGATATTGCAAAAGAGCTGCCTTCCTTCAAACTGTTTCGATGTCCTCCGCCAATCGTATCTAGTATGGATCCCACACCTCACAGCAATACTCCAGAACAGGGCGTACAAGCCTAGTGCAAGCAGTCTCTTTAGTAGACCTGTCACATTTTCTAAGTGTTCTGCCAGTAAATCGCAGTCTTTGGTTTGCTTTCACCACAACATTAATAACGTGATCGTTCCGATTTAAGTTATTTGCAATAGTAATCCCTAAATATTTAGTCGAGTTTACAGCCTTCAGATTTGTGTGATTTATCGTGTAACTGAAATTTGGCGTATTCCTTTTAGTAGCCATATAGATCACTTAACACTTCCCATTACTGAGAGTCAATTGACACTATTCGCACCTTACCGATATATGTCTAAATCATTTTGCAATTCTTTTATCACGTTATGACTTTATATCACGTTAAATATTAGCAGCCGACCGTTGTGGCCGAGCAGTTCTGCTGCTACGTTCACAGGTTCGAATCCTGCCTCGGGCATGAATGTGTGTGATGTCCTTAGGTTAGTTAGGTTTAAGTAGTTTTAAGTCTAGGGGGCTGATGACCTCAGATGTTAAGTCCCACAGTGCTCAGAGCCATTTGAACCATTTTTTTTCTTTTTTTGTTAGAATGATCTGCAAACAACCCAAGAGAGCTACTCAGATTGCCTCCTAAGTGTTCATGTAGATCAGGAACAGAAGAGAACCTGTAACACTTCCTCGGGGAACGCCGGATATTACGTCTTAGTCGATGATTTTCCATCGATTACTACGTACTGTCGCTTTTCTTACAGGAAATCACGAATCCAGTCTCACAACTGTAACGATACCCCATAGGCGCGCATTTTGATTGCAAGTCGCTTGCGAGGTACTCTGTCAAAAGCCTTCTTAAAATCTAAAAATATGGAATCAATTTGACGTCCCCTCTCAACAGCACCCATTACTTCATGAGAACTAGTTGTGTTTCACAAGAACGATGTTTACTAAGTCCTTGTTGACTACGTGTTAATAGACCGTTCTCTTTGAGGCAATTCATAATGTTCGAATACAGTATATGTTTCAAATTTCTGTCGCATATCGACGTTAATGCTATGGACCTGTAATTTCGTGGCTTCCTCCTATTGCCTTCTTGAATATTGGTGTGACCTGTTCAGCTTTCCAGTCCTGGGTTGCGGATCTTTCATCCAGCGAGCGGCTGAATATGAGTGTTAAGTATGGACCTATTGCCTCACCATACTGTGAAAGGAACCTAACTGGTATACTATACGGACCGGAAGACGTGGTTTTATTGAGTGATTTAAGCTGCTTCACTACTATTTCATAGCAGTTCTCCGCATTAGTCTATCAAAACAATCTGGACCGGAGGCTTGCCATTTTCATATGATTTAAGCTGCTTCGCAACACGGTGGATAAAAAAGGATATAAAATAGAGAATTTTTGTGTTTTTAAAAGAATTTGATATATTCCCCTACATTAGTGTTATCCGCCTTCAAAGCAGTTCTCATTCAATATGATTCACTTATGCCAGCGTGTTTTCAAATCTCCGAATCACGTCTTGAAATCGTTCCTTGGAATACTTGTTAGCTCTCTCAGCGATGCGTTTTTAATCTCATCTGTACTTTTAAAACGATGGCCCTGTAAGATATACTTCAGTTTTGGGAAGAAAAAATTCTCATGGGGCCGTGTCTGCTGGTTATGGAGAATGTGTAGCCTTGTCTTTGGCCGCAAATTCACGAATAAGCGACGAAGTGCGAACAGGTACATTATAACCAAAGCGCGAAAACCACGACTTTTATTTTGTCACAAATTCTGGCGATTTTGTTTTTCGTACCGCTTCAAGCGTTGAACTTGTAAGTAGAACTCCTTACTCATAGTTCGACCTTGTGGCAAGAACTCACAATGCGCTACACAGGTAAAGTCGTAGAACACAGTCAGCACAACGTTGGCATTTGACCGCATTTGTCCAGCTTGTTTCCTGCATGGCTAGATGGAATGCTTCCATTGGGACGACTGAACCTTAGTTTCGACGTCATATCCGTAAACTTATGTTTCATCACCGGCTATGACGTGTTTCATTAGTGCTGCACCGTTGTTAAATTCAGCTAGCGAGTCTGAGCAACTTGTATCCGCCGCTGTTTTTGTTCTGAATTCTACAAATATGTAACAAGTAGTGCGGTCACACAGTTCAAACCCTAAACATTCGAAAGAATTTCACGCTGTGAGCCAGTTGATATGTCAGCATCAGTAGCTACTTCTTGAACTGTTACCTGGCGGTAGGTCGCCATTTCTTTCACTTTTTCCACAATTTCTTCAGTCGGTATATGTTGAGGGGCCGAAGGCACTCGTCATATTCAACCACTTTACTGCCTTGTTCGAAACGCTTATCCACGCGAAGCCTTATTTTTGTTCGTAGAAGAAATATTTATAAAACATTCTGCGCTTTATTTCTTAATCATAGTAAAATGTTACGTAAATATTCCGATTTTTTATACAAAATAAATCAGCGATACTGTTAAAACATACGTAACCTTCTTGATATTTATTATTTATTTATTTGCTGCCGTTTACGAATGACCTGCAAATACAGGTCGCACTTACACAATACGAAATTGTACATGTACAGAATGTGTTATTTATTTCGTTATTTCTTATTTTTGAAAAGGATTAGTGATATTGCAACTTTAAATAGTTATAAATTTAAAAGTAATTAAAAAACTAAAATCTTAAAATTAGCGATTTATGAATGGAAGATAGGAATTTATGAAGACAGAGAACAGGTTACGACATATTATAACGGTAAGACAAGTCATAAATTCGGAAAATTTTCTCTAAAATAAACAAGACTCTTACATTTAAGAAGGATAGATAAAAGGTAATAAACATTTATGAAATTTACTAAATTTTGGAAAATCGAATTATAAACCATAAACATATTTTTAGGAAGAATGAGAACAGATGATATGAAAGATGATAGCTGAAGAACGTCTTCACCAAGTGTGTATGACGGTGAGTGTCTTTGAATTGTCCATCAAGCAACCGATGCCAATCACAGCTCTTCATCTAAATCAAACATCTACTCTAAATTTTTTGGCTGCTGTGTTGATTATTTACGGTATTTCTTCATTTTGATTTACGGTCACGTCGGGATCAGTGTTATCACCTGATTCCATGTCAGAATCAGTGCTATTTTCCAGCTTGTGGATTCCTTCCTGTCTTTGCATATAGACTTGTTGTCTGGCTCGGACATATACTCTCTATAGGTCGCTTTAGATATATAGTCAGTGATTGTGTTAACATGGTCCATTGGTCTTCGCGTCTTAGCATTGCGTGTGTGATGCCTTGAATACTGTTGAGGTTTAACTATACTGTGTGTCTGATGTTGGCGTATCATCCGCAGAAAAAGACGATGTGTTCTGGATAGCCTTCTTCCCCACATGTGGTTGTGGGTGTCTTCCTCAGACTCACGCGGTTTAAGTGCGTGTGATAAGAGCCATGTCATGTTAAGAAGTGGACCATACCCCTGCTGGGATCGATACCTGACAACAGACTAAATATCCGATATCGCTACCACTGTACAAACACTTTTTACATGCTTACCCAAAACGAACACGAAAAAATCTCGCGAATCGGACTAATACAATACGTTGAATTAAGAATACTCGTTACTTTTTGGACATACCTCTTATTTTTCAATAGTAATAATTTTATTTTGGAATTTTAGGCTCTTTCCGTAATCTTTAATTCTGATGCTCTCGAACCAAATTTTTTTTTTTTAACAAAACCGTAACGGTTTTCTGTGGCACACAGACATTGAAAGATATATATATTTTATGAATAACTGTCGATTGTCTTTATTTCGGTTTTTCAGATTTTTATTCCCGAACCGTTATTTCGGAGTGAAAGCTCCATCGTCATGGTTTTACAGAAGCAGTGAAGCAGGTTCTCGCAGTATGCACGTGGCACTTCTTCACCAGGTTACGATAAAAAACTTCGAGTGAATCTTGGAAACCTTGCCGATGGAACTTTCGCCCCGAAGTACGTAACGGAAGTAAAAACACATTTCTAAGACCGACGATCGTGGAATATTAAACAAAAAAAACTCCAGTGCGAAGTTTAGGCCGGAAATTCATCTCAACGATATATTTATTTGTGTGTCTGATATCCTTATTTAGCACACAGATCACTACACCATCACTTCATACTCTCTCATACAGTTGTTTACATGCACAGAACTGACAAAGTGTGAAGTGATGGCATTGTGTTTGTTCTTGTGCTCTGTGTGCCAGATAAGAATGTATTCCCGTGACATCGAAATAAAGAAATAAATGAGATATTTAAATATGCGACACACACAATGGTGCAGATTAACATAAATTAATTACTGAAAACGTTAAGCTCCAAGATTTGAAACACGCAGTCTGTGGGCATCTTATTCAGACACATGATGCAGGGCCGGCCGCGGTGGTCTAGCGGTTCTAGGCGCGCAGTCCGGAACCGCGCGACTGCTACGGTCGCAGGTTCGAATCCTGCCTCGGGCATGGATGTGTGTGATGTCCTTAGGTTAGTTAGGTTTAAGTAGTTCTAAGTTCTAGGGGACTGATGACCACAGTAGTTAAGTCCCATAGTGCTCAGAGCCATTTGAACCATTTTTTTGAACATGATGCAGTCAGAATGCCAAAAACTCTGAAAACGTCGATAGCACTGCTAGTGGAAAATTATGGACACGGCGTATTTTGTAGAGTGAAAAATTTTTCGTTTTATGCAGAAACGAGAAGTAACTTCACAGCTGTAGGAGACAATCAAATGCCTCATTCTTTCTCATTAGTTGGCAAGATTGCAGCTATTTTTTCCTGTTACTGATGGAATCTTTCTCTTTGTTTAGTATGGTAAAAACTAAATGAGAGACAGAAGGTTGAAGACAGACGCCGAAAAAGATGTCTTCGTAGAAATAAAGAAAATTAAAAAGAGGAGGACCACAAACGGTACAGTTCTACTGTAGTTTTTTTTTCTAGTGTAGTTTTTTTTATTGTTTGTTTTAAATTACCACTTTCTCCTGCAACGTGCCGAAACATTGTATTCTTTTCGGTTTCATCTCACGTACGGCAGGACGTTATACGTAAACGTATTTTGTAGAGATTTCCGTTTTTGTGCACCTCAGTTATTTATTCGTCCGCTTCCTGGGCGCATTTCCCGACTTGTTGGCGTTTCTAGTAAAAGCACTTCGCATATGTCGCTGAAACCTGTTTGTATCGATCTCAGCTCACAACCGGTTTCGATGTAGAAGGCATTACGCCATGCCAGTTTTAATTTTGTCCAAGCCTGGGCTCTGTATTTGTGTAATCACACGCGGATTTTTGCCTAGAGTACCGGTGTTTCTTGTGCACACAAATCTACGACTGACCATGACCATTGAGCTATAATTAATGAAGGTGTCTTAATTGCAATGTGGTATTAATGCTGTCAAAAATTATACCAAATTCAGACGTGTGTCAGAGAGTAAAACCTTCTGAACACGATTATCTGCGTCGCCTTTTTCTGTGACTCTTTTTATTGCTAACAACATTCCAATGATATTGAATTGTTTTGTGACGTTACTTACCATGGTAATTTTTATGTAATTGGCTTTTGATAAGAAAAATTAGTTTTCTTGTGATACGTGATGTTTTTAATAAATTACAAATGGTTCGAACAATATTAGAATTAATAGTGAAAATATTCGGGGATTTTCATCTTCCCACCTCTTTCTACTTACTGATTTACGGACCACAGTCCTATAGTTGAGTGGCTTCTAGATTTATCGATAGTGCGCTATTGCTGCTGAGTTGAACCTCCTTTCCTGTAGTGTACGCTTTTATAAGACTGATTATTGCAATGACATATCTCCTATTCCTGTAGGTGCCTGTGACTTTTGTGTGTAGTACAAGTAAGACTGCTTCCATTTTCGGAAGTCGCTTAAGATATCTGTTGTGCTCTTTTTTCGTATTCAATGCAGGTATGCAAATGCACTTGCAGCCATTAGCGATGGTTTAGGAAAGAAGAGCAACAATATAATAATAAAATGCGAATGCAAAGGAAAACGAATAAAAGAAAGCTTGAATGGCAGAGTTCGGTGGCGTGCGTGACAATAGAATATGTTAGTTCTAGCAACAAAAGAAAGAAAAAAGATTTCCAACGGATGTTTGTGTGATCTACCAGAGACCTGTGAAGTAAAGAAGAGCTGGATAAAAGAAGCAAAAGAGGCAAAAGACTAACAACGCTGTTTACTTGAGAATTCGGGTACAGTTAGCTCTGCCCACTGGAGGAAAATGTTTTCCGGTAACTTGCACTAGAGAAAGAATACTCGAAAAAAAATGTAGCTATGCGACCTTGCCATTTAGTGAGCGTTCGAAACAGGGAAAGCGAAAGCAATTACTTGAGAAAACAATCGTGAGTGATATCCATCATTCTTAGTTGACGGTGGGTAGTTGCCAGATAGCGGTCACTTTGTAATTAAAACCACTAGCATATTTCACGTTGTGCTTGAAATATTGTCGTTCCAGTTTTGTGACTTCGGCAGTGATAAATTGCAGATTTTGCTGATTGCGGGAAGAAAGAAAGGACTCTAATTTTGTCATGCAAAGTGCGCATTCACGTCCGCTGCCTTCTCCTTCCGGTTAAGGGTGCTGTAGAAAAAGTTAAGAAAAATCCCGTTCCATATACTCACTTTTATTACAGCGGGTATTTAGCCTGACACTGAAGAATTACCAATACTTTTTAATTAACATTTTAATTTCAATATAAACCACGATATTTTTTCCAGAAAGCTTTTTTATTATTTTAGTTGTTGAAATGCTTAATCTACCAACATTAGCTTCGTGAATATGTCTAACTAGCATCCTATTATAATCTTAGACTTTAATTTTTGAATCGTGAAAACCTCGTTCAACCGAAGGTCAGAGATTAACGGCCCGTCAACATCAATTTAAATTGGGGCGGAGGGTTTTCAGACGACAGAAAATAACTCAGCAGCAGTTTTACGCATTGAATAGTGAATGCTCTTTGTTTTCTTATATCGAAAAGACATAAACGTAAAATCACTGTTACATTCAACATTCGAAAAGTGTGCAACTGACGTGTACTCTGTAGCTCTGCGAAACGTTTCTACTGTAGGTAATTTCAGTAAATAGGTACAACCTAAGCGGTTAAGTAAGATTTATTAATTACTACCTTACTTGCCTTCCTTGCACCCAAAGACAGTGCCAACATTGAAATATCTCTGCATTAAACTACCGACTCTCGCCGCCAGACAAAACCCTGTCTTTCTGGTATAGCTCATGCATCTGTCTTTCGGTGCCACTTATGTACTAAAGGTAATAATATCATGTTATATTCACAATGTGTGGTGGTAAATGGAAGAGGTACAACAGGCTGCCACCCTCATTTCAAGGATAGTCTCAGCAGTTTCATGTGATAACCAAGCATAAATATAGATTAAACAATAGGAAATAAGGAAAATTTATCATAACCCAAGGGTAGACTAATCAGTCGAAGAAAATGGGTCCGGTATTCAGTTGACTCTTTAGTATGTTACATCCGTCACTGTTTGGTGTACAGCGTGTTACAGCAACGGCTTCGCACTTGCCGCAACTATCCTGTTATCTCGCACGAATCAGACATTTTAGCTGTTTTATGTAAGGATTATGATTTTCAAATCAATGATGGATTTAATCCCTTACCATTTTTTAGCTGTGAACAATAGAGGCAAAATTTGTAGCCATGTAGAAATTAAGTTACCGTTTTCATCTAGAAGCGACCGAAAACCCGATATGAGAGTTTTCCAAGATTGTGGCTCTATTTCAGGACCGGAAAATGCACTTTTCAGATTATTCTGGGTTGATGTGTTAGGAAAATGGCTGTGTTTTTCGTTATTTAACTTATATTTTCATGTAAACATGAATGATGGTCATAATCTCCTCTTGCATATTTTTAATCTGCATCGAAAACTGATTCTTGCAATTTTGTCAGTGCCCTCGACTAAATGATTGGAAGGAAGAACCTTTAGGCTTTAGCATCCCGTCGACAATTAGGTCATTAGTAACGATGCTGAAGATAATAGGGGCGAAGGCGATAGGTCATGACATATTCAGAGAAACAGTCCCGGCATTTGCCATAAGAGATTTGGTCAATCGACGGTGAACGTACTTCTGGATGGGAGGACGGGGATCTGAACCGTAGTTCTTCCGAATTTGAGTGCTGCGTCTTGCCACTGAGTTACCTCGTTGCCCCCTTTGTTCAAGTCGGGCAGATATGTTGAGCACATTTTCAATACTCTCACATGGAGAGTGACTATGAGATGCACCATTGTTCTGTGCAAGAGTGCACGCTTCCATTTTAATTCAGTTGTAATGGCATTGTGCACCACAGTGATCATTACAGGGCCTGTTAAGGTCGCGTTCGAATCATGGCCAATGGACACCTGCACCAGCTTTCTCATATGATTCACTCTTCTGATCACGGTTCATCTACACCTTTTAATGGGCGCACAGATGACAAAACGATCCATGTTTCAGTAGAAGATAGTTATTTTTAAATTATACATCATAATTAATGTATAGTGCTGGACAACTCATTACCCGAACTTTACACCGCTTACCATAGTTAAAAATACTCTAAAATACGTCGTTATTAACATATACAAGTTTTTATTATCTGTCACTGAACATTTTCGTTATTTCAAGTGAGAAAGAGAGATCTACCCCTCAACGTATTTCGGAGGCTCAGTGGTAAAGTGCCCCGGTCAATCCTAGGAATACAGTGGTTCGGGAATCTGCGTTAAAGGGTAGGTCCCCCTACAACTGGATGGATAAGTTAGGTCAAAGGTCGGAAAAAGGCAACCTCATACCATCTTCAACAGGACCTATGCCTGGTAAACCACTGTGGTATTCAAAACAATCTTCGTATTGATGACTGCTTCATTTTACATTAGGCATTGTGCATCGCATACGTCGTTACTCCCAAGACTGCGATGGTTTTGGTTCCAAAAAGAGGCAAAAAAAAAAAGAAAAATTAATTACTGTAACATACATTTTGACTGATGACCACGAGAGTAGTTCGGTCTCTTACAGAAGTGTACCGATCATTTTACTCGTATTTTTCCTGTGCCTTCCGCGAATGCACCAGCAAGAATATAAAAGAACTATGGCAGCTTCCGTCACATACCATCCAGTGGCTTGTCGAATACAAATGTGCTGTATAGATGTACTTGGATTGGATTGTAACAATGACGAGCACATTCCAACGCTTATATCGGCGTCCTGCGTGCTGATTTTTTTTTTTTTTTTTCATAAGTCTTCTGACTGGTTTGATGCGGCCAGCCACCAACTTCTCTCCTACGCCACCTCTTCCCGTCAGAGTAGCATCTGCAACCAATGTTCTCAGTAATTTGTTGTAAGTAGTACGCATCCGTAGTTGAGTGATGAGAACGGCTGACTATCGTGGGAGGGGTCCCGAGTTCGTTTCCCTGCGGGTTCGGAGATTTTCTTCGTTCGGGCACAGATTGTTGCGGTGTCCTCATCATCATTTCATCATCATCGACGCGAAAGTCGCCCTAAATGGCGCCCATTAAACAGACTTGCGCTAGGCTACCACACAAGTAATGCCATACGATCATTTCGCTTTTTTTTGTTTGTATTCCGATCTATGTCTTCCCATAGAGTTTTTACCTTCTAGTAGCACGGAAATTATTCCCTGATGTATTAACTCATGCCCTGCCATCCTGTCCCTTCTCCCTGTCACCACATGATCCTCACTTCGCCAGTTCTACGGAGAGCCTCACTCGTTCTTTATATCTTATCATTACACCTAATTTTCTATATCATTCTGTAGCACTACATCTCAAACGCTTCATTACTGTTCTGTCCCAGTTTTCCGACAGCCCATGACTCGCTACCATACGATGCTCCAAACGTACATTCTCCGAGATTTCGCCGTCAAATTAAGACCAGTATGTGATACTAGAAGATTTCGTTTGGCCAGAATTGCCGTCGTTATCTGTACTAGTCTGCATTTTATGTCCTCCTTCTTCGTCCTAGAAGGAATACGGCACTTTACATCGATGCCAGTGTCCAACATTTTTTCACTACGGCAGTAATATCGGAACCACTGTTTCGATACCAACGGTATCGTTGGGCGTTGACTGCATCATTAAATATTTTTAAATTTTTACCACAAAAGGACGTACTTGACTGTAAGATGAATTATTGGAATTATGCTGTTTCTGCATGACGCAACTTGAGGATACAATCAGTACTTGAACTATTTTACTAATGTAATGGGCAGATAAGAAACATCACTGATGCAAGCTGCTGAATTGTGGTATGTTGCTTATCGACTGCACATGGTGTGTGAAGGCGTGTCTGCTATACAAGGTTGTTCTTATACACGTTTGAAAAAAACCAAAGCGACGTAGTTGAAACTGAGACAGTTATTTAATATAAGACATATGGGGTCATAAATGCCAGGGAATACCCCGAAAATTGATGACAGATGTTGAATATGTGACGTCACCAGATGCGGTTGAGCCTGTCGGTCTGTCACACCTGATCATCACAACCCAAGTATTCACTTTCGTGTAGTTCTGGGTGCACATGCGCGACTTTAGTGCGTGGGGATGAGGGTTCGAGTCCTGCGTCTGGCAGACAGTATTTTTTTGCATTGCGTTAGACAACTGTGTGTTTACTTTGAGGTAGCATTCAGTATTTTATATACCGGTCTCGCGGCCTCCGCTGGTTAATTGCGAAGTACAGCACAACAAAAGCCTCTCATATTGCATCACAAGTAAATAAGTATAAACTTCAGAACTGCATCACTACCAGTAAATGACCTACATGTTCTTTACCAAATAAAATCTTGAAACAAAAAAGAAGGGACGAAACGAAATGAACACAAAGTAAGGACAACTTTTTATTGGTTGCAATGGAGTCTACAATTTCGTAAAGTCTACGTTTACAATAGATCACATTTACAAAAGATGTTCGAAAACAGATTAACCTATCGGAGCGATGTGTAAAACTGCCCCTTACTGGCGAGTGTAGTATAGACGAGCCCAATCGCTGCATATGCGGCGACTTACGTCATCTGGTGACGTCACATGTTCAACATTTCTCATCCACTTTTGGGGTATTTCCCGATATTTGTGACATCACGTGTCATATATTAAATTACTTGTCTCAGCGTAATCTACGTCGCATCACGTTGTTTAAAAGTTAGTAAGAGTCACGGTGTGTACTAAATAGTTAGAATTCACATTACGCTAGTAGCTGAAGGCTTTTGTTGTCCCATCAAGATTCGAGGCACAAAAATATCGGCGTAGTCTCATACATACAGACATGACACACACTGTTGCGAAAGTACTCGCCGTTTGATCGCTCGAGCGACACAAGCACGGCAAGCGACGAGAAATCAGACAAACACATGCGTCTTAAGGATAGTGTTTGTTTTTAATTATTTTTTACTTAAATAACGAAACAGTTGTTATGTTTTGCGTTGCATGCGTTAGTAAATTACCAAGAGACATGAAATATTGCGAAATACACCTAAAAAAATCCGAATCACACTGATTCATTGACATAAGCTACAAATTACTCATGAACAAAAAATTCGAATAAGTGTATAGGTTGGTTGTTTGGTTCATTTGGGAGTGGGGACCAAACAGCGAGGTCATCGGTCCCATTGGATTAGGGAAGGATGGGGAAGGAAGTCGGCCGTACCCTTTCAAAGCAACTATCCTGGCATTTGCGTCAAGCGATTTAGGGAAATCACGGAAAACGTCTAGCAGGATGGCCGGATGCGAGTTTCAACCGTCGTCCTCCCGAATGCGAGTCCAATGTGCTAACCACTTTGCCACCTCGCTCGGTATGTTTATATTTGTAGATTATTTCACTGAAAGCAAGACAATATAAACACATATTTCATGTATGACAAACACACATTCCTGTTGGTGTCTGTTGTTGTTATCATAGGCACTTTCCTTGACACTAGAGGTCTTAAGAGTCTAATGATCCGCCCACTCTTACACTTCACTCGACTTTCTAATACACGAATATTTTTGTAAATATAATTACTTTTGTTTCATAAGCGAATGTTTTGAAGGTTTTTTACCGTTTGTGGCTCAGGTTTAGCAAAAATTGCGGAACTGATTTCCTCTTTACTACTTTTGACGATTTATTATTACGTCTGCGTGGTTTTCTCCTTAAGCTACAGTTGTGATGGCTTATCTGACACGTTAAATAATGTGGGTATTACATCCCGTGTAGGTTTCCCACGTGTCACATTCACTGATTTCGCTGAAAGCGTAGAGAACTCTGCTTTATTGGGTAGACATACGACGTCTTTCTGCAGATCAGGTCTTCTGGTGTTTATTAGCAATTTTTTGTTATTAAGGGAAAGTATATTATTCATCAAAGATTTTTATGACACTGAATGCACACCCTATAGTAAACATATTCAGAAGTGTCGTTTGCTAGCCGCTTGGGGCGCTGCAATCACCACGGGTAACAAAAACGAGACTGTTTTGTTAGAGTGTGGTATCGATGTCAGTATTATCGAAAGGTCCCTAACCACAGTGGCGCATACCGGAGGAGGTGCTGGTTTGCGCGCCGCGCGGGTGGCTGCCGAGACAATGGAGGCGGTAAGATGGCGGCTCGCATGAGGACGCGCCAGCTATCGCCAACTGCCATCATGGCGACCTTGAGGGCTCGGCCGGCCGGCCGCGCGCTGCCATATCAATTTCTCCGTTAATGAACTATCGATCAAGACAATATTAGGGAAAAACGAAGGCGACATGCCTTCCCCTGGATAGCAAAACCGAGAACTGTCCAATTACCAGAACTCACGTCTATTACACATTGGACCAATTGCGCGGGCATTCGTCCGCGCTGCCTTTTTGATATATAATATCCGCCTCGATTATGACAAATTGGCAGTTGCGCCGGTTGGCAGCGAGTGCCTTTTTTTCGCTTTTCCGGCGTGTGATGAACCATCAAATATTTTTATGATGGTCCGAGATTGTGGGGTTACCTCGGTGTAAAAAGTCACCCGGGCAATTTTGTGCCTTGCCTGCGAGAGACTATAGGTTAGAAGGGCGGCCGAACTGCTGGAATTATCCGCCCCTCCGCTCATCGGCATACCTCGCCTTACCGTGTGCCGTGTGCGCGGCAACCGGTTCGCGGAAATACTTTGGCCGTTTTACGACCGTCCGCGGGTCTCTAACGATAGCACTCGACACTTCACCTTCTCCCGGGAGATCTGCGAAGAATTCTGCTTCCAAAACTAAAATCTGCTTCTTCTTGTAACGCAGTTTATGTTTCAAATAACGAACCGATAATTCGGGCTTGGCTGAAGTAGAATTTTTAAAAGTCTTTCTATAGTTTCTTATTATGAGTTTGCTGTACCTATTTGCAGAATTCTCAACTGGTAGGAACAACTACCAAGATCTGTTGGTAAATAGTTAATACCCTTTTTAATAACTTTTCACTGAAAATGTTATGTTTAAAAATGGTCATCTATCTCATTTGTTTATTATCTGTTACTGGTGTACATTTATAACCTTTTTCAAGTACTGGAACTAACAAATCTGGACTCTAATCGTATTTCAGAGAATGCCTCTAATCTGTAATATATTCTATATTAGAAATTGTAGCGAAAGCTTGCGGCTGTAAAAATGGTTTTGTTTCTTATAAAATAACATTTGCAACTGTCAGGTCCGATTTTCCATTGTTTTCTGCACGACGCGTTTCGGGAAATAATTCCCATTATCAAGTGCGTTTTCCATATATAATGCCCCTTGTGGCCTTAAGTGTGTGTTCTGAGCTGCTGCGTTATTCTGATGACTTTACCGTAACAGAAACACTCGTAATTTTGTGATTACTGATGTATCCTTCTGTACAAGTTTGATACTAAATCTTACTTACGTATTTCTTGCTGTCCCTTTGTGTAGAACCTGTCGTTTGCGTAAATAGTGCAGGATGTGTGTGTGTGCTTCTACATAAGAAGACGACAAACAATCCGGAACCAGAAATTATTGCGTAATTCGCCGTTAACTATATATTAGCATTTACAAAAAAATGGTTCAAATGGCTCTGAGCACTATGGGACTCAACTGCTGAGGTCATTAGTCCCCTAGAACTTAGAACTAGTTAAACCTAACTAACCTAAGAACATCACAAACATCCATGCCCGAGGCAGGATTCGAACCTGCGACCGTAGCGGTCTTGCGGTTCCAGACTGCAGCGCCTTTAACCGCACGGCCACAGCATTTACAAAATTTCGCGTTTTCACAATACAGTAATGTTACCAGAATAAAGCAGCCGCTCGCATTGCAAACATCACGCTTAACGTTGTCGTAGTACACGGTGAACACACTTGATAATAGGAATTATTTTCCGGAACGCTTCGTGCAAAAAATAAAGAAAAATGAAACTAGTGGTAGCGATTGTTATTCTGTAAGAAACTAAACCATCGTCTATATACAGCCTCCTGAACAACAATACAAGAGCTAATATTTTTGTTGTTGCTTTATAGCTTGTCGTAATCAGTAACAGTCTGAAGGTATCCAAACCTTAACCGAACTATTTAGGTATTAGGAAAATTGTGTTATATTCTGTGACTACATAGAAAACATATTTGAAATAGTTTTTTTCTCGGGTCACACCATTTAACTAATTGAAAATGTTTAAGTATTTAACTTTTTATTATTCAGTATTTTTAAGCTTTTTCTGGTTTTTAGTAAATGAGCTTTCTTTGAATTTTTTAAAGATTTTTTGTGATAATCGTCTGATTCCGTGCGTAAAAGGAAATAATACTAGTTCTCGCGTTACGAGTTTTAAGTCGATTTTTTCACTTAACAGCATTTTGACTAAAAAAACCATTGTTGGAAGTCTACAGGTGCATAAACGTTTTTTTTTTAATTTCACTTTTAGACGATTAACAAATATGAGAGCAGTAAAATGTTAAGAAAGCGTAGAAAAGGAGGGAAAATAAAGTATTAATTTCTCCCGCTGTTATTATTACGCTGCTTATACACGCCGAAGCCTTAACTTTCATTAAAATTAATCATTTCTAATTTGTTCCGTGTGTTCGGTAATTCGTACCAAGCTAATGACTGAGCGTACTTACTTGACAGGTGTTCTGCTTTTCGTTGTAATATGGCTGAGACGAACCATGACGTCTTATGCAGAAACTGGTTGACCCTGGATGTTTCCGTGTCTGGTTGCTGATATTGATTTCATAACGAAACATAGGCGATTCTTGATAAATAACATATTGATGCAACTATAACGTGAGCTCATTCAAGATACATTCATTTTTGTTGACAGCAAGGAACGTCACGCAGAAAATATTTTATACTATGTTGTTTTCTTTTTTTGTTTATGTTTCCGTGGGCAATGGAAGCTAAACTTGCTTTGTCAGCCAGTTATCAGCAAGAACTTCACGGAATCCTCGTAAAAATAAGTTTTTTTCGATGCTGTGCATAAAATAGAAAGTCTCTCAACTGGTCCGACGACAGTTTCACATGCGCCTTCAGTCCAAAGACTTCAGTATGTTCGACCTGGCTATTCGATCAATCCGTGGCAAGGCAGTTTCGGTCTTAGCAGCAATGGCAGTGCCGCCTCAGCCTAGAGCTAGGCACCCCGTTTAGCGCAGTCGCTATCACGGTCCGAGTTTTCATAACCATTCTGTAGTACCGCCCACCGGTGGGTCGTTAGATTGCGTTTATGCGGTGGGGTTCGACCGGCAGCTAGCTCTGCCAATCGTGGTGACGCAAAGATTCTAGAAACGGCAGCACGTGTGGATGTGCCGACAACTTTGGTTAAACTTCAGATGTAGTAGTTACCTCAGTGGAGTTATACAATTATTCGCCTGACGAGTAACCATTAGGGATGTATACGTGTTTGGTGTAAAGTACATGGTCCTATAATACTCCCTTGTTGCGTGTGAATATTTCTCTCCATTGAGAATGACGCGCTATGTTCTGGTTTCTAGGAACTCTTGCGTCCAGTGACACAGCTGGCCTGACTTTACCTACGCTCGTATTTTGTTCGTTAGACAGCAGTGCGGGACTGTATCGAACGTCTTCTGGAAGTGAAGGAACACATTGTCTTAACATAATACTTGTGCTCATTTCATGTCCCCATAAACACTGCAATGGATAATTACCCTCGCCATACCAACACTAAGTGAAGATCAACGCTAAATGCCTCTATTGGCAGCAGCGGCACATTATGCACTGTTCCTTGCTGTCGCTTATTATAGGCTCGGATACAGGGTTGGGTTCTGGGTAGGGCTCACAGTTTCTTTCTCCCCTCCCCTCTCCAGCAAACATAATTTGCTGCCACTTTTACTTTCGACGTAGCACAGTTGCCTATGATTTAAAATTAATAACAATAAAATACACTATGTGACCAACAGTATCCGGACACGTGGCTGAAAATGACTTACAAGTTCGTGGCGCCCTCCATCAGTAATGCTGGAATTCAGTATGGTGTTGGCCCACCCTTAGCCTTTATAACAGCTTCCACTCTCGCAGCGATACGTTCAATCAGGTGCTGGAAGGTTTCGTGGAGAATGGCAGCCCATTCTTCGCGGAGTGCTGCACTGAGAAGAGGTATCGATGTCGGTCGGTGAGGCCTGGCACGAGGTTGGCGTTCCAAAACATCCCACAGTTAGGATTCAGGTCAGGACTCTGTGCAGGCCAGTCCATTAAAGGGATGCTATTGTCGTGTGACCACTCCAGCAAAGGCCGTGCATTATGAACAGCTGCTCGATCTTGTTGAAAGATGCAATCGCCATCCCCGAATTGCTCTTCAACTGTGGGAAGCAAGAAGGTGCTTAAAACATCAATGTAACCCTGTGCTAGCCTTCCTGACACAAAGTAACAATGCGGCCGCGATCGAACCGCGGTATTGACCGTCTAGGCATGGTTGAACTACAGGCAACACGAGCCGTGAACCTCCTTCCTGGCCGAATGACTGGAACTGATCGGCCGTCGGACCCATCTGCGAACAGTCAAAGGGACTGTGTCTGTGATATGACGTCCACAGTCAACGTCTGTCTTCAGGAGTTCTGGGAACCGGGCTGATGCAAAACGGTTGTTGATGTGTGTACATTTTTGCCTGAAAAATATAAAAATCTAGTACACTTACTTTCTGAACATACCTCGTACTTGATTATTGCATTGCAGTGTGGTTTAGTGCTGAAGTTCCGAGAGCTCACGTCGCTATATTGCTTCTTCCTGCGTATATCTCGGGGGATATCCATGGAAATAAAATCAGAGAATTCGAATTAGCTCCAACAATCTTTCTTCCCTCGAACCAATCAGACTGGTACAGAGAAGGGGGGAAATTGACAATGGTACAGAAAGTACCCTCCGCCATGTACCGTAAGGTGGATTGCGAAGTGCAGATGTAGAAGAGGCGACAGCGATAGTTTTGCAAGCACGTAAGTAGTTCTAGAGAGAGTCAGAACCAGAAACAGTGGTCGGACGTAGCACTTACCAGCGCTGCCGGTTACCAGTGAAGATATCTGGACACAAGACTGTTAGTCCGTTAATCGTACGACCCATTAATCGTAAATTAGTTACCTATTATTTATGACAAAAATGACTCCTTGTCGCCCGCAGAAATAGTTTTCGGACAAGTTCAAGTAAAGTAGGTGTGTGGCTACACCGGGGAATGTACGATTGACATAAATAATCGAGTGCGAGCGAGAATAAGAAGGTGTCGTCTGTTTATTGTCACTTGTTAACTGCGTTCGCGTTGAGTACTAGTTTTTGTTTGTTGACTGTGGAAACTAAATCGTTTATTCGGACTCTACAACCGACGAAAATCTGTGGCCGCATTAAGTAACTAGTTAATTTTGTATTCATATCGGGAGAACAAATACTTTTCGATAGCAAACTGTGCTTGCAAAAAAAGTTCAACAATTAAAGCTCACACCTCGAGCCTTAACAATTTGAAACAAAGCGTAAGGACTGCACTTGAATCGCGGAGAAAGAAACAGTGAAGAAACATTGAAGCCAGGGACTGGTCAAGGATAGTCAAAAGAAAAAATCAAAAATGTTTCAAATGGCTCTGAGCACTATGGCACTTAACATCTGAGGTCATCAGTCCCATAGAACTTACAACTATTTAAACCTACCTAACCTAAGGACATCACACACATCCATACCCGAGGCAGGATTCGAACCTGCGACCGTAGCAGTCGCGCGGTTCCGGACTAAAGCGCCTAGAACCGCTTGGTCACAAGGCCGGCAAAGGAAAAATCAATCTTGGGCACTCAGATATCGACAGTGGAGCCTGTAGCAACAGTCGGGTTGAAAGAATACAACAGAGAATCATTGGGGAATCTTTCGGCATTGCAGCAATTGGCAGCGCCGCGTCTCAAGCTAGTGCGGACCAACGAGTAGAAAACGAGTTAAAGATTGATGGTTAACTTCCGATAAATCTGTGAAGTAGCGCTTTGACGTTTAACGAAGTTGTCTTTTTTAGTAGCGGATTAATGATTAGTGGAGTTAACTTTTTGATAACGTTGCCCAGCTATGCCAGTGTAGTCGAAGGCTGGAGCGCGTGGCGTGGGGCGGAGACTGAGGGGACTGTTAACGCTGCAAAGTGTGTTCCGCCCGTCTACGTAGAACGCATCAAGCACGTGCCTTCTTGAATGAGATTTCCACTCTGGAGTGTGCGCTGATATGAAACTTCCTGGCAGATTAAAACTGTGTGCCGGACCGAAACTCGAACTCGGGACCTTTTCCTTTCGCGGGCAAGTGCTCTACCATCTGAGCTACCCAAGCACGACTCACGCCCCGACTTCACAGCTTTACTTCTGCCAGTACCTCGTCTCCTACCTTCCGAACTTTACAGAAGCTCTCCTGCGAACGTTGCAGAACTAGCACTCCTGAAAGAAAGGATATTGCGGAGACATGGCTTAGCCACAGCGTAGGGGATGTTTCCAGGATGAGATTTCCACTCTGCAGCGGAGTGTGCGCTGATATGAAACTTCCTGGCAGATTAAAACTGTGTGCCGGACCGAGACTCAAACTCGGGACCTTTGCTGTGAGGACTGGGCGTGAGTCGTGCTTGGGTAGCTCAGATCGTAGAGCACTTGCCCGCGAAAGGCAAAGATCCCGAGTTCGAGTCTCGGTCCGGCACACAGTTTTAATCTGCCAGGAAGTTTCACGTGCCTTCTTACTTGCACACCGCAACGGCTAGAGGAAGCTAGTGGATCCGAAAGGGTTGCCGCAGTGTCTGCATAGAGCGTGCGCGAGACTTGGAGGGAACAGGTGGGAACGCGGCGACCGCCGGCGGTTTGGGACCGGCCGGTCTGACCCCGAAGGCTATCGCCGCATCGCCGCTGACCTCTGAGGCTGCTACGTTAACTGCGGACCGCGACGGCCTCTCTGCTGCTCACTCCACACACCCACACCGCGCCAAGGAGCTCCGTCAAACATCAGATCCACTAGCGCTGGCTGCAATCCGCAAACCTCGTTACGGTGTGTGGCGGAGGGTACTTTTGCCCCCCCCCCCCCCCCCCCCCCTCTGTTCAACACCCCACCACGAATCCTGATCCATTCACGATTATTACTTGAAAAGACGGCAGTAAAAAAAGCGCTAATTCTCCCGTCGTGGCCATTTCGGGGAATCTATACCCGAGGATTAGTCTCCTGTCGCTTCTTGGAAGGCACGCACTCGGAATCTTAACGACAAACCTCTCCGTGATGCACAACGCGTCTCTTGTTACGTCTGTCTTTTGATCTGCATTTTCCGTAATGCTCTCGAGCTCACTGTAAGTAAATATTTCGAATTTTGTTATCAAAGTGAACCTAAGATGTTGCTACCAAATTAATACAGCAATCGCTGATGTGAATTACGACAGTCATTTGTAAATAAGAGGGGCATGATTCGCTTTATCACTTCATTCTGGTTCTCTCTCTTGCAGCAACTTAGCACGTTACCATCCTTGGATTGATGCGTAAGGTCATGGCTTTTTTTCCGTATGTTTAACAGACACAACAGATACGCGTAAGAGAGACGTTAGTCGTCAATAACATATTCTCCTTCACTATTTACAACAGTCTGCCTACGCTGGAGCAACTTTTCCATTCCACCACAGCACAAATCACGTGGTTCTGAGGCGAAGCCATGTTTGGAGCACATTTTCATCCGGAAAGGAAATCCCTTGAAGCCGGCCGGTGTGACCGAGCGGTTCTAGGCACTTCAGTCTGGAACCGCGCGACCGCTACGGTCGCAGGTTCGAATCCTGCGTCGGGCATGGATGTGTGTGTTGTCCCTAGGTTAGTTAGGTTTAAGTAGTTCTAAGTTCTAGGGGACTGATGACCTCAGATGTTAAGTGGCATAGTGCTCAGAACCATCTGAACCATCTAAAATCCCTTCAAAGTTGTTTACAGAGACCGGAAAAGGTGAAGATCTAGGGGTCTATCGCTTTCCAACCCAACTCCTGCATATAGTTTTTGTCAGTCTAGCAGAATGCGGCGGATATTATCGTGGAATAGCGTCAGGTCACACGATCATAGTGGGCGTTGTTCTTGGACTGTGTCTGCAAGACGTTTCAGTTGTTGACAATGAATGTGAGCAGTGATAGGTACTCCTCGGGGAACCAGTTCATATTACACGACACCGTCGCTGTTCCACCAGATGCGTAGCATTATCTTTTGTGGGTGTGCTGCTTCGTTTGAGCTCAAACTTTCCTTTTCTTCTAACATAAAGACACTATTCTTCGTCGTCAGTAACGATACATGGTAGGAATGATCGGTGTTGTTCACGATCCAATTGATGACGAGCAAGCACACATATGACCACCAGCCGAGTTTTGTGATTTTGCTTAGAGCATTCGGTAGCCATACATCCAACTTCTGAATCTTCCTCATTGCCACGCGTTGATGGGACGACCACAGTTCATCACATTTGACAGTTCTCGCGTACACTGACGTGATATTGTGGATTAATGCGTTTAAGCGATCTTCATCGTACCCCGAAGGTATTCCCGAATGTGGAGCGTCACTAATGTTAAAAGACCCTCCTTAAAACGAGAAAACCAATCTCGTGATAGTGTCCAATGGCATTTCCCCCATACACAGCACAAATGTTTCTGGCTGTCATCCCTCTATTGAACTCGAACAGAAGAACATGTCGGAAGTGTTCCGATTTCTTCATTTGACACTACATTTTCTAGTGTCCACAGCTCCACTCACTATCTCCAAATGACAATATGTAAATCAAGCTGCAACAGTGAACTACAAATAAAAAATGACAATCGTTAAATAAATCCACAGATATTCAATACCCACACCAACCGCCCTCGCATTCTCCGAATGCCTTCCGTCGGTGTCGTGTAATGTGCTGTGGGTGCAAGGTTTTTATTTAAAAATACATAATACAATATTAAGGGTGTACGATAAACGCAGTAAGTGAGTTTTGTATTTTTTTGTTATTTTGGTGAAAAAATCGTATCGGTTCCAAAATCAAGCGTCGTCCTGATCGACCCCTGTTAGTCGGTGTTGGAAAAATAACCGATGAAAGCATTAGGAGAATAACATAATTGTAAAGACTGCAACATATGACGTAGGCTTCCTGAAAATTGTGCTATGCTGGAATAAGAGGAAAACAAGGAGGCTCGCATTACCACCGACAAATAAAGCAAGATTCTGAAGGATGACGTCTCACCCGTACGTCAGCAAAGTAACATATGGCACCATTTCGCGTTTGCCTGCCATATGGCTGTCAGCTGGGTGAAAAGTGGCAGACACATAACGTTGTTACCTTCCTCTGCTGATATAATACCATATCTCGCTGTTAATTGATGGACCAGTTTCGCAGTTTTTTTAAGATGCTGGTTTACCTGCGAAAATTGTGGATGTGGTATTGCCACTATTTATCATTCTCTCTTACAGGTGAGTTTATAAGTGACCCAAAACGTTTCTGTGCGCTGCATTGCCGATAGGGTTTGCCTTTCATTTCCTGCAAGTTCTCATGTATGACATTTCTGTTTCCTTTTTCGTATTTTGGATATAACATTGTTAACTAGGGGGTGATTTGATTTATAACCCTTATTCCAGTGCTATTCAGTTAGTGAGAGACAATAATTGAAGCGCTTCCTTTTCCTTCATTCTTCCGAATGAACAAACAAATCAAACAGTTACTTCGCTCCAAAAGCGATGAACTTCCAAGTGTAATCTTGTCCAAATTTTACTTGAGATGTGAGGGGATACTGGAAAGTTTTCGAGATCTGATAAACTGTTACCACTGCTTTCTTTAATGTTATTTTCTGCAACTTACCGAGTTACAATTCGAGACTATTCATGCGTAGTCATGTGGATTTACGTGGGTTACATGTTGCGGCTATCATGTATTAACAGCGGCGAAGTGTGCTTGCGAACAACTATGTTGGTAGCGTGTCCTTCAAGATCGGCAGGCTGCTCAAGAAACATCACATAAAATGTGTCTTCCGCCATCTAGCGCGGGCGCAAACGATGCTGGGTTCTGTTACAGACAACGTAGTTCTAAGGAAATGATTGATAAATAAAGTACCTAAAGTCATATGCCATTGTAGGAAGACATACTCTGGCCAGACGTGTCGCCTTGTTAAGGATAGATGCGCTGAACAAAGACTTCACGCCAGACTGGGTCAGCCAGAAAATTCTGCTGTGGCTGGACACTGTCTTGACACGAGACACAGCAAGAACTACAGGGAGACGTAGACACGGGACTTCAGCTAAGCAAGGCATGGGAACCAGCACTGGCAGTACTAAGGCACCGTCGGAATTCAACGACTCAACAGACGGGGAATCGGAGCCCGGATACTAGACCGTAGCTCGTTTCTCGGGCTCTATCCTTACCACCGACCCACACCTAATTTCTGTATCGCTCTTGATGTGTCGACAGAAGTGCCGACACAGTGTTATTTTGAGAGGGCCGATATGCACGCTATAAGCTCACGCAGAATATCGGGAAGTCTGAAACAGGACGCTCAATGAATGCTATAAAGAAAAGTACGTTGCTTTTGGAATACTTAACTTTAATCCATCCTTGTTGTATACATCGTTCTTGTTGAGACATGCTTTAGACGATAATTATCAATTGCTATATAAGGCTAATGGCGCCTTGCTAGGTCGTAGCCATGGACTTAGCTGAAGGCTGTTCTAACTATCTGCTCGGCTAATGAGCGATGCTTCGTCAGTGTAGTCGCTAGAAATGTCGTCCGTACAACTGGGGCGAGTGCTAGTCCGTATCTCGAGACCTGCCTTGTGGTGGCGCTCGGTCTGCGATCACACAGTGGCGACACGCGGGTCCGACATGTACTAAAGGACCGCGGCCGATTTAAAACTACCACCTAGCAAGTGTGGTGTCTGGCGGTGACACCACAGCTCTCTTTCTCGGTTTTAGGAAACCAAACCGAGGACACGTTTGGCGACACCGTCTCTGGCGGGCCGCTTGAATTTACGCGCGCGACTATCTGACTGGCTAATTTCAATGCTAATTAAGTTGAAAACGACGCAGCGTATCGAATCTTGACAATTATTTCTCAGCACAACCTACCCTGCAATACCATGATGATTCAGCTACTCTTACCTGTGGGTTCTATACAACTTGCAACGCTTTCAAATACCACGTGCAAGATTTTCATCTTCTATCGCTCGCTGCGTGAAAACTGTTGGTCCTATAGAACAAATGAACAAGCCTTTTTGAAGGAAATTTAATATAGTTAAATTTTGTACTGGGATAAGTTTTTGCTAGAGGCCATATTTCTCGAATTATTTAAGAAAAAGTTACAAAAGTGACCCTTAAACACCATGGCCTCCAGCGAAAACATACCCCAATAAGAAATTTAACTACATTAACTCTGTATGTAGGTACTTATTGGATTTAAGTGGAATGAGTGACTTCTAGAGTCACAGTTTCAGATATTTTGTGGCTTTTGACGTGACTTTCAGCTCTCGCAGTTCTTTTTGTTCACAGAAAAAAAGAAAGAAAGCACGTAAGTTGCACCGTGCCTTGGGTTCCACGTCGTACACCGAAGAGCCAAAGAAACTGGTACATCTGCCTAATATCGTGTAGGGCCCCCGCGAGCACGAAGAAGTTCCGCAACAGGATATGGCATGGACTCGATTAATGTCTGAAGTAGTGCTGCAGGGAACTGGCACCATGAGCCCTGCAGGGCTGTCCATAAATTCGAAAGATTAGGATGGGATGGAAATCTCTTCTGAACAGCACGTTGCAAGGCCTCCCAGATTTGCTCAATAGTGTTCATGTCTGGGAAGTTTGGCGACCAGCGAAAGTGTTTAAACTCAGAGCGTTCCTGGAGCCACTCTGTAGCAATACTGGACGTTTGGGTGTCGCATTGTCCTGCTCGAATTGCCCAAGTGCACATGAATGGTTCAGGTGATCAGACAGAATGCTTACGTACGTGTCACTTGTCAGAGTCGCATCTGGACGTATCAGGGGTCCCATTTAACTCCAACTGCACACGCCCCACACCACTCCAGAGCCTCCACCAGCTTGAAGAGTCCCCTGCTGATATGCAGGTTCCATAGATTCATGAGGTTGTCTACATATCCGTACACGTCCATCCGCTCGATACAACTTGAAGCAAGTCTCGTCCGACCAGACAACATGTTTCCAGCCATTAACAGTACAGTGTTGGTGTTGGCGGGCCCAGGCGAGGCGTATAGCTTTGTGTCGTGCTGTCATCAAGAGTACACGTCTTCGGCTCCAAAAACCCATATTGATGATGTTTCGTTGTATAGTTCGCACGCTGACCCTTGTTGATGGCCCAGCCTTGAAATCTGCAGCAATTTGCGAAGGGTTGCACTTCTATCACGTTGAACCATTCTCTTCAGTCGTCGTTGGTCCCGTTCTTGCAGGATCTTTTTCCGGTTGCAGCGATGTCGTAGATTTGACGTTTTACCGTATTCCTGAGATTCACGGTATACTTGTGAAACGGTTTTACCGGATTCCTGTTATTCACGATACACTCGTGAAATGATCGTATGGGAAAATCCCCACTTCATCGCTACCTCAGAGATGCTGCGTTGTATCGTTCGTGCGCCGACTGTAACACCACGTTCAAACTCACTTAACTCTTGATAACATGCCATTGTAGCAGCAGTAGCCGATCTAACAACTGTTCAGATGGTTCAAATGGCTCTGAGCACTATGGGACTCAACTGCTGAGGTCATTAGTCCCCTAGAACTTAGAACTAGTTAAACCTAACTAACCTAAGGACATCACAAACATCCATGCCCGAGGCAGGATTCGAACCTGCGACCGTAGCGGTCTTGCGGTTCCAAACTGCAGCGCCTTTAACCGCACGGCCACTTCGGCCGGCTCTCTAACAACTGTGCCAGACTTTGTATTATATACGCGTTGCCGATCGCAGCGCCGTATTCTGCCTGTTTCTTTCTCCGTTTTTGAATACGCATGTATTCTTTGGCGCTTCATTGCATGATAAGTTCTCCTTTGACTAACGGGATGAACCTCGTCTGAAATAGGAGAAGATAAGGGTACACCTCTGATAGAGCTTCTCTGTGTCGGTAAGTGCTCCTCCATTCATTTGATGTTACATGCAGAATGCAGTTTCGTTTCGCGGGGGCCGTGCAAAGAAGCGTGCTTTTGCCAGAGCTGTTGTTGACGTTGGCGCACTGGAGGAACGACGAAGCTCGGCCGGCGCTTTATTGCCGGAGTTAATACGTGCCTCTGTCGCACGTCGCGGCGCGCAGTCGTTTTTTACGTCTGTGCTTTCAGTGAGGAATACTGTCTGGCCTGTGTTTAAACAACAATTACAGCGCGGCCTGACAGCCATCTGGTCGGACAGCGCCGGCGACGATGAGCAGAGCTTTGAAGGGAGTTTGGCGGTGCGGCGCGGCAGTATCTGGACAACGGAGCATGTTTAATAACATGCGACCGCCGGCACGCAAAGCACATACATAATTGGGAGTAAGTGCTTTACACGGCGCGGCTGTCGTTAACATTAATATTTAGTGCGCGGGGTTCGGTGGGCTCCTTTGAGGGCCCGCCGGGGAATCAGTCGCTGTCAGCTGCGCGGCGTTATTTACCTCACGGAAATATGACTGCGCCGCGGCCACCTGGTGCTAATGACAGCTCGTTACCGCGGACGGCATCTGCCCTCGCCCTCGCTTTTTGTTCCTCCGGTTTCCTCTCCTGCCGAGACCGAGGAGCGCCGCTCCTGTCGATTGCCACAGGTCAGCGTCCGCATACGAGTTCAACCGTCACTTGTTGATTCGTCCCGTTTCGCGCACCGCAAGCGCATTCTAAAATCACACTCGGCGAGGTGATTTATCGGAGTGGCTAAATCACCAGAAATCGATTGATGTTGGTCTATAATCACTGCTTCCCGCTCGCTTCGGAACCACGGAAAATGCAAGTGCACGTACCACGTGCAATGTGTAATGAACATATCGAATTTCGGCAGCAAGTGGCAGTAAAATGTTGGATGCCACTGAATGTTGTCATAGGTCTCGTACAGAGCTATTCCTCTTATTATACAGGGTGGTCCATTGATAGTGACCGGGCCAAATATCTCACGAAATAAGCATCAAACGAAAAAGCTACAAAGAACGAAACTCGTCTAGTTTGAAGGGGGAAACAAGATGGTGCTGTGGTTGGCCCGCTAGATGGCGCTGCCATAGGTCAAACGGATATCAACTGCGTTTTTTTAAATAGGGACCCCCATTTTTATTACATATTCGTGTAGTACGCAAAGAAATATGAATGTTTTAGTTGGACCACTTTTTTCACTTTGTGATAGATGGCGCTGAAATAGTCACAAACGTAAGAGTACGTGGTATCACGTAACATTCCGCCAGTGCAGACGGTATTTGCTTCGTAATACATTACCCGTGTTAAAACGGACCGTTTACCAATTGCGGAAAAGGTCGATATCGTGTTGATGTATGGCTATTGTGATCGAAATGCTCAACGGGTGTGTGCTATGTGTGCTTCTCGGTATCCTGGACGACATCATCCAAGTGTTCGGACCGTTCGCCGGATAGTTACGTTATTTAAGGAAACAGGAAGAGTTTAGCCACATGGGAAATGTCAACCACGCCCTGCAACAAATGATGATGCCCAAGTAGGTGTTTTAGCTGCTATCGCGGCTAATCCGCACATCGGTAGCAGACAAACTACTGGTATTTAGGTAACTTCCTGGCAGATTAAAACTGTGTGTCGGACCGAGACTCGAACTCGGGACCTTTGCCTTTCGCGGGCAAGTGCTCTACCAACTGAGCTACCATAGCACGACTCACGCCCCATCCTCACAGCTTTACTTCTGCCAGTACCTCGTCTCCTACCTTCCAAACTTTACAGAAGCTCTTCTGCGAACCTTGCAGAACTAGCACTCCTGAAAGAAAGGATATTGCGGAGACATCGCTTAGCCACAGCCTGGGGGATGTTTCTAGAATGAGATTTTCACTCTACAGCGGAGTGTGCGCTGATATGAAACTTCCTGGCAGATTAAAACTGTGTGCCGGTCCGGAAATTACAGTTAAAACTGTCGGTTTCGGCCAGTCAAAAACAACGTTTTTAATTATGTCTGGTAAGAAGTCGTTAATCCAGGTCACAAATCTGCTCCGATATACTGTAGGCTCGTAATTTTTATTCAGTAAACGACGGTGCGGATCTGCGCCGAATGCTTTCCGGGTCTCAAGAAACATAGTAGTCTGAATTTTATAGACGAATAGCGAGATGTTGGCGCGACCTATATTTATAGGTTTTCGTCCAAATGTTTTAATGCGGGTGAATAAAACATGTTCCATAATGCTACAACAGATTCTCTAAGATCGTCGGCAAGATGTCTGACAGGAATACAGAAATCAGTTGGTCTTGATCGATATTGACTGGTTGCCTGTTGCAACTAACTTCAGCTAGCAGATACAGCTGTGCTTAATATCCCTAACAAGCCAATAAATAAGATGATTTGAAACTAATTACAAATGTCAGTTCGGCAATCGTTCATTCCGCATGAAACTTATAGTTTGTCGGCTCTGATGCGCTAAGCACTATGCCTTATGCCAGCTGGAAACCGACCAGAAAGCAGTCATTACTTCTCGATGTCATTCGACTTCTTTCGATTCTGCAACTCCCATCAGCCACTTCGCCAAGAATTACTCTTATAATAAGCGGAGACCTCTGTCTTGCAGTCACTTTTCCTCCTTCGGGAAGCTCACCAGGTGATCCCAAGAAGCAGTGAAGGGGGGAGGGGTGGTGGGGTGGGGGGGGTGGGGAGGTTGTTAAGCTACTACTCGTAGAATCACATTCGGCATGTCGGCAATTCATTCCCCGTCTTGTCATCCAGATATATGGTGCTACTGGCTTTCCTAAATCGCCAGGACAAATTCTGGGGATGTAACCTTTGAAAAGGACACGTCCGAATTCCTTTCCGAATACGAGACAGTGTGCAGTCTCTAATGACAACATCGTTGACTGGAGGTTAAAATTTCATCACTCTTCCTTTCTTTCTCTCTTCATTGAACCTTAATATAGGTCTGCTACTGAGGAAAACAGAGAAAAGGATGGAGAAGGAAACTGTCCGCGTCTCCGTTTCAAAGGAACCACACCCTTAATTTGTCTTAGTGATTCAGGGAAATCGCGGATAACTTGTATTTGAATGGTACGAGCATCGTTGATGAGGATTCCTGCTGCACCGGTCAACAAGATTAGTGCAGTGTTGCCGGCCGCGGTGGCCGTGCGGTTCTGGCGCCGCAGTCCGGAACCGCGGGACTGCTACGGTCGCAGGTTCGAATCCTGCCTCGGGCATGGATGTGTGTGACGTCCTTAGGTATAAGTAGTTCTAAGTTCTAGGGGACTTATGACCTAAGATGTTGAGTCCCATAGTGCTCAGAGCCATTTGAACCATTTTTTAGTGCAGTGTTTGGATGGGAGCGGAAGCGGTTTACAAGAGTTTGCTTGGAGTCTCAGATGTAGAAATCTACTGGTGCTTCTATACGACATCTTACATCGAGCCGAAATCACAGTCGTTGATTTTTGGCATCGGACGCTGGAAAAGTGATTTGCGAGGTGTTCAAAACAGTTTTTACTATTTTAACTTTTGATGCAAAATGGTTATACTAGTTGGACTCTGAAATGAAATAGTCACGTCTTCAAGTCTTCCTAAGAGAGGTCCTCTCAGCATGAGAGAGAGGAGCGGGAAATGTGGCAAAGAAAATGGTTATTACTGACTACTCAGTATATATGATACGTCTCTGCGGCTAAATAAATGGCTGTTTATTTGTCTTCAAGTACTCCGAAGAGCAGTGAAATTCAGACTTTTTGTCGTAGCTAGCGAAACATGAAAAAGAAGATGAAGCCTCTGAGGAATTTGCCTCGACACGAGAGACTAAACTTGGACAACATGTATGTATACTGAACACATCACCCCTTCTGGAGTTGCACGAAGAGAACAGTTTTAAGGAGGAAGAAAACTTATAAAATATGTAGTCCCAGAGGTGAACACTCTCTATTCTTTTTTCTCTTCGCAATGCACCATCAGTGCTCGATGCCAAATGAGCAAGGTGCAGGGTCATCGTCAAGCAGGAATTAGTATATATCCCTGTCTGATTTTATGTTTTTAATAACTTTTTCTCAAGAGGTTTAAAGCGGTTTGGGACCTCTAGGCAGGGATCTGAAAAGCCCTTTCCGAATACAAGTCTTGTGTTTAGTTCAGTGCGCAGCCGGTCTCGGATTATTAATTTTCAGTTCATTTACTGGAGAGAGGTGTGTAATACATCTCATAATGAAGGAAAGCAGAAAGCGTTCGCGCTGGACGGGGCAGACAATGAAAACAGAAATGACTTACACGCTCCTAAGTATTCAACTCTCTGACGAGAGGGTGGACTTGTCATTCACAATGTCTTGAAATAATTTGCATCTGTTTCCTAACAAGTATCGACACCTAGCTGATGAATGGTTGTCCTTCTACAGATAGTATCTCATTATTTAATTAAATTACTATGGGTATTATTATGTATTACGCAAGGCAAGTTACAGCATGGTTAAAAATGCATTATTACTCTTTCGTGGTGTTGCATTGTTTCTACTGTAAGTCTTTTAATTTCTTAGCACGTAGGTGTGGATCTAACTATATAATTCTCCCCTAATTCACGACGTTGACTGCATCTGTGCTTACGACTCATCGGAGACGACAGTTCTATCTTTTTCTCTTGTCAAAGCCTTCGTAATAGTGGGAATACATGATTTAAAACTGTCGTACCGATCGTGATATTGCTAGTCACGTCCCCTGAACTGAAGTGAAAGCTCATTCCTACCTTAAGTGATGAGTTTAACTTCCTACAGAATCAGGATTATCTTTGGAAATATCATTTGCGTTAAATGTATTACACTTGTCTTCATTGTCAATCGCTTTGTACAGTCCCTCAGATTAATTATTGCCGCTTAAAGAAACTGTGTTTTCCCTATAATTTGTTGGGTACTGCAATGGAAAACAAAAGGTCACTTTTTTACTGTACTTTTCGTGATCAGTGTCATTTTAAAACGCCCCCTTAGAAAAATTAATGAATTACTGTGCTGATAAACCTCTTACATTATTTGATTTTCAAACAGCTGAGCAAAACTGAACGTACTCAGACATTACTCTCTTTACTTATTCTGATCAACACTAAACTGACACACAATATTTTTTACGCAACGCAATCTGACTTCCAAAAATCTCTACAATGACCTTGACTAACAATAACCTATACCTTTCACAAATCACTTACCTCACAAAAATCTTCGTTACTCGAACTACTGCAATACAGCGAGCGCCACTACTGCCAGCTAAATAAAAGATTCAAACTACTGAAGGGACTAACTACTGATAGGCATAGTTAGAAAATGAAAGATTTTGATAGAGAACAAACAATGTATTTACCTTAATAGTGTTTAAAAGTCATAATATATATAGCAGTTCATGACATCCAATCTTACAAATGTACTGTCTCTGATGGACACACGTCCAGATCATCCGCTCTCAAAACTCCGCCATCTCTCCCCCCACATCCACCACTGCTGGCGGCTCACCTCCAACTGCGCAACGCTACGCGCTGTTCACATCCAGCAGCCCAACACTACAATAGCAAATTCCAACAAAACAAACCAGCCACAAGCTGCACACAGCACAGTCAATGATTTTCATACAGAGCGCTACATGGCGTTGCCAACATAAAAACCTAAACAGCCTACTTACAATTTCTACGACTTTTTTTTACCGAAAACCTGACACCTTGACATCTGCTAAAACTGTTTTTATTTAAAGCCAATCCGGCAGGCAGCGTAACGCCGCACAACGTCGCATCTGGACAACATGAGAGGTTATACACGGAGAAGAATTTCGGCGGAAGAGGTTAATAAAGAATTATTTCACCTTTCACAGCATCGCTTCCAGTTCTGCGCGAAGGAAAAAACACACGTATGTTATCTGAAAGTCCCTGCAAATCAGAAACCCGAGCTCAGGAGTTACGTCAATTGTCCGGTTAGAGCGGCTCCTAGAATTTCCCCTTCAGTGCTATCAGAATGTAAGTACAGGGTCTCTCAGGAGGAATGGTCAATATTTTGGAATATGAGAAGACCGATCATTCGAAGCAGAAAAGTCGTATAGTGATCGTGGGCTTTAAAATGCATACCTTAAGAACTATGGGCACTACTTCAGTAGAAGAGATGTCTTTCGCAGTAACGAAGACATAGAAGTGTTCAAAACTCTTAAGGTCAGCATCTTTTATTGGCCATTCCTCCTGGAACATCCTGTATTCATCTTGATCGAAATATAAAGAAGCAGCCAGATAACCAGTTTCAGCAGAAGATAATTTGTTTGTTAGTAATTATCTTTTGAGTGTTGTAGCTCTTCTTACTTTCCGTGCTGGAAAACTGGAGAGAATTTTCTCCTTATGCAACGAACAGTCTGTTTAGTTTCTGTACCCCAACATGTTTTATCCCTTTAATCAACAAAAAGAAAACGAGGATAATGGAATGTAGTCGAATTAAGTGGGATGATGCTGAGGGAATTTGATTAGGAAATGAGACACTTAAAGTAGTAAAGGAGTTTGCTATTTGGGGAGTAAAATAACTGTTGATGGTCGAAGTAGAGAGGATATAAAATGTAGACTGACAATGGCAAGGAAAGCGTTTCTGAAGAAGAGAAATTTGTTAACATCGAGTATAGATTTAAGTGTCAGGAACTCGTTTCTGAAGGTATTTGTATAGAGTGTAGCCATGTATGGAAGTGAAACATGGACGATAAATAGTTTGCACAAGAAGAGAATAGAAGCTTTTGAAATGTGGTGCTACAGAAGAACGCTGAAGATTAGATGGGTAGATCACATAACTAATGAGGAGGTATTGAATAGGATTGGGGAGAAGAGGAATTTGTGGCACAACTTGACTAGAAGAAGGGATCGGTTGGTAGGACATGTTCTGAAGCATCAAGGGATCACCAATTTAGTATTGGAGGGCAGCGTGGAGGATAAAAATCGTAGAGGCAGACCAAGCGATGAATTCACTAAGCAGATTCAGAAGGATGTAGGTTGCAGTAGGTACTGGGAGATGAAGTTTGCACAGGATAGAGTAGCATGGAGAGCTGCATCAAACCAGTCTCAGGACTGAAGACTACAACAACAACAACATGTGCTCTCTTCAGTGGTCGTTTGCTTAAAACTAACAAGACGCTACATTGAACAGTGAGAAATGTGGTAGTGACTAGACACTCGACATGATTCGAAAGGAGCGGGGTTCAAATCCCCATGTTATTTAGATTTCTTGCTCCCCCCCCCCCCCCCCTAAACGCCGATGAAACGTATTGCTTCCTTCGGAGAGAACAAACCGATTTCCTTCTCCGTCCTCGCTCAGGCCGACTTGTGCTTCGTTTCTAATAAATTCAGCATCTTCCTTCCGCAAAATGTAGATTGCTAGATTCTGAATCGACTTCTCCTCCTGTCGAGAACGACGTCTCCTAGGCGATACTTACCTCTGTGTATTACGGGGATAAATTGTTTACTTGTAAAATGACAGTTTCATCAGCGGGGAGGAGCCAGTACAGACGTTACGCAAAGAGTTTAACTCTCGGAGAACTGTCCAAACAACTGTTAAGCGCACAACTGTAGGGAGAAAAGGCCGCAGGAACTTCTGGCGAGCGTAAGCACTCTGAAGCAGGCGCACGCCGGGGTCGGGAGGCGTGCATTCATATGGAGATGGTCGCTTTGTCGCAGCCCGCCGCCGACAAATTGCTATTGATAACACGGCGGATCAGCGGCGCTCCGAGTAGACTGCAGCGCGCTCTTGTCGGCGGTTGCTCCAAGCTCGGCCGCCTCAGCGCCACTTGCTGGCCAGCGCGCGCACGACTCACACCGCCTCGCTCTGCTACCTGCTGCTTTCAGTACAAGCTGCAGCAATAGGCGCGTTGTCTTTACATTCTTTGAAGTTATTGCGAAGTTTCCCGTGTTTGTTATAAGCATCTGTCTTTAGCCACCAGGTCATTGACATGTTTGTTTTCCGGTCAGTCGCAAACATGTATCCGTCGCTTTCTGAGCAACACTCACTAGGGGAACACAGCAAGTGCCACAAATCAATTTGCCAGAAACTTCGCTCAGAGGAAGAGGAGTCAAAATATGCCGACACGTGGCTCGGCTTTTGCGTAGATACTCGACCGTTCCTGAGAAATCGACGGTCAAAGTTTACAGCGTTAGTTAAATGCCTTGTAGGGCGCAATCTTTCATGCTGAAATGATGGCACAGTGTTACGGACTCTCAGTTTTGCGCCTCGTATTCGATACCGAACTATGTGTGTATTTAGTTTATATTATTTCATTTTTTTCATTTACCTACCCAAGTCCATAGAAGGTTAGTACGCGAATGTTTCTTTTCAAGTTACTAAATACAAGAGCGTTACATTAATTGTAAAATTTACAACTGGATTTCACAATAAGTGTCATACATTTATTATATATGTCTTTATGGTATTTTCAGGGGGTTACACTCTTTTTAAATTCTCGGATTCTTATATTTCATTCTTATATCAATTCTTGTACTTTATACTTATGTTTATTCTTCAGGAAGATTTGGTGCATTCACTTGGATGATACCGATCGCAGAGACATAGAGAATTGGAGTACCTTGCCTCGCTCGAAGGCAAGTTTGCCACAGTGACAATTCTTGTATTAATCTCACTCCGGAAAGAAACGCCGTTAATATTGCTGAAGATTCCACACAATACCAATAATTTCGTAGAAAACGACGCATAATGGATCACTTTACCGAAAATTAGCGCTTGCAGTTGGTTATGAATCAAGATACACTACTGGAATTTCACCGAAAACAATTTCAAATAATTTTCTCGTATAGTTGTTATTCCTTTTTTTTAATCAATTATAGACGAATAAGAAGAAAGTTATTTCAGTATGCATTGGAAAATATTTGTGCAGTAATCTTCTACGGACATGGTTAGAAATGAGAAACAAAAATTGTAGTCGGGTTTCGAACGCGGGGCCGAAAACTGAGAGACCGTGACGCTAGCCAATGTGCCACCACTTAAGATGAGATTATTGAGCGCCAAAAGGCATCTAAGATAGTCGAAACCTTTAACCGTCGTTTTATCAGAAACGGTTGAGTGTCTACGGGTAAGCCGAGACACGTTTCGCTTATTTTGACTTCTCTTCCACTGAGCAAAGTTTCAAGAAAATCGAATTTGGGCACTTGCCGTGTTCTCCTTGACTTTATTCGAATGGTGTTCACATTAAAAGTCCACTGCCAACTTCCAAAATTCGTAATTGCTTTCCACGCAGTTGTCTTCAAATATTTCATTTAGTTTAGTCATTTCATTATTCATTGACACTGTTCATCTCTCAATGTGTTCATGGCACATTAATTTTGTCTTATTATAGTTTATTTTCAGGTATCTGTACAGTAAGTTTCACAATTCCTATTACAGGTTTCTAGGGGCTGTAGAAAGTACTCAGTGGATAAAATTTTGATGAGGAATCATTTTCCGGAAATGTAAAATAGATTTGAGGACAGATTCGTTTTCGCCTCTCGCGTTTTATGCTACGCACACAAACTGAGAAGAGGGCTCAGTCTTCAGCCCCTAGATAATAGTGACTTCACACACCAATTTCGTCCGATTACAACATGGATGCGAGGAACTGGTACGCTCGCAACCAGGAGGGTTGGCTGTGGAGCTCCACGGACACGCTGTGCTGTCGACTTGGAAGACAACGTCCTTCGTCACGCAGAAGACAACCCTAGACGAGTACTCTAAACATTGCCCAAACCGTGGTTTCCGGTAGAGCTCGTCATCTCCACTGTTTGCGTAACTTCGTGCGTAAAATTTGAAAGTTATCTGATCTTCAAACTTATTTTACATCCTCATGGTACTTTTTCGGACATGGTTACTTCTCGAAACTTCATTTACTGTCTCCCCTTTACAATGCCTGAAAGCCATTGATAGGAATTGTGAAACCCCCTGTGTAAACGTACGCCTAAAATAATATGTGGTGAAGTCATCTAAAACTAGAAAATAAATTACAGTGAGACTGAAATAATGTGTAATGTACAGATTGAAATACTAATAGTAAAAATTAACAGTGAAGTCACAGAACCAGACTAAAACATTTTGTATTTAATAGCGTTTTGACTGATGGTAATGCGAAAACCATTCAAAAACTGAGGGTTAGTCAGCGAGCAATGGGAAAATGTTAATAATCACCGAGAAAGGCTGGTGTATCAGGCTACAGATTTCAGCGCAGAGCGTGATTATGGCCGTAATGGTAATGAAATGATGTTGGGTGGAGCATGCAGGACGGCAGATGAAGCACTTAAGGTTTTTGCTGAATTCTGAGAGATGAGGGAGACCTTACGGATGAATAAAAACCGTGATGCCCATAGCTGACGACCGTGAAGTCTAGAGGAGGCCTCTATCCAGCTGTGAAAAATCTGACGATGATTCCATAAATGTGTCTATAATCTGGTGAACAACGTTGCAAGTTCATTGTAGATATTCGGGATACACTTGTGCAAGTCGTTGCAAGGCCTGAAAGTTGTGGCGAAAATACTAGGCCAGCAGACGATCGACATTAGCTAAATGACACAGCATCTGACTTTCAACGTAAACAATGTAATTCATTGCGCGTAAGTAGTTGAAAAGAGACATTATGGCGTCGTTGCTTCTTTCGCAACCGGTCACTGGAAATAACCCGTCTGTAAAATATCTAATAGCTGGGCGTTCGGTGCAATTTGAAGCGGAACAAATACATAAATCTAGCTTTAGGCAATGGCAAACTGAGGTTCATCAGAAGAATTCTGCTGCAAATGTAACTCGTCCATGAATACGATAACTTGTAAAACGTTTGATGGTTCGAAATATGCATCTCAGTCCGGTCACCTATCAGGTACGATTCATTAAAGAAGATAACAGTCCTGAAAAGAACTGCTCCTTTGATCACTGCTCGTTTAGAAAGAGCAAGAGCGTCTTGGAAATGCTCATGCATCTCTGTTATGAAATACAACATCCTCCTGTAGCACCACATCTGAAAGGCCTTTCCCACAGTCCATGATTCGCTACCATACAGTACTGTGCTGCAAAGTACGACCTCAAAGATTTCCTCCTCAATTTAAGACCTATGCGTGATACTAGCAGATTTCTTTTGGCCAGAAATGCCCTCTTTACCTTTGATCCTCTGTTTTTAATGTCCTTGTAGCTTATACGCCATACATTATTTTGCATCAAAGATAGCAGAATTCTTTTGGTTAGTGTTCCTCGTGCTCATCAATTTTGATGTCAGGTTTATCACTAATCTCTGCTATTCCTTATTCTTTTCGTCTTTATTCGGTTTACTCTCAGTACACAGTGGCTTCTCGTTAGAATGTTCATTCCAGTCAACACATCCTGTAATTCTTCTTTATTGTCACCGAGGATAAAGTGTCATCAGTGAATCTTGTCCCTGATTTCCTTTCGCTCTGAATTTAATGCCAATTCTCCTCACCTTGCTTTCATTTCCGTCACTGCTTCCTCGATGTACGAGGAAACAAATTCTGTCAGCAGTCGTCTGCATAGGTCGGAATTTCTCTAATTTTAGCGTTTCGGACGTTACAAGATCATCGCGAAAAGTCCTTCTGTTAAAATTTCTGTGCAGCACGTGCAATGACGGAAGGAGACATCATAGGGTAGGGAGGAAGCAATCATATACCAATATCTCCCCATTATTCGTTCTTTTTTTTATTCCACTTGCAAAACGTGCGCGGAAGGATCGACTGTAAGGCTGATTTTTGTCTTGAATTTATCGTGGTCATATTGTGAAATATAGGCATATATGAGAGGCAGTAATATCTTGACAATGTTTCTTGTGAGATCTACACTTTCACATGAAATCATCACTTCTCCTTGTACCGTATTAGATGCAGTACACCTTCATTCTATTCTGGGGGCGCATTAAATTCATGTCAGATATTCGAGATGCTGACGAAATAAGTCATTTGAGTTAGTATAAATAACGTCCCCCCTCCACGCCTTCCTCCTGTGCAACTAATGTGACGATATCGACAGTACCGGATCTTTATTCAAGCCCCTAAATTAATAGCAAAGTCTTGCTAATTCTTTTCTTTTTGCAACAATTATATAAACCATTGAAAAGGATTTCTAACAGATGAAGGGCTGTTTTTCAACGTAGTGCCAATGCAGACGTAGTTTATCTTCCGCAGTGTGTGTGTGTGTGTGTGTGTGTGTGTGTGTGTGTGTGTGTGTGTGGTTTTAGCGAAAAGCCTGATCCGACTATGAATTACTTAAATTAATGATGCCAATGATAATGTTACTTGTATGATTCACGGTGTCAAAGCGGAGTTCCGCCTCTCGCTGCGAAAATACTCAAGTAATTAAGAGAGAGAGAGAGAGAGAGGGAGGGAGGGAGAGGGAGAACAGTGTCCCAGCCCGAATAGCTGGCGGGATTATGGCATTGGGCCTGCGGCTTGGGCGGCGGAGGACGGTCGTAAATCTAGCCACGCGAGGTCACGGGGTCACATCCGGGAGGCCGAACGACACACGGCACTGCCTTCCTGCACATTTCTCAGGTGCGCCTTGCGCCACTGCTGATTGGAAAAGAAGCCGTCAATCTCCTCCTTGGGAAGGCGTCCGACAGGTTCGCTCTTGGATCTCTGGCTGATGCCACAATTCATTTCGTTATTTATTTAGCGTATGGCAAGTACAAATCACGTTTATAGAGAAATAAGCTGCTACAATAACTTTATAACTTTGGCACTAAAAACAAGACATAAATAATTAAATACAGTTATGTCATGAACAATATATATATAATTACAAATTAACATTTAGGTTTTTAATATATTGAACTGCACTTGGAGTAGCATCCAGGAAGTCCGTTGTTTGACCTGAGTAGGCTCTCAGAGGGCACTCTGCAATGATGTGCCGGATCGTCTGCTTCTCAGTGCAGCAGTCGCACTTTGGGGATGGTGCTCTTCCCCATTTGTGTAGAGAGTCCGCACATCGACCGTGGCCCGTCCTGATCCTGTTAAGGATGGTCCAGGTTTTACGTGGTAAGCCAAAGCCTGGAGGTCTGTTCGACGGTTTCAGTAAGGTGTTTACCTGTGGTGGTGCTGATTCTTCCCTTTCCATTTTCCAGCGTTCTTCAAGACAGAAACCATTTTCCTCCAGATCTTTGGCCCTTATAAGAGGTGGATGTCTAGAGCGCAATCTATCTCTGTCAGTGCCATTGCTCAAAGCGTGAATCGGAAGTTGCGGGTTGTCTTGTATTTTTTTAAATTCCCTGAGAAGCGCATGTTCTCTTCGTAAGTGAGGTGGCGGTATGTGGCTCAGTACAGGTAGCCAGTGAATGGGGGCTGATTTTATTGTACCTGAAATAATCCTCATAGTTTTGTTCAGTACTGTGTCCACCATCTTGGTGTGAGCGCTCTTTAGCCAAACAGGGGAACAGTACTCTGCCGCAGAGTAGACAAGTCCCAAAGCAGAGCATCGCAAGGTAGAGGCGGAGGAGCCCCAGCTAGCACCACATAGTTTCTGAATAATATTGTTCCTAGTACGGATTTTTGCAGCAGTGTTGATGAGGTGTTGTTTGTAGCTCAGGGTTCTATCTAATGTCACTCCCAGGTACTTTGGATTTTTATTATAAGGCTGAATATTGCTATCAAAATATATCTTAAGGCGTCTGTTAGCCAATTTATTATTCCGGTGGAACACATAGCCTCAGTTTTAGTTGGACTAGGTTGTAGTCTCCATTCACGAAAGTACGTTCCCAGCAAGGACTAGTCGCTTGTCAGGACAGTCTCAGTATGCTCCATATCTCGATGTTGTGTAGCTATGGCCCAGTCATCTGCATATCTAAACTTTTCAGATTTAGTATTAGGCATATTGGCTATATACATGCTGAAAAGTAGCGGTGCCAGGACTGATCCTTGGGGCAAGCCATTATTGAGCTTCATTGTTTTGCTCCTATAATTTCTAAGTATCACCTGGAATGGTCTGTTGCAGAGCATCTCGTTGATAAGGTTAGCCATTTTCAAACATGGCACGATGCGGAGTAGTTTGTAAATCAGGCCTTGCCTCCGTACAGCATCATAAGCCGCTGTCAGGTCTATAAATACCACGGATATTTTTTCTTGTCTTTGGAAGCCTGCCTCGATGTAGGAAGTTAGTGAGAGGACTTGATCTATGCAGCTCCTGTTTGGCCGGAAGCCTGCTTGTTCCACAGGGATACACTTTAGGATATCTGGACTTATTCTGTTACATAAAAGTCTCTCCAGTAGATTTCGTATTTTTCCTGTATACGAAGCAGTATTAGAGGGTTCGTTGTATCGCGAGTAGGGCACGCCAACAGAACACTCAAATAAACCTCAGGATTTTAGAGGTAAAAAGTGTCTCATCTGAGCGAAGAAAAGGCAACCCTTTCGTAAATCTACATAGATACACTGTAAGCCACACCGTGTGGCGCATGGCGGAGGGTAGCGTGTATCACTACTAGTCACCTCCTTTCCTGTTCCACTCTCCAACAGAGCGAGGGAAAAACGACTGTCTATATGCTTCCGTACGAGCCTCTTCTGTTGCCCTCGTGGTCTTTATGAAAAATGTTGTTGGCGGCAGTAGAACCGTACTGCAGTCAGCTTCAAATGCCTGTTCACTAAATTTTCTCGATAATGATTCTGAAAAAAAGAAAAACGTCGCCTTCCCTCCAGGGATTCCTACTTCTCGAAACATCTCCGTAATATCTGAGTGTTGTTCGAAGCCGGCCAGGGTGGCCGAGCGGTTGTAGGCGCTACAGTCTGGAACCGCGCGACCGCTACGGTCGCAGGTTCGACGATGCCACTATGACTGCAGTACATTAGGCCTTTGTTTTTATGAAACAGGTATGCCTCTTCTATGCCTCTTCTTATTTAAAGCGCACAAATGTAAATTTTGTGAGTACCACTTTTCATTATGGTCTATGTATTGTTCTTAAGCTGTGTACAGTTTGCGAGTATATTTATGTTTTTTCCATTTTTGCTGCAGACCTGATTATGGTCATTAAAGACCGAAACTAGTAATCTGTTAACAAAAATTTTGTGACCATAGATGTAAATTAAAGGAAAGTTATTACATATACGGGTCATTGTTTTTTCGCGACGATGTCGCAGCTTGTGAACACCGATGTGTGTACATATTAAGGTAGCACATATAAAAATATCTGTACTTATACGTGTTACACCATATGTATGTGGTGTCTGTTCTTTCGGACATGTGCACTATGGTGCGATGACCCATGATCCATTCTTCCAGTGCAGATGCGTACAAAGCACGATCTCTTACGGGAATCCGAAATTGCGAGTGAGGTGTTGATAGGTAGATAAGTCTACGCTACTAGCGTTCAACAGGCTGGGAATTTGGGTCTGATGTGAAGCGTGCTCGGATGGCCGAGGTGGCTTAGGCGACCGCTCGCGTTAAGCAGGAGATCCGGGTTCGAGCCCTGGTCGTGCACAAATTTTCACCTGTTGCCGTTGATTCATATCAGAGTCTGCGGCCAACGTCGCTGAAAATCTTTGAATAATGCTAGAGTACTGTTCCAGCGGTTGGGGAGAAACCAAGTAGGCATGATGGCAGTTTCGCCGCTGGGATTGCATCATGGCGGTATAATCCGTACGAAAGTGTAACACAGATGCACGCAGAACTTCAACTGTAATTTTTCTCTCCACTCTCCCGGAAACCTAGGAGAAAATTCAGAGAAGCAGTATTCAAGGAAGACTGTTCTACAGTTTTGCTGCCACTGTCGATATGATGTGAGAGATTACGGCGCGTACAGTGGCATAGGGATATAGTCCTCCGCTCCATACGAAAATGGGATAGGACTCAAAAACCGCTAGTACTGGTAGCATGTACCTTGCGCCTCGCACTTCACAGTGACTTGCGCATACTTAACACCGGCACGTTCAAACACAGAAGTTCACGGCGTACAGGCTACATTCTCAAAATAGAGCTTCGTACTTGTTGACGAACTAGTGCAGTGTTTGTCTCCGTTGATCTCAGAACAAGCTTCGAGTAAAACTGTTCTGCTCTGCATTCGAATCTGATCCACGCCGAGGCGTACGTGGTTCGTATTTATTGAACCGATACAGATTATATCTTCTAGGAAGCTAGAAAAGAGTTCCTGATGAATCACGCAGGGCTCGGGCGCCGAAACGCCGCCTCGGACTTGGCCGTAATTTAATCACGGGCAACAGTTTAGAGGTCGGGCGGTAAGACGGCAGCCATATATTTGGCGCGCCTCGCCGCTAAACAATGAAAGTAGAGTGACGCTGCCAGCACGGCGGTCTGACGTGACGCCTGCGGCGCGCGTGATTTACAAGCTTGCATTGTCTCGATATCATAATGGATGGTGTTTTCTAAGTCCCCCGGTGACGTATTTGAGAACTCCGTGCTAAAATCTTGTGTCAAGTTTGCACACAGTATCTTTCGCACAGTTTGTAAATAGTCGTTGCTGAAGGCGGGCGCCGATGGAGGGCGCTTACCGCGAGAAAGTTACGTCGCTCAGCTGCCGTCAGCCACTGGCGTTCCGTTGCGTATGGACATATATGAGAAAGAAGAGCTCGTATGTTTACTGTATATTCAATATTTGCCATATAAGTTGCAAGAAACATGAACACTGCAGAGCCGGTTTTACAGTTACGTTTTGCTTGATTAGGCAGTGACGCACAGACACACACACTACTGGATGGTGGCTAAGAAACAATAGTGTATCGGTCGAATTGTGTTAGTGTGGACATGAAGGTTGTATAAACCTCTACAACGACTGTATTTACACGACAAGCCAGGGAGTCCCTAACTGGCGGCTACAAAAAAAATTTTCATATCGTGTACCCAGTGGTCCCCATTTGACGGCAGATTTGAGAGCTGGGGGGGGGGGAGGAGGGGGGGAGAGAGAGAGGGGGGGGAGGGAGGGAGGGAGGGAGGGAGGGAAGAAGAGCCAGAAATTCACCACTGTAGACTGTTACATAATAACAAAAGATATGGTCGGAACACTGTCGTGTGATGGTGACATTTTTTTCAAGTGGCGAATGTCCACTGCAGACAATAAAGCACTGAGTGCATGCGACCTACTACGAGAGCCTCTACAGTGACTCTCTAGACACTTCATCCTTTCCTCGGTGGGATTTACAATATCTGAAGACTCCTTGGCCGTGGAACGCTCTGCCCAACATCTCTCCAGATCAAGCCGCGCCATTCGTGTGATGGCCTCCCTCTCCAATTCCTCACAACGCGGTCTGTCCTCTGAAACAGTGCGCAGTCGTCCATGGAAAGTACACCAGAAACAGGAAAGTCAGAGACATATGCGATTCCCTTTGTGCGAGTTCATTGGCCTGTAACCGACCAACAGCAAATACGTCCAGTGACATTCTCCTACTGATTATGAGACTGAGAAAGAACGCAGTCGGAGTCCGCTTAAGCCGGCCACGGTGACCGAGCGGTTCTAGGCGCTTCAGTCGGGAACCGCGCGACTGCTACGGTCGCAGGTTCGAATCCTGCCTTGGGCATGGATGTGTGTGATGTCCTTAGGTTAGTTAGGCTTAAGTAGTTCTAAGTTCTAGGGGACTGATGACCTCAGATGTTAAGTCCCATAGTGCTCAGAGCCATTTTTTTTTTTTAGTCCGCTTATCCGCTTGCTGCATGTAACGATGGAGCCCTACTTTTATCAAATTTGTCAGGTACTGTAATGAAAAGTTCCAACGCCAGCATTAACAAGAGTTTGCAGTCGGCTTTCTAAGAACTTAATAATGGCATTAGGAAAGTGTGCCAATTTGTTAAACCAACTTGCTTCAGTATTTCTGTTGCAGTTAAGAATATTAACTATAAACAAAACTACGTGCTTCTCCTGCGTCCTGTCATTTGCCGAAAGTCTCATTTCGGTAGATTGAACCCTTAACGAAATAAAAGTGTTGGTCTTATCCCGAGTCTTTGCGCGGTGTCAGTCAATCTCGTAAGCCAGGCGTCGTTGTCCATCGTTTACTGCAGGCGCTCGCAGTGGGGGATTGTACCAAAGCCGAACCGCAGATAGCAAGACGGCTATGCGCAGCAAATGGCTGAAATTTTTACTTTATGTTCCTAAGAGTCCGATCACAAACGATGTTGAAAATTATAGGTTTTCGAGGAACAAAGGTTCAAAGTTATCCTACTTGTACACCTAAAATACGCACTTAAAATGCCGTGTGAGGCGAAAACGTAGTTGTAAATCAACATAACACGGAGGAATATGCTATAAAGTGTTTCCGTTATCGTGAGAAGGTTTTTGGGATTCACATGTAGTAGTTTTTCTGAAACACATGGAAAAATTTTGTCTACCTAGAATCGAGTCGGCAGTGTAAGATTATGTAGTTCTGCGTTATTTCAATTTCACGTAAGTAAACTATCAAAATTTTATTGACCCATAAAGTTTTTTCATATGGCATGCGCTGCTGTAGCAACGAGAAGTAGGAACCAGCTAAAATTCTCCTATCGGAGCACAAAAAACGCGAATATGTTCCTCTTTAAAAGAAGATGACAGAAAAGTGCGGTACCGGCTGTCTCATTCCGCCTTCCTCAGAACGTTTAAAAATGGCGCTTTTATATGCTAAGAGAGAAAGAGACAGGCGCAGTGGGAAAGAGACGGAAAAGTAATAAAACTGGAAGATAGTAGACAGTGGTTGTGGTATAGAAACAGGGAATGAGACACTGGTAGTGTGAGGGAAGAGAGGGACACAGTAGCAGTGGCACGTAGTTAACGGTGAAAGAACAGTCCCAAGAGAAGTGTGAAGGGGACAGTGCTAAAGAGAGAGGAATAAAGAGAAAGATTAAGAGGAGGTGGGAGAGAACCAGTGATAATGAGAGACAGAGCCTGTGACAATGACGACAAGGAAGAGAGGGATGGTGAAAATGGTAAGAGACGACAGCAGTGGGGAGGGACGAATGAGATATAGCAGTAAGAGAGAGCAAGAGGGAAACATTGACATTGAGAGGAGACATTAGTAGTTTAACAGAAGGAGATTGTGGCTGTGAGACACGGGACAACAACGTAGAGAGGCACAAAGAGATTATGACAGTGAGTTGTGCTGAATAAGTTAGTGATCATGTGCAAGTGGGAGGTGATGGATATGGGTGACTTACAGCGATGGGCTAGCGCGAATTACAGTTGGGGGGAGCTTGTGGGCGTTGAGTTGCATGTTGAAAGAGCGTGAGTGTGTTCGCAGGGCACAATTTTTGGGAGAATTTTTAAAGGTGCTAAGGAGGGTAGAATGAGGCAGAAGGTTCTCCTCTTTTGAGTCAGAGTCTTTTCATAAACAGGAGAATAGTTGCCTGTTTGGCAACGGTCTTGCCGCAGTGGATACACCAGTTCCCGTGAGATCACCGAAGTTAAGCGCTGTCGGGCGTGGTCGGCGCTCGGATGGGTGACCATACAGACCGCCGTGCGCTGTTGCCATTTTTCGGGGTGTACTCAGCCTCGTGATGCCAATTGAGGAGCTACTCGACCGAATAGTAGCGGCTTCGGTCAAGAATACCATCATAACGACCGGGAGATCGTGTGCTGACCCCACGCCCCTCCTATCCGCATTCTCCACTGAGGATGACACGGCGGTCGGATGGTCCCGGTAGGCCACTCGTGGCCTGAAGACGGAGTGCTTTTTTTGTAGTTGCCTCTTTGGTGATCCAATTGAGTCATTTTTCCTCTGCAATTTTTACTTTCAGAGAGGTAGATGCATGTTAGTGCCTGGTGATTTTTCTCGGATAGCTAGCTTGTACACTACACCATTCTGTGGATAACACACAGAAGACAAGAGGACAGACACTACAGAGCCGTGATAGGGCGCGGCCGTAAATAAAACTTATTACTCAGGCTTTGGCTGGCATACAAATCCCCGCGGGCCGAGCAAAAAGCGTCGAGACGTCCGGCGCCGCCCGGTCGCTTCTTATCGGAGGCGCAGGGCCGCGGCCGGCGTGTAATTTGTAGCGGCTGCCGCCTCGAGCCGCTGAATCGTGAATACGCGACGCCGCATCTGCGGGCGCGCTGTTTGACGAGCGGCCGCCCTCGTTACTGCGCTAGGCGACACACGGAGCCGTCTGCGTGTGCAGCCGCCGTGGAGTCGCTGCTACTGCACCTGGCCCCCGGCTAACCCGCAGTGGGCGCGTCCTCCGCTCAGTGCTCCCGTCCGAGAGTAAAGGCGCGCCACGCGAATGAGCGGTAGCCCGTGCTCACGAGTATGCCCAAGCCCATCGACAGACGCAACCTGGGTATAGTAGAGGATGAGCTTCGGCGGGGATTTTCATGAATTTGATCGAAAATGTCAATTTTCAATTTTTTTTATTTATTTAATTTACGTCTATGGTCACAAACTTTTTGTTAACAGATTACCGGTTTCGGTCTAATGGCCATCATCAGATCTGCAGCAAAAGTGGGGAAAACGTAAATACACTCGCAAACTGTATACAGCTTAAGAACAATACATAGACCATAATGAAAAGGAGTACTGACAAAATTTGCGTATGTGCGCTTTAAATATGAAGAGGCATACCTGTTTCATAAAAACAAAGTCCTAATGTACTGCAGCCATAGTGGCATCGTCAAATGTTAAATGCGGAATCAGCACCAGCATCAAATGGCTCTGAGCACTATGGGACTTAACATCTATGGTCATCAGTCCCCTAGAACTTAGAACTACCTAAACCTAACTAACCTAAGGACAGCATACAACACCCGGTCATCACGAGGCAGAGAAGCACCAGCATCGTCAGGCCCGCGCGCCGTGGGCGCCGCCATCTTGGCCAAAGAGTTTGAACGCCACAGATAAAATACTCGAAGTCAGAGATATTACATGCACTTCAAGGTTACGCACTGCCTAGCAAGACACCAAGTCCAGACCAGTAATATGATAACTGTTATTCTTTTTTTAAAAAGAGGAGATAAGGAAAGAGGATAAGGAATTTTTATTGTCTGTAGTACAACATACTGTCACCATTTATTTTTATACAGTTATTATTGCCCACTTTAGCCCATATAAAAAGGTACTCATCAGCATTCAACTTCTTCTTTCTTCTCGTAGACAGAACTAATGGCATGCTGGGAACAAGAGTATCATATGCGACTTTTGCAAGTATTCCAGCTGTCTCAGCTATACTCCAAGTCTTCCAGGCCAGAATGTTAGCATCTGGAAATGCTTCAAGGCCACCATAGTCTGCATGATTGCCCCAAACAACAGCCAAGGTAAGCCATGTCGAACCTCCAAACACAGCTTCTACATCACAAGTGAAGTTCAGACGCAGTCCACGAAAAACACTTGGTCCACCAATCAGTTGCTGTTTGGAAAACTGCCCAGCCAGATCAATATTAATGGCCTTCAACGACCTGTACACAGGTACACTGCGCCGCCAGCGACGATGGTAACCTAGACGTATTATACATCATCTGTGATTGTTTCGTATCCTAGAAACAATACCAAATATCTTCTTTGTTTATAAAGGAACAATTCTTGTTTTGCCTAGTGCTCTCTCTTCTCTTCAGCTGCGTTATGACAAGGCTATCAGATCGATCCTGTCCACTGTTAGTGACATAAAAAGTGTAGTAAGGGCTACATATTTACACATCGTGTCACATTAGCTGGTGTAAATACCTATAGGCTCATATCGATAACAACCCCGCATTCACAAGTAGCGGCTTTCAAAGTGTATCCTCCATGTTGTCAAGCTCACTTCCAGGTTTCTGGCCTATCCTGAACTTCTAACAGAGTGTTCACGGTAAAACCCAGAATCCAAACGAGTCACTAAATTCACTCATGTGGAAACGGTGCCCGAAAACCATATTTTCATCTGCAACAGTTGTCAAATTGCAACTTATGATTCAGCTCTTGTTTTTAACAGTTGGAACGCAGTGAGGACGAAGGTATTAGAGGGAGTGGGCGTTAAGAAAGGTAATTTTACTGAAGACGTCTTGAGAAAAATAGATTTACAGCGCCTCTCTGCTGGTGAAAAGTTTGTTGCAGACCTGGTAAAGAAAATAAGCCAGAAAACAAGAAACCAGAAGAGAAGCCTTAAAGGGAAAAAGGACCCTGAGTACCAATCTGGGGCCTTCTGAAGGGATGACATAAGAAAAAACATTAGGTTGTACTCTAAATTGCATTTCTTGAAAATCGTGGTTTAAAATTTACGTACTGCTTCCCACAATCTATGAAGGCTAGATTTATAAAATTTTCTACAGTTATTTCTATAAATCCAATAAACATTGTCTCATGAGTAAATTTTGAAATTCTGAGTGTAAGCTGAGAGATGAGGGAAAGCGCTTGAATTTTTTCATGGATTTTGTGATATACTTTCATAATTAGAATTAAAAATATTAAAATCCTTCTATTCGATATAGTCAAGAAACCTCATGAGAGAAGCTTACTATTTGCAATCAGGTTAACCAGAGAAAATTGTGTAGATATCTCTAAAATGGGGTCTGTGAAAATAATTTTTTTAATTGCATAAAAAAGTAAAATTTCATAAAAGTATAATCGAAGGAACTTAACAGTAAATGTGTTAATGTCATGTAAAGCATGGCACAAAATTTCGTGGCTGTATCATCAATATTGTGGATTTGGTGCTCTTTTAAATGGTGTGTGTGCTTCCATAATTACAAAATTTTTTTTCCAAGGATGTCAATTAGATACAGCTATGAGGTTTGTTGCAATCGTTAACTTAATTCATAAAGTTATTTTTTTATGGACACATTTTGGCGTGTACGAGGGACGTTCCGAAAGTAAGTTTCGTCATTGTTTTTCACACGGAAAGTTTATTGCCAGAAACAAATACCTAACACAATGGGATCATGAGCTATACACCTTGCATTTTTACTAACGTAGTCATCACCGGACACTGAAATCTTTGTCGTAGTGCGCAATCGGTTTGAAGAAACCACTCTGGTTTGTATTCCTCAGCAGAATGTCACGTGCTCGTTCTGACACAAACGAAACCGATTGAAGCAGCAAATTTACGTCCTTGAAAAATATGTTAAATTAACAGTAGCCATTTTCAAGGTAATACCAACTGATTCCATACACATTGGCATTCTTCCCTTCCACAGCTCAAAATATTTCGGCATGTTTTCTGTGAGGCTGAGTATTCGCTAGGAAACTTTTCTAAAATTCTGCTCGTCCACTGTCAATGGACAGATTTTGATATCTCAGCGCAGGTCAAGGTTGAAATCAGATGCTCGCCAATACGCTGTGACTAATAGCTAACTGTTAATACAACACGTATTGCCGTTTTTAAGTAACAAATCTGAACGCTTCACTGAAGACCCTGATTCGATAGCAGCAGCGACAGTTTTCCGTAGTGGAACGGGACCCAGTCTTATGTAGATAACAAAGGAGCTACTTTAAGAAGTTAGTGGTATGTTTTCGGAAACCGTCATAAAGATGTGGACGTGGGCTACATGCTCCTACAATAGCGTTTCGACAAAAGTCTCGGCACAGGTATTGTGATACTGTCCAAGGGAGTGGAGGTTGCACATACAGAAATATCTTGCGTCTCCATAGAAGGGATTCCGCAAAGTGGTTGCAGAAATAAGAGCACGTAATTGCGTCAGTGTTCAGCTTGGAATAGAAACTGGAGTTGATAATCACGATGGAGTGTCGACGTCCCAGTTCTGCTCATTCCGTATGTGGGAAACTAACACCTGACCCCAAGCCCTTAATATGGATTCTCAGGCGTTAAATGTGAACGCGTGTCGTCGCTCGCAAATGTCAGATGGAAGGTGCACTAATGCCGTAAGAGTCATGAAACTATCCCGCATTTCATAAAAGGATCTGATTTATTCTGTGCATCTGTTACTTCTTTCGCAACTTTGAACTTATTACTGGCAACAAACGTCTTATACTTGTTGGTGGATTTTATATCTACATATCTGTTTCTCCGAACACATTTGTACAAACGAGAGACCAGTTTGTGGATAGCATCACTGTAGAGTGTTCGGCTTTGTGTTTTAAATTTCGGAAACAGATGAAAATCGGATGGCGCTGAGGCGGGGACTGTATGGAGGTGATCGATGACTGTGAACCAAAGGCGTCTGACTGTTGCAGATGTCACAGCACTCGTGTGTCTTTTGGCGTTGTCACGCTGAAGAAGAGGATGCTCCCTTCTTCGAAATGGAAACTCGGTTACAGAACGCGGTTTCTCACGCACCGACATTGTTACGTTACACACAGCCATGTTACTCACTTCAATTCAGAGCCCTCCAGCGGCAGTCAGCTACAAATATGGAGACGTGAAGAATAAAAATGTAGAATGTTAATAACGTTTGTTTTATTTAAAAAGGTTTAAGAGTTTTCACATAAATAGTACGGAGGCATTAGTTTTCAGCATGCCCACTTACGTTTACACTTCTACCACGGAGTCACGGCCTTTGACCATTCACATATCTGTATGAGGCAATACCTTAACATTATAGGAAGTCCTGATATATATGTACCTCTGCATTACGGGACCTATTACTTTTCTAGATTTTTGTGTGTTGTCTGAAACTGGAGTTTTTAATGTACTTTTCGTGATGATGGCTTTTCACATTTTACACGCCATTTTTCTTCAGCGGTTAAATCAATTTGATTCCATTAACACAATGGCAGTCTCAGTTTTTCCTCATTTTTAATTTTTATTTTTTATTTTTTTAGTATACGTAGTCTGAACGACAAGCTTCTTTTACGTTGCGAGATATGGAGAGACCAGAGACAAACATCGCATCGATGCATTTGAGGTTTGGTGCTGGTGCAGGATTGTGCGCAATAAATGGACTGAAAGAAGAAAAAATGTGTCCATGATTGAGCGCCTCATTGTGTACACTCACCTTTCTTCTTATGTCAACCAAAAATTCTCTAGTTGTTTCGCCATACTGTGAGAGGACACGGAGAAAGCTTGCAGAAAATAATCACGGAAGGGAAGATCGAGGGCAAGAGCCCGAGAGGAAGAGCACTGAACAGATGGCTTGACCAAATCAGGATCTTGGATCTACGACTTCAGCAGGTTCTAAGAGCAGCTGGTAACCTTCCGGCATGGAGACTCTTGGTCCCTACGGTCGCAGGTTCGAATCCTGCCTCGAGCATGGATGTATGTGATGTCCTTAGGTTAGTTAGGTTTAAGTAGTTCTAAGTTCTAGGGGACTGATGACCTCAGCTGTTAAGTCCCATAGTGCTCAGAGCCATTTGAACCATTTTTGAACTCTTGGTCCATGGAGTCCGCCGCTCTGCAGTGAGCAAAACAACTTGTGACGAGTCTGTTGTGCCGTACTAGTTGGCAGTATGTGCTTGTTACGTTCTCTATAGTGCGGGTGTTTTGAGGGACGAAAACTTTGAAGTAGTGAGTGCGTGTTGCAATATTTTTCCTAAATGATAGGAAGAGCTTTACTTTTAGTTCAGCAAGAACGAACACGTGTATCCCGGATCTCAAAAAATGATTAAGTTCGCAAAAAATGTGTATTGTTTCACTATCTCCATCGATACACCATAAATGTTTACTGTCGTCGGATCAATCAAGGGAATAACGCCTCAGCCGCGCCTGTACCGCCAGCTTTTGCGAGGAATAAAATTCGGGAGACTGCAGTCCGGCAATTATGAATCCGCACGGTACTCGCGAATTTATTAATGTTGACGTTTAGATTAACGTATCTATCGGCCAGATATCGGCCGCCGGTTGAGAGTAAAACTTTACGACCACAAATTTTCATTCTTTTTACTTAACGCGTCACCGCTAACTATATATTTAGCGTCGTTTTTCCACCAATTCTCTGGCGCGCGGCCGTTTTATATTTGTGAAGCGCGCATTAGTTCGGCGCTTTTTTCATTTTTAATTTTTTTTGTTGTCGATTTTTTTTTTTTGTAATTTTTATTATTAGCATCCGGCGTGCCGGCAGCTGGGGCAGCAGCAGCTTGGCGCGGCTTTGGGGGTGTGCGCGCCGCGCCGGAGTGAGGAGCGGACGCGTACGTCAATACGGCTGCTAATATTGTACAACCGCGAAGCAAATCCCATCAATTCTCGGTAATATAGAATTGAAAATAAAACCAGCTGCGGCGGCTAGAGTGCGCGGCGCGCCGCATCGCCACATACGGTTAAGTGATCTACTATACATCAGAACCGCCGACCGCGCCGAATCGTAATCCCTGTGTAGTGGAGCCGTCCCGCACCCGTCCTCCGCTCCAAATACCCAGATATCCGCATTTTTTTCGCCTTTTTTTTTTTTTTTTTTTTTTTTTTTTTTTTTTTTTTTTTTGCTTCCATTCCCCCCACAGCCCCCGCCCCTGACTCCCACACTCCTCGCACTCCCCTCCACGTGCCCGTGTTCAATTTTAATTAACACTGACTGGAATGAATTAAGTGTTTCCAGCCATACAGCTAATCAGGTTTTCATTATGCGTGCTCGCACGCGCGCGTTGCGGATCTGTGCACTGCGCTTTGCTGGCTGCGTGAGCGAGTGCACTCTTTGATTCGGGCCGGCCAGCGCCGTAGCGCTCTCCTGCCCCGGTAATTACCGTTGTTCTGCGCGCGGACCCGCGCTGACACACCAAGCGGTAATTGAGAGCCGCTTCGCCCGCTGCATGTCGCTGCTCTTGCGCTCCTGCAATAAAAAATCTCTCTTCCGCTTGTCCAGGCCGGTGCTGTTGTGTCGTCCACCCTCGCTTTCACTCTGTTTACTGGAGAAAGTCAGACCGGTAATAATGGTTCGCCGTAATGTTATTACCGACAGTTCTACGACACTCGTCGGCCACATTTACGATTTCTTCGGAATCTGCAACGAGCGAGATGATGCAGTGGTTAGTACAGTGGACACACATTTGGGAGCACAACGGTTCGAACCGGCATCCGGCCATCCAGATCTCGTTCTGGAAACATCCCCCAGGCTGTGGCTAAGCCATGTCTCCGCAATATCCTTTCTTTCAGGCGTGCTAGTTCTGCAACGTTCGCAGGAGAGCTGTAAGTAGGCTGTTTAGGTTTTTTATTGGTAACGCCACCTCTGTATGAAAATCACTGGCTGTGCTGTGTGAAGTCTGTGGCTGCTTTGCATTGTTGTAATACTCGCCATTGTAGTGTTAGGCAGCTGGCTGTGAACAGCGCGTAGCGTTGCGCAGTTGGAGGTGAGCCGCCAGCAGTGGTGGATGTGGGGAGAGAGATGGCGGGGTTTTGAAATTTGTCATGAACTGCTATATTTATATATGATGATATCAAGGTAAATACATTGTTTGTTCTCTATTAATATCTTTCATTTGCTAACTATCCCTATCAGTAGTTAGTACCTTCCATAGTTTGAATCTTTTATTTAGCTGGCAGTAGTGGCGCTCGCTGTATTGCAGTAGCTTGAGCAGCGAAGATTTTTGTGAGGTAAGTGATTTGTGAAAGGTATAGTTTAATGTTAGTCAGGGCCATTCTTTTGTAGGGAATTTTGAAAGTCAGATTGCGTTGCGCTAACAAAATATTGTGTGTCAGTCATGGATAATTGTTCAAAGGGGACGTTTCAGAGCTTCTGTAAAGTTTGGAAGGTAGGAGACGAGGTACTGGCAGAAGTAAAGCTGTGAGCACGGGTCGTGAGTCGTCCTTGGATAGCTCAGTTGGTAGAGCACTTGCCCGCGAAAGGCAAAGGTTCCGAGTTCGAGTCTCGGTCCGGCAGAGAGTTTTAATCTGCCAGGAAGTTTCATATCAGCGCACACTCCGCTGCGGAGTGGAAATCTCATTCTGGAAACATCCCCCAGGCTGTGGCTAAGCCATGTCTCCGCAGTATCCTTTCTTTCAGGAGTGCTAGTTCTGCAAGGTTCGCAGGAGAGCTTCCGTAAAGTTTGGAAGGTAGGAGACGAGGTACTGGCGGAAGTAAAGCTGTGAGCACGGGTCGTGAGTCGTCCTTGGATAGCTCAGTTGGTAGAGCACTTGCCCGCGAAAGGCAAAGGTTCCGAGTTCGAGTCTCGGTCCGGCACAGAGTTTTAATTTGCCAGGAAGTTTCATATCAGCGCACACTCCGCTGCAGAGTGGAAATCTCATTCTGGAAACATCCCCCAAGCTGTGGCTAAGCCATGTCTCCGCAGTATCCTTTCTTTCAGGAGTGCTAGTTCTGCAAGGTTCGCAGGAGAGCTTCCGTAAAGTTTGGAAGGTAGGAGACGAGGTACTGGCGGAAGTAAAGCTGTGAGCACGGGTCGTGAGTCGTCCTTGGATAGCTCAGTTGGTAGAGCACTTGCCCGCGAATGGCAAAGGTCCCGAGTTCGAGTCTCGGTCCGGCACACAGCTTTAATCTGCCAAGAAGTTTCATCCAGATTTAGGTTTTCCGTGATTTCCCTAAATCACTCCAGGCTAATGCCGGGATGGTTTCTTTCAAAGCGCTCGGACGATTTCCTTCCACATCCTTGACACAATCCGAGCTTGTGCTCCGTCTGCAATGATCTCGACGTCGACGGAGCGTTAAACCCTATCTTCCTTTCCTTTCGTCGAAGTATGCACGATTTGTATCTGGCTTTGCTCAGAAAGGGCCGTCGAAAGAGTCTGCAAAGAAATGACGGTCGGTATAAAAGACTCGAACTCGGATATGACTATTTTGAGGTCAAACATATGACTACTTTAACTTTGAAGAACGCGCTATTCTGCAAATGACATTTCCACTTTTTTTGCATACATACAGTATTAGTTGCAGCGCCCGGCGTTGTCCGAAATGCTTAATATCTGCCGCCATCTCTTGTTGCATTTTGAGGTAAGTGCCCAATGGGACCAAACTGCTGTCACACCACTTAATCTAAGTTAATCCAACTTAAATTAACTTACACTAAGGACAAAATACACACACACACACACACACACACACACACATGCCCAAGGGAGGACTCGCGAACCGTGCAAGGCGCCCTAGACCGCGCGGCTACCCCGCGCGGCAATGTCGTTGACGGAAATAACAGTACCATAAAACATATCCCGCCATTTCGTTTTTCAGCGTACAGGGATGTGGGAGCATGTTCCCTAGTGGTATTTTGATGTAGAACATATGTGCCGCTACGGTAACAGATTTTGCGCAAAACAGTTTGACATTTAGTGCATAAAGTCTTTGCTCTTGTTCTCTTTTGTTTTAATTCATCCTCCGTACCATCTTCTTGTTGTAACTTCAGCTGCTAGATGGTCGCCAACATTCAGCAACATTTGTATGCATCACTAGGGCGTCCAATAACTCTCTTTCTTTCGGCAATCACGTGCTTCTTTACTAAGTGTGATAAAAAATGAATCACTGGCGATTTTTTTACTATCTATGTCTTGAAATATAATCCGAGAGTTCACCAGTGACGCCATCAGGAGTTTTAAGAACACACGTTTCCACTATGCTTGCCTCTACGAATAGGATTTTCATACACAGCAATAACATTCAACAAGTTCTCGCTAGTTCTACGATAACCTATCATGGGACACAGACGACCCAGTCATAGTGAAAGCGTTCAAGTTCGAAACGTTATATACAGGGTGTTGCCGCGACATAGTTTAAACGACACTGGGGATATTAGATAGGGCACAAAAGAAATTTTGCGACGATGCCATACCTGCATTACAACTGTTGTAAATGTAGCCGCTACTATAACTTTAGCAGGTAAATGGAATCCATTATTACTATAATGCAAATTTAGGATTTCTGATTTCTCCGACGTTAGGATGCGTCCGCTGTTACTAGCCTATCAACAGAGGTAATTATCTGAGGGTATTGGAGAGTATTCAGCGGCATGGTCGGGGTTCGGAATTTTTGGTGGTGGGGGGAAGGGGGGGGGCTTAGTTTACGAGTTGCGCGATGCTAATTCGTGCCGGGAGATCTTCTTCAGTCTCGCCGAGCTACTCATTCACAAGACTTTTCAAATGGGTGCACAAGAAGAAAGCAAGGTGAATGTGCTGGCCTCAAAACCGGACCTCGTCGGCCCATCCACTTTTCGAGGAATGTCTGATCTAGACATTCACGAACCGTCAATCCAGTAAGGTGAGGCTCCGTTATGCTGGAACCTCTACAGCTAAATGCTCGCCACGAGTGCCTACCTTACAGTCTTAGCAATAACGGCACCGATACATGTATACCACTGCCAGAAGTATCAGAACTGATTTCAGTTTTAACTTTCGACTCGGGCGTTTCCGGACCAGGGTCCCGTACCTAGGATTGATATATTTACCTTTCTTCATCATCCCTGTAAGTTGTAACATCATCATGGAATGAGCCTGTATATCGTGAGACTGCATAACTCAGAGCGCGCAAATTATCCGGTCTATATTTATCAAGTGTTTGATAATGAGAGCACCTAGCGACCTCCAACAACTCGTAAACTTTTTGTCGCTCACAGCTTCACAAATTTAGCGAAAAAAAAAACAGTTTGTCGCTTATTAAATGCTCGTCGTGTGTGTGGTAAAACTTGAGCTTCAGACATTACGTTTAATTTAGTGTTTCTTTGCTACTAACTCTATTTAGTACCAGTTTTGCAGGACGTTTGAAGCTGTTTCATATATGATACGCCGATTCTTTAAAGAATCGTTGGAGACGGAGGGGAGTGAGGGAGGCGGGGTGGACGAGGGTCTGGGCTACTGACAGACCATTGTTCCGTTGAGTGTTCACCCGCTGATGGAAGTCACTGTCATTTCACGAACACTCCACTTCTTAACTGAAGGTTATACTTGTAATCAAGTGAAACTAAATGGTTGTAGAGACCATTTCCGCCGTGTCCTCATCGCCACTGTTGATTTGTACCATAGGAATCAAAAGAGAAGATGTTGTTTGATGGCCGGTATCCCCTATCTACAACACATTTGCTCACATGTATTAAAAGGGTTCTTTATTTACATAAACAGGAAGCTACTTATCTTTAAGAGAGTCCATGTGTTGTGGTATGAACTCTACAGTATTAAGACACGTTAGCCTCACTGTTGTTGAAGTACAAGTGCCACTATAAACACTACTCCGGTCACTGTACACACTTGTAGCCGGTGATGTGAACTGACAGACGCCAACTAGGATAGTGGTTGAGCTAGTGACTGAGACTAAGTGACTGAAATTGAGACTGAGCCCACCGGTCAGCTGTGGGGATCTAAATACTTGCAGTCGAGAGGGCCTTGGCGGCGCGTTGCCTGCGAGTCTGTCTGGCCTCCTTTCTGATAGGCGCGCTTGATCCAGCGCCTACTGTCGATCTGATCCAGCGCCTACTATTGATCTTTATGCTACATCTTTGCCGAGCGGTGTGCCGGCGACAGTTTACGGCAGCACAACTTCCAAGTCTCAAACGTCTATGATTTATACATGCAGACGGAAGCGACGAATGAAAATTGGTAACATGAGCGGGATTCAAACCCGAATCTCCTGCTCACCAGGCAGATGCGCTAACCAGACAACTGCACAGACTACACTGGCACGCCTCCCTCTTCAATCCAGATTCCCACTCGCGTAGACCCGGATTCGAATCGCGGCCTTAGCTTTACTTGTGACGTGTTGCCAGCTGAGGAAGAAGTTAGAAGTTTCTGCAAGCCGGTGAGCCCCAGGTCAGCGTCAGCGGCGCCTGTGCCGGCCGCAGTTGGAGCACTGCACGGGCGGGACGCGGCCTCCCACCGACCTTGCGCGACCTTGGCCCTCCTTGTTGCAGAAGTCGCTGGCCTCGCGAAAGCTTAGGCCTGTCATCTCGCGGCGAGCTAGCTAGGCCCTACGATACATCTTGCCCATTTCATTTCCCCGTGGATAAAAAGCTCCAGTTGTCGTATATAAAAAAAGAGTTTCACTTCTGCATCGAAGAATTAACGAAACTATCGGGGCTTCTTTGAATGAACTAAATCACCATTAGAATGAGATTTTCACTCTGCAGCGGAGTGTGCGCTGATATGAAACTTCCTGGCAGATTAAAACTGTGTGCCGGACCGAGACTCGGACTCGGGACCTTTGCCATTCGCGGGCAAGTACGCTACCAACTGAGCTACCCAAGCACGACTCACGCCCCGTCCTCACAGCTTTACTTCTGCCAGTACCTCGTCTCCTACTTTCCAAATTTTACAGAAGCTCTCCAGCGAAACTTGCAGAGTTAGTACTCCTGAAAGAAGGGATATTGCGGAGACATGGCTTGGAAGTTTCATATCAGCGCACACTCCGCTGCAGAGTGAAAATTCTCTTTCTGGAAACATCCCCCAGGCTGTGGCTAAACCATGTCTCCGCAATATTTTTTCTTTCAGGAGTGCTAGTTCTGCAAGTTTCGCACGAGAGCTTCTGTGAAGTTTGGAAAGTAGGAGAGGAGGTACTGGCAGAAGTAAAGCTCTGAGGACGGAGCGTGAGTCGTGCTTGGGTAGCTCAGTTGGTAGAGCACTTGCCCGCGGAAGGCAAAGGTCTCGAGTTCGAGTCTCGGTCCGGCACACAGTTTTAATCTGCCAGAAAGTTTCAATTCACCATTAGTTTACAGCGACTCGGGAAGATCACGAGAAATGTAGCAATAGTTTTATTTATCCGTGGATAACACTTAGAAGAATAACTAAGTTGGTATCCATTAGGTCCTTGTGTGCGCAGCGACCGTTGAGTATTAGGACAGCAATTAGTCGCAAAATCTGTCATTTACTGGATCAGATCTAGATTTTTGCTATTCCATAGTATCATCGGTACTAATTTTCTTTTTTGCCATCATAGATCTTCTGGCGTCTATCTGTTCGATGGTCTTGCAGTTTTGGAAGCTTTTTGAAGACCACCTTGTCAAAAAGAAGAGGCGGCTCGACCCATAAGTTAAAAGTTTAATGAATCCGTAGCCCGTCCCTTATACAGCAGAGCGGCAGGTTATTTGTATTTAATCTAGTCCCAGTTTTGTCTTCCAAATGATTGTTCCCTCGTATTCTATGCTGTTTTTAACATAAATTGGTGTGTACTGGTTGTAACTTTATTAGTATTTCACCACATGCTTTTAGTTTTTATATGCTAATGGATGACTTGAGACTATGACATCGGAGTAACTGACCTCTTTCGATTATGAAATACCTACCTTGTGTCCATGTCCTGTGCAGTGTCACTGTTGTTGTGGTCTTCAACATTTTTCCTCAAATATATTGTTTAAAATGTACTTCCTTAAAAATCTGTAATGACCTCTACGTTAGAGCCAAAAATATGATGAGACGAAACGTATGTTAGTTCAAATACACGGTTGTGTTATATGAAGCCCTTCGGAATATCATCTCATTTAAATGTAAGACCAGTGAGGGCGGCTTATGACCTCTGTGGCACTTTATGCTACCTTACTTCATTGTAAAGCCTGAAAAAGCCGCGCGAACCGTGACAAGGCGCCCGAGACCGCGCGGCTACACCGCGCGACACACACACACACACACACACACACACATACATACACGCGCGCACACACACACACACACACACACACACACACACACACACACACACACACACACAGAGAGAGAGAGAGAGAGAGAGAGAGAGAGAGAGAGAGAGAGAGAGAGAGCTGGGAAAGGGGTTCGAACCTAACCAGTTTACCCTGACGAACCATCTTTCTTATGGAACACAAAGCATAAGATTCCCCAGGAGATCTATATAGAGGATTGGTCGCAATTATCTTACCTAGTTAATTGCAATATAAGCCTTTGTTGGAAGTCGAAGAGCTGTTTCAGATCATTGCACTTTGATGATGTTTAAGCGTTCGTATGTGAGAGACAAAACGGCTTATACAATAAAAAACAATAATGCTGGTTTTGATAACGACCGTGTGAACTACCAAGTCAATGATAGTAGTATCATTTTTTAAAATAGTAAACATAATGAGTAACATTTATTAGGCGGTAATGTAACTAACAAGACGAACCTACTAGTGGGAACTGCTACATCAAGGCACCCACTGATTTACGAGTAGTACACGTAACCGGTTTCTGTCGGTTCCCGCAGCGGATTTCATAACGTCTCCGAGTAACATCTTGGCCTTCGCGGGAGCAACTGTAGCGGCGCTACACTCAAATTACTAAAGGAAGATAAATCTCATTAAGCTGTCAGCTCGTGTGCACAGTGTAGAACGGTCTTGTTATTTGTTGATTTTATTTCTTTTCGTAGTCATATCTCCGACAAATTGAAAAAAAGCTTAAATCGGTGGTATTAGATAAGTTTCCAACTGAAACTCGGTACTGCAGTTTAAATGCACTGGACTCCCGCAACACCCACTTCGTTTCGAAAGTCTTTTTGTGCACATTCAATACATTTTCAGGAGATGGTAACCTGCAGCTCTTATATATTCGAAAAATTTCATGTTATCGCTTTGAGTTGCTATTTATACAACCAGTTTCAGTCGTCTGATCATCATCAGGTTCATAAAAATATTCACACCGCTATATTAGGCGAAATGTAAAATTGTTATCACCAGGTGATCAAACCATCATATCGTAATATAAATTACGTCATCAATCTATAAAATCTGTGCTAGGGGGTATACATATTCACGTTAAAACTGTAAATGTAGACTGAAGACGTAATTTATATTATGATAAGATAACCATGTATTATTCATGATTTATCACCTGACGATAATTATTTTGAACTTCGCCTAACATTATGCTGTGAATACTTCTATGAACGTGATGAAGGTCAGACGACTGAGATCCATGGTGTAAATAAAGTATTTTACCAGTAGCTCAAGGCGATAATATGACATTTTTCGAATTTTCAGTACATCGTGGCTGTTATATTGCGAGGTGCCGGGGTAAGCAGTGTATTTAACACTAAATTCTTCTAGAATCTACATATGTAAATGATGCTCTAAGCCCCCCCCCCATTCTAACTCCGACTTTTACTGTTGCACATGGATTAAAAAATATACGCGAACTGACTGTAATCAACCCTGCAAGTGGAGTAGAAAAGAGTTAGGCACCTGCAATAATTTAATTTGATAAATAAGTTAAATAAAGGAAGGTTTAATTAACGTAGTGAGAAATGATGGGTTGCTCTACCGATTAACAGAATGAAAGTTCTGTCCAAAATAACAATATGATTTAGTAAGACTAAACACAAAATAATAAACAAAAACACATGAAACATTTATAATACATCAAATTGGCTCAAATTGGATACTCAAACAAACGCTGTGAAGGTGAAGTTGTCCCTAAACTAGATTGTGAGGTTTATGACGAAGTGGTATGTGGAGCCAATTCCTTGCCACTCAAATCTTAAGAGAGACACACAGCTAACCCAACATTAATTGCTGCTATCTAAGACAGAACAAAGTTAGAAAGAGACGAACAGGCGCGCTCTGCTGAGCTCTGATTATCACCTAGGAAAATCCCTGTCTGCCGGTGCTGCGGACATACCTTACCAAACTGTCTTCTTAACTGCCAGAACACGATCAGGCGTACCGGAGGCGATGGCTGGTTGCTTCGACGTCCTCGACCGAAAGGGGAGAGCCGACTCCCCACAAGAGCACCCGTACAGGCCGAACACACAACATTCCCGCCCCCACGACAGTGGCCGTGGTTAAACGTTCCTATCAGCAACTCGAAAACCGACGGAAAATTCCACTCCATTGCCGGAACACTACCATTCCACCAATGGAGATTCTTGGCGCCAATTTCTGCGCTGATTTTGCTACGTCACGGAGCTACGCCCTGAGCAAGCCAATCACAGTTACTATTTTGCAGAAAGCGCGGGAATTTTCCCGCCACAACTGCCTGGGTACACAAGTCATTCCCACGCCTCGCTGGTAGCCCGCCAGAAAGTGTTCTCGCTAAGTTTCTGCGAAGTAACGGAACCTCTAGCCCAGCCGCTACTTCAGGCCCCTCCAGGCGTGTCTTTTGACAATGTCGGCGTCTGGAAAGCATTCACTCGACTCCCTCACACTCGTCGGCTTAACCCTCTCGAGATCCGCAGAGCCCGCCTGTCACCGGACCACCTGGGTGACGAGAGACGCTGCGTGGGAAGTCCGCGTGTGAAGGAATAGCAACTTTTCACCGCATGCAATTAGAGACGAAAACCGTAAGATAGAAATATGAGAGGGGGCTCATGCCACCTCTCAATATTTCGAATCTTTAGTAAGTTTTTAAGACGTTCTAGGACGAAATATCTGACCCGTGCCTTCGATTTAATGAATTTAGAAAAATTGGGAGGTAACTTGAAGCAACTCCTTCTGCTTTGTGTTAAAAAAAGAAATATCCTTGTGGAATAGATGGTAATCGCGAAGAATGTATATTGCAGCCAGAGAGTGCTAGTAATGAGGAAGGTGTCTGTCCTCGTCTAGAGGAAAATATGTTTGTCTTTCTTTCTGTCATTCGTTCTCTGTTTATTTTCATTCCTGTGAGGTTGATTGTCTAGCGTACGAGACATTTGACTGTGTGTAACTTGTGCATCCGCCGGAATGTGAGAACCTACAGAAGAAGTCTCTGAACGAAATGAATAGAAATTTTTGCTCTCTCAGCGATAGCAATCTCTGTACAGTCACGAGGTTTTTATTGAAAGTGCACAGATAATCTACTGTGTTAATGCGCCGTAGTCTTGTGATAAGGTAGCGGGTAAGAAGAATGTTTACATTCTTGCTGAGGGGAACAGCAGGCGAAGCAGCCCGCAGAGCCGCGATGTCGCCGCTGAAACTTTGAGCCTCGCCTCTTTATCTGCGCGGTTGTTTTCTGTAGCCGCGGCAGACGTGCTTGAGACACGTGCAAACAACTTGAGTATATGGATTTATTTTTGTGAGAACAAAAGAACCGTAATTAGCCGTGAAGCGGCGGACGCGCACCAGCCCAGCAAAAGGAGTTCATGCCGCGTCCCGGATGGAGCAGGGTCTTCTCGCGTCTCTCGACAACTTCGTCTACAAATGTAAGTGCCGTTCCACGCTCTGCGTGTTTACGTTTGCAAGACCAATGATTCCAATTTATTCATTTTATACGACTTCTTTAAACCTACATTTGTGAGTTTCCCATGTCAATAAAGTTTCAAGCTATGCTACCACATTCTTAGTTGTCGCACTCGCCGGCCGAAGTGGCCGTGCGGTTAAAGGCGCTGCAGTCTGGAACCGCAAGACCGCTACGGTCGCAGGTTCGAATCCTGCCTCGGGTATGGATGTTTGTGATGTCCTTAGGTTAGTTAGGTTTAACTAGTTCTAAGTTCTAGGGGACTAATGACCGCAGCAGTTGAGTCCCATAGTGCTCAGAGCCATTTGTCGCACTCAAATAAGTCACCTTCTTTGCCGCTAAAAATTCAGCTATGTTGTCCGTTCATAAGCGCTCAGTGAACAGTTCATTCATGCACAGACATCATGCATGTATTATTCCAGCCGTCAAGGCTCTGTTATGAAAACTGTAGTTCTTTTCCTCGTGTCTTTCACAGATTAGGTCTATCCGCCTGTTCTGACCGTATTTCTGTCCTATGTTCCTCTTTCCTTTTGCTATGTACTGTAAGGCCGCCTATCGAAACATTGTTTCATCCAGTCGTTCCAGATGTTCCTGTTTTGTTTTTGTTGTTCCACCATAGCCGTTCCCAAGCCCGTTTCAGAAGGGAGGAGGGGAGTAACACCTCTTTCAAAAACTTTGGTTCACCTGCTAACACCTGTAAGGGCCCGTTGTCGGGGTTGCAGTGAAGGCTACAACCGCCGAGGAGGGAAAGTGAAGTCAAGAAACACACACCATGGCTGATACAACTACAGTAGGTACCCTTTCTGTAGGGGTTTTGATTCACCAACGGCTGGGGGAGGGGGGGGGGGTCCTCGATTACAAAATATATTGTCCTACGTGGGTTGAGGGTTATGCAGTTGGGTTGATAGACTAAACGCGAAAAAAAATCTGAGAGTACTTTGTACCAATATTATCGAATTCTTTCCTGTTCCAGTTTCGTATTGAACGTGGGAACAAGTGGCTGTCTATATGCCTACCTTATTTTCATGGTCCCTACGCGAGATAGACCTCGGTGACAGCAAATTTGTCGCACAGTCTTATGCTAACAATTGTTTTCTGAATCTACGACACTGTTTCACGAGGACATTGTTGCCTTCCTTCCAAGAATTCCCATGAATTCCCACAATATTCTCCGGGCTCTATAATTCCTAACAGAGCGTCTCTGAATTAGTTCGATTTCTGCTCTCATGGCTATTTTATAACGACTTGAACGCCGGATTTTTACTAGAGAATTGGTCACAATAGCGACTGTGACTTACATCATTCGCGAAACTAAATCTCGTTGTTTGAAACAAACTGACGGTTTTTAATGAACAGAACGGTGGAATGAAATCACGATTTCCACTGTTATTGTTTTTGTTGTTGTTGTTGTTCTATCCAGTTCGAAAAAGTTTGAAACAGCTCTCGACACTCGTCCACTCTGGACAAAATTCTTCATCTCAGCATAAGTAGTACATACATCTGAACCTGACTCCTATAATCAATTCCATACATTTCTTTTTTTTTTTTTTTTGCTACAAAAATACTTAAACTTGCTTTTTTGAGTATTTATTCTAAGAGGTTTATTTGTATTTCTGCATTAGTTTCAATATCTTTGTTCTTAGTCTCCAGTGTTACTGGTGATAGCTAATGTCTTCTGGACTTTATAAAATTACATTTTCTTAATACCTAATATATGTTGTGTCGATGTCAAAGTTTTGAAACACTTCTTTCAAAAATGCTCTGCTGAGCCACCCAGTTAAATGAGAATAGATACAGTGGTGTGGAAGGGAGGAGAGAGGATACTGGAAAGGCATAAAAATGATACAGAGTCAATTGGTATAATTGTAATAGCAAGCAGCTGAATTGGGGCATGTGCGCCAGTTACGGTAATATACAGACTGACTGTCGACTGGCAGCGAATGGCTGCGGCCCAAACAGACGTACCAACAAAAAAAAAAAAAATCTATTGGTCGCCGCGACTGCTGAATGCGCCGGCGGTTTTTAATATAACAATCGACCGCACCAAGTGAACAATATTCTCGCATGATTCAAATTTCGATGAGAGGGAGTGGCTAGCGGGTGGAATGCTGTTGTTGCTTTTTTCAGCCCCTCCGCCCCCCGCGCGCAGCAGCTACTGCGGTGCCCAGGACGCGCGGGTGTACGTTCTGGTCATTAAAGGCCTATATTGCACTTGTTAATCATCGCAATTGACATGTGTGCGGTTTGTGTACGGCGCGGCAAGGCCCATATTTCACCATTAGAGGTAGGAATGTGTGCTCAACAGTCGCGTAATAGCGGTTTTATGTGCGGTGCCTATCACTGGTTGCTGCGCATGCGTAAATCAGCGCGCGCCGCACCGATAATTACGTTATTACCGAGCGGGTAATTGAAACAAAAATTCGCGTTTGTATTTGGGGATATATATTTGTAATTATGCTAGCTGGCGGCTAGTTGTAACAGGTGCAAAGCGCGCCGTTCTGCGGTCTGGCCCTAAAGATACCTCGTCGGAAACAAAGCGTCGTTACTCTCGCTGTGGTCGCGATCCCCACCGCTCGCTGATTGCACTCATTGTCGGCCTACCCGCGCCAAAAATTTAGAGACGGTCGCGCGGCAGAACTATGGCTGCGCATCCGATAGCTTGGCCTCTATGCTCTAAGTTCTAGCTCCGTGACAAGTATCTCGTCAGGGTGATACACAATTACTTCTTTAGCGTCGACATTAGTTCATCCATGTTCGTGTGTTTTTTGGGCTACCTGAAACATTTAGGTGTTAATCAAATGAGCCTGTTTGGTTCCAGAGATCAAGCCTGAAACACCTATGATGTATATGACTGTAGCGACGAATTAAGATGTGTACGACGGCCATTGTTTCCTGCTGACTAGGCAGATGTGCTAACGACTATGCCACCCGGCACAGTGGCTTTGCACAACTTCACAGACACAGACTACTCTAGCGCAGCTCCCTCCTCAATCTATAAGGCTGTTCGAGTATAGGGGTGAATATAAAGTGGGCTGAGGCGTAAATAGGAATTTGGACTGAGAAGAGAGGCATGCTAGGGTAGTCCGCGCAGCCACTGTGCCAGGGTGGCGTAGTGGTTAGCACATCTGCCTAGTGAGCAGGAGACCGAGTTCGAAACCCAGCCTTGGTACAAATTATGTTGTGTCACTTCACTCTGCAGATATACATCGGTGATGTGTTAGTTGTCATAGAGGTCTTCAGCCCAAATACTGGTTTGATTCAGCTTTGCACAACAATTACTACGTACACTACTGGTCATTAAAATTGCTACACCAAGAAGAATTGCAGATGATAAACGGGTATTCATTGGACAAATAATATTATGCTAGAACTGACATGTGATTACATTTTCACGCAATTTGGGTGCATAGATCCTGAGAAATCAGTACCCAGAACAACCACCTCTGGTAGTAATAACGGCCTTGAGTCAAACAGAGCTTGGATGGCATGTACAGGTACGGCTGCCCATGCAGCTTCAACACGATACCACAGTTCATCAAGAGTAGTGACTGGCGTATTGTGACGACCCAGTTGCTCGGCCACCATTGACCACGCGTTTTCAATTGGTGAGAGATCTGGAGAATGTGCTGGCCAGGGCAGCAGTCGAACATTTTCTGTATCCAGAAAGGCCCGTACAGGACCTACAACATGCGATCGTGCATTATCCTGCTGAAATGTAGGGTTTCGCAGGGATCGAATGAAGGGTAGAGCCACGGGTCGTAACACATCTGAAATGTAACGTCCACTATTCAAAGTGCCGTCAATGCGAACAAGAGGTGACCGAGACGGTAACCAATGGCACCCCATACCATCACGCCGGGTGATACGCCAGTATGGCGATGACGAATACACGCTTCCAATGTGCGTTCACCGCGATGTCGCCAAACACGGATGCGACCATCATGATGCTGTAAACAGAACCTGCATTCATCCGAAAAAAAGACATTTTGCCATTCGTGCACCGAGGTTCGTCGTTGAGTACACCATCGCAGGCACTCCTTTCTGTGATGCAGCGTGAAGGGTAACCGCAGCCATGGTCTCCGAGCTGATAGTCCATGCTGCTACAAACGTCGTCGAATTGTTCGTGCAGATGGTTATTGTCTTGCAAACGTCTCCATCTGTTGACTCAGGGATCGAGACATGGCTGCACGATCCGTTACAGCCATGCGGATAAGATGTCTGTCATCTCGACTGCTAGTGGTACGAAGCCGTTGGGATCCAGCACGGCGTTCCGTATTACCCTCCTGAACCCACCGATTCCATATTGTGCTAACAGTCATTGGATCTCGACCAACGCAAGCAGCAATGTCACGATACGACAAACCGCAATGGCGATAGGCTACAATCCGACCTTTATCAAAGTCTGAAACGTGATGGTACGCATTTCTCCTCCTTACACAAGTTACCACAACGTTTCACCAGGCAACGCCGGTCAACTGCTGTTTCTGTATGAGAAATCGGTTGGAAACGTTCCTCATGTCAGCACCTTGTAGGTGTCACCGTAAGCGCCAACCTTGTGTGAATGCTCTGAAAAACTAATTATTTGCATATCACAGCATCTACTTCCTGTCGGTTAAATTTCGCTTCTGTAGCACGTTATCTTCTTGGTGTAGCAATTTTAATGGCCAGTAGTGTACATCCATTTGAAACAGCTGAGTACTGTTAAGACATAGTTCTCGTCTACATTCCCCCCACCCTCCTCGTGCCTGTTCTCACATCCATTGTTAAATTGGCGAAACCTTGAAGCATCGGAATGTGTCGTATCAACCAACCCGTCCTTTTAGTCCATTTATGTGGTGAATTTTCTTCCCAATTCGATTGAGTACCTCTCCATTGATTACCCAAGGGCTTATGCTTTCATTTGGATGTGGCGTGTCGGTGACGACGAAGAGCACTTGTTTGTAATTCGGGCAAACGAAGTGTCTGGCTGACGATGAGAGCAGCACCATGTTGTTATCGTTTGAACAGGGACAGGAAGACTATTCCGGTACCGGAGCACAGGGAAAATGAAGCAGTGAATAAATTAGTCCAGAATGAATCTTTGAATCTGTAGCAAACTGTACGCAAGGATCCTAGCAGGTCAAACTGTGTGCCATATTGGGATCCGAACTGGGCTCCTTGCATTTCGCGGGCCATGCCCTTATCGACTGAGTTATCCTGATTCATCAAGAAGTTTGTGTATGTAATTTATTACCTCTACACCAGACAAGTCGGGGGGCCACAGGTGCGAAGCCGGGACAGGTCAGTATTTCAGTACTGAAACTGTTCACCTCTCCACAAACTTTCTCGCCAAGAGATAGGTAGATAAATGGATAGGGAGAGGGAGAGGGAGAGAGAGAGAGAGAGAGAGAGAGAGAGAGAGAGAGAGAGAGAGAGAGAGAGAGAGAGAGAGCCCTGAACTAAGAATAAATGCTGTGTGTTATCGTCTCACGATTCTCTTCTTACATAAGAGGACTTCTTAATGGATTGTGAACATACATCGCTCCTTCGCTGAGGATTTCTTTGTACAGTTCAGCTGTGGACCAGTGTAAGTGATGAACTTTCGATTGCTCTTCACATTAGCTACGTAATATTGCACGAAACAAAATATTCAATCTGTCGTTGTTAATAATTCATGGACGCTAGCCGCACTTGCGGAGAGGCACATATAGAAGCTCTGAGAATACAAACGTGTGCGGTACGTATTCAGAAGCAGCTTGCCACATAACTTATTATGAAAATACAACATTTGTAGTCTAAAACGATCATTGCGATGAACGAACCTGGAGGAAATTGCAACAACCACGCTACGTGCAACCAGTAGGAGTACAAACAGACAACTGACTTCTTATATCAGTTCGGCCACATCGCAAAGAAAAAAAAAATTGTCTTTCAGAATTACAGTCGCATATATTATGGGGCGTGGCGTGAAAGCATTGAAGCGTGGCTGTGTTGGAGCATTGCTTATCGCTTGTTTCGATCCTGTACCGCAGTTCATTGGTACTGCATTCTCGATTACACTGGGTACTTGCCAAGTGACTGTATCACACGCATCTTCAGTCTTTGGTCAACGGCCGTGTCAGGCAAGAAGCCATGCCTTGTGCGTGGATTCTATAGGAGAATGCATAGGGTGGTACACTTAAACATTTCAGCGCAAATATCTCTGGAACAACTATAGGTGTTGAAAACCGACTTTCACGGGTATTAGTGTAAGGCAGAGGCTCGTGAAAGTAAATACTATGAGACATTCTAAAACGTAAGCAAATATAATTTTCAACACAGATTTATGTTTTTTTTTCTTAAATGGCCACCTCGTATTATTTTTTACGCAATCAATAACATGAAAAATCACAAAAAATGGCGTTGGTTGCAATTACGTCGCGAGAAATTGCAAAGCGAAGTTGATGCCTGAAATAAACGAAATGCACCGCTATTGCACATCCCGAGATACAAGAGTGAACCCCACGTTGCTCGTAATTACAACGTAATTGACGTACTACGATGCAACAAACGCTGTGCTTATTGCTATTTAAACTGTTATTAAGTGGACTGGAAACAAAACAGATGTCCAGTCGCACACAACGGCAAATAAGGAAAGGGGTTACTCGTTTGTGCTTTATTGATCATAACTGAAGTACTAGAATGCACATACGGGTAACGAAAAACCGGATAACACCTCCCAGGGCAAACGTAATTAATGGCTGGCCAAGGATCTTCAAATGGTTCAAATGGCTCTGAGCACTATGGGACTTAACATCTATGGTCATCAGTCCCCTAGAACTTATAACTACTTAAACCTAACTAACCTAAGGACAGCACACAACACCCAGCCATCACGAGGCAGAGAAAATCCCTGACCCCGCCGTGAATCGAACCCGGGAACCCGGGCATGGGAAGCGAGAACGCTACCGCACGACCACGAGATGCGGGCCCAGGCCAAGGATCTAACGGGAGGGGTAAATAGTAGTTGTACGTAGCTGTGTGGCTGGACATCTGTACTGTTTCCAGTCCACTTAATAGTGTAAATAGCAACAGATGCAGCTACCGTTGAATCGTAATAAGCCACTCACATCGCGATTAGGAGCAAGTTGGTTTTTACGCTTGCGTTTCGGGGGTGTGCAATAGCGGCGCGTTTCGTTTTTTTCGAGCATTCAGTTCACTTTGAAACTTTTCGGGGTCTAATAGGCGTATTGGGATGCAACAAACGCCATTCTTTTAGTGATTTTTCGTGTTACTGATTGTGCTAGAAATAATATGAGGTGTCCATTTACAAGAAGATCACGTACCTAATGAGGAGGTACTTAATAATAGTGGGGAGAAGTGGAATTTGTGGCACAACTTAACTAGAAGAAGGGCTCGGTTGGTAGGAAACGTTCTGATACATCAAGGCATCAAGAATTTAGTACTAGAGATAAGCATGGAGGGTAAAAATGATAGAGAGAGACCAAGAGGAGAACACACTAAGCAGATTCAGACGAATGTAAATTGCGATAGTTACTCAGAGATGAAGAGGCTTCCACAGGATAGAGTAACATGGAGAGTTGCATCAAACCAGTCTTTGAACAACAACAACATTACATTTAAAGAAGCATAAGTTTGTGTTGAAAATAATAACGTTTTAGGATGTCTCGGAGTATTTACTTTCGTGAGCCCCCTGCATTCATTCCCGTGAAAGTCGTTTTTCAATAACTATAATTAGTCGTTCCAGAGATGTCTGCGCTGAAACGTTTAAATGGACCAGATATCTCACACCACAGCGTTATCCCCACTTCAAGTGTTGTAGGACCTACCTCCAAGAATGGAAAATACATTGGTGAAGAATACCTTTTATCCTGAAGCACATGCACTATTCACCCTTCAATGTAATGTCTTCATCTACAACTTGTCCCCTATTGCCAAAAAGCGGTGTGAACAATGTACTGAGTGTCTGACTGAGTCTGAACAAGGCCTCCAAGAAAATTATAATACTATACAATTTAAGTTTCACATGGTCTGCCATGTAACTAAGATTTATTTTGCGATTTCCTAGCGATCGCAATGCAGATGACTGCAGAAGAGTCAGTTGTATTCATGCGTATTTAGATCCTACAGCACTTGAAAGTGTGAGAATACATGTTCTTCTTTTGAATCCAAGTTAACATAGTTAAAAAATGTCGAACAAATCTTTAATTAAGAACAAAATTACTTCATATCTTGTTATTTCAGTGGTGGCTTAATCATCTCGCACTATGTGGTTGGCGTTGACTTACTAGAACTGACGTCAGCAGCATAAAAAAACCACTCTGTGAAAAACGTCCCATCAGTTTATTTACATCGCCCATACAGCAACTATAGTGCCATTCTCGTGCCTGGCGAAACTGAACAGCTGAACTTATTGTTCTCCTGATTCTCCAGCAAATACTGTGTGACATCATATCCGCCTACCACACAGGGTGCCCTGCTGCTGATCATTGTTTTGGCGCACGACGTCGGGGTGTTTAGCGCCCATACTGGGATCTGACGAGAAGAGAGCACAGAGGCTGCATTCACTAGCTTATCACAAGTGTATCTGTGGTTAAGATAATGCCATCTGAAACTTCTTATTATATTTGTAAGAAGGCTGTACCCAGTACCATCATTAGTTTACTAAATGAAAGGTATGGTTTCGTTCTTTAAACGTAAATGGGCATAGGTTTAGAAGAGGGGAAGGAATGGTGAAGTTGTCAATGTCGGCTTACTTTCGACAACAAGTCTGTTATAGAAGGAGAATGGGAAGCGAAATGTGATTTTTTTGTCAAAGGAACCATCCCGTCATTCGGCTGAATGGATTTAGCGAAACCAAATCTAGATGGCCAGAAGAGGACTCGTACGCTGCTACTCCCATTTCCCCATCTCGCTGAGTGCAAAGCCCCTTTTTTTTCCTATGGCTACAATAGTCGCACGAGAGCACGGACGATAGAGGATTATTACTAATAACGCAATGGGAAACGACGACTGCAGTCAACATAAATTTTTCGAAGGATCCTCTCGACATTTTTCAGAATCATCTTTCGTGTCACAGAGGCAATTTTAACGTACATTTTCTCTTCACTTGTTTGTTCGTTATTTTTTTTACAAAAAAATTAACATCGTTGTTTCTCCTCTGTATTCTCAAAAGCACGAAGTGTGACCGGAAGGACACTCAGGTGCATGCCAGTGTATTTCAAGTTCTGCCACAGGACAGCACCCGTAGAGACGCTCCTGTATCGATGGCTGCGAGTGCAGTAAGTAGCTCATACAGAACTGCAGAATCAGCCTTGCCTGAAATGCTGTATCACCGGCTCTCTGCCCACGTTGCATGAAATAACCCATCGCGTGTCAGGTAAGGCAGCGGCACTATTGCTATCCCTTTCCGCCTCTATGATCTGCGCAGTCGACCAGTTTGAAGATACGTCGGTGCTGTCTGTCACGAAAAATGTTTACTCGATGGTGTTCAAAAAAATGGCTCTGAGCACTATGGGACTCAACATCTTAGGTCATAAGTCCCCTAGAACTTAGAACTACTTAAACCTAACTAACCTAAGGACATCACACACACCCATGCCCGAGGCAGGATTCGAACCTGCGACCGTAGCAGCCTCGCGGTTCCGGACTGCAGCGCCAGAACCGCACGGCCACCGCGGCCGGCTTACTCGATGGTGTCTAATGTTGGATTCGAATAACCTCTGGGTTCAGTATTTCCATGCGGGTTTTGTGCTGCGAAATCATCGTCCACCCTATTCGTAATTCAGTAGCGAAAATTGTATCTTCGCGGCAAAACGTTCAGTAGCGTGATGATCCTAGAACTGGGTTGCAGAACCACAGCGAAAACCATGTCGCATGCAAGTTGCAGGAGTACAATCAAACAGTCAACGTTCCATATCAGTGCAGCCACCCCAGTGAAACAAAACAAAAATAATGCTCTGTCAACACAAGACCGGCAGTGGCCTGTACTATGTTCGTGTCACTACGCTTTTGTTTTTATTCCCTTTTCCTAGGAACGTCCCCACGGGCTCTGAAGAGACTAGCAGGTAAAAGAGGAATCAAAATCATTGTGAAACCTGTCGCCTACAGTACACAACACGAAGCATTGACGAGAGTCATGGAGCCGCAGAGTCACACAGTTTGGGTTTGTAGCGAATTAAGTTCTAAGTCACTCGAAATACGAAGCGCCCTTATGCCTGATTGTAGTAGTTAATATCAGAACTGGGACGAAGGGAGCAACGCAAAAATAACATCGAAAGGTACCTTAAATTTCTTTTAGTGACGATGTTCAATAGTCTTAAGTTTTTCTGAAGGAATCTCTATGTCAAACTAAACCAACTGTCACGATAGAAACAGAGTTTGAATGAACTGTCCTTTCTCAGTTTTCATTTATGGTACTTTAATGAAAGCAGATACAATTATATATATATATATATATATATATATATATATATATATATATGTGTGTGTGTGTGTGTGTGTGTGTGTGTGTGTGAGAGAGAGAGAGAGAGAGAGAGAGAGAGAGAGAGAGAGAGAGAGAGAGAGAGAGTAACTCTGCTTGGTCCGGTTCACTAAGCGAAGCGACCGCACAGACCACTTGATCAACCTGTTCTACCTAGGCTAATCTATGACTCGTTTCGACGGCAAGCCACATGCACTACACTGTTACGTGTATTACAGGTATTATCTAATAAATCACCAAAGCTTAGTTTTCTGCGTCATATTTGAAAAGATCTATCTCTCTTAAGTGATTTTGCTACCGATAACAATTTATTTTTCACGCGAAGTAGTGGAGGAACTGTTATCGTCACTAAAAACGTACAAGCATTATTATTAACAGGTAAACGAATTGTGAAGCCATTTATTGCAAGTTATTATTGAAGATTTTAAAACTGAATTCTTCTCAAGTCCGATGCGTTGGTACTTGTAACGAGCTAGAATTACGAGCTGCACCCAGAGTCGAACCGGGAGACGTGGATTTCTCGTCTGAAACTGTTACAGTTGAGTTAACCCCCACCTCCCTCTGATAATAACGCCTCCACACATTGAGAAGTGTCTAGAAACTTCCTACACCCACTGATTTCTATCCGTTCAGTTTGACCTCGGGCGCACTTAAAGGATGCTGCGTAACTATAATTCTCGGGAAAATTCTACGAGTACATCGGAGCTGGCGGGTAGCCCCAGGTATGTATTCCTGAATGAAATTGTTTTGTTCTTCAGAACGTGTGTCTTGAGTTCGTCAGTCATGTGTAGTTCTCAGTAAGCGATTGTAGACAGTCCAAGCGACTTTCATATCAGCTACAGGTCTCGGTTTCGAGTTTATGTTGTACGGTGAACTGAGGTTTAATTGGCTTCTGTCCTTTGATTCAACGTATTAGTGTGAGTGATGGAACAGTAAATGATTCGATATCCCAACCAGGATGGTGTAGTACGGAATCGATTGTGCTGAGTGTGTGACTAAATGATAAAAGTGTGCCATTTTTCCTGAGATGTCTTTTTATTCTTCTAATACCAGCTAAGTTTCACAGTTTCAAAATACATAAACTCTCACACTATTCAGGAACTGTGATTCTATCTCTAAGCAAAACTTAATTATTGTATCCAAACATGCTACAGGAAGGAAACTGATCATCAGGTTTTAACGTGTCGTCGACGGTGAGGTTGTTAGTGACGGAACAGAAACACGAATTGCACGAAGATATGGGCAGAAAATCGCCGCGATCTTTTCTAAGGAACCTTCCCGCTATTCGTCTTAAGTAGTTTACGAAAACCCTAGAAAACTCGCATCTAGATAACGTGATAAGTATTTGAACAACATTCTTCCTGAATGCCAGCAAAGTTTTTCTGCTCATCACTAAATTTGGTAAATAACATGTAGCCCATGAAACGTTTCAAAAATATGTATAAACGTAACGTAACAAATGATATAGTACGTGAAAGTCAATCTGTCAAAGTAGTTGTTGTTTTTAACATAGCGCGGGCAAGTTAGTTTGGAAAAAACGCCAGGAGCGTCGCCACCTACTATAGTTACTGAAAATGGCGGCGAATCAGACGGAGAAAGCATTTTG